>NC_086322.1:227463647-228088647 GCF_036172605.1 Pelobates fuscus
CTATGGCCACAACAGGGTTTCCAACAGTCCCACTTTCATCGGACATTTTGGAGTCGTCGCGATTTAGTTTCCTGATGCCCCACATCCAGGGACACCAGGGAACCATCCTCAGGCAGAAAAGCTCGACCATTCATCATTATCAGACGTGCCCGCACTGTGCAGCAGGGACTAGTACCATTTAGATGGCGCTTTAGTAAGGTCTTTCTGCAAGGTCTTGCAAGTAGGGATCCAACTTGAAACATAATAAATACAGTGAGGGGAAAAAAAAAGTATTTGATTCCCTGCTGATTTTGAATGTTTGTCCACTGACAAAGAAATGATCAGTCTATAATTTTAATGGGAGGTGTATTTTAACAGTGAAAGAAAGAATAACAAAACAAACAAAAAAATCCAGAAAAACGCATGTCAAAAAAGTTATAAATTGATTTGCATGTCAAAGAGTAAAAATAAAGTATTTGATCCCCTATCAATCAGCAAGATTTCTGGCTCCCAGGTGTCTTTTATACAGGTAACGAGCTGAGATAAGGAGCACTAACTTAAAAGGAGTGCTCCCAATCTCAGCTCGTTACTTGTATAAAAGACACCAGTCCACAGAAGCAATCAATCAATCAGATTCCAAACTGTCCACCATGGCCAAGACCAAAGAGCTGTCCACGGATGTCAGGGACAAGATTGTAGACCTACACAAGGCTGGAATGGTCTACAAGACCATCGCCAAGCAGCTTGGTGAGAAGGTGACAACAGTTGGTGTGACTATTCGCAAATGGAAGAAACACAAAATAACTGGCAGTCTCCCTCGGTCTGGTGCTCTATGCAAGATCTCACCTTGTGGAGTTTCAATGATCATGAGAACCCTGAGGAATCAGCCTAGAACTATGCAGGAGGATCTTGTTAATAATCTGAAGGCAGCTGGGACCATAGTCACCAAGAAAACAATTGGTAACACACTATGTCGTGAAGGACTGAAATACGGCTACACCCGCAAGGTCCCCCTACTCAAGAAAGCACATGTACAGGCCCGTCTGAAGTTTGCCAATGAACATCTGAAAGATTAAGAGGAGAATTGGGTGAAAATGTTGTGGTTAGATGAGACCAAAATCAAGCTCTTTGGCATCAACTCAACTCAACTCGCCATGTTTGGAGGAGGAGGAATGCTGCCTATGACCCCAAGAAAACCATCCCCACAGTCAAACATGCTGGTGGGAATATTATGCATTGGGGGTGTTTTTCTGATAAGTGGACAGGACAACTGCACTGTATCAAAGGGACGATGGACGGGGCTATGTACAGTCAAATCTTGGGTCAGGGCATGGAAAATGGGTCGTGGATGGGTATTCCAGCATGACAATGACCCAAAACAGACAGCCAAGGGAACAAAGGAGTTCCCTCCTAGTGGCTCAAGAAGAAGCACATTAAGGTCCTGGAGTGGCCTACCTAGTCTTCATCCTGGAGTGGCCTACCTAGCCTAATCCCATAGAAAATCTGTGAAGGGAGCTGAAGGTTCGAGTTGCCAAACATCAGCCTCGAAACCCTAGTGACTTGGAGAGGATCTGCAAAGAGGAGTGGGACAAAATCCCTCCTGAGATGTGTGCAAACCTGGTGGCCAACTACAATATTGGACATAATATTTCACAGTTAGTCCAATAAAAAGGGTATTATTGCATACTGCAATATTCTGGTATTTTTATATATATATATATATATATATATATATATTCATATGCATAGTCAATATAATGTTAAACACAGATCTACACACACCAGTCAAATCGTCAAAAAGACGTCAAAAAGACTCACAGAAAGCTCACATTTTGAGAGATTGTGGGTGGGCATATACAAAAGAGTTCAACAAAGAACCACCACCTTGTTGCCTCATTATTCCATTTTAAACATGGATTCCTCTTCTTCCATTTTAAACATGGATCTTGTTTATGTCTGCTGTATACAACAGCTTTGAAACACAACTCAGGAAGAGATGCAAAGCCAGTGAACCATTAATGGTCATCTGTTTCAATGTTAATACAACTCATCAGCATGACGTTGGTCACTGGCTTGCTATTGAGGCTTGGCATTACACAAATGTGTGTGTGTGTGTGTGTGTGTGTGTGTGTGTGTGTGTGTGAGACGCCAAACCTCAATAGCAAGCCAGTGACCAACATCATGCTGATGAGTTTTGTTTTTTACATTGCTTCTATTTTTTTTTACATTTTTGTTATTATTATAATTATTTTAAAAAAGGAACTGCTCTATATAATACAGCACACTACTTCAAAGATGCGTATCTATTTACCAATTTTACCGTTGGGCTTTACACAAAACTTAAACTTTTGTCTCTTTAATTGATAAGCAATGGTTCTAACAGACATTATTACATTCTCTATGTATCACTGTTATTATTATAAAACCCCGATGAAAGTATTCAGAGAACCTTTAGGTGGTTTACAAGAGCTGGAGAATGATACCCAAAATACCCAGCCATTCGCAGGGCACAGAACGCATATCACACTTAAAGGGAATCCTTCCATTACATTCTGTGACTGCATGCATTTCAATACTGACATTACTGTTCGAGAGCCTAGCATTTTGTTCTAACATTTATTTTTGCATTTTTCTTTTGGAAGATAGGAGCACATATGGTTAATCACATTTTTTCCCAACCCAGCAAGTTCATTTCTTATACCTTAAAAAAAGATATACCTTTGATCCTTTTGCCAGCAGCAGAACATATATTAAAATTGATGTGGCTGGCTGGAAGTTCAGTGAGTTCACCACACAATTTAAAGCCGTTCAAATACATTATTAACCCCATCAAAATTGTCAGCATGCTGCAATTGTTATGATAACAAGTTAATTAACTAACCTTGATTCTTCATGGTTAAAACTGCAATTCTTCCAGCTGGCAAAGTTACCCTTATCAGCATGACCATTGCAGAAGTACATATAGAGTATAGCTCCTGCCAGACACCCATTTTTCTCAATGTCTTTTGACAAGTATAGGCAATCTTCGGCACTCCAGATGTTTTGGACAACACTTACCATAATGCTTTGCCAGCATTATGGCTGTAAGAGCATTGTGGAAGATGTAGTCTACAACATTTAGAGTGCTGAAGGTTGCCTATCCCTCTGACCTATAAAAAAAAAAAGTCAAATTCCCACCGATAGGGGTTCATCTGTAAAGCTGAAATAGACATTATCTTACTATTTTAAGATGTTAATGGGGACAATTCATTTGGGGAAAAAATATGGTATAGTGCAGTAATCAAACTTTGTGCAACAGTAGTTTATTGTGAAAATATAGTATAAAAAAGGTGTTACAACACTCCTGTAGGTTTCTCCTTGTATGTCACACCAGGCTTATTAACCCCTGAGGTAGGACATTGTCCAATTTTAGAGCAAAACAAAAACTTGTATGTGTGCTATGTTTTTGTTCAATAATAAGTTTTATTTTCTCATTAAGTGCACACACTTGTCTTATATCTTTATATATATATATATATATATATATATATATATATATATATATATATATAGTATGAATAAAATAAATAAAAAAGAAAACAAAAACAAAGCATTATTTAGGAATTGTGCTTATAATAATTTCTACATAACGAGTGCAACTAAAGAAAGATACTATGAAATAAATTCACGCGTTAGTCCTGATTGTTAAGTGCTTCATATAAAGTGAAAAGTCATACTTGAAAACGAGAGAAATAGCAGTGTTTCTTTCCTGGTAAAATATTTAATAAATAAAATATTTTATAAATAAATAATAAATGCCTCATATAGCTAAAATTGTTGGCAGATACAGGACGAATATTGTAAGCGGTGAATTCTGGTTTTAAAAAATAAACTTTTGCGAAATATAGTATGCAGGAACTGCAATATATAGTATGCAACTGGAACGGGAACTTTAATAGCAGTCGCAGAATCCAAAACTTTAATAAATAAAAAATACACTATTTATGAGCGTTAAAATAAACCTCAAGTTTACTCGTTGATTGCATTAATTTGGAAATAAAATATAGCAAAATATAGCATACTACAGTCAGGTAGAGAAATATATTATTATTAGCATGCACTCACGTTTGATGGAGCGTTATGAAACTAAGCACTTGTTATGGCTGTGGAACTTCTAAAAGTGGCAATATACTTTTATTCATAGGTTGGTACTTCTATTAATTATATTGATAGGAAACACACACAAAAAAAAAAAAAACCAATAAAACAACAATGGTCCAGTTTACTCGAATGATTAACATAGTGTGTATGTTGCTTATTCAGGGTAGCACACTCAATTTAAGAATTGTAGGTATTTCAAAATAAAGAATTAAAATAAAATGTAAAAATAATTAAGAAGAGCAAAATAAAGTACCCTAGTAGCAAAAAACAACAAATAAAATGTGATAACATTCACATGGTGTAGAGCCTGTGAATTGGCTCGGAGTGTAACAGCTTGGGTGTCTTGGTCTAGAAGGCAAACACCAAAACACCCCTCAGGAATGAATCCACATGAATATAGCCATACAGAACCAGACATCAGTTTATAAAAGGTATATTTATTACATAAAACTGATTTAAAACAAACAGACATAATTACTGCTAAAATATCTTGCTGTCTGTGTTGTGGTCCCTTGAGACACATTTTGCTCCTTCCAAGCTTTCTCAATTGGATTCAATCCTTCTAACTGAGTATGCTTGGAAGGAGTGAAATGCCTGGTATGTAAAGAATACTATAATTCATTGTCACTTTTTGTTCACTAGGGAAGCTACAGATCCATCAAGGGACATTCAGAGAAGATTATTGTTATATAATTTTGTAATGCATTATATCCTTAGTACATTATAAAATGGGTAACTACAGCCTAGATTGACCCTTTAATTATACCTCCTGGAGAAACCATTCACACACTTATGCATAAGGTAAACCAAGTAAACTGGCTTGGATTTCCACTTTGAGAATCCAGCTTAAACCACAAGCATTCCTTACTTATTATCATACCTGGCAACTTTCCGAATTTGGCATAAAGACATTGCAGGTACTTGTTTACCAAGTCGGTACTGGTGGAGTTCATCATTGCAAAAAAAATTACCATCACCTTCCTACATTCATAATAAGAGAAAGCAAGATAGCACTCACTAACTTGACACATGTTGATACAAACAAAATAAACAAAGGTTAATAAGAACCAATATCTAAAATAACACTGTCATTTACTATGTATTGAAAAACTGAAAGAAAGTACTCACTGGCGCATGAGGTGCCATCTATTTGTGTGGCTTTTAACATTCTTTATTCCATAATATGAGACCTTAGGAATGTTGCACGTTAGAATGATAGAATACTGAAACTTCTAATTTACAATAAGCATAGCTCAAGAATCGTATTTAGATATGCGTTTGAATACATGTGTGTGTATTTGAAATCCACCACCAGCTACGAAAAGTATTTGCTTATAGTAGCATCTCACCCTACAAAATGACGTGTTCTGTTATAGAGAATAAATTCACAACGCTAACAATTTCTTTTGGAGAATAACATTCTTCCATATTTATAACACTACAAAATATAAAAATAAAAAAATAAATACTTCAAACAATTTTATTAAGTTTCCCTGAACAATGCATTAAACAGACCTACGTGTATGATGAAAGCTGCTCAATGAATGCACCACTGCATTTTCATGTTACAAATCAATGCTATGTAATTTTTGTCTGATAAGAATGAAATGAGAGCGATGGTTAAAAAGCATGAAAATCTACAGTTGAAAAGAAAGTCATATAACATTGTAATTAAATCAAATGTAATGCCACTTTTAAAAAAAATATAGTTTGTGTGTAGTCATTGCAGCAACAATATGAGATGGTAAATGCATAAGTTTGTTTTGGTAACCAGCAATTACCTTTTTTCTCTGATAATTAAAGGCTGGGGAAGAGGCATGTTGCTTTAGCAATTTCAGGAATGTCTGATGTTCCGCCAACACCAGCAATAAGTTATTATCGTACTCATTAGTGGGTATATCAATCATGAAAGTCACTATCTGGATTCAACCCTAGTGAGAAAAAAAATGAATTTTCTTTCATAAAACATCAAACTAAAAAGGTTTAATAGGACAGCACATTAAAAACAAGGAGGCAATGCTATACAGGTGAACACAGGTTTATGTCTGTATTAAAAAAGCATATTCATCTCTTTCAATGGCTCAGTAATTTTAAATAGCATAGGTCTGGCCCAACCATTTAGGTAAAACAGGCAGCCATCAGAGGGTTTTTTAGTGAGGGATGGTAGGCTGGGACTATTAGGTGGGTAGAACAAGTCTCTATTTTGCCCTACTCCTATACTCCAGACAGCATTTGATGTAGGACACCCTAAGAGGAAGGAGCAGAAAAAAGGCAATTAACAGAGTTGTGGTGCTGACATATGCTGCAAAAGCAAAAAAAAACTAAAGGCTGCATAATTAGTTGGGAATAACATGAGTGGTTCACATAAAGCAGAGGTGCCCAAAAGGTAGGGTCCCAGATGTTTTGAAACTACAGGTTCCATGATGCTTTGCCATTCTAGAGCATTCAAAAGGCATTCAGAGCATCATGGGGTTTGTAGTGCTACATCATCTGGGGATTTACCTTTTGGACTCCCTGACAAAGGGTAGCTGCAGGAAGGGGTGATTGGCACAATGGTAAAAAAGTGGAAAGATTCAAGTAGAAAAAGAGTCTATAATATGAATAATATACTGACATGTTAATGTAAAATGTATGACAGGCTAAGTACTATAGGAGCTAAAAAGCCATAAATCCATATATATCAATGCAAAAATAAAAATATTATATGTAAATAATAAATATGTCCTACTGTGAACCAATAATATATTTGCCACAATAAATCACCACTGGCAAGATGGGGACATGGGTTCAGTTATTTATGTCAACTTCTGACCATGCCATCAGTGTGTTGTGAAAGAATTATGGTTCTTCAAGCCACGTGATAGTGTCTGAATCCTTAAGAGTACACCCCAAGCACCATAACCTCTACAGCACACTGTAGTGGTTATGTTGCCAGGAGGGCCCTGGCGTTCACCTATTTTAAGTAGTCAAACCATTAAGTAGTCAAATCAGAAGTGTAGCGCTTAGCTCATTTGATGACGCTCTCAGATAATGAGTTAGCCATGCCTGCTGGGCTTAGCTCAGGAGAGCTAACAGAAGCTCCTAAGCAGGACCATCTGGCTCTCTGTTGGAAGTAGCGGAGGCAGGAAGTGGCACCCGTCTGCCCCAATGTAAGAAGTCAAAAGGTTCTAAAATAGCGTGACTACTAAGACACTCACTGCACTGCACTGGTACTAAAAGTGTTCTTTTCATCTAACTGTATCACTGATCACATGCAGACTGTAGCCTTTTAGCAGGCAGACATATAACCAAGTGTAGTCATCTGCTGCTGTAGCCCATCCACCCAGCATTTTCACATGCATTTAGAGATTTCCATTTTCTTTTGACCTCGATCATTAACACAAGAAGTACAACTCACTGGATAGTTCTTGTTTATCCACCTATCTCTACAAACCTTATAGACTGCAGTGTGTGAAAAGCCCGGGTGCTCAGCTGTTTTTAAAATGCCAGAACCAACACATCTGGCAGCAGCAAACATAAGCTGGTCAAAATCACCATTCAAGACCACCAGTCTTCCTTATTCCAATGTCTGAATAAACAACAAATTAATTTTGTGAAAATAGCAGCATGTTTAATATTTTATGTAGTAGCCAAATGTTTAATTGTTCAGCTATTTTAGTTAAATAGCAGGTGTAGACATTGCCAATGACTGTATTGCTATGTGATCTCTTTCGTGAACTATACCATCTCTTATACTTTATCGGGACAATCATTGTTTTACACCAGACAAACAGTTTTAATGGATCCTGTTGACATCATAACTACCTAATCTCTTAGAACTGGTTCTTGTAGTCCACTGGAACCAGCTCACTAAGTTTTAAACTGTTTTTTTTTTTTGTTTGTTTTTTAACAGTTTGACATTAAATGAGCCAATCACTGCTCCTCATCACAGTTCAGGCTAATGTGGAACCATTCTGTATTAAACTGTAAACAAATAGTTCAACACTGAACAGTGTTACATGCACCATTATAACTTCAATTAGGTAGAGTGGTTTATGGTGCCTATAGTGTCCCTTTAACTAAATACCTTACAGATGAGTATACACTATGGAAGCCAGAGCAGTTTTATTAATAGAATTACCCATAGAACATTTCACATTTACAGAATTTTTTTGAATACGTGGTCTATACCATTTTATAGCCTGCGTATAGTAAGAGGGAACCTAATATCTACAGCCAGAACTACAGCCTATTTAAAAAATTTATAAATTTTGTTTAAAAGCTATCGACCTTAAAGTATTCAATTTTTGTTAATAATTCAAGCTTAGCTTTAAAAACCTGGCAAACACAATGTACACCTGCTATTATGCATTACAATGAAATAGAAACATTTCAAGAATTTGGCACGTGTACCCTTTTTAAACTATGCTGGTAGCTGTAACTGTGACCTGGATTCCTGTTTATAACAAAAATATTGATGCTTACGAAACAAAGTGGAGAACCAGCTGCAATATAATAATAAAAAATCAAAAACATGCAGTCTCTGACATCCGTTTGGATGGCACTGGCGAAAAAATTATGTTGTTCGGTAAAACGAAACAGAAAATGCTGAGGAATGTCTACTTTACACTTCCTTAACCTCCAGGACACATTATGACCTCAGTGGGCGAAACTTTATTTGTTCAGGTGCAATAACACAACTCTTTGTGGGCTGTTCAGCAGTGATAATACATAAAACATTTTAAGGAATTTCTTCCATGCCATACTTCCAAAGTGACAGTTCCAATAAAAGCGGATGCCGTTCGGTAATTTCATTTGATTAGGATAAGCAATCTAATTTCAGGAAATCATCTTTTAAAGTGCTATTGTTCTATATATATATATATATATATATATATATATATATATATATATATATATATACATACATACATATATATATATATATATATATATATTTATATACACGTCATATATTGTAATGGTATTTAACAGAGGCATATAGCCATATTTGCTTCATGTATATGCCCACACAAGGGATGTCCAAAATGCGCTGCATCGATGTAGGCAGTGTAGATCAGATAAAATGATGTATTTTTACATACCTGTAGGTCATTGACACACAATTTTTATTTTGAGCTTTCCTTTTTTTATTTTTTATTTTTAAACTAAAATTTCCCTAGGAACTTGAAAACAAATGCTTCCCTAGTGTCCAGTTACCTTTCAACAGGGAGTTGAATAGTTTTTCTGGGGAATCTCTTTGTCCACAGCTTATGATGGTGTTGAGGTCTTTCTTTTTTATCGGTTTCTTATCTTTTTGATCTTAACCAGTTTACTAATGAGCCCATTAGGTTACTAGCTTGTTTGCTGTCCAGTCAGTGTTATACTCTTATAGCCACCATATAATTGTTCAACATTCAGTTCAACATAATATTCTTATTCTTATCAGCATATTTCTCAATGTTGATTATGCTGTTCGCTATCTGCTCAGTATAGCTTAATGTTGTATGCGTATTATCTGTTAATATTTTCTGGAAGTCACATAACTAAATTTAAAATGTGGTTTATTATCACTACTGTGCTATTGTCTTGGGCAAACTTATTACCACAATAAAACACAGATTGTAAAAAAAAAAAAAATGTGAATAAAATGAAATGGTCTTTATTGTAGGATAATGTTCCTCTTTTGCAATCCAAAAACATACTGTATGCATTTTCAAATGGAATATGCCACACATGCATCATATCTACAATATTATGTATGTAATATATTGAATACAATTATTTTAATGCACATTAAACAAATCAAATACAGGATGACTGCTGTCAAAAAAACTAATCAAAAGAAAATCAAATGGATTACTCAATCCCCAGAGATTCATATATCTGCATAATATGTTGATGCATTACATTTGGTGACCTAGTGAATAAGGTATTTAAATGTTATTGGGATTTGGAACACACTATTTAGTTATGCAACATTTTAAACTCAACAGTATTAAAGGACACCATGGTAAATATAACAACTACAATGTTTTGTAATATATAGATTATGTACCATGGCTTAAATTCTTCAATGAAACATGTCCTTGAAATAAAAAAATAAATAATAGTCAAATAATAGTTTTTAACATTTATTGAATTATCCTACTGAAACTATGCACTTCTAACAGGGGATAGTGTTTTGGCCTTACAACATGTGTCTCACATTAGCACCTGCATACCTTAGTTATTAAATAAAAAACAGATCTTTTCTGACCTGTTGCACAGTGTTCTGGTATACAACCAAGAATGTATTCAGTAAGATTCTAACTCCCCTTATCAGATGCGTGTGTGGTATGAGATAATAAATGTAAAATACAGTTCCTCTGGAAACAGTTCAGTTCCCAGGCGTTGGGTCACATTCTTCATCATATTGTTTCTCAAAGCAGACCGTGCACGTTTAGTGATTAAATGGAAGACGCCCCGTGTTTTCACCTCAGAGACAAAGCTTATTCAGGCCTAATCGAAGCTGCTATGATCTCATGCAGTCCTCGGTTGACAGAGCAATATATACTGGTTTTATGCCAAATCATAAACAAAAATAATATACTATACATTTTAATAGTTAGTTTAATGTGTGGGATTTAGAACAACATGTTACAGACACTCATTACGTTTTCAGTTAATCAGGTGCTATTTTTGCTTTATTATTCTTACATATATGTGAAAAATAACATATTTACATTTTATTGTTAAATCGGCGTTTTGTGCAGTTCAAGCAAAGTTATACAACGTAATTATTTTTGCACACTACCAGACACGGCACCTTGTGATCATTGCCAATTCACCATTAAATGGTTACTCCAAGAACCACGATGTTTGATTTGAAGTGGTCATGGTTGCTGGAGTCTATATGTGCAGCGTTTTACCTTGAAATTTTACACATACAGAGATTTACCACTTAGCTGCCGGAGCAGTTCCTACAGACAGGCTAATGACAATTCTATTCAAAATTGGCTTCTGATGCATCCACAGCTCAACTGCCCCTGTCCTCCACTCAGTCCGTCCTCTCTGACCTCCATCCCCCGCCAGCAAGAGGGAGTGATGTCAGCCAAGGAGAATTGGGCTGACGGGAAAACTTGGACTCAGCAATGGAACAAAGGTGAGTTTTAGGGGATCACCTCAGAATGAGTTATGACACTGGCCTTTGGTTCGAGTAACCCTCTAAGATTATTTCTAAATTAATACTTGACAACAATGTCAATTACAAAATAGCAGCATTTTACATAATTACAGATAGGCCATCATGCAGAATTTGTAATGTATAAATAAAAACAAGGATAAGAATTTAATGCAAAGCAATATATATATATAGTAACTATAGACCGTAAGCTCGTTTGAGCAGGGTTCTCTTCCACCTATTGTTCCTGTAGGTTTCTATTGTTCCTGTAGGCTTGTAATTGTCCTATTTATAATTAAACCCCCCCCCCCCCTTTATAATATTGTAAAGTGCTACAGAATATGTTGGTGCTATTTAAATGGCAATACTAATAATAATAATAATAATAATAATAATATATGGGACTGAGTTTTCCCAATATGAGGATTGATGTTATATTTAGTGACTCTTCCCACATACGTTTTACCTTTTATTGAACAAGAAACATGTTCATTCATACCTACTATTTGTTATTTGTAGGAACATTTTGGATCCTAAGGATATCACTATCAAGGTAAACACTGCACTAGTTTTGTTCCATATGTTCAAGCTCTTCCCACTTAGTAACCCCTGGCTGTAGGAGCACTGATGATACACAAATACACCATACAGTTCAGGAAGGGGATGCTATGTAATTATGTGTTATTCTGAACATATGGCTGTATTTGGATACAACCTCTCACTATTATCTACATAGATTAAAGGCTAGATCAGTCTTTTTGCTTTCAGGCAGATAACACCATAACATGCCTTTGGAAATAGATAACATGTGTTTTGGTATTTCAACACTTACTAAATGTGTATCTTCATCTCAAGTAAAACATAAATAATTTCATGTTATGCAAAGAAGTGCTACTAAAATCATGTGTGTGGTCTGTATCATAAAAGTTAGAATAATGTAAACAAAATTCGTATATACGTTAACAAGAGATATGAGACTTGACCTATAGGGAAGATGAACCTTCTCAATTATGGGCTTCAAAGTCAACTGAAGGCATCCTAAAAACTATAAATAATTAACAGTGTTATAATATGTTGAGTTTAGGTGTTTTGTTGAGTCACATTCTCTTAAAGAAGACTCAGACCTCTCTTAGCCAAATTCAGTTTCCCGTGAAACATAATACGGCCCACCGAGGGTAGACCCTGCAGGGAGCATTGGTTCAGTGCCCTCTGAGAAGTCCTAGTGCCCTGAACATAATGAGCTCATCTAATAACGCGCTCGTGCTATGCTTGTTGTAGACAGTTCCTTGGTGTCGCCAAAAGTGTGACACCAGGGAACTAAGTCAGAATGGTGGAACAGGAGCTGAAAATCAGGATTGTCCTGCTGCAATCAGGATAGTTAGAAGACCTGTATTGATAAGTGTGAATTATAGGGCCTGTTCTGTCTGTTAACATATTCAAAGTGTAATTTTCGCTTCAATTAAACAACATCAGTCTGTTCTATAGTTTTCACCCTGGCATTTTAATGTTGCCATGTATAAATGTTTTGTACGTAGCAGCATTATTCAGTATTTTAGGTGATCTTTATACCATTAATGCAGCTGATTAAATGTTCTGTTTACAATCCTCATGGCAGCAGCAAGCACGGAGTATTTTTGTAACAACTCTGTAGCATACATCTTGGGCATTTTAGAGGTTAAAGTGATATAAATGAACTATAGACCTTGTTTGAGCTCTTAATGTGGGTGTGTATGGATATTCTATTGTTTTATTTTTCAGATTCAATTATTATGGATGAGATAATTGGGGCATTAAACTATGTTGTAATGCGAAATCATTACCAACTTTTAGTTTTCTGGCTGCAGCCCCTAACGTTTTCGTTTCTCACTTGAATCCCACATGAAGTATAGAATACTGAAATAAGTAAGAAAATATCTGCTTTATATCAGTCTGCTTGTTTTCTTTAAATTTCTCCTTGGAGGTGCCAGCATGTTCATATTATATTGCAGAAGAAAGTTTAAACATGGCTGTGAAAAGAAAATGATGTAAACCTTATACTACTACTACTGATGTGAAATTGAAACTAATAAGGTATCGATGCTGAACTGTATACTTGTGTTTTTAGTGTTCCTCTGAAGGTTGGCTGAAGCTTATAGTGAGTCTTGTTCATAGACACATACAATGTGACGGCAGATTAAAACCATTCGGCCCATTTGGTCTGCCCAATTTTCTAAAAACTTTTATTAGTCCCTGGTCTTATCTTATAGTTAGGATAGCCTTATGCCTATCCCACGCATGCTTAAACTCCTTTACTGTGTTAACCTCTACCACTTCAGCTGGAAGGCTATTCCATGCATCCACTACCCTCTCAGTAAAGTAATACTTCCTGATATTATTTTTAAACCTTTGCCCCTCTAATTTAAGACTATGTCCTCTTCTTGTGGTAGTTTTTCTTCTTTTAAATATAGTCTCCTCCTTTACGGTGTTGATTCCTTTTATGTATATAAATGTTTCTATCATATCCCCCCTGTCTCGTCTTTCCTCCAAGCTATACATGATAAGTTTATTTAACCTTTCCTTGTACGTTTTATCCTGCAATCCATGAACCAGTTTAGTAGCCCTTCTCTGAACTCTCTCTAAAGTATCAATATCCTTCTGAATATCCTTCTGCGTACAAAACTCCAAGTGAGGTCTCACCAGTGTTCTGTACAATGGCATGAGCACTTCCCTCTTTCTACTGCTAATGCCATAGCTAATGCAATCCATGAACCAGTGTATTAGTCCTTCTCTGAACTCTCTCTAAGGTATCAATATCCTTCTGAAGATACAGTCTCCAGTACTGTGTACAATACTCCAAGTGAGGTCTCACCAGTGTTCTGTACAATGGCATGAGCACTTCCATCTTTCTACTGCTTATACCTCTCCCTATGCAACCAAGCATTCTGCTAACATTTCCTGCTGCTCGATTACATTGTCTGCCTATCTTTAAGTCCTCATCAAGGGTTAGAGGGTGCTAGGTAACAAACATTTCATCTTGGAAGTAGATCTTAGTTAAATTGCTCAGTAACCTGGAAACCCCCCAAAAAGCATGTTGTATTTTCAGGGTTATTCTCCAAAGTGAGAATTCAAAGTAAATGTAAAAAGTAAAGTTCAAATAACCTGAACTGGAAAATAAATCAGTCAGCTATGCTTCCAGTTTAGCTACTTTGACCATAAAGTGGATCAGTCACTTTGCATATTTTGTAAAGATCCCAAAGGTGACATATCCGGTTAGGGTTCGGTATCCATGGACTGCAGTGAAAGGTGGGTTTATGTCCCTCGCAACTGCCACCATCTTCTTTCTGTAGACATTCTTCGGGTCCAGGTTCTTCATCTGCCAGGATCTGTGTCAGTGCTTTACTTTTTGTGCAAGAAGACACTGGAAAGCTCCATAGATCACATCTCGCAACGAGTGAGACAATGCGTCAATCCCACAGCCGTCACTGCTGGGACTGGACAAGAGATGACGGTGGAGCTACACCTTTTGTCAACCTCAGGCTTTATCATAAGACAAAGGAGTCCTTTGGATTGCATTGGATTTTAAATTCATTTCGGTCAGCATTAGTATTTCATATGTTTATAAAATAATGGGAAGTGACAGATCCGCTTTACATTTTAAATTAACTTAAAATTCTCACTTTAGTGAATAACCTTGAAAATGTTTTGCATAAGAAGCAGACAGAGCAATGGTTTCAAACATACTACCTGTGGGCTTGATACTACCAGCTCGGTTCAATTGTCTGGCCTTTGAAGCTACACTGAAGTGGAAATGTCTACAGGATCTAAACGGTTCCCTACCACTTTGCTACTTAATGAGCAACTGAGAGTACTGAACATTTCTGAGAATTATTTCTCACGTGGCCAGTATTTTTTCTCTGACAGTGTGTGCACTGGAGGTGCCTTGGATAGGAGGTTATTATAACCCAGTGTGTCTTGGATATTGCAAATTACAACATACACGAGCAGAGCTAGATTGAGCTGAGTGGGCTATGTTTAAGTTCTCTCTACTCCACCACTAAACCACCAGGGATGAAATCACTCACCAGAAGAAAAGGTTGGAAAGAGCAGCTGCAGACTGGGGTCCAACAGCTGGGGACGCCCTCACACTTAAGACTGGCTAGACTGGGCCTCTGCTCGAGCTGTAGTTTGCCTGCACAGCTTGGAGGAAGTGAATACAGGTAACTTCCTTCCAGCTTATGGAGTGCTGCACAGAGAGACAGAGGAGGAGGGGAGGAAACTCTGGTCATCCTCAGTCAACACCTGCTGTAGCCAGCTCTCCAATAAATTTCAGGGAAGCTACCCTCCTGCACTCAAAAGGTATGTAGTCAGGAGGGTGACAAAAATAACTTGATTTATAACTGCTGTATGGGTCTGTGTGCTTCTAATAATGTACAAGTATACCTATGTGTCACTATGTGTGTGTGGCAGTGCATATGTGCAAACATCTCAGCATTTAAATGCCAACACTACACTGACACTCAACATATCAGCAGTGTCCATTCCCAGGGTTCCTAATTGAAGCTTCTGACTGGAACAGTGAAAGGGCAGCATGATTGGGCACCATATTAATGATTTTGGGGTTAAACTATTTGCTAATGGTGCATGGGAGCTCCTCGTGCCATATAAACTTAATTCCAATGAAGTTGTTATAGATAGAGTATGTACAACAGCACTTTTATACAAAGTTGCTAGCAAGACAGCTCATTAGATTACAATATAGAGGAACAGATTGAGATACAATGTTGCATGGGAAATTAAAAATGATGGCCAGAAAGAGTAGGTGCATTGCAATTTATGCTATGGCTGAATGATTAAGGAGGTCATATTTCGATAGTGTACTCCATACAATAGACCTGTAGGGTAGCATGTTATTAGAAAAGCCAAGTTCCGGATTCTGTATAGATATTGTTCCACTGGTGCGCTGATATTCCTACCAACATATTTTACTACAGTCCCAATATATTTTGGGTAATTAGACAATTAATGTGGGTAGTGCTAAAGGTGCTTGACTTTTGGAATATTTTGTGCACCTAACCTGTATCTGAGAGTATCAAAGAAAAATCTTACATAATCTTTCTATGGTGCCAGCTACCTAGTTTCTGTAGAAACTGCAAAAACAATGGTAACACAGCACCCTTACTCCGTCAAATTAAAGAAAGGTGTAACTAAGGTTCATTCCATAGAATGAAAGCTAACAGGAGATGTTACAGAAATAATTACAACTAGAACAGCCTTTACAGTAAAGTGTACCATGTGTGCTTCATGTGTAATCTGAACCCATTGGAAAGTCACTGTCAATACCCCACTATCGGGAAGTTATTGCAGACCATACCATATGTCACAAGCTAAAAGGAAGGCTATGAAAGGTAGTATGTAATACTCATCATTAGAATGGTCATACTATTGAATAACCTTCCAGAAGTGAAAATAAAGAATTCCTGTAATAATGCAAACAAACCCTTCAAAAACATCAGCAGTCTGGATATTAGATATAGTCAAACTGAACAATTATTACAACTAAGAATTTGACTGCAGGAAATGAATCACTAAAACACAGAACATGCTACTGCGTTAAGAAGAATTGATGCAGCACAGAACACTACAAATCTGACTCCGAATTTCTTACGCCAATTCTGATGAAAATTTGATGCAGGCCAATAAAAAAATGACAAATAGAAGTTACAATGAATAGTTAAAAAAGAGAACCATTTCCCCTCTTAAAGAGTTACTATAACCCTTTTGAGAGGGAGGGGGCTTTCTGATGTAATTTGCCTTATTGGGCACAGTGGGGAAGGCCCCCCTCTCAGTTAGTAGTAAAACATGCAAAAACTCAGCGCCACAAAGTTCCCAGAGCTTCCTACGGACGTCACAGAGAAACCTGTAATTGGAACTTTTCACTTTACTCCTATCACCATGACTACTGCAAATCACTGATGGTGATTTGGTAGTCATGGTGGTTGCAGTAAAACTTTAAGTAAAATCAGATAGAAGCCCAGATGGGAAACTGTGTTGTTTATGACGCTCGGATGAATACTGGTGGCGACATTCTGGCAAAGGCAACAGGTATGATAGAATCTAGCCCACTTCTTCACTTCACTTCTTCACTTGATATTCTTTGGTTCTCTTATACTCACATTCAACTTGCTTACCAATTCTGGTGCCATAAACGTTTCTAAGATGTAATGCAGGGTGCAGATGTAAAAGCAATAGACTCCCTACCCATCAAAAGATCTATAAATACACCTAAAGGAAGACGTTTGCCTTCAGTGGAAGAAATTATACCTGGGAATTTACTTCTGTACAGTAAAGTCCAGGTTTTTCCCTCAATGGACAGTTTTGTCGATAGAGCAAATCACACTTATTGGCTGCAGTGTTAAATAAAACATGAAATCTGCCAGGTGTTCTTCCCAATACAGAATAGTTTTATTTGTCTTAGCATCAGCCAATGTGTTCTCCAAATCATGTTGTAGAAGCGCCCACAGCTGTTCATTATGATACGGAAAAAAGGAAATCATTAAAGAAAATAACTCACAGCCACTTGACTTCCACACCAAAATAAAAGCAACAAGTGGTACAGATCACGGAGGCGGTTTTAATGCCAGCAACGATTCTGCCAAGACGCAGCTTTTCTTGTAATGGAAGCGAGTATTTAGTAGAGACGCAGTTGACAGCTTTCCAGATCTTCTCTCCTGAGTCCTCGTGTTTACAATTCCAGTAGCTGGAATTTACATAATTGCAATTTCACTTTTTTTTTTTTTTTTTTTTTTTTTAAGAAAATGGTAGAAATCCTTTCATGCCTTCATCCACAAACAGCTGCTTCTTTGACTTACATTTTCTGCTAATTATTTTAAACATGTAAGGCAAATATGTTAAACATATTTGATAAATCCTTATTATCTGGGGGGAAAAGGAACAATGCTCATGTTTCTGAACTAAGAAGAGAGTGTTTTTCACTTCTGCTTAAATTTTAAAAACTGCGCATGCAAAGCCAAGACAGCTGTGAGGTCCATTTAAGTCAATGAATGCTTTAGTATTATGATGCATCTATTTTCAAAAAGTCTGAAATATAAAATGCAATCCATAGTTATACCAGTCTTACTAGAAAAATTACTTTATGCAATTTACACCATCATATTTGGTTTCACAATTGTTCAGTCACAGTCAGGTCATTTAATGAGAATCAAATTAATAATTCAAAGCTAAATCAAAGAGTTATTACATTTCATAAACTAGGAGACCATTGTTTGGACTGCCTGGACCACCACTCATCAACAGGCAAAATATTAAACAATCAAAATTTCAAATTTAAGGAAACGGACATTTACTAGTTTTTTTTTTGGTTTTTTTTTAATATTATTTTTGCTTAGCCCTTGTAGTTAACACATATCTAGGTTTGAGGTGAGGTCCATCTTAGCTCCCTGTCTTTCTATGTTAGAAAATTTGTCATTTTGGTAAATTATTTAAAAGAAAAACAGTGCATCTAATGAAAAAGGTTACCACAAATTATAGGTGACTTCTTTCGATGTTTTTTTCAGGGGTGTACAGGTATACATTTCAGAGAAGCTGTCCTTTAATTAATAGGTAACCAACATTTGTATGTATATATATATATTAAATTAGATAATGCAATAGATCAAAGACCAGCAGGTAATTTACTAAAGTGTGAATTGATAAGAATTTCAAGTAAATTGAAAGAAATGTCAAATTATAGACCAAACTGGAAACATAGTTGACTTAGAGATTTGTTTCCAATTTGGTTCCTTTTGAGTAAAATTTGAAATTCACTTTGAATTCTCAACAATTCACATTTAGTAAATAACCCTGTCCCACCCTTCCTATTCTATCCTCCCTTGATATCTATATTACGTTATAGGGGTGAGAAGGGTAGTGGATCTTTGCAACAATAAGAAAGACTCTACAGGGTAGATAATAAAATATACACTCCATGAAAAGAGAATGTCCAGAAAAGCAGTATTGGGAAAAAAGTTAATTCCTAGAGGTCCAAAAATAATGTCCGAGTAAATCTTTTACGTTTACTGACGTGATTTAAGGCCTGACTAGTAGCGTAGGGTTAACATTTTAAACCCTGCCCCAATCCTATAACTTCCTGATCCTAAGCCCCTTAACTCTAATTCTACAGACCCCCTAATGCTAATATCCAGGATAAACTCCTGTTTAACCCTAACCTTTCCATTTTGCAATGTTCTCAAAACTATTATTAAAGGGACACTATAGTCACCAGAACAACTACAGCTTAGAAAAGGCAGTGATTGCATTGCCCCTAGGGACACCTCCAAGTAGCCA
The DNA here is from genome assembly GCF_036172605.1 of Pelobates fuscus. Classification (NCBI taxonomy): domain Eukaryota; kingdom Metazoa; phylum Chordata; class Amphibia; order Anura; family Pelobatidae; genus Pelobates; species Pelobates fuscus. Next base: position 227,483,230 of record NC_086322.1, read on the forward strand.
CTCCTCAGATGGCCACTGGCGGGGTTTCCTGGCTCAGGGCTGCACAGTAGGCAGCATTGCCATTCAGCGTCCCCACGCTCTGCATGGAGACGCTGAATTTTCCTCATAGAGATGCATTGATTCAATGCATCTCTATGAGGAGGTCCTGATTGTACAAAATGGCATTTGACCCCACCCCGTGCCGATTTTAGCAAATCCAATGCTTTCCCTTTAGAAAGCATTGGATTGGCTAAAAATCGGCCATGTTGATGATGTCACAAAGGGGGCAGAGCCAGCACCGGCAGACAGCGCTGGAAATAAGGTGAGTTTTATATTTTTATTGGGGGGCTTGGGGGGGAAAGCCACCTATAAGGGGGGTTTAGCACTATAGGGTCAGAAATACATGTTTGAGTTCCTAACCCTATAGTGATCCTTTAATGTAGCATTACTGCACCGCTACAGCAACACTAACATTTAAAGCATGCCATTTCACAAGGAAATCTTTAAATGTATACATATCCAGTTGATTTCACATGCACAGCTACCATAAACTTAAGTTCTAGTCAAGTTGACTAGAATATATAACAGGGAAACTTCATGTCAGATGGGCTGCAAAGCTTTTTTTTTTCCTTTGTAATCAATGGAGGAGTCTAATTAGCTAAAATTTGCAGAGCCTTAATACAATTAGTGACTTGTAAATAACTCTCCCTACCTTTGGGAGAGCTGGAGTGGATTCTTTCCCTGGGGTCCAGTGGGAATCCTTTCTTGCGGTCTAGTGTTGCTGCTGTCATTTTCATGGTCTTCTGTCTCTGCACCTTTGTGTGCTGTTTAGTGATACTTTGACCAGAGTGATGTCCTAACCCAGCTCCCGGCATTACTGCAGGGCACGCAAGGATTAGTGCTCTAACAACATAGAGATTACAGCTCCCTCAACACCAAACTAGAGCATCCCACCAGGCACTGTATTTAGGCAGAGTAGACACCTGCCGAACGGGTAAGCAGGTGCCCTTTCTGCCTTAGCGCACAGCCTGCTGCCTTCTGCGGTGCCCAAGGTGGCCAGACGACTAAGTTTTGGCGTACCCCCTTTTATTGATGAGCAACCACTCTGGGGTATGATTACCACAGTTTGAGAAACCAGGCTTTAGATAACACAACTTGTCGGAATTATATTAAGCCTAACCAATGGCTTCCTATACCCTTCACCCTCCCAACTATACTCCTGTAATCACTGTTTAAGGAGAAAGCTCACAAATTAAAATATTAAGTATATACTTTGAAAGCAGCTTTCTTTGTCTGTCAGCAGCAACAACTAACTTCACTAAACCGCTACAGGGTTTGCATGAATGATCCTCCAAATAAACTGTTGCTCTGCCTTTGCAGTAGCTGATTGGTCGTGGCAACTTCAGAATGAGGGGTACAGAGGGAATTCATTATACATGCAGGATTTGCCTTACATGCCGCTGAACGCAGCTCTCCCGCAATAAGTTTGACTCTAAAGCTTAGCTTAAACTAAATATCTCTAAAATAATTACACTGATCACATAACAAAAAGCACCCCTCCCCCCATGTAAAGCATGTCTGGTTAAGGTCAATGTTTTTCCAATGTTTTCCTCTACACAATCCGCTTACACTTTCAGAGCCACTGACAGTGTGTTTGTGAGTCTGTTGCACAGCATGACTATCACATAAACATGTCAGCATTCAGAAAATAAGAGGAGATGATCGTTCAGCTGAGCCCAGCAGGATTTGATTTAACATTTCAGGAAACGATAATTGGTTAACACAAGAAATGTGTGTTGTTTTGCAGTTCTGGCAATGGATCTAAAAATGCATGAGTACAAAACGCATCACTAAGACCAGTGTTCCATAGCAAAACATAATAGGTACGCAGGCACACTCACAGTTAAATCACCTGCCAAGATTCTTCTTCAACATAACACAAGTAAAATACGATTAAATTGGAGCGAATGACTTAATATTCTAAATGTCTTTCCACACATACTTTACAGACCGGGCTAATAAAACAGCAAGCACATAACCTGTAAAAGTTTAATAGGGAAGCTTGTCAAGTTTAAGAAAAGTTTAAAAAATTTGTTATTAAAGGAGGGGGAGCTGTGTACAAGTTTTTACTCTTGGGCCAGAGGGCTGTATAATGTATTTTTTTTCTCTCTTGCCCTCTAAAGGGTAAAGCTAATCAGTTGACTTTTATTCCATTATGTAGAATTATAATTAAAGAGTTATTTGATGGCATTCAGTTATGTTTAGTCAACTCTGATTAGAACTGAGTTAGTATAAATCAGTTACAAATATGTCAAAAGCTGGCTAAGCATCATGGGAAAAGCAGTCCAGAAGCCTCCAGTTTGCACAGGTTGTAAATTGTTCACCAGTAGAAACTATATGCAAAACCGACCACAGAACACTGTGAAAATGTCACAGCAACAAAGAAAATCTGTACTAAGCCTCCTTGAATCTGTTCAAATTATTCTTATTAATATTTATAAAGCAGCGCCAACAGATTCCATAGTGCTGTACAATGGGTATAGATACTATATATATATATTTATATAGAATTATATATGAAGTGTTAGGGTAGCGATTGTAGCCGTATTAGTTCAGTGATGCAGATGTAAAATAACAGATGACATTTGTTTCTTGTGGTTCTCCCGAAAGCGTGTCATTCCATAATTCTCTTTGTTTAATCAAAAAGGTATTACACGATGCAAATTTAATCTATTATATATATATATATATATATATATATATATATATGATTTTTTTTTTGTACTTTTTGACAAATATTGCATGAGACGAAGGAATGTTAAGTACAAACTCGCCAGTACAGATGTACAACATATGCATTTTCATTAGCTTGAGGCAATATTGTTGGCCTTGGAAACTACTGTGGTGGTTTGGCAATCAAAATCTTCCATTTCAATTAACATACAGAGCAGAAAGCTATTAGAACGTTTCTATAAAATTCTGAGGACTGCAGACATGTGAATACGTTAAATGCTTTGCTTGCTAAATGGGATCCCGCCATCTGTTTACTGATTCAGAATTGAACACGATGTGTTGATGGAAGCTGGTTACATTTTGTTTTGCATTTACGCAACACCGATAGGAAGATGCAGATTATAACTTGCAGCAAGATATACCAAAAATGACTTGTCCTTTTCAATTCTTTCATTTTATTTGGTTTGGGATGTAGTGCCTTTAAAGGAATACTATAGAGAAAACTCTCCAGACCACTTCATCTCAATGAAGTGCTCTGTTTTCATTATAGGGTTCAAGGTAGTCCTGAACTGCATTCAAGGTAGTCCTAAACTCAAAATAAATCTAAAAGTTATTTAGCTTACCGTTTCTCAATTGCTACGATGGGCTTGCCATGTCTGGCCCCACCTCCATGGCTGAGATCATAAATCTTGATGATCTCAGCCAATCCAGTGCTCTATCACAGGAAAGTATTAGGATACTATTGTGCATACACGGCAAAATTGAATCAATGCATCTCTATTGGGAGCATTCAGCATCTCAATGCAGAACGTGGGGTTTTGAACGTAGGTCCTGCACACAATGCAAGACTGAAATAGGAAGTACCTAATCCAAAAGGTGTCTCAAATAAAGTGCAGTATGCAGGACATGTATAGGAATAAGTACAAGAAAAAAATACTCCAATGGTGAAATAAGTACTAATAAATGTGAAATGAAAAAATAAAGTAATGTACTTACATTTACCAGAGCAGAACTTGCTCTAGTATATACAGCATGGATGTTATAATCCCCACCAAGGAATGTGATGGTACCAGGAAGCAAAAATTGGATGGATAAAGGTGTATATATATATATATATATATATATATATATATATATATATATATAAACACAACATATACTATTTATTAACCATACAAAAAACAATAAAAGCAATATAACATAGCTTAAAGGGACACTATAGTCACCTGAACAACTACAGCTTAATGTAGTTGTTCAGGTATTATCTATAGCTCCCTGCAGGCAATCTAATGTAAACACTGTATTTTCAGAGAAAATACAGTGTTTACATTGATTGATAGGAATACCTCCAGTGGCCGTCACTCAGACGGCCACTAGAAGGACTTCCTATCACGCAGGGCCCTAAAAAGGCCCTGGACACGTCAGACGTATTAAAATACGTCTGACGTGTTCAGGAGAGAGAAGGCACTGTGTGCGCGCCTTCTCTCTCCAGCCTGTCAGCGGAGGAGGGGGCGGGCAAAGACCGCGAGCTGAGCTGTCACTCAGCTCAGCTCGCGGCCGCGCACACCACGCGCATGCGCGGTAGTGCGCTCAGGACTTCAGAGGGCGGCATGAATGCCGCCCTCTGAAGTATGTGCGCATGTGCGGCGATGCCGCGCATGCGCACAAGGGAGCAATGACGCTTCCAAATGGAAGCGTCTGATTGCTCCCTGCTCGCGCCCGCCTATTTCGTCATTTTGACGAAATAGGGGGCGCGGCTTCACGAGGCTCCCGGCGCTGGAACCAGGTAAGTAAAATTGCCTCCCTGGAGAGTCCCTTTAAAAGAGTCTCACTTTATGCGTTTCGCCTATCCAAGGCTTCTTCAGAAGTGTGGTTAAGTCCTCATAACGTTCGTTTATATAGGCAGTCTATGAATAAAAATGGCTTTCTGGTGTGCTTGATTGTAACCATTCTGGAATGCACGCACCATACCGGAAGTGACGCGGCGTTATCCCAGTATTGTATTACATGCGTTCCAGCTTGGAACGCATACAGAACCAAAATGGCGCTTTTGATCAGATAGAAATAATCAGTTAATTAACGTAGTAAACTTGGATCCCTTTTCTGCTTCTGTACTTTTACTCTGTGTTATTAAAGCTCCAAGTACACAAGCACATTCAGGGATCTTCTTTCTATAAAGATTTACACATCCACAAGCACTCTGGTGTCCTTTAACTGACAACACTGCATGTTTATTTAATAGTATCTTCAATAAAATGTTTTACATAGAAATAAATAGCACAGCCTATAGCTCATTTTTATCTAGTTCTCAGGCCCCTCAAAAGTTACCAATTAACACATTCCAGGTTCTCACTAAAGTAAGAATTCAAAGTAAATTCAAATTACATTTCAAATTTAGGGTCATAGTAGTGAAATGAAAGCATAGCAGAATAAGTAATGTTTTTTTTCCAGTTCAGCTGTTTAACCTTAAATTTGAAAATCACTTTGAATTGTCACTTTAATATATAACCCTGTTTGAGAGTTTGCAGGTACCAAGATTTCTACATACTTTCTACTATTCTAAAATAGTAATCCTCATTGAATTCAGTGTAAATGTAGCCATTTAGTGGATAATAAAAACATAGATGAGGTTATTCACTAAAATGAGAATATAACTTAATTTCAAATTTAAGATTGATACAGCCACACCGGAAACATTCTCTTGCTTTCCATTCAGCTACTCTGGCCTTAAAGGAATACTCTAGTGTTAGGAACACAACGTTGTATTCCTAAAACTAAAGTATTCCTCTTCCACCGCCCGTCCCCCACCTCAATAACAGGGTTCAAAACCCTTTAAACACTTAAAGGGACACTTTAGGCACCAAGACCACTTCAGCTCATTGAAGTAGTCTGGGTGCTGTGTCCCTTTTGCACTTAGTGCTGCAATGCAAAACATTGCAGTTCCAGAGAACTGCAAAGTTTACATTGCAGCTCTAAGTCTGCACTCTGTGGCTGTCTAACAGACAGCCATTAGAGGGCTTCCCGAAATCAAATGGACTTTTGGTCCGTTATCTGACGCTGGACGTCCTCACGGACCTCCAGCATCAGATTTTCCCCATAGTAAAGCATTGAAAAATGGGCAGGTCTAATGCGCACTCGGCCATTGGCGGGGGAGGTGCATGGGTGGAGCCTGACCCAGCGCTGAGGGATATCAGGGCTGGATTCAGGTAAGTAGTTGAAGGTTTTTTTGAATTCTTTATTTTTCATTTCGGTGCATCGGTATCACATTTTTATACATTTGTGCATTAAGTTTAGAGATAATTTCGTGTGGTATTCGCACTATTTTCGGTCAAGCATTAAACAGTTAGATACAACAGTAACATTTCAAACAATTTTTAGCGATCTAGGCAGAGATGTTCGACTGTTTTGTGTCATTGGGTTTCAGGTAAGGCATGGCTTGTTTTAACGATATGTATGTTCAGTAGGCTAGGTGGTGATTGTAGAGGAGTTGGGCTGTTCGTGAGGGAACAGGTGTGTTATAGTCCAGCTCTGTGGGCTAGCACTATGTGCTGAATTATGTATGGGTGCCTGTATGCCTTAGTGAAGTGGTGCTTGTTGTCTTGAGTGGTTATCAAGCTTGGGTGCCCCTGACCTAGGGGGTGGCGGACGGACAGGGGGTTGTGGTGGTGTGGCGGACGCCAGGTGATTTGGGGTTGCAGTGTGTATGCTCTGGTTACGTGGGTCCCTATGTGGTTGGGTTGGTCATCCACTGGTTGAAGGGGTTTTAACCACTTCAGCCCTGCGGGAGGGGGGTGCTCCAGGAGCCTATAGTGCCAGGAAAACAGGTTTATTTTCCTGGCACTATAGGATCCCTTAAACTGATTCAATGCTTTCCTATGGGGATTTTTAAGACGCTTGGGACAGAGACACGCCAACTAGACCTGTAGTGTCCCCTTAAATGCGAAATTAACTTTGAATTCTAATTTAGTAAATAACCCTGCATTCAATGTGAATTTCAAAGCGGTTGCTATTTTTGCTACTTTGGCTTTTAAATTCGACTTGAATTCATAACAATGCTAATTCATAAAATTAAACCAGTTTTAGCAAATTAAATCTGAATGGAAAAAAGAGGTTACAATAACTTCTCTAGAACTTACTTGGCTATAGTTACAGTTTATTTTAGAGAATAGCCCTGTAGAGTTGAATTGGCAAGGTCAGTTCAAGCACTGTACATCCAGAGTGCAGAGGGGACTGAATTTCCCCAGGTTTTAATAAATAAAAAAAACCTGCTAAGGTGGAAGTTTGGTGTACATTGCAAGCAATGTTATTTGGCATCTAGCATTACTTGTTAAATGGTAAAACTGTACTCATGTAGCAATGACTCCCAGGCCCGCCTAGCTGACTTTCTTTGGTAAATTAATGCTATCATGCTCATCAATTAACAGGAGCCATGCAGTGCATGCTGGGTGTAAGTCAGGAGTGTTCTAGGTTCCAGAAATACATTGGGCCTGAGCTCAAAGGAAGCTCAATGTTCCCTACACTAAAAAGACATATCCCCACCTCTCTATGTTGTGTCCATTCCTATCTACGTGTGAACAGCATAATGCTTATGCTCTCATGGATTTCAATGAAAGCAAGCACATTCTTGGAAACAAGCACATTCTGCACAGTTGGGTATTAAATAAAAACCCACCAAGCTACCCAACGCATATAGTCATCTAGGGACGCCTCCCCCCTAAGTATTCTGATGGTGCACTATAATACAGATCTTTTGTAATAGGTGACTGCTCTGAAAAGCAGCTCTCTGATGTAAAACTAAAAACAAAACAAAAAAATACTAATATCCTCCTGCTCTCTTCACTATCTGTAGAGATCCAGGGCTAAATAGGCCCACATCAAGAGCTTCAGCCCCCAATGCCTCCCACTAGCAACACCCAGGACTGGTGCACCCATTGGTCCACGGGGGGTGCAATTTTTGGGGTGACTGCGAGGAAAGTGTATACCATAGTGACCTCTTGCTGGTCACTTCGTGTAGCATGGCCGAGCGGCCTACGGCAGAGGATCTTCTGTATCCCCAATAAGCACAATGTCTGAACACTACTTCAGACTACAGGGCGCCACAATCACTAAGATATATAGTAATATAATTCAGGAGAATCCCATGAATGAGTGACAGTAGATGGAAATACAAAAGTCCACTTTATTGAGAACAATAGTACACAATAGTGCAACAATTTGTTAAGGTTAACAAATTTAAACCTATTTAGTTTAGAAAAACGTCGCCTGAGAGGGGATATGATAACATTATACAAATATATTCGGGGCCAATACAAACCATTGTGTGGAAATCTATTCACAAACCGGACTTTACATAGGACACGAGGCCATGCGTTTAGACTGGAAGAAAGAAGATTTCGTCTAAGGCAAAGGAAAGGTTTTTTTTACTGTAAGAACAATCAGGATGTGGAATTCTCTGCCTGAAGAAGTGGTTTTATCAGAGTCCATACAGATGTTCAAACAGCTACTAGATGCATACTTGCAAAGACAGAATATTCAAGGATATAATCTTTCAATGTAGGGTAATAACTGCTTGATTCAAGGATAAATTTGACTGCCATTCTGGGGTCAATAAGGAATTTTTTGTCCTAGCTTGTTGCAAAATTGTGCTTCAAACTGGGGTTTTTTTTTGTTTTTTTTCTCTTTTGGATCAACAGCAAAAAACAGGTGTGAGGAAGGCTGAACTTGATGGACGCAAGTCTCTTTTCAGCTATCTAACTATGTAACTATGTAACTATGTAACTATGCAACATGCACAATGTATACAGAATAATAAAATAGTTAAAAGTAAATACACAGCCAAATTGGCCAAGAACCCCTAAGGATAGCAGCTATAAACATACAGAAAACTTGAATTATAGTAAGGTGCCAAGTGCTAAAGTGCAGGGATGCAGAATACTAGTAATACTGCTCCATGAGCTGAAAACAGCACTAGGTACACCAATACTACAAAATAAAGTGCATGCAGAAAAAAGACTGCTATACCGAAAGTACAGGGATCTTGTAGATGCTCAACGCGTTTCGTCGGTATCGACTTCCTCAGGAGCTTGCTGAATTCTTGCTGGTCCTCTTCTTCTTTTAAATCTGCCGGTCTGGCCGCCATTCAATGATCGCGCATGCACAGATCGTGCCGTACGCACCGTCATACGTAATGACATGCGGCTGGTCGATGTGCGCATGCGTCAACCAAGCTGGAACGCAAATAAACTTTATGCATAATGTACGCAGCCGCATAGCGAGCAAACCCCACTGGGAGCGCTCGATATTAATGCGGTCTGTATTCACAGACCTACCTAATATACAGTCTATATTGTGATACATATCCAGCATCCTCAATCAAAATGCAAATTAGACCAGAAGAAATAGAATTGGCCAATAGGGCCAAGAGATAATTTAATTTATTTTATATAAAGCAGCAACGCTATATATATATATATATATATATATACACACATATATACATGCATAAAACAGTACATATGTATATATATATATATATATATATATATATATATACTGTAAAAAGGAAAAAAATTAAATGATGAAAAAATTAGGAAAATAAGGAAAATGACATTAAAGTCCATTTGCATCACTACACTTTTTAATGTAATAAATTACGGTACATACATATATGTAAAGTTTAGTGATGCAAATGGACTTTAATGTAATTTTCCTTATTTTCCTAATTTTTTCATCATTTCCTTTTTTTCCTTTTTACAGTATATATATACATATGTACGGTTTTATGCATGTATATATATATATATATAGTTGCTGCTACTGAAGGGACCGTGGAGGAAGAAAGAGACACACAAAGACGATGGGGTAGAGACACATGCAATGGGCTGGGGGAAAAGACACACAAAAGGGGCTTGGGGAGAAAGAGACTGACAAAAAGGAAAAAACATACACAAGGAGCTTTGTGGGGGGAGAGACACACAGAAGGGCTGGGGAAGGACAGAAAGAGACACACAGAGTTGCTGGGGGAAGCGACACATACAGGGGCTTGGTGGGAAGGAGATAAGGAGACACACAGAGGGGAAGGGTAAAAAGAGACACAAAGAGGGATTGTGGAAGAGATGTACACAGGGGCTGGGGAAGGGGAGAAAAGAGCATATAGAGGGGCAATCTAAAAAAAAGCGATATAACTGAATAGTAGTGAAAATAATAAAGACTGCTCAATTATAGTTTCAAACTTAAAAGGTAACTATCCTTTTTGTTGAAAAATTACACCACTGAATAAATCATTGAAAATCACCTCTAACTTGTGGTAATCTTTTTGCAAGTGGTTGTCTGCTTTCTTTTAAATGTACAATATATTAAATATAATGCAACACAATGCAGTGCAGGCACACATTGCAGATGATTGCAGATGATTTCTTCATGCTGACCGTCATGTGCAAAGGACAGAGCGCATAACAGTGAACAACTGTAAGATTAGATCGAACAGTCAAAGTATAACGAGGTGTGGATTTCTACATTTATTTCATTTTTCACACCTCACTAATATATATTTGTTAAACATAGAGAGAAGGTAAATTTTAAAAATCCTGGCTTCCCTTTGGAGTTGAACTGTCACTCTGAAAGCAAATGTTCTTCATTCCTTCACCCCCGTAAATGCTATTAAAACAACTCCTGGGGAGAGGAGTGCAGCACATGTCCGTGAAAAACAATGCCTCAGTACTTTAACCCCTTCAGGAAGGAGTCAATAGTGCACGTTCTGATCAAAACAAAACGTAAACAAAAACTGGAATTTGCGCTATATGTCTGTTCACCCGTAGTTCCCCTCTTTCATATTATATGCACCCACACTTATTATATATCATTTTGTTCAGGAGAAACAGGGCTTTAATTTATCATTAACTATTCATATATGGAACATAATTCATTATGAACAAAATAAAAAAAATGTGAGAAAATAAGATTTTTTTTTACATTTGTATTTCCGTCTGACATTTTAGCTGTGAATGTCATAATACTGTTAGGTTTTACTGCACAAAAATGCACATATTTGTAATCAGCGATGTCTCACGAGTACAACAGTATCCCCCATTAACAGGTTTTATGGTGTTTTGGAAAGTTACAGGGTCAAATATAGAACGTTCCATTTTCAAATAGAAATTTGCCAGATTGGTAATGTTACCTTTGAGACGGTGTGGTAGCCCAGCAATGAGAATTACCCCCATAATGGCATACCATTTGAAAAAGTAGACAACCAAAGGTATTGAAAGTGGGGTATGTTTAGTCTTTTTTAGTAGCCACTTAGTCACAAACACTGGCCAAAGTTAGCGTTCATATTTGTTTTTTTGTTAAAAAAGCAAAAAATGAATATTTGGCCAGTGTTTGTGACTAAGTGGATACTAAGAAAGACTGGACATACCCCACTTGCAATACCTTGGGTTGTCTACTTTTGCAAATGGTATGCCATCATGGGGGTAATTCTCATTTCTGGGCTACCATACGCTCTCAAAGGCAACATAACCAATCTGGCAAATTTCAATGTCAAAAAAATGAAATGCAAGCCTTATATGTGACTCTCTAACTTTCCAAAACACCATGAAACCTGTACATGGGGGGTACTGTTACTCTCGGGAGACTTCACTAAACACAAATATTAGTGTTTTAAAACAGTAAAACATATTACAACAATAATATAGTCCATAAAAGTGCCGTTCGTTTGTAAAAAATGCAAAAAACGTCACTTTTACTTAAAATATCATCGTTGTAATACAATTTACCAATTTGAAACACTAATATTTGAGTTCAGCGAAGTCCCCCGAGTAAAACAGTACCCCCCATGTACAGGTTTTATGTTGTCTTGGAGAGTTACAGGGTCAAATATAGTGCTTGCGAATTAAATTCTCTGCACTTTCTCCCTGTGTTGTCAGGTATGTCAATCAAATTTTAATTAATCAAATCACCTAATTATGTTAAAAGATTACTTAAATATACACGTAGAATTTTAATATATATGCATTTATAGGTATTTAAATTCTACGTGTATACTAATGTAATCTTTTATGTAATTATGTGTATTTATCTATATATATATATATATATATATATATATATATATATATATATATATATATTTGCGGTTATTTGCATTTTATATATAGATAGATATATATAGAATGTCATTCTAAGTGTATTTTGTTACCAATATATATATATATTAATAACAAAATACAGTTAGAATGAAATTACATATGTATATATAATTTATATTAAATTTTGTTTCAATATTTTATTTATGAATTTTATTATTTTATTTATTATTGTAATTATACGTATTTATATATATAATATATGTGTATATATCTATTATATATATAATATATATTTATTATATATATGTAACGTCATTCTAAGTGTATTTTAATACTAATATATGTACTTATATTAGTATGAAAATACACTATGTATGACGTTAAATATATATAATATACATATATATTATATATATTATATTATATATATATATAAATATTTTATTTTATTTTTAAACATGTTTAATATTTTTTTTTTTACAGATCCCACCAGCAGGGGGACTGTCTGATATTTTAGACAGTCCCCCTGCTGGCAGATCCACAGCCAGCTATAGGGGGCCATGTGATCGCTCTTTGAGAGCGATCACATGGCCCCCGGGGGCCTGATTTGCCGTGGGGGGGCTGCCTGGGCTGTGAGGCAGTCCTCCCGAAGCGGAGCGCCGGTAAGGTAAGTATACCGGGCGCTCCAGGGCTCAAAGCCGTTACGGCGTTCTATGCCGTCGCAACAGCTTTAAAGCCCACTTAAAGCGCGACGGCATAGAACGTCGTAATGGCGTTAAGGGGTTAACTTAGATTAAATTAAAGGAACACTATAGGGTCAGGAAAGCAAACATGTATTCCTGACCCAGTAGTGTTAAAACCACAATTTAGGTGGCTTGCCCCCCTTAAAAGGTAATTAAACCCACCCTATTTCCAGCACCGTGTGGGTCTGCCGGCTCTAGCCCCGTCTACGATCTGCCACAATCAGAATTTATCATTTTAAGCCAATCCAATGCTTTCCCATAGGGAGGGTGGAGACACTGAATGGCAGAGGGTGAAGCATGAAGCATAAATCTAGAGGGTGCACCTCCAGTGGCCATCTGAGGAGTGACCACTGGAGGTGTCCCTAGGGGGCAATGTAAACACTGCCTTTTCTTTAAAAAGGCAGTGTTTACATGAAAATGTCTGCAGGGAATGATTATACTCAATAGGACAACTACATTAAGCATTAGTTGTTCTTCTGGTTACTATAGTGTCCCTTTAATTTACACGGTATGACACAGCCAGGAATACTATATAAAAACAATTTAAAAAATATATAAAAACTACAGAATAAAAAAATCACAACCCATAGTTAGGTTTTTACTTAGCTATTGGCTTTCCAAGTTATTCAAATATCACATATGTGACAGTTTTTCTTTAAAACATAACAAATGCCAGGGATGTTTAAGGAGTGTTTATGAGATAGTCTTGACAAATTGCTTAACAAATCCTCTCCTACACTTAAAAATAGCTTGCAATTCTTCAAATGACGGGGTATCTTCAGACCTATAATACACATTATTTTTGACATTTGTGATAGGGAAAGAAAATTTATTTTAGGGACAGATTTATTGTTTACTAGCTCTAGCATACTTTATTTGATAATTAGTCTAGACATCATCTATGTCTGTTCATTACGCAATCCATCAACAGTACTGTCACACTGTAAAATCAAAGACTTAAAGTCAATGACAATCCATCACATTTATTCTCACATCTTTTGACAGAATCCATTTCTTAACCGCGGAAAGCTTAGAGCTCCACCTTCAGGGCTCCTTGAAAACAGCAAATATGAAACATGTGTCATTTAGTGATGATCTAAACATGAGATCCTAAAATATGCAATATTATTGAAAAAACAATAACAAAGGGAAGAAAATACAGCATATTTAAATGCTCCCTTAACTAGAAGTATTTTTTTTTTACTTATTCCAATATTTTTTTCTCCATATTAGTATATTCTCATCTTTTCATTGAAGCCCAACTGTGTTAAAAGCTTTGAGAGGAGGAAGAAGCTTAAGGCAAGTAAACAGGTTAAATCAGAATTCTGCAAAGATAAAATAGCACTAATTTCATGGGCATTGCCATCAGGGGCATTTAGCTTCTGATCCTTTAATTCAGCCACAGTTTCCATCCTTCACTGCTGCTATTCAGTGCTGGATTTGAGGCTTGGAAGAACTGGAGCTGGACCATACAATCGTTTTACTCTCCCTCCTGTCTGATTGCAATGTCACAATATCTAGTTTTGAGCCTGCACACACAACATAAAGCCCGGCCTTTGAGCACAGTTCAGCGTGAGTACTGGGAAGCCAATGTTAAATAACAGCATTATATAAGCATTATATAAGCACCACTGTAGCGGCATTAACTTATTTCATAATATGTGAAAATAAAAACCTGAATATTTATATTGTGGAGGCTTTGTCCACTGGCATGGTACTGGAACATCCACTCCAGAAATCCCTATGTTAATCTGGTCCAGCTGTCATCTAAGCAGGTCCTATTTGCTGGCCACCAAGACTTATTTTGTGCAAAGAAGTGTGTGCCTCTTCCTGCTTGAGCCTCGGTAATGCAGTTCTTGTGAGTGCTCACTTCTGTGATACTGCAGGAATTATTCCTCCATGCTGAAGTTCCCACTGGGGCAATTAAGGGATCAAGCAGTAGATTCTGTAAGTAGTGGTTTTGAGGAGAATTGTCAATTGTCATTAAGTTTTGCTTTGGGCTTGAGCATCAGGTATATTTTGACAGTGGCAATTCATCTGCCCTGTCTGATAATAAGATTCTCCCACGTTGTTTGAGAGAATAAATACTTAAATGTGTATGATCCATTGTACTGTAATTTTTTTATTATTGTTTTTATTCTTTATTTTGGTGGTGCATGACAAGGTCATGGTGTCACATTACAGTTTAGCCAGACATTGGCTGCAAGATTGTACAATAAGAAAGCTATTACAAAGCACCTTTTTTGTTTTTATAGATCGATTAATACGATGGAACAGTAGATTTAGGTTAATGGTAAAGGGTTAAAACAAGTAGTAGAGGCATGTCAGTGTTGCAGCATCATAAGCGTTTCATAATAAGTCGCTCAGACTGATTCTGCGAGTGAACTTAAGCAGAGATGTGAGTATACTGAAAAAGTTAGGGACATGCTGCCATGTTAGGTTACGTTCAACTCGCTTATAGTACTGCATAGCATACTAATCCAAGTACATGTGCTTTCAATAACATAAAGATAAACGTGCACGTTTTATAATATAGATTGCGCATAACAAAACAAGATATAAGTATGATACTTGCTTGAATCTGAGCCAGTCTGAGCATGGGTACTCTTATCATTTAGTTAATAAACTACTAGTAATACCCCCCCCCCCCCCCCCCCCCCCTGTGATCCCCTGTGCGAGCAGACCAAAAAACAGAAAAGATAATATCGATGCCAGCAGACGTTTGTGGGAGTTCGTTTGGAGCATAAAAAACTGAGTGACAGTGAGCACTATGCCTGACATTAAGTCCTAATCCCCATAGAGTCAGACGATGCCTAGTTGGGGCTTAGTGTGTGCCCCCTGTATTCGTCGGTGCACTGGTACGATCTCCCCAGTGCGAGGAAGCTTAGTGCCCCTGGGCCATGCAGAGGTGCTTTGAATGGTGGGTGTAGCGCCTTCCAAGCCGTGCGCCGGGCTGGCTTCGCCTCTCTGAGTCCCGCGCCCCTCTACTTCACTTGCCTTGTCAGGCTGGTCTTGCCCCTCTGATGCTTGAATCTCGGAGCTTGTCATCAATGAGGGTGTCATGGGGGTCTTCCCCTGGATAACCCAAGGGCCCCAGGCCCCGGTTTGCTGCCGCCCACCCTGGTGCTCAGGTGTGGTACCGAGACGGCCCCTTGCTGGAGCTGGACTTCCACGGGGGCAGGATTAGGGGGAGTTTCTGTTTCCCTCCGTTGGGCACCTCGTTGGGAAGTGCGTGGCCAGTCTGCGGTCAGTGGCTTATGTATCGGAGGCTGCATTCCAACTGCTGCCAGAAGGAGGTAAAGATGTTGTTTAGCCGGAGCTATGTTTCCAGCCATACATTTTGCGCAAAGGCTGTATGGATGCTATCCGCCATTTTGGGGACCTCTATGGCGGTAGGTTCGGGTCTCTGTATAGTGGTTGCTTTCCCACCGCTTTGCAGAGGCATCTTGTGGGGGTAGATCGGGATAACCCCCACCGGTCTAGAGGGGGGGATCGAGGGCCCAATGCTTGAATCTTGGCCGGCCGTGGCAGCAGGAGAGCAGCTGTCCCTCCCGCGCCCGCCATGCTCGTAGGCCTCACCATCGTCAGGTATCTACTTGTGCACCCCGATGTCCCTGCACTTTGGGTAGCCTTTTTGTCCCGATTATCAGCCAGGTAAGCCCTGAAATTTAGCTAAAATTGCTGTATTCAGCAGGAGCTACTGAGATTAGCATCCTCTCTGCTTCGAGGTCAGGCCCCGCCCCCCTGTACTGTAATATTTTATGCGACCAAGGCCTTGTATGCTTATTGAGGACAATAACATCTTATTAAATGGACACTATAAACATAAAAATCATTTTAGTTGCATTAAACAGGTTTGGTGTATAGATTATGCCAATGCAGTCTCACTGTTCAATTATCTGCCATTTAGGAGTTAAGTCACTTTGTTTATGCAGCCTTCCTTTATTGCACATTCTGTATAATTTTGAATGTAGTATCTCCAGCTCTGTTAATAGCTTTCTAGACCCAGCAGGGTTTCCTGTGTTTGATTAAAAGTCGATTTACAGAGCAGGAGATAAAAACGTCTAAAATAAATTAACATCAGAATGAAAATTATTATTTTTTTTCATGTAGGTTGTTTGAGTCACAGCCAGGGTAGGTGTGCCTAGAGCTGCAGTGGCAGAAACAAAAGTGATTTAACTTCTAAATGGCAGAGAATTGAGCAGTGAGACTGCAGGGGCATGATCTATACACTGAAACTGCTTCATCAAGCTAAAGTTGTTTTGATGCCTCTAGTATCCCTTTAAGTACAAAAAGTGATCTACCTTAAATGTATTTGGTTTGTTTTTTTGCAGACATGTAATCTTTTTTTAGAAGATTTTGCAACTCCTCAATCCCAAGATCAACTTGTGTTATTGTCTGTAACATACTGGGGTAGATTTATCAAAGTGTTCTGGTATAAAATGTGGTTAAAAAGGGAGGAGTCATCAATAAAATGTGCCTGTTAGTACCATTGGGTTCTATGGTAACTGTCCCACTTTTAGTATCTTAGACCACTTTTTAGAACAGAAAAAGTGGTCTGTTGAATCTCCCCCTTTGACTAGTAAGCAGTTATATTAAACTTACATTTCCTGTGCTGAATATTGGTGGTCATTTTAGTATGCTGTCAATTCTAACATGGCAACAGCATTCTAAACAGCCTTATAATATATATCCAATCTATACACTATGCTTGTAAAACAGCCATCAAATGTATTGATCACAATATATGCTTTGCTGAATTTAGTTTCCTCCATACACAACATGGATTTTTGTAGTGCTCGGAGATGCAGAGTACACTCGCACCGACGCAACTTCAAACAATGTGATCGACTTGCCAGGAATGCTGAGTTGTCCCTTGCTGATGGGAAGGCTCTAGTCATTATTGCTCTATGGATAGTAAGTCTATAATACATTGCCAATTCAGAAAATAGGGAACTTTTTCAGTTATTTTGCTTAAGACTTTGCAAGTTGTTGATATTTTAGTGAACATTTGATTATTTTGGCACATTATAATATATTTTTTTATTCACTAAAGCACTTGTCACAAATAGTGATGTCCCGAACAGTTCGCCGGGAACCGTTCACCGGCGAACATAGCGTGTTCGCAGTCGCGAACACGCGCGATGTTCTGTCTGCCCCCTATTCGTCATCATTGAGTAAACTTTGACCCTGTACCTCACAGTCAGCAGACAATTCCAGCCAATCAGCAGCAGACCCTCCTTCCCAGATCCTCCCACCTCCATGACGAATAGGGGGCGGACCGAACATCGCGCGTGTTCGCAACCGCGAACACGCTATGTTCGCCGGCGAACTGTTCGGGACATCACTAGTCACAAACAATGAACAAATATCAAGCTCTTGATTTTCTGTTCCTATTTTTTTTATACTAGCAAATAATATCTAGCTCTTGATTTTCTGTTCCTATTTTTAATACTAGCAAATAATATCTAGCTCTTAATTTTCTGGTTCTATTTTTGCATACACTGTTAATGTGGAAACTGTAATTCTTCCAGAGATCACCTAATATTTTTAAACTCTTAAATATATTAACAATTCATGCTTCAAGATCCACTGCTTACTGTAAAACTGATTCAACTATTTAATTTTTTTAATATATAATAAACATATGTATATTACAAAAAGAAATTGTACAGAAATGATAAAAATAAAATATATTATGTAATGAAAAAAAAAGTCTTCTAAAACGGGGAACATGCAATAGTGTAGTAAGCTGAACTTCTAAGCAGAGTCTAACATTCATAGTTTTTCTCCGTGACCTTCACAGTATCTCCTTCTAGTTTTCATTCTCTTTGTCTTTGAGTCCACCTTATTATTTTCTATAAGTCAACCTTGTCTTCCCTTTTAGGTACCAATAACAAAGATAAAGCACTGGACAGTTAATGTCTTTACATAAACTGAAATGCAATAGTGCTGGGAATTCTTCTTTAATTTTAACTTTAAACTTGATCTTTTGGCTGCATGACTGACCAGCTTATTACCTGTTCTGAACAAGGTTCTATCAATGCTGAACGTCCCAGGTCCACAGACTAAACACAAACCCTGCTATTGTATAGGCCTGTGCCTCCTGTCAAGGTAATATAGAGGGACCTGACAGCCATTATTTTCTAGTGTAATAGATTACACAAGCATGAGAATAATGAAATATTAATAAATTTAGATTTGTTCCCCTATACTTACTGAATTAGTGAATTATTTTTTGCTGAAACATCCTGCCAAAGCTAATTAAAGGAATGCTATATTTTGTATAGCCATTAATAACGTTGGTTATCTCTTCTATAGATAATCTGATACCGCAAAACAATGGCAAAGTGTAGAGCATGAGACTGTGTACGAGCTATTGGAGACCCGGTCTGTTATCTGACTGTATCTACACATGAAAAATGATCTTTAATTCTACAGTAGCTGTAGGATTCTGTGTCCGGTTCAAAACAAGTCACCTGTGCAGGAGTAGAACAGAATGTTAGACTATTTCGGAATGCTTTTTGTCTGCACCGTAGTGAGATAGAAACAGAAGTACAGAAGGGGCTTATTGTGCATCATGTCAATCCCAGCTACCACAAAGTAGTCTCTGTTACAGGACTGAAATATGTTAAATGAAATAATGCATGCATATCATGTTGGTTGTCTACATTTGGGATTTGGACCCTATTTACATTCCTTCTACCCCTTTCATTAAGCTAATGGCTTGCCCTAGAATGCAAAAGAGAAAGCAGCATATATCAGAATCCAAATCTGTCTTAATGTGTGCACTGACTCATGTCTAATGCACCCGTAGGTTCACAGTCCCCCTAAACTTACAAGTCTTAGTGAAAATATACACTTCTCTGATTTCTGTCTACTCTTTTCTTTTCTTTTTTCCCTTTTTGGATCACAGAAATCCCATATTAAAGCTTACATGCTCATATCGAACAAAAAAAAAAAAAAAAAGAAGTAAAACAAGATATTAATTGTAATGACTGTGAATGTATTCTTTTTATAATTGTGTTTATATTTTAATTTCTAATTGTAGTGCTTCCACGAACATTTTCCCTTTGACTGAACGCGTTTTTGCTTTTTGTTTTTAGAAAAAAAACATCCTATTTGTGTACACACAGGTCGGATAAAAAGTCAGGAACCCAAAGCAATATGCCTTAAATTTGCATTACTATTAATACTCCCTAAAAGGGAAGACTTTTGGCATATTTTACCCTAAATAATCGACCATATTGAATGCATTCAGTGTCTTCCTCCTGTCTTTAGATTCACCCTGGATACTTTATAGCCTCCGGGAACCAAAGGGCAGCACATTCCACCAACCAGTATGGCAGTATCTCTAAAAAGGATGTTTACTTAACAAATCTCTGCCTGGAGAGGTGGTTTTATCAGAGTCCATACAGATGTTTAAACTGCAATTGGATAAATACTTCCAAAAACATAACATACAGGGATATAATTTCTAATAGATGCTTAATCCAAGGAGATATCTGATTGCTATTTTGGGATCAAGAAGGATGTTTTTCCTAGTTTGTTGTAAAATTGGAAGTGCTTCAGACTGGGTTTTTTTTTGCCTTCTTTTGGATCAACAGCAAAAACATAGGTGAGGAAGGCTGAACTTGATGGGCACAAGTCTCTTTTCAGCTATGTAACTATGTAACATCAGTATACATCACCATTAAACACTCTAATAATGCTAATACAGCATATGTGACAAACTGCATTGATAAAAGGTGTAGGCTGACATGCTGTACCGAATGCATATTGTTATAAATAAAAACAAAAAAATCTAATCTCTAAACTCACATTGGGCACATTTGTTTTCCTTGATTCAAACAATGTCCTTAATAAACTATAACAGAAAAAAAAGCCAGCCAATACACAAGAAATCAAGATATTATGGGTCCTTTTAGATCACAACGATTGATTTTATTTAACCCCTTAAGGACACATGACATGTGTGACATGTCATGATTCCCTTTTATTCCAGATGTTTGGTCCTTAAGGGGTTAAACACTGTAGTGTTAGGAATACAAACAAGCATTCCTAACACAATAGTGCCCCCCCCCCCCCCCCCACTTCCCCCTGAGAAGAGTTAAAGGGTATTTTACTTGCCTTTTCCCAATCGCCGCACAGGTCTTGCCATAGCTGGCCCCATCTCCATGGCTGAGATAATCAGTCATAATGATTTCAGCAAATCCAATGCTTACCATAGGAAAAAAAAATAAATATCTTACATACATAGTTACATAGGCTGAAAAGAGACATGTGTCCACCAAGTTCAGCATCTCCATGTAGAGCATCTCTGTCTAAGTGACTGCCACTAGAGGTGTTACTCTGCCGCAATGTAAAGCCTGCCTTTTCTCTGAAAAGAAAGTGTTTCCATTGAAAAGAATTCTGGGATGTGCTATAGACACCAGAACCACTACATTAAGCTATAGTTCTGGTGACTATAGTGTCACTTTAAAAAGCCTTGTTTAAAACAGAGCTCCATTGCTAATGGTAACAAAAGCAATGCAGGATGAAATCTGTCTTTGAATTACTCTCCTCCATGTGGACTTTTCCCAAGGTCCTACTTCAGATATTTAGAGAATAACAACAGTGGTTTTTGTTTTGTTCAACAACATCTGAGGGAGACAGAGTTTTAGATGCCTGGGCTAATAAAATGCAGTAGCTTTTTACATGTCCTATTCTTTTATTCAATAACAAATGAAAACATATTTCTATTTAACCACTTAATTATTTCTTTCATTCCAATTTTTTAATACGCTTTTTATAGTGTGATTTTTTTTATTACACTATCATTACATGTGGGGGGTTAGCAGTAATACATCATAAACATGTGGTAAGAAAGTATCTCCATTTCTATAAAAATATATGCAGCATATAAAAAAAAAAAAATGGAAACTGACCCACGCCTGTTCCTAGAAAGTTTAATTGCCACAATGTTATTCTTCTGATCTGTAAAGGTTAGTATCACGCTAACAGCTGAGCTAGTCCTTGGATTGATCTTGATACTGAAAAAGTAAACATTTCAATCAAATCAAGGGTTTCTTAAATATTGTACTATGGCCTTAGAAGTAAGTGGATTTTAGTAGCAGATGGGTTGCCGAGCTTACAAAGATCATCTTGTAGTTTTCAAACATTTTTTAACTTTTTATGCAGCTGGAGGCAAATTAGAATAAACAGCTAGAAATTATAAAATGTTTTTTAGAAGCTAATCTGTCATGAAAGTTGGAGGTGGGAGAAGAGGTTAGATTTGTACATGACACAATTTGATTTATATGTGTTATAGTGACATGTTTGCATTTTTTTTTTTTTTTGTACTTTTAACAAGACGCTAATATCAATAGGTGCCATAAAGGAGGCCAGGGGTCACTGCTCCTATTATAAATCTATGTGGTCTGGATGGTCTAGCTAGGGGATAGCAGGAGAACAAGCTCCCTTGGATCTTATCTGGCACACACAGGAGGTGGTTAAACGCTGGAGCAACACATATTGTATTCTCTCAGCAAGACCACCAGTAACCACAGACTTTTCATAACCATTAAAGTATCACTTGTTTAATGTAAAAAGCCATGATTACAAAATAGCTCTTTTGGAACATCCCGTTCCACAAATTAGACATCTCTTTGAAAACAGTACAATCCAACCATTAACAGCACTATTGTGCCATCCCAACCATTCTTTTATGGTGAAATTTAGACATAAACAACTCATGACATATTTCAATTCCATCCAACACAATTTGAATGTTGCTAGGGGGCTTATACTCTCCTTCTGAAAACAAACTTCTTCTCCACCTCTTAGTTTATGGTTTCAATAAATTAAGGAAATTTGCTGTATGGAGGAACTCATATTCAGCTCCACAGGGCTGCCCATTACACTTGTGGTGTTGATTTAATTGTGTATTTATGGTGTATATTCTGTTGTGAAGACCTCATTTAGTGTACTGTCCTGAATATTCTTTTGTTTGTTTTTTGTTTGTGTTATTCTTTTGTTGTACCATAGTCCACAAATGAACACTAAAGTCACCCAGAGTGGTCTGGATGCAGTGAAAAAATGGCAATGTTTAAGTGTTAGAAATGCCTCTAGTTGGGAGAGGTTAGCAGAGATATCATTTAATCTAAAAGGCTTTTCTATGAAAAGTCAAACAAAATGGATACCCTACTAGCGAGAGGTCTGTGAGCTAAACAGAAGATAAAACTGATTACAGCCATTAAAGCCCAAGCAGGCCAAACGGTCCACCCCCCCCCCAACCTCCCCCGATTAAATCATTCCACGAATGCTTCACTGGTATCTATAATCATTCTCCCCATTAAATGACAAAACAAGGTCTACCACAGGGCAATCCAAGACTTCATGGATAACTGAAATCTACCCAGATCTAGCCATGAGCAGATCCAAACCTTAGGATCCCCTATTACCAACAAGGAGATAAATATAGCCATATCCAGTCTATCAAACAAAACACCAGCCCTTGATGGCTTTGATGGCTTATATTACAAGATATTTCAGAGAGGAACTGAATCCCCACCTGGAAACTATGTTTTCTGATCTCTACTAATAAAACAGAATGAGGAGCACAACCATAGAGGTAAATGAATGGTTTTATTAATTGGGTTTAATATCACAGGTATCCCAAAATACATGCAAAGAAACCTCAGCAATAAAATCAAAACAATAGTACACAAAGTATACAAAATCGACCATAGTTATATATATATATATATATATATACACATGAAACACAGCTGAACAAGCCAATAATGTAATTCCTAATACAGGATCATATGGATACGTAGAAGAAATTACCCAACAAAAAATACATACCATCAAAAGACAAACACCTGGAATAGTGAGAAGAGGGAGAAAAATCAAAAGAGCCCCCAACGTTTCGGCAGAAATGCCTTTATCAAGAGAGAATGCTGTGAAGAGAGAAAGAACCTCTTTATATACCCACAAGTAAACCAAATATCAATAAAAAACACCTGTGTTAAATGGGTGGCCACCCACAATGATTGAGTTCCTCCCGACCATGATCACATGGCTATGGTCACCAAGGAAACCAATAAACAGGAAGTATGTGTATTATATCTATATGTACTAAATATGTGTGCATGACATGGATGGAAAGAATAAAACATACGTATTTATATCCCCACAAAGACAAACAACCAAAGCCCTATAAAAAAGTGATTACTTATAGATGGTTAATAATGACATCAACTGCTCGTTTATAAAGTCGAACGCATATGCATTCCAACGATATCCGGAACCTGCCGTGAAAAAGCAATGATCCCCAACTTCCGCAACTATGATGATGCCAAACAAGCGGCGAGCTGCACACATGTCAATCACATTTCATGTGAGTGCAGACAGTGTGTGGAACGCAAGATATGTTCCAGCCCTAGATCTAGCAAAAATCGAGCGTCCCTCATATCGCACATGTGCAAGTAATAAATATAGTCAGGAAACAAAATATCCACATAAAGAAACACAAAAGAGAATTAACACAAACAAATAATCAAGAGCACAATGCAAGCTTAATAAGTCAATACTCATATCAAATACATTTTCTTATATTTAGTATCCAAACTAAATGTTGGAAAGAATTATAGTGAACAGAACGTCTATGTCATGTCGTAATTAAGTTTCTGCTAAATCATGCAAGCATGCAAATCAAGTCTATGGTCACCATGATGCAGAAACATAAAGCCAAATTCTGTGTATAGAGTGCCAAAATGGCTTAAGTCTGATGCTAATATCAATAGTATATAAATCACAAATAAACTAAAAAGAATCAATACAAAATAGCCATGCCAAATATATCCCATGTGATGTCCTGGGTACAAGATGGATCTAAGCATATTCCAAAATCCCAATCCATATTCCAGTTGTACTGGTGAAATGTAGATTCAGTATCTGTCCCCAGCTGGATTCTCATGAGTGGCAACGAGCCGAGGGTGGACATGCAGCTGGCGAGCGTGATCTTCATTTCTAAACCAGGCAAATATGAAATGTTAGCCTCCAATTATAGGCCTAACTCTTTAATCAACTTTGATATGAAAGTATACGCAAAAAAAATCTGCCAAAAAACTAGATTCTCATGAGTGGCAACGAGCCGAGGGTGGACATGCAGCTGGCGAGTGTGATCCTCATTTCTAAACCAGGCAAATATGAAACGTTAGCCTCCAATTAGAGGCCTAACTCTTTAATCAACTTTGACATGAAAGTATATGCAAAAAAAATCTGCCAAAAAACTGCCAACCCTGACACACCTGGATCAGGTGGGGTTCATCCCTAATCGGCGACTATATGAGAACACCCATAGGGGGATGGACTTGATATGGTGGCCAACCAAAAAAGGAACGCCTTCTCTGGACCTATTGCTGGACGCAGAGAAGGCATTCGATCAGATACTATGGTCTTACCTGTTCCAAATGCTGCAGCACCTAGAGTTTCCGATTCCTTTCATTAGAGCCGTTTGTGGTCTTTACACTAACCCTAGAGCCCAAACAGTTATCCTGAGGGCCTCACTGAGATTACTTACCATGAGCAATGGCACACGTTGCTTGTTCTGGCTTTGGAGACCCTGTTGCACACGACTGGAATCACACCAGAAATAAAGGGCATCAGAAGAGCGGATGAGGAATTCAAAATATCTGCGCCTATGCGAACTACATACTACTTACCCTTACGGATCCAGATGCATCTCTAGCTAAACTGATCAGAGTTCTGGACGCATTTGGCCACATATCAGGCTACACAATAAACTTAGATAAATCAATGGCAATGCTGTAAAACGTGTCGGCTGCACATGCAGCACTGATGGGTGGTTGGCATGGATTGAAGGTCACACAAACATCTCTAAAATACCTGGACGCAACACTCAACGCAGATCCAAAAAAACTATACCACTCTAATTACAATATTCCGTACTATATCAGAACAGATTAAATACATAGATAATAATGCATATAAATAATGATGGAAGGGTACTATCTCCAGTTTAGTATTTTTTTTTATTATTCTTACTGTGCAACTGATAACAAATAAGCTTGCGATGCCACGACAGCAGTAACAAGCATAGTTTTAACAGACAGTATGAAATATTAACATGGCATTCAGAGAAATTGCACACTTTTTTTGTATTAATAAAATAGACGATGTATGGAGATGTCAGATACAAGAAGAGAAAACAGACAAGGGACATATCTGCACACTCAAACACAAACACACACATTAGACAAATTGCCACTGGGTTGTAAAATAACAAGGCAGGTATCTTAGTTTCTACAGGCTATATAGTTTAATGGGGACAAGATTAAACTAAAGTACATAAACCAAAAAAAACAATGCATATGACAACTAAAATAGTGAATAAATGAGCCTGAGCTCAGGGCACAAGAGGGGCTATGGAATATGTATAGGAGGGACCGTCAGCCTATGCTTAAATCGGCAACAACTTGCTGTTTCCAGTAACCGCATATTGCTGCCCCTTCAGGAATCCCCTCTTGGCCCATTTTTGCGTAGGAGCTGATATTGCAATTTCTTGAGGCCAGTGCCACAGACCCGCCTGTTAGTGCACTCATGTTTGGATCGTAAGGTCTGCCTGGGTGGATGCCATCTCTGTCAGGAACGTTCAGGGATCCTATACGCAGAATGCAAATACTAGTAATGTATACTGGACCTTAGGATGGCCAGAGTAACACTACACACACAAAAAATAGTCAAATAGCGAGTCGAGGTCAGGGGTACCAGAAATCAGGATCAACGATAATGCAATAGCCGAGGTCAAAGGAACACAGAAGGAGGAATAGTCAAACAAAGCCAAAGTCAGAATACAAGAATACCAATACGGAATACACGCTTTTGGGTCAAACAAGAACCACAACAGGGCAATGAGCCTCTCCCTGGTTTCTCTTTAAATACTGTGTTCACTTAGCTAGGTAACCACATCCCCAAAATGTTCTCGTTCGAACACCTTTGCGGGCAGTGGCATAAAAGGGGGCGGGTTTATCGCGGCTGGCGTGAGAATCACTAGGGACAAGCTGAATGTTAGTAGAAGTGTCCCCAATACCCTGCAATGTGACGCCAGCCTGAGATATTTCCTTGACTGATACACAAGGTAACCTGACAGTCTCTTACGTAGGCAGGCACTACATCTGTGAGGATGTCGTGATGGTAGCGAACTCCGACCCTCATTCATTCTCCGGCCCTGTGAGCACAGTAGAGTGGGAAGGGTAGACTTAGTGACAGTTATGCCCAGTATAGACCACCCATGCCGCTAATCTCCATCCTGATGGTGATCATCTTCGGATACAGGGATTGGTTGCGGAGAGTCAGATCGATGATCTAGTTTGGCCCAGAATTGCTGGCATGTGGCACTGGATCGAGTCTCCATCTGTGCAATTATGGTTGCTGAGTCAGGGCCTTATGGCTCCTGATTCTAGATATGATGCTTGCCATTTTGGGTAGTCAAACCTCATAGCAGAGTTTTGCCATCGGTCTTTTAGTGTAGAGCAGGCTTGTACAGTCCAGTGGGGACCGGGAAACTCGTACCGGTCGGTCCAAAGGGGGGTGGAACCAAGCACTCGTCTGGGGATCATCCGTTGATTGTCCGTTTCCCCTGCCTAAGGTTATGTAGCAACCCGTGGATTAGACCAATATCTAAGATCACCTTAGGCATCCAAAAGTAGTCAATTAGCAACAGAGTTATCTCCCTTTCATTACGTAGGCAACATTTGTGAAATTGAAAAGAAATCTTTAATTTATATGTTTAATAGATAAATCAGGCAAGGAGCTCTTTCAGCCTGTTTCCTGCTCGTTCGGAGAGGTATCCTGATTTTTACACAGCAATGGGGGAGGCTAAATCTAATTAGGGTTAAGTACACTATAGCGTTAGGAATACAGGTTTGTATAATACTATAGTGTTCCTTTAAGCTTGTTCTGCTTTTGTTGTTGTGCAGAATTTCCTTAATCAAGGTGTTTTGATGTATTTGTAACTAGGTTTCATCTACTGTTCTCAGGAACATTGTTTATTTTATGTTTGTACACTGGGCTGAAAACAAATAAAAACAGATTTACAAAAAAAAGTAATATAGTGGTTCTTGTGCATAGATGCTTCCCAGTTTGTCTAACAGTATAAAAGAATGTTGTTTCTGAGAAGCAGAAATTGTTTCATTATGCCGAAACGAGGCAATGAGACAAACACTAGAGTCGCTTCCATCTTAAAATCCTACAATTACTTTACAAGCAGCCTCATCACTTCTTTTACAGAAGCATTGGATTGGTTGCTTGCAGCAACTGCAATGTGTCCTCAATGCTTCTCTATGAGAAGCATCCAATTGAACAGAGAAAAACATGTCTGATGAGCTCAGTTACT
Source organism: Pelobates fuscus (assembly GCF_036172605.1). Taxonomy (NCBI): domain Eukaryota; kingdom Metazoa; phylum Chordata; class Amphibia; order Anura; family Pelobatidae; genus Pelobates; species Pelobates fuscus. The sequence goes on from NC_086322.1 coordinate 227,511,174, forward strand.
TTATTTAATGCCTTGGTTTTTGTTTTGGGGTTTTTTAAACAAAGAAAAGGCTGTATTATAAAATCTAAAAGGAACCTAACTGTAAAAATAGTATATTTATTTTAAAGCTAGAGTGTTTCTTTAAAACAATGCCATAATTCTATGAACAACCATCCCCACAGGCAAAAAATGGATATTGTAGATGAATGGGTTTGCAGCACATCAAAAAGGCCTTTTTTACAGACGAAGTGGGAACGTTTTAAAGGTGAAAGGTGAGAAACTTGTGCATAAATGATCCTTTCAAAGAAAATCCATTTAAAACGGCATAGACTGGAAACATTTACCTTACCACAAACGTTACTTCCTTTCCACTACTGCATTTTAACATTTAGATTTCCTGTGGATATATGAAACCTAATGACGTCTTTGGTACCCTTCTAAAGAAAGGCTTTTGCAAATATATCAAGCATTTTTCTTGTTTCTAGTAATGTGTTACAAGGCAGTCAATCATACTCCCTTTTTCAAAGGTAGCATGAAAAGGTGAAATACAAATAAATGCTGACATACTCGAATAATTAAATCATGACCTTATGCACTCCTAGGAAAACATTCACCTGAATTTAAAAATAATGTAAATAACTTGCATTAAGTTACCTCACATATTACTGCAATAAGGATAGATTGAAGCACTTACGGATAAAGTGTACTTGTCATAGCCCTAACCACTTTATTTCAAATGAAATACATTATGCTAGCCAAATTCCAAATTGTAAATGTATAGATTTATAAGAGAAAGAAATGAAAGTAAAAATAGGACTCCTTCTCCTCCTGCTGGCAATCAATTACTGCCACTCATTCTATGCGAGTGCCATACCAGAAAGAGCTGAGTTTGAAAACTATTAGTGCTTCCTAAACACAAAGGCACTATGCAGACTCAGGTTCTCCTGCCTAGCCTTTAAGGTAATGCCTATGCATTTTCATGCCCATCCATTACTTTATGCAAAGTGATATAAGGCATATGCTCCAGTTTTACCTGTGCATGGTTGAGAATAAGATCATAAAGCGTGTGAATATAGTGAGGCTCAGGTGTTCCTACAGAAAATGACAGAGAAGCCAACAATAACATCATAGGGGTAGTGTGCCATTGTCAGGGAGCCAGAGATACGTGGTTTCCTAACAATGGGAAGTCTGACAAGCTGTGGGCGAGAGATGGAAGGGAAATAGAAGTTAAGAAACCCCCTGCAAAAGTGGTACACATGGCCATTACTTGATGAAGCAGGTGGTGAGTAATATAAGGATAGCTATGCCACAAGCCAAATTTGAATTCAAAATCACATTTGTTTGAAAACTAATGACAAATGTCTCAATTGAACAGGAACCACTACAGGCAGTGTCTCTGAAAGTACAATGTTTTACATTGCAGGGATACGTGGACAAGGATATTCCAGCACCCAGACCACTACCATCATTTTAAATTGGCTGGGTGCCAATAGTGTCCCTTTAACAAGAGTAATAATTTGGAATAAAATATCTCACTTGACATGTGCTGTCAGTGCCTAACTTTACCCCAAGTAAATAAATGTTAAAATCAAATGTGTTTGGAGTCTTGGACTCCATTTAAAACCAGAGGGAGAAAGCATTGTATCCATCCCACCCAATAACATGTTAAGAGCAAATTAGAACCAGTAGAGGAATTCACAATTAGAGCCCACCAATCCGTTGTTTTGCTTGGTAGTCAGTTATCACAGTAAGGACACACAGACAAACATTTTAAGTGGACTGCTGTTGACAGGGGCATGCAAAAAGAGGGTTGGTATGGGGGTATGGAGCTATCTATGTGACAGCCAGCTGATGTCAAAGGGCACCTGTAGCAGATTTAACCAGGAGTTGATCTTCAATATCTAAAAGTAAGATCTTGCATTATATATAATTTTGTTTTAACAAATTACTATGATCCAATATTTCGATATACATATGTATATGATATAAGGCAAGAGGTAGTGATATTGTTTTGTTGACCACTGTCATAAAGTATCTAATTAGTATTACACAGGATAGTTGCATAAATGTTTACTATATTATAGTAATATGTCTAGGGATTGCTTCTCCCCTTAGTAAATATCCTGCCCTTTTCTCTGCCATAGTTATATATTAACCTTCAACAATGCCACACAGGTCACCAACACTGTCATAAACCATTTGATTACATTTAAACAAAACTGACATACCTAGGATTTAGAATGATGATTGACAATCCAAGCGTATATGAATCAGGCGGTCAGAGAACTCTAGCCAGTAAAAGGTCTCCAGTTATTATTGTAAGTCATGTTCAGTGTAGTTACCATTTTTTCCTTTTAGAATAACACAGGAATTGTATTTTTTTTTCATATATTTCCTGCCATCTGTTCTCACTTTTTATGCATGCTGACTTTGCAAAATAATTTCTGTGCATTTAGAATTACGACTAGCAGTGTGAAGCAATTAAGAACCACAATGAAATGATAGAATTGGGAAATGAAGAAGGACTCTGTATAAAATTGTTTAACAAGCGAAAAGTGCTTCGACCACCGTTTTGAACCCATTTTTTTAATTATGCAAAATTCTGTATTGGGGAGTACTGACAACGTGTAGGCACTCAAGATGTTTGATGATGCATTAGGTCTGTAACAGCATTATGGGAGATGAAGTAGAATGTGGCTACTCTTAAATATATAGGTTAAACCCACCAATAGGGAGAATTCCAACAGAAACAGTTTGTTAACAATAATAATCCAAATGGTCGCTACCACACAATTGTGTTAATTAAGTGATGTCACCAGTTACGCAAGATAAGGTATATTTTCCATGTCCCATCTATTCAACACAACATAGTGTATACATGGGAAAATGGCTATGCGTTATGCTCCATCCTTAATGTACAGTGATCCCATGTATTTATAGTGAGTAGCACTATACATCAAAATTACTTTATTCATACAGAAACATTTCAGGGCTTGCCCTGATCGATGTACAGTGGCATGTCATTTAAGATGTATCAATCAAACATATTATAACGGACACGCAGGTCCCAGCGAAGAATGCATGGACAACATTTGAACAATGGTACGTTATTATACAGAAATTTAGTTTAATTATGTTTTTTTTTTAATTCTTTATTTTTGACGTGCATGGTTTAACAAGGAGATATACGCTGCCACGACAGCAGACATAATCACAGCAATATCACAAGTTCAGATGTATGTGGCATTGAGGTGGAAGCACATTTTTAAACATTTTTTAAACCTATGTAAACGTAGTTAGATTATCTAGTGTTATCCGGCATATGAGCATCAGCATTAGTAAATACACGATTAAAATACATTATAATGGTTATAAGCGGTAGGACAAAAGGCATAATAACATGTTACTAAGCAAGATACGTTGTGGTTGCGTTAATCCGGTTGTGCATTTGTAGGTAAATTCTAAGTGTAACGTGTGTAAAAGAGCAGGTTTAAGTAATGCAAACGCGTACGGTGCGTGGTAAGCACGATAAAGGTACGATGCTTAGGGAGACATGGGCTATGACCTATGACATGACAGGCAGCGGCGGGTCCAAACTAATCAGTGTCGTAGCGTGTTGGGTTTGCCGCGTTTTAACCTTAAGGGGGGAATTAAGTAGGACATGAACGAGAAATGTCAAGCAACAGGCTTAATCAGTTATCCCTTTGTTATCAGAGGCTTAATAGTATACATTATACAATGATTATGTGGTTCCCGTAGGTTTGCTTGTATAGGGGTGAAGTGAGTGAGACGGGTATGTACCTCTCGATAGTGTAAGTGTGGTGACTAGTTGTTTGCCGGCTGCTGGTTACAACCTCGTCTGTAATAAAGGCTAATTAACAAAACTTTGCAGGTGGGTGATGCATCGTCTGGTGGTTTTATCTGGGTGCAGCTGTGTCAAAACAGTGTATAATCAACCTCCAGTATACCTTGTGGTGTCAATGAGGACTAGTGCTATTATGTGCGCCAGTGAATAGTAAGAGCTACCTCCGTTAGATCGGTATGACAGGAGAAATGTCCAGCAATCGGGGTTAAGAGATCTCCTACGTACATGTAGTCACATTGTGGTACTTGTTAAATTAAATATATTTGTCCATCGTCCATTTGTTTGTTAGTATTTGTATGCTGGAATACCCTGCGTCAAGCCCCGAGGTCGTCGCATTACCGTCCCTTGTGCTTTTCAGGTAGTGAGTGCCACGTAGGGTTCGGGTGTGTGGCCTGTCGGTACAAACGGGATGGATCTCGCCGGGTCCAATGAGTGTGAAGGAGACGTGTCACTCCCTCGTCCTGTCTGTGCGAGGGCGTCAGGTTGTAGGCCCAGTGCCTGTAAAAGCGGTGTTGCGTCGCTCAGCTCTCGGATCTGATGAGTGTCCGTCCCCTGATGTACGGTGAGTATGTGGGTCATTTGCCATCGGTACTTGAGGTCTCTCTGCTGGAGTAGCGTGGTCAACGGCTGGAGGGAACGTCTCCAGGCTAGGGTGCCTCTTGAGAGATCGGGGAAGAAGGTTAAAGTCATCCCTTCGAAATGGAACGGTGTCTTTCCCCTCAAGGCATTCTGGACTGTTGTCTTGTCTAGTCGAGTGTGGAAGGTAAGTATGACGTCTCGTGTGGCCCCGGTCGGCGCCCTTGGCGGTTTGGGGATCCGGAATACGTTGGCAGGAGCAATCTTGCTGGCCCGCGCTGGCGGTAAAATATTTGCCAGGAGGCGTGCAACAGCTTGGGCTAGGTCTGCGTCGGGGATCCCGTCCGAGATCCCTCTTATCTTCATGTTATCGCGCCGCCCAGCATCCTCCTGCTCCGCCATGCGGTGTTCGAGGAGTCTCTGTTGTCGCTGGATGTCTTGGACAGTTAGTCTGAGTTCCCCAATGTCTTGGTTAGTGGTTCGGGCTGTATGTTCCAGCGTATTGAGGCGGGTCGTTATTCCCTTGAGGTCTCCCCTCAATGCAGAGATGTCGTTGTGCAGATCCTTGTGGTGGTCCGCCAGTAGCCGCGTGAGGGCCGCTATTGTCACCGGAGCGGTGTCTGGGTCCAGGGTAGACTGCTGTGTTGGTCTCCCTGACTTGGGTGCCAGAAGATACTCCTCTCCAGAGAGGTCATCCGAAAAATCGGAGCATCCGCCATGAAGCGCCGCCATGTCGGTCCCGCTTGCCCCGCGGGCCTGTCCCCACATATCGCCAATCGTGAGTCTCGGGGAGTGTTTCTCGGTCGGCATTTTCTTGTTTTTTCGCCCCATGTCGCTTATAGGGGGTATATTACGTCTTTATGATGATTTGGGGGCACCCAGCCTGGGTTTTCCTCAGTTTTTCCCCGTTTTACACGCGGAGCTGTTAGGCCTTGCGACTGCTCGCCTCGGTGGTCAGGCTCCGCCCCATTTCAGTTTAATTATGTTTAACACGTTAGAGTAGTCATATGGGTGACCGGGTTGCAGCTTGAGGATAGGTATACTTATAGTTTGTATGTTGTGTCAGCCTGTTGGTCACTCTTAACATTTCCTTGCCGCCTTTGGGCCTCATCCCTGATGAGATGGTGAAGGCTCTTGGACTGACTTTAGTGATCATTTGCGGTTTATGAGTGTTTCTTGTTTGTATTTTGTGATGTCGTGGTAGAGGTGTTCGCCTCTAGTCTGATGTGTGAGTGTGTAATGCATCCGTTGACAATCTCGGGTTGAGGTGGGCTGCATCTGATATTCAGTCAGTTCATGAATCGTTGTCAGAGAACTTAGATGAAAGACGAGTGAGAGATAAGAGAAGGAGATGGGGGGGGGAGGGGTTAGAGAAAGCAGTTTGGGGGAAGGGTGGGGAGGTGTCAGGGTACCTGAGGCCTCTACCTCTAAGAGAGGTAGAGACTTAGAAGTTTATCCGTCCGGACGGCATGTCTCCTCGGTTCCTCGCGGTTCTCCCGGTCTTGCAAACGCCGGCCGCGAGGGAGCCACTTCCTTTTATAGCAGGAGGCTCAGAGGCCGACGTCATGACGCCAACCCGGAACGTCCTGTCACTCAAATCTCGGGAGACGAATCAGGACTCGCCGGAGGCGTGCCTTCTCTCCCTAGCCAGGATACTTAACAGTGGCTCTCTCATTCACTCATTGCCCTGTCGTGGTTCTAGTCCGCCTAGTCACACAGTGCTTTGTTATTCTCTTGTCTTTTGGTTCCGACCCGGCTTTGTTATTTACTCTCCTGTCTTTCTGTTATCCTTGACCCGGCTTGTCTCTCGCTTACCTGTCTTCTCGTTCCCTCGACCTCGGCTTGTCTCTGACCATTCTATCGTAGTTATACGTTAAGTCCGGCCATTCTAAGGACCGGTATACGTATCTGCTACTCTTTGTACTCTGCGTGTTGGATCCCTGACCCGATCCTGACAGGAGGGTGGTGTGGAGTGGTAGGGGGTCCCATTGCCCGTGCCTATGGTATCGTGTGTATCGTATCAGATTTCAGTCTCCATGCAGGGGGGGGGCGCGGGGTTCCTCGGGGTTGCAGACCTGTCGTTCCTGTCTGTGCTACGGTCTGCTATGTAAAGTAGCCATGGGCGCCACCTCTCCACATTTTTGTCCTCGAGACCCACAAGGGTGGCCTGCATTGATTCCGCTCTATATATCTCTTCTACACGCTCCATCCATTGCCTTATTGTTGGGATAGTTGTCTGTTTCCAGTATAGTGGAATAAGTGCTTTGGCTGCGTTCAGCAGGTGTCTGCGAATGTTTTTCCTATATGCCCCTATGGTGTCTGGTGTGGAGTGTAGGAGGACCGCCTCTGCGTTGAGATGTCCTTCCGTCCCTAAGATTTCCCCTGTTTTCTGTTGTACTTCTTCCCAGAATGGCTTAATGATTGGGTAGTCCCACCATATGTGTAGTGGTGTACCTCGCTCATCCCCACATCTCCAGCATGTGTCAGGTACATTCGGGAAGATCCAGTGTAGGCTATCAGGTGTTCTGTACCAGAATGAGAGAAGTTTGTAGTTTGTTTCTTGATATTGGGAACTCGATGAGCATTTATGGTGCAATATGAGGATCTTATCCCATTGGGCCGCGGTGAATGATGTGTCCAGCATGCGTTCCCAGCGTCTGAGGAATTGGTCGTTGTTGGTGAGGTGTCCCACTAGCATGTGTTGATACAGAAGGGATATCGCCTTATCTAGGGTAGTCTTGAGTGTGTGAGTAGCACTATACATTTATAGGTTTTTATGTTATGCTGTAAATCTCTTAAGAACCAGGGCGTTAATGTCATTTTGTATTTCTTCAACCATAATTTTATTCTGTCTCATTAGTGATTTACAGTCAATAGAATCTTGAAAGAAGATATTCCTAAACCCCCCCTAATTTTAAACCAACTCTAATTCAGTGTCTTCATATTCTAAACAATCACTTTCAGTCCCCCAACCATTACCCACTCATATCCCTTATCAGCAGAGGGATTTTTCCAATGGACAAAGCCATAGGCGTAACTAGAATCCACAGGGCCCCGGTGCGAAAAGTGCCCTTGGCCCCCCCATGCATCTTACCCCGCCCCTCCATTTGTATAACATATACAGATACATACACGGACACACATGCTAATATACAGATACACAGAATGACACTGCTACAGATACAAACACAGACACACAGACACACTGACACACATGCGGATACACAGACACACATACATACAGACAGACACACATGCAGAGGCACATACACAAAATGACACTCATACAGATATAAACAGTGACACACATACAGATACATGGCACACACTGACACACACTGCAGACAAACAGATACACATACAGACACACGTACAGACACATACAGACAAACAGATACACATACAGACACACGTACAGACACATACAGACAAACAGATACACATACAGACACATATGCAGACATACAGATACACATAGACACATATGCATTTAATGACAAACATTCAAATACACAGAATGACACGCATACAGATATAAACAGTGACACACATAATGATGCATAGAGGCACACACTGACATAAATGCAAAAAGATACCCATGCAGACAAACAGATACCCATGCAGACAAAGAGATACACATACAGACCAACATGCAGACAAAGAGATACACAGTCACACATGCAGACACACATACAGACACACACACACAGACATACACACACATAGAGACACACAGACACACAGACACACATAGAAACACACAGACACACACAGATATATTGATACAAACATTCTCACACACAGATGCAAACTGTTATAAAATGTAGTCACCCTCCTGTTTCCTACCTTTTAGGTGCAGGAGGGGGACTTCCCTGGGGTCCAGTGGTTACCTCATGCTGATGGGAGAGAGAGCTCCTACTTTGACTCCCTCCTCTCCTCTCTGGCGGTCTCCTCCCGTGTGTAAGCTGGGAGGAAGTGACTGCTTCTTTCCAGCTCTGACATCATCACCCAGGAAATAGATTGCCATTGGGTGGCGGCCCCAAGAGCATGCGCCCCCTAAATGCGGCCCTGGAGGTTGTTCCGAGTGGCGAGGGCTGCACCACAATGCCGGCGCGCACCCCAGGTGCATGAGTCGACAGGGCAGCCGGGCCCTGCGACCGCAGAAGTTCCACTACTGGACAAAGCACATAGCACTCTGCAAATGCTGGGCTCTGTGTGATGCATCATGAGAGAGCATATCTTGCTGTGCGCTGTTGAATCTTGTCACATTATTATTTTATTTGTGATAGTGTAACATTGAGATCTGCACATATCTAATCAGTCAGTATACAGACACTAAATGTGACCCAGATGATATAAGCAACCTATATTAAAGGACCACTATAGGCAACCAGACCACTTCAGCTTAATGAAGTGTTCTGGGTGCCAGGTCCATCTAGGGTTAACCCTGCCTGCTGTAAACATAGCAGTTTCAGAGAAACTGCTATGTTTACTTTAGGGTTAATCCAGCCTCTAGTGGCTGTCTCACTGTGACTCTGTCCTCTCGTGGTTTTCCTCTTATCTCTCCCAACGCTCATTCAGTGTCTCCTTTTCTAATGATACCTCCTGCCCTCGCCCTGTCTCGGTTGGAGTCCCCCAAGGCTCCGTCCTTGGTCCCCTTCTATTTTCTCTTTATACTGCCTCTCTTGGCAAACTTATTACCTCTTTTGGATTCCACTACCACCTGTACGCTGATGACACCCAGCTATATCTCTCCTCCCCGGACCTCTCCCCTGCCGTCCTGCAACGTGTCACTGCTTGCCTTTCTTCCATCTCTGACTGGATGTCCTCCCGCTTTCTGAAACTCAATCTCTCAAAAACTGAGCTCCTTGTCTTTCCTCCTCCTAATACTGATCCTCCTCTTTCGCTCTCCCTTCAAGTTTGTGGTACCAACATCAGTCCATCCTTGCAAGCGCGCTGTCTTGGCGTCATACTTGACTCTGGTCTCACCTTTGAGCCTCACATCCAGCATGTTGCCAAATCCTGTAGATTCCATCTTAAAAACATAGCCCGCATCCGCCCCTTTCTTGCACCAGATACTACCAAGGAGCTTGTCCATGCTCTAGTAATTTCACGCATGGATTACTGTAACCCTCTCCTGATTGGTCTTCCCAAAAGCCGTACTGCACCCCTACAGTCCGTAATAAACGCTGCTGCTAGACTGATTTTCCTCTCTAGTCGTTTCTCTCACACCTCACCCCTCTGCCAGTCCTTACATTGGCTTCCTGTATGCTATAGGAGTCAATTCAAGGTACTAACTCACACCTATAAAGCACTGAACAACTCTAGCCCCTCTTATATCTCTTCACAGATCCATAGGTATGTCCCTTCTCGGTCTCTCCGCTCTGCCCGTGACCACCTCCTGTCCGTTGTCCGCACTCGTACGGCCAACTCGCGCTTGCAGGACTTCTCACGGGCGGCTCCCTTCCTATGGAATAGCCTGCCTACCGCCATCAGACTCTCCCCTAGTCTTGCATCTTTTAAGAAGTGCCTTAAAACCCATCTCTTTAGGAAAGCTTATGGCCTCCAAGACTAACCAATACCTCACATACCTGTCTCTTGCCCTCTCCTAAAGGGCAGTCCACCTTATTTGATTGCAAATTCCTGTCCTAATGTGTGTTACACCCCACCTCCTATAGAATGTAAGCTCGATTGAGCAGGGTCCTCTTCAACCTATTGTTCCTGTAAGTTTATTTGTAATTGTCCTATTTATAGTTAAATCCCCTCTCATAATATTGTAAAGCGCTACGGAATCTGTTGGCGCTATATAAATTGCAATAATAATAATAATAATAATAATAGAGGCGCTTCTCACAGTGATTTTCACAGTGAGAAGACGCCAGCATCCATAGGAAAGCATTGAGAATGCTTTCCTATGGACTGACTGAATGTGCGCGCAGCTCTTGCCGCGCATGAGTGTTCAGCCAATGACGTCCAAAGGAGGAGGAGAGTCCCCAGCGCCAAGGGAGCCCGGCACTGGAGAAAGGTAAGATTTGAATCTCTTCCTCCCCCTAGAGCCCAGCGGGAGGGGGGCCATGAATATGGGGGGGGGACCTATTAACACTATAGTGCCAGGAAAACAAGTTTGTTTTCCTGGCACTATAGTGGTCCTTTAAGCAATTTGACTACTTACTTGGAGGGGGCGCTAGGGCACGCCTATAAAGGGAGATCTTCACTTCTCTGGTAATTACACCATTCAGTGTAAAAATTAAATCGAACTATAACTTGTGTTAGCCTGATTTTATGATACTCTGCTTTCTTTCTCTTTTATATTAAAGAACAGAGCTTTATAACAATGATTAACCAGAGCTAAGATGGAGGCAACAAGTTACAGGATTAAACAGTGTTGATTTCTACCTTTTATTTTAGATTTCACACATCTGAAATACATATTTGTTAAATGTAGGGGATAGGTAAACATAATATTAAAAACCCTGGTGACAGCCCCTCTAACTTTTCTTTTAAGATCTACAATTTATTTTATTAAACCAACTTCCAAATCCTGTAAAGAAGTACACAACATGGCTCTCTGTTTTTTAACTTCAACTTTTAGTCACATGACTTATGTCTCCAGAAAATGAAAGCCTTTTTTTCATAATATATGGATTGGATCACTCTCACTCTCTCTCATAAGCTTCACAATTACACAATGATTTATTCTCCAATTTCTGCTATGCCTGTCAGAATTTCACTGTGAGATTTCACGATTCATTACAGTAGCTGAAGAATATTAAATGATATAATCCTTACAGTGCACGAGAAAATAATATGTATGTACTCAAATAGCATGCCATGTGCCAGGGGCATATGCAATGTAGTGCATAGAAATTGCCTGCAATCGTGCGGTAAATATCTTCATGTATGAGCATGACATTTTGAGCCCAAAAAAATGGAACAGACATTTTTCTTGTATTTTATATATACAATATTTTACCAGGAAGGATACATTGAGATTTCTCTCATTTTCAAGTATGGCCTGGGTCATTTGTTGAATGATCACTTTTAAAGGGATTGTGACTGGATAATGAGTAAACTAAAATGGTTAATAGGAGAATGATATGATGGAAAACTGGCGAAATAAACATATTTGGCTGTCAACACATGATTTAATTTACTTTCAATACCATATGGATTCCTAAGTATGGTCCAGATGCAGAAATCCATATTTCAAACATTTTTATATCATAAAAACAAACAGAAGGCAACAGCTGGGGTACATTTACAGCCATCTCCTCCACTTTGATAAGCTTTGTTTCTCCAGATTTTCTCTTGACATGCGTAGCCGTCAAATCACAGACGATAAACACTCGAGCAGAACCTGTTCTAGAACCTCACTTTATTTCTCAGAAAGGAAGAACATCTCTTATGTCAGCCGCTCGCTTCCATTAAATAATCATTCCCCAATATGATTCGAGATGCTCTAGCATCCCAGACCAGCCTATGTTACTGGGATGCACAGGATAAACAATACAATGTGTTGTCAATGGACTGCATTGATATGTGGAACACATATGCATGCCAGCATTACCCAGAGGCCCCAGTGTTATGACATATACTGGCAACACCTTCCAGTTCCGGGTATAAAAATCAAATAAATAAATAAAAGTGATGAATTGCTGCTTTAAACACATATTTCTTGTCGATTGTAAGTTAAACAAAACTCTACATCTTGCAACCATTTCCCCCTTACAGCACAGTGAATTTACAGAGGCTGCAATCCTGGGTGGACGAAAGTAGGATAAAACATATAAATATACATTATACAAAAACAAGTGTGTGCCCAAATCTTTATTATTAAAACATAGTTGTCCAAAGGTGTTTTTGTATCATTTACAATTCACCTATTAGCTGCTTAGTTTTTGGTCTATCCATTTGACTGGGTTCATATTGACTTATTTGCGTAACATACAGTGCCCTCCACTAATATTGGCACCCTTGGTAAATATGAGCAAAGAAGGATGTGAAAATGTGTCTTTATTGTTTAACCTTTTAATCTTTTGTTTAAAAAAATACACAGAAATGCTCTGCTCTCATCATCACAAAACAATTGCAAACACAGGTTTATAAAAAAAAAAATCTTTGTGAACTAGATCTGTGGCACAATTATTGGCATTTCTATGAATTCACATAAAACAATGTATTTAAAGTATATTCCCATTGATATTTAAAATGCAGCAGTAGATATCAAAAACTAGGGTTATGGAAGAATAGCTGCAAATTTTTTTGCAAATTTCAACAGCTACAGTGGGCAGGGGGTGGAGAGACAGGGACATGTTACTAACTGCACTATAACCTATTTAAGGTACGTAAGTGTTTATGGTGCACACTATCTCCTTTTAAAGCAACACTCCAAGCGCCATAGCTCACTGTAGTGGTTATGGTGCCAAGAGTTTACTGGCGCAGTCCACCCCACATCCATTGTAAGGAGACACATTTTTTTAGAACTGTTTGGTTATTTACTTGAGGTCTAAGCACGAGTTTCCTATAGCTCTCCTGAGCCAAGTCCTACCTGCAATGCTTTAGAGAATCTAAAGTACTTTAGAGTACAAAATACTCATGATGACTGCATTGGAATTGAAATTATCATGGAAATTCATAGATTGTATGCTCTTGGAGCAGAGCTCTTCACGTCTTGTATCTATTAATATTTTGTTTGTCAATTACTTGTCAAATGTCCCAATTCTATGATTGCATTTCACTGCTTTACAATACACTCAAAAGAGGTCATAAAACAAAGCATGGGTTACTTTGCTTAAAGGGCCACTAACGTCACTCAGACCACTGCATGTCACTGAAGTGGTCTGGAGGCAGTGATCCTGTTATTTTAACCCTGCAATGTAAAACACACTAAGTGTGTAAACAGGATTAAACACACCTCTAATGGCAGCATTGACCAAATAAAACTAGATCAAGTGACATTGCAGATCATAGGAATGAAATTCAATACTTTCCTGTGAGAAGCATTGGTTGCCCACATTCCACTAGCGCATCAGGTCCCCTGTACTACTGTATGAGGAGCATTGGATTGGACCAGCGATGGTGGAAGCAAAACCTCCTCAATGGCTTCACAGGAGGGGGAGAGATCAGCAGCGCAGAAGAAGGAAATAGGTAAGCCGAAAGCTTTCTTTTAAAGGAACACTATAGTCACCTAAATGACTTTAGCTAAATAAAGCAGTTTTAGTGTATAGATCATTCCCCTGCAATTTCACTGGTCAATTCACTGTCATTTAGGAGTTAAATCACTTTGTTTATGTTTATGCAGCCCTAGCCACATCTCCCCTGGCTCTGATTGACAGACCCTGCATGAAAAAAAAACTGGTTTCACTTTCAAACAGATGTAATTTACATTAAATAATTGTATCTCAATCTCTAAATTGAACTTTAATCACATACAGGAGGCTCTTGCAGGGTCTAGCAAGCTATTAACATAGCAGGGGATAAGAAAATCTTAATTAAACAGAACTTGCAATAAAGAAAGCCTAAATAGGGCTCTGTTTACAGGAAGTGTTTATGGAAGGCTGTGCAAGTCACATGCAGGGAGGTGTGACTAGGGTTCATAAACAAAGGGATTTAACTCCTAAATGGCAGAGGATTGAGCAGTGAGGCTGCAGGGGCATGTTCTACACACCAAAACTGCTTCATTAAGCTAAAGTTGATCAGGTGACTATAGTGTCCCTTTAAATATTTTTATGGCATATAACTAGCGTGCATTTGGAATTATGTAATTCTTGCATTCCCACTCTTTAAATTGCTCAAAAGGTGTGTTTAAAGCAGCAAAAATAAGCAGTAGGATTTAATGCACAGATAACACAACAGAGGCGGAAAAGCTTAGCAAAGTATTCGAGGTAATGGAGTTCATAAATATGAACAGTGCAAAGGTTATATAAGGATAAAATTAGGAATACTGTTTTGTATCCCACTGTTCCTTTAAGGTGAAGTCCCAGGTTGGCAAAACTTGGAAGACGTTTGAGCTTCTGCTGTTTTGTCAATTCCAGTGGCACATTACTGTTTGTTCGCTCACTTTCTTGATAAATTATATTTTCTTTATGAATTGAACTAATGTCATCAATTAACAAATATATATATATATATATATATACACACATACTTCATGGCGTTTAGCTCTTGCGTGTTTGACAATGAGCTAAGAATAGTGGTTTTACAAATAGATTGAATTTATTCCATTCTTCATAAGGCACTAACAATATTCTGAAAATATTTATTATGTTATAATTCTCTGAATTTGTCATTAATGTTTTTTTTTCATATTATTTGTTCTTAGAGCCAGTTAGTTCTATAACCAACTGGCATGGAAATATTCTCCAATTTGTCTCTTGTTATTTGCCTTTTGAAGAAGTAATATTTGCTGATGTTTTCCAGACTATATACAATAAATCTTGGGTCACGCTATTTTTCCGCATTTCCCTCCTTAGCTTGCCTTTTACAATATCATTATCAGTTATTAGAAACACAAGGGAGTAAGGGTAACATAAGTAGCATAGAGCAAAATCATTTTGTCAAGTAATTCAAATGGCAAAGTAGATAAAATTTGTATTTTACAGCACATGATGAGGTTTACACTTAAAGGGACACTATAGTCACCAGAACAACTACAGTTTATTGAATTTATTCTGGCGAGTAGAATCATTACCTTCAGGCTTTTAGCTGTAAACAATGTATTTTCAGAGAAAATGCAGTGTTTACATTACAGCCTAGTGATAACTTCACTGGCCACTCCTCAGATGGCTGTTAGAGATCCTTCCTGGGTCATGGCTGCCTAAAATGCATCTTCTCCCTCTGCATGCAGACACTGAACTTTCCTCATAGAGATTCATTGATTCAATTCATCTCTATGAGGAGATGCTGATGGGCCAGGGCTGTGTTTGAATCATGCTGGCTCTGCCCCTGATCTGCCTCCTTGTCAGTCTCAGCCAATCCTATGGGGAAGCATTGTGATTAGATCAGGCTACCACTTCTGATGATGTCAGCAGACAGCGTGTTTTTTCTGAGACAAACAGCTTTAGGCTGGAATACAGTAAGATCTTGCTATATTTATGGAGGAATGAGAGGCCCAGGGGGGCTAGATGGTGGTTTTAACACTATAGGGTCAGGAATACATGTTTGTGTTCCTGACCCTATAGTGCTCCTTTAAGTATATTTAGTAATAGTAATAAAAATGAAGAAACTTCTCCCTTCTCACACCACCAGAAAGCACAGCCCTTATCCTATAGCACAAATTCACACACACTGCATTCTTAAACACACTGAACCCTCCATACACACACATACACACTGCATCCATTAGACACACTGCATACACTATTTACACACATACACTGCATACTTTACACACAAATACACTGCATACACCATACACACACTGCACCCACATACACACACTACATCCACTATACATACACACATATACTGCATCCTTACACACATACGCTGCATCCCTGTAGGCGGACTCGGAGCCGACCCTGTGGCCGGACTTGTGTGGCAGGCCTTGTGGGAAGACTGAGGGTGGGCCACAGAGGCTCAGGCCGTGAGGGGCCCCAAAATTTCTGATGGGGGCCCTTATACTCCTTATAGCAAATCCAGTGGGAAACCAAGGACTTTGGCTCTACACCACAGATGAGTAAACAATGTATTTAAAATGTCCTTTTACTGAAGGGCGTGGCCAGGACGCACATGTAGACGGTCGCACGGCTCCAGAGCTCCGCCGAGAAACGGCAAATACAGTGTGAATCCACCCAATTAACGAGAGACAAAGCTTCGCAATACCCTGCACAGGTACCCCTGTGTCATGGCAAGCAAGGCGGCACGGAAAATGAAATCCAGGACCCCATTACTACAGGTATCAGCCCTGGCCTCGCCGAGCAAGCGCACCCAAGATGGCGCCAGAGAAGCCCGCTCGCCGGTCTCGGAATCAGACCGCAGCGAGTCAGAACAAAGTGATCTGACCACCATATCACTAACCACGGCAATCCGCTATCAGGTCAGACTTCCAGAAATTGGCGGCGGAAATTAGGCGGGAAGTGCAGGCTATAGGGGAACGCACAGCACACTTAGAGGATAAAACAGAGGAGATAATAGAGGCACATAACACACTAGCTGATGCCTATACCGATTTCTCCACACAATTACAAGTGATGCAAACAAAGCTTACAGATATGGAGGACAGGTCCCGCAGGAATAACATCCGCCTGCGCGGCATACCGGAGGAGGTCAAAACACCAGACTAAAGGCGTATATACACCAGCTATTCCAAACCCTGCTTCCAGGCGCCACAGCCCAGGTATTGGAGATTGACAGGGCTCATAGAATACAAAAACCCAGGAACATCCCTGCCACAGTACCAAGTACGCCATTGTCCGGGTCCATTTCTATGCCACCAAAGACAGACTGATGCAGGCTGACAGGGACACGGCGAGACTGGCGGGCAAGTACCCAGGCCTGCAGTTTTTTGCTGATCTGTCCCCTACTACTTAGGCAACATAACCAAGGCACTAAGGGAAGCACAAATTCCATACAAGTGGGGCTTTCCCACTCGACTTATTATCCACAAAAATGGATCAGACAGAGCAGTCTCTACACCAGAGGAAGGACGTAAACTGCTGGGACAGTGGAACATACAGGTACAGGAAGAACCATCACCCACCAAAGGCTCGGAACCAACAACGAACCGCATCACGGGGAACTGGCAGAGAGTTGCAACAGCCAAGTGAACCACGGGCCCAAGGCGCCGAGACTCGATTTCAGCACACGCCGCGGAGCTACAGGCTGACTACAGACTGGGTGCAGTATTGTCCCCCCACAAACATTGCAATAATCCTATTGTTCTCTTATTCACGCTATACCTATCCATCTCTACATATTCTAAACTCTTGCTAAGTTTAAAAACAAAACAAAAAAAAACACGGACTTGAGCATCCAGACATGCCTTCCTAGGAATAAGGGTTGAAATGTGGATGAACAATTTGATTGTTTATCGGTACTGATGTTCACACCGACAAGTCCTCGTTGACCCCCATGAAGACCGTTGTCGGGGGGGCCCGAGACTGGGGCCGTGAAAAAATGTAATTTTTCTTAATTTGATCCGCTCACGCTCCCACCAGGCTCATCGATGGGCCAATGCAGGGCGACCCTGTCGCGCTGCAACTTTCCCTTTTTTTCTCCCGGGTTCTTACTCAGGCAGCTCCCTCTGGAGGTTGTCTGGAGTATGGGGAGACTTGTATATAGTTCATGTTTGGTTTTATGTATTTTTTTTTTTATTATTGTCATGACCTCTAAATGCGGGGATACAACAGTGGTTGATGTAGATAATGAAAGGTGTGGAAGGTTAAAATGTCTTGCTGTGAACACACTGGGTCACCGAGGGTCCCTGGTCATAGAAAATAGACTTAATCCCAACAATGGTGCTTAACATTTTCTCGCTCAACGCAAAAGGGCTTAACTCCCCTCACAAAAGACGCCTAGCATTACAAGAGGCAAAAAGGGCACTGGCACACATAGTGTTCTTTCAAGAGACCCACTTCAAATGGGGACACCGCCCCAAGTTCAACTCCCCTCAGTTCCAGATAGATTTCCACGCTTGCTATGCAGCAAAGAAAAGAGGTGTCTCTCTCCTCCTTAGAAAAGAAATAGCTTTCACCTTGGTGGCAAAACATGCGGATACACATGGGAGATACCTGATGGTGCAATGCACGATCAATAATGCACAATACACGTTAGTTAATATCTATGGCCCGCACTCTGACCAACCAGCCTTTCTGGAGAGGATATATCAAAAGTTAGACAGGTGGAGACTAGGAGAGGTGATAAGGAGGGGACACAAATTTTATCCTAGACGAACAGATGGACGTTACGTCCTCAAGAGAAGTGACACATAACATGACGCTTCACAGACGCTCCGCAACACGCAAACTGAACCAAATCCTACTGACACAGGGATATATGGATCCGTGGAGGGTAATGCACCCTGGAGAGAGGGACTACACGTTCCACTCCCCTGTCTATAATTCCTATTCCCGAATAGACAGATTCCTGATTCACAGCTCAATGATAGATACTAAAGGTACAGACGACCGAGGTGGGACTCATTACATGGTCGGACCACGCGCCAGTAATGCTACAGCTAGGAGAGCAATTCCCCACTAGGGGCAGAGGCTCTTGGCGCATTAACGAGCACTTACTCACCAACCCAAACACAATTACAGATATTCGTAACGAACTGAACCTATACTTTGACACTAATAAGCTACCTGACACTAGGCCTGATTCGCTTTGGTTAGCACACAAAGCCTACATACGTGGTGTACTGATAAAACACGCTAGTTATGCGAAAGCCCAGAGACTTAACAAATACCTAGATCTAACTAAAAAGCTGACAGAGATCTCCTCTCTTAACAAGGCAGCCCCCTCACCTCAACAGGCACTAGACTTAAAAGATGTACAACGTCAGTTGTCGGATTTAGAACTAGCCAAAACCAACTTTCTACTCCGCAGATTTAAGCAGCGCCACTTTGAACTTGGTAATAGGGCAGGAGCTCATTTAGCCTCCCAATTAAAAAAAAGGGCCCAGGCTACGAGGATAGAATTCCTTCACACAACAAATGGGGACAAAATTCTTAATCCAGACAAAATTGTACAAGAATTTGCTAAATACTACAGTACACTATATAACCTTAAAGAGGACTCTAATAATAATGTCCCAACATTACAACAGATAAATGACTTCCTAGAAATGACAAAGCTACCAAAGATCCAAGAAGAAGATATGCAGGACCTTACCAAACCTATTACAATGGAGGAAGTACAAAAACATATAACAGCCCTACCTTCGGCCAAGAGCTCAGGGCTGGATGGCCTGCCAGCGCTCTATTACAAAACTTTCCAAACACAATTAAGCGCCCACTTAACAGAGGTATTTAATACCTGCTTCCGGAAAGGATCCCTCCCAAAGGAGATGCTCCTGGCCCACATAGTCACCTTACCCAAACCAGGCAAAAAAACAACTGTATGCGCAAATTTTAGACCAATATCACTGTTAAACACAGACACAAAAATTTATGCCAAAATCATAGCAGAGAGACTAAGCCCACTTCTACCAAAACTCATTCACTATAACTGATCTGGCTTCATTAAAGGGCTCAAATAATTTGAGGCACCTCCTAAACGTGCTCCACCACATACAGGTGCAGTCAAGGGAAGGCCTTCTCTTAGCGCTGGACGCGGAAAAGGCCTTTGACAGATTAAATTGGCAATACATGATGGAGGTGATGAGGAAATTTGGATTCCCCCGGCATTCACTACCGCCATAACGGCACTCTACTCCCACCCGACAGCTAGCGTTTCCAACGCAGGTTTTATATCCCCCCATTTGACATAACAAATGGTACCAGGCAGGGATGCCCCCTGTCCCTGCTCTTGTTCATATTATGCATGGAACCTCTGGCCCAACGTATTCGAGACTCCCCAGACATAAAAAGGCATATCAATAGGAGATCAGACCCACAAACTCTCGCTATTCGCAGACGATATCATTCTAACATTATCCAGCCCTGAAACGTCCCTCCCCCGGCTGATGGAACTGCTGTCAGCTTTTAGAGCAATCTCCTATTACAAACTTAACACTGGTAAAACACAAGCTCTCCCGATTAACATACCATATCACAGGCAAGAGACCTTGTCGGGTCACTTTCAATTTGACTGGAGAGACGATTACGTAGTCTACCTGGGAGAATAACTAAATCCATAGCAACACTTTTAAAATTCAATCACTACCATGTGCTGACAACAATGAGACAGGAACTAGACAAATGGAGGGAAGTGAGAATCTCCTGGTCCGGTTGTATAAATGCCCTCAAGATGATTTCCCTGCCCAAGTTGCTATATATATATTTAGGATGCTACCTATCCGAACCCCTAAGAGTTACTGTGACAAAGTGCAGAAGCTCTTCATGGATTTTATATGGCATAAAAGCAGAGCCAGAGTAGTGAAGGAGGTATTACAGAGACCATACGTGGAGGGTGGCATGGGCGTCCCTCAGGTGTGGACATACAGCAGGGCTGCTCTTCTGGCCCAGGACATTAACCTCCATGCACCATGTGGCCTGCTAGGATGGGTGGATATGGAGAGACAGCAATTATCAGGGGACTTATTGACAGCACACATGTGGACCCCCCCACTACTGAGAAATAACCCCTCCCCCCCTACTACAGCGGCATCTCTAGCCGTTTGGGACACACTCAACAACATGAGAAGCGCACCCAACAAATACCACAGATTAGCGCCATTAGCAGCACTAAAGGCGGTCTCCCCGGAGATCCCCATAAAACTATGGGTGAATCAAGGTATAACAAAAATATCCCTATTGACTGCCGGGGGCACACTGATCCCGTTCCCGACACTACAGGAGAAATACAACTTGCCATCCAAATTTACATTTCTGTATCTTCAGATTAAAAGTATACTACTATCACATACAAATTACGCAACGCTTGACACTACCCCTGCAGACAAAGAACTACAATCCTTACTAGCCTTGTGCTGGACGACTCCATTGAAACCTAAACTCCTATCTAGCTGTTATGGAGCCCTTGCGGCCCCTAAGGCCCAGACCAACATGGCCATGGTGTTACAGTGGGAAAAAGAAACGGGGGAGATAGTCACACAGGAGAGATGGATTAAGGGGCTAAACGCGCTACGAGGTATCACTAGATCCTACTCTCACATAGATGTGCACCGAAAGCTCCTTTACCGATGGCATCTTACACCAGACAGGCTCAGTCATATATACAAAACAACAACGGCAACATGCTGGAGGTGTGGCCTAGAAAGGGGCACCATGTTACATGTGTGGTGGGACTGTGGGGTGATTCGGCCCCTATGGGACGCGGCAGCAAATCTAGTGGAGGGACTCCACATTAGAGTTCCAAGGGACCGCGGGGTGTATCTCTGGCTGGAGTTCCCACCTGGAATAACTTTTTATGAAAGGGCCCTGGTGGCACATATCGCCATGGCAGCCAGGGCACTTATAGCTCTTAAGTGGAAGTCGGGCCTATGCCCTACGGCAACAATGTTAGTGGACAGAATCAAACTTAACTACGCATATGAACGTATGGCTGTCCTCTCCCTGGGAGCTAACTCTAAAACTAGACAAATCTGGGAGCCATGGGAGGCCTTATACCCCTCCAGCCCCCTACCCTGAGATAGGAGGGCCTGAGGAGAAGAGGAAAAAAAAAAAAAAAGAGGGGGGGGGAGAACACAAGAGGGTTTGAGTCACAGGCAATACTCTAGCACCCTGAGCAAGCTGGGAGCTAATGCTCGCATATAGGACTAGAGACCACGCCCACACTATAACACACTCCACCAACATCTTGAACAAGACAATACCGGTATCCCCTTGTTCAAATTTTAGGAGGTTAACGTTTATGGGTTAGTTTTTGGTTGTGTTTTTAATTTTAATACACTTACGCATGCTCAGATATCATCTGCGCCCACCTGCACACATGCCTCCCCAGCTGTGGAGCTTTCTAATTTTCACTTCTAATGCTGTATCTCCTACAAGGGAAAACATAGATAGGCCTCGCACCTACAGTAAGCAGACAGAATAGGGGGCATCGCCCT
The DNA here is from genome assembly GCF_036172605.1 of Pelobates fuscus. Classification (NCBI taxonomy): domain Eukaryota; kingdom Metazoa; phylum Chordata; class Amphibia; order Anura; family Pelobatidae; genus Pelobates; species Pelobates fuscus. The sequence goes on from NC_086322.1 coordinate 227,533,265, forward strand.
TCCTACCATTTACAGCAGGACTCCAGCAATGGGGGGTATAGACGAGACAGCCACCAGTCGTTATGGCACACAACAACATAAGGGTCAATGCTTGAAACTAGATGTGTTATACTGTTTGTTATTGACCTGCCTCGTGTATCAATTGTGTCTGACCCTGTACTTTGTAAAATGTGGCAATGTTCAAATGAAATATCGCAGATGTACAAACTGAATATAAAACAATAAACTTCAATTATAAAAAAAAAAAGTCCTTTTGCTTTAGAGGAGACTAAAGGTGCTAAATTCTTATATATCTTATATATCTATTAGTTACTTTAAACTGTGCCCACAGAAACTATTTAGAAATAAAACCTGTAACCTTTTCAAATATGTGTTACAAGAAATGAGAATTATGTGCTTTATTTTTATGCAATCATTTTATACATTATTACCTTGTGCAGTAGATCTGATATGTATAGCTTTTTAAAAAAATAAATAAATACAGGATGTGTGTTATTTCCTGAAATATTGGTTTAGCACCATTCTGTAAAGTGTGGATGAAAGGCTCAATAGGTCTTACCTATCACTTTAAGTTAATATTATGTCATTCTAGCTTGGTAGCATACCATGAATGTCCTTTCATAACATATGCCCATTTCCATCTATCTGTAAGTTTAAACACAGTTACAGTATGCTATCACCCTTCTATTTCCCCTTGCAGACTTTAATAGTGCTGGAAATGTCACAATCAATACACACAGATTTACATCAAAGGAGAATGGATTCACAGTTCCAGCGTGCATGCTGGCTGTCTAAAGTGATCAGTGTGTTTCATGTCTCAAATAAAACTGCAATTGGTGTCTCAATGAATCGTCAACAGCCAACCTAAAATGTCACATACTTTTGTTCCGAAAACGAATATTCTATTTATAAACAGAATCAATTTTATTAAGCAATGTACGCACTATTCTGATATTAAATGTATTCTCATTTCAGTTAAAGAATTGGAGAGAATAAGAGAGATTTAACTCTGATAGAACTTTGATTTTAAACCAATAAAAAAGTTATTACACTAAAAAGTAAGGCAGCACCTGGGGCTCTAAACCACAACTGCATAGAGATATAATTTTTATGAGGCCTAAGTGGGCATGAATACTCCTTTAAAACCTTATCACATCATTGTCAGCATAAGATGAAATTACAGGTTATTAAGTCAAATTGCTTAATAGTGAGATACTATTACGTTTTTTTTTCTGTTTTCAAATGTCCACGGGTATTATCGCTGATTACTATGATGATGCTTCAAGTGGCAACATCACTATTTTAAAGCATTTTTTTTAAAAAACAAATATTAAATCAATACATTATAACTTTCATTGAAAAATACTTTTTATATTAATTAAACTAAGTAGAACGCCATCACTGAATAATGTTAGGACTGCATTGAAATTGAAATTATTGAAATAATCACTGGAATTCATTCGGTATGCTCATTTGAGTAAAACTTTCTTTACCTCTTGTTTTTGTTAATATGCTGTATGTCAGCTACGTACCTGTTGACAAATATCCCCATTCTATAATTGTAAATGCAGTCAAAAATATATCATAAAACACAGCATGGATTACTTTGCCTTTGAAGACTAAAAAGGCATCCAGACCACTTCATCTCAATGACGTGGTGTGGATGCAGTGGTCCTGTCGCTTTAACCCTACAATGCAAATATTGCTGTTTTGTATAAACTGCAATGCTTACAACGGAGCGGGCAGCAGCACAGAAGGAGCCTCGGCGCTGTAAAAAAGTAAACGATATAGCTTTTTTTTTTTTTTTAAACTATTTTTTATTTAAAAATGGGAGGCCCTAAATCTAATTATGGATTATGGCACTATAGCACCAGGAACACAGGTTAGTATTCCTAACACCACAGTGTTTCTTTAAACACATTTCCTGGAAACAGGAAATATGATTGTACAGTAAATATTGTAGAAGACCAAATGGTTACATAGTGTGCAGACAGAAGCCCTGCATGCAGATTTACAGTGGGCTATTTTACATCCTTTGCTTTGTACTCACAGTCATCTTCCCGTTGCGATTTGCTTCTTCCCTCAAGGCTAATGCTTTCAGGAAATTATCTTTCAGGTCTTTTCCTGCACTTGACAATATCCTGAAAAAAAAAAAGCAGAAGAAGTTGATTATGATTAACAAGTCTTCATTTTTAAGCCTAAAATATATATTTCAGATGACATTAACTTTAAATTTTCATGACGTGCAGGAAAGAAGTACAGTTTAAGCAATAACTGAATTTACAGTAAAAAGCCAGAAGTCTGTATTTTTACATCTGGGCATGGGATTCTGATCTGAGAATACATTCACAATAGCATTTCATTTCTGTAGTTATGAAATATATTAACCAAAACACTACATTTTTTTATCTCTTTCATAAAATGTTACCTATCGGACCCCTAACTCTGGGCAGCGCACTACTTTAGGGTGTGGACCCATAGAAAATTACTGAACTATACTTAAAAATACCAATTTATAAATAAACAAATATGTGTAAAATACAGATTTAATCTAGTGATAAGATGATGTATACCAGGGGTGCCCAAACATTAGATCCCCAGATGTTTTAAAACGATATCTTACATGATGCTTTGTCATTCTAATTGAATTCTAAAGGAATGTAAAGTATCATGGGGGTTGTAGTTCTAATACATCTGGGGATCTTCCTTGCGGGCACCCCTGATGTATACAAAGATAGTCATGATTTTAATACAGTCAGGGAGCTGAGCATAATGAGAAGGGAGTAGGTTCAGATGAGGGGAACTGAGAAGGCGTTGTATGGGGATTGACTTATTAAGTGTCAGGGGAGGCTTTTGTGAAGATGTGCGTCTTTGGGAGTATGCAGAAACATTTGAACTGATACTGATTCCCTGCTGATATAATTTATGAGTCATAATACCCATAAAGCATTCAGTTTAAGACCTTCATTTGTGGTTGATATGGTAAATATTATAATAGTCAGACCGTCGTTTTGAATGGTACTTTGTAGACTTAACACTGTCACTGCAAATGGCAACATCGTTTTTATTTACTTTTTTTACGAGTGCTACAAAAACCTTATTTAGGTTAAAGCCTTGCATAGCAATAAGGCTCAAGTGATTTGATTGATGACTCTATGAAGATATGCTTGCTTTGTAATCTACATGCAGCGGTGAGAGACGTGGGGGCATATACTGTGACATATAACATACGTATTCAGCCTGCCTATTTACATGTGTGGATTAATTGGGCTGATGTGTATAACAAAGAGCAAAATATACATTAACTTTCCAGGTAGAGCATGGGAAATGGGACTTCCAGTGCCTATACATTTAACGGCCAGGATAAATAAGGTTTACAGACGGCAAACCCTTTGTGTTAGCTACTGCTTCCTCAGCAGCCCCCAAATATTATTTCCCAGCCCAGATGTAACTTTGGTTATGCTCGGCATTTCTGTTGAGACGTTTCACATATTACATCTGCTGAATTCATTAACAAAATTAGTGAGCGCAATAACTTTCTGAGAGCAGAGGAAAACATCATAATTTGTCAGAATAACAGCCTCTCAAAGCTGTTTAAATTGTAAGCTTTGTAGTCAGCATGTTTGCCACCCATATTAAGATTAGTGTAGGACACATTGATATTGAGCTTAACCCCTTAAGGACACATGACATGTGTGACACGTCATGATTCCATTTTATTCCAGAAGTTTGGTCCTTAAGGGGTTAAACAAGGCATGGCCATATTTGAGACTAAATTTGCATATTTATTTGCTTACCGCAGGGGATTGTAAGTAACATTGTAAGATTTGACATTTGCAGGTGTGCAAGGTAAGATTTAAGATTTGTGGGTGTGCAACGTTCCATTAAAGACCATTTCATCTCATTGAGTGCCATATCCCTGCCTACTGAACCTTGCAATGTAAATCACTGAAGAGTCTCAATGCTACTAGTGGCTCTCACTCTGACAGCCACTAGAGGTGCTTCCATTGAAATAACAGAGTAAAACTTTCTATGGCAAAGCATTGGATTGGCAGATATCATCAGTCTTGATGATCTCAGCCAAGGAGGCAGAAAGGCAGCACAGAGACCAGCAAATGCAGATGGGAAACAGTATATAAAAAGCCATGTTGCCTCCTTACCAGGGATGGGGCACTACACCGTTAGCAATACAAATGTAGTGTTGCTTTAAAGCAGTGGTTGACCAGACTAGTCCTTATGACCCAGCAATAGTCCAAGATTTGTTACTCTCTCCATTGGAAAAGAAAATGTATTATATAGGTGACTAGTGGCTTTTGGCAGAGCAATGCTTTCCTCTTCGGGCTGATAACCATTCCTAGAGTATATTCCTAGAGCAAGGTTTTTTGGACAACGTTTTTATATTGCAAACCACATGAAAATAAAAAACATATAGTTACATAGCTGAAAAGAGACGTGTCCATTAAGTTCAGCCTTCCTCACATTTGTTTTTTTTCTGTTGATCCAAAATAAATAAAAAAATAAAAAAGCAGTTTGAAGCAAAAATTCCCTCTTGACACTAGAATGGCAGTCGGATTAATCCTTGGATCAAGAAGTATTTACCCTACACTGAAAAATTATATATACTTGATTATGGTAGTGAAGAGGTTAAGAGAAACAATAACCTTTACTTTGAACTATAGTTTAAAATGTGTGAGACAGGAACCTCTCCTAGGTGTCTTAGTGTCCTTTAATGTGTTTTCTTTCACAAATGGTAGTCTCAGAGATACTATAAATGAGGAATATATATGTTATGGTTGTGCTCCCCAATTCATTTTTCTATGTACTTTTGGAGTCCTGACCAGATTATAGGTTGTGTTCCCCACCTATTCTACTTAATTCCTTCCAGTTCATTAGTAAACAGTGAAGTAGCTAAGTATGTTTTGCATAATCTAACATATCTACAATTTAGATGTCACTTTAATGTCGACAATTTGAGAAGCTGTATCTTAAGGTAGTAAAGTAGACCTTGTATGAAAAATCTATATTAAATGCAATGTCCTTTTAGAAAATGACAACACATTTGTGAAATGTTTCACATTCCTCTAAAAGGTTTGAATCTATTGTTTTAGGACATACCCTAAAAATTGGGATAATCCCAGAAAATTAAGCGCAGATGTCATTTTAAACAGAGATTTAATGTTAAATAAACCATGCAAGGTTTAGAAGGAAGCTATATAAAATAGCAATGTGTTTCACAGGAAAAAGCTGGATGTGTGCTTAATACTTGCTGTGACAGTAGGTTTAGTTCTTCCCTTAACAGTCATAATAGTTATATTAGTGCAGCATGATTTAAATTATCTTAGGAATCATACACGGCCAATATTTAACATACATACACAAAAATGTGATTAAACTAAGGAAAATGCATCTGTTATTACAATCAAAGAGTACATGGAAGAGCTGTAGAGAATGTGTTGTCTCTAAACTGTTTAATATATAAAAAAAAATAAAAAAATAATAATCTTGATTTAACTACATTAAACATTTTAAAATGGAAGAAAAGTCAGGGCCGGACTTCCTGCTCGGCAGTGGGGTCACCTTTTTTCAGTTCTTATAGTGTGCCTTTTTTGGAGCCTAAAGAAACACTATAGTGTTAGAAATACCTTTTTATTTTTAAACTTACCTGATTCCATCGCCAATGCCCCTAGGTGCAAGATCAGGCACCTACTCCTCTAATGTCATGTAATTCCAGAAACCTCATGCACATGCATGGCAAGTGCAGTGCACGCATTATGCCTTCCCCATAGACCTTCCCCAGTTTTTTCAAGATAATGGAAAAAGCATGAGGATGCTCAGTGTTGTTTCACATTGTTAAACTCAATAAAACTGCTGGACGACAGGCAATAGGGGCAGTCTGAACACTGCAATGTAAACATTGCAGTTTCTCTCAAAGTACAATGTTTTAGATTGCAGAATTAAAGGGATAGGGAGCTTGCACCCAGGCCACTTCAATAAGATGAACTGGTCTGGGTGGCTATAGTGCCCCTTTAAGTGTTCTGGTTGGGAACGATAAACACCAGGAGCCTTGGTCAGTGTAATCTACTCAGCCTCCAGTGCTTGATAGAAGAGCTGAAGAAACAGCTATAAAGGGTGTAAAACTAAGTGCTATGCATTCAAATAGTTTTTACTATCCATGGGCACTGCTAGGGGCAGATTTTGAGGCTAGAGTCCCATGCATGGGCATCCTCAGCCATGGATTCCTTCAGATACTGTGCATAGCAAAGCAAGGAAATAGTTAATTTAGCATTTTACATCTGATAACTGCTTTCAACACATGAAAGTACACATTTATCCATACTTGGAGTTAATTTATGATCATTTAAACCAGGGGTAGTCAACCTTTTTCTACCTACCGCCCACTAATGCATCTTTCTTGATGGAAAAATTTCCTTACCGCCCACCAGTTTTCGCGCAAGTGCAAAATATTTTTTAGAAAGGAGGGTGTTTTTAAAAATAAAATAAATGTACGTACATTTATCTTTTTATTTCTACTTTATCCATGTTTATAATGTTTTTTAACTTTATAAAGTTTAATGAGAAAAAGTAAATTGAAATTACCTTTACTAGTGATTAATGAGGTCCTTGAGGTTGATGCTGCGAGACTAAATATTATCTGGTTCGATTTTCGTAAGGTGGATAGGGGGGGCTGTAAGGTGGGTAGGTGTTCTGTAAGTTGGGTAGGGGTTCTGTATGGTGGGTAAGGGTTCTGTATGGTGGGTAAGGGTTATGTATGGTGGGTAGGGGGACTGTGAGTTGGTATGGGGGCTGTGAGGTGGGTAGGGGGGCCATATAGTGGGTAGAGGGGCTGTAAGGTGGGTAGAGGGGCTGTGAGGTGGGTAGGGGGACTGTGAGGTGGGTAGGGGGACTGTGAGGTGGGTAGGGGGCTGCATAGTAGGTAGGGGGACTGTGAGGTGGATGGGGGACTGTGAGGTGAATAGGGGGGCAGTATAGTGGGTAGGGGAGCTGTGAGGTGGGTAGGGGGGCTCTATAGTGGGTAGGGGGGTTGTATAGTGGGTAGGGGGGCTGTGAGGTGGGTAGGAGGGCAGTATAGTGGGTAGGGGAGCTGTGAGGTGGGTAGGGGGGCTCTATAGTGGGTAGGGGGCTCTATAGTGGGTAGGGGGGCAGTATAGTGGGTAGGGGGACTGTGAGGTGAATGGGGGGCTGTATAGTGGGACTGTGAGGTGGGTAGGTGGCAGTATAGTAGGTAGGGGAGCTGTGATGTGAGTAGGGGGGCAGTATAGTTGGTAGGGGAGCTGTGAGGTGTTTAGGGGGGCTCTATAGTGGGTAGGGGCTGTAAGGGGGGGGTAGGGAGGCTCTATAGTGGGTAGGGGCCTGTGAGGTGGGTAGGGGGCCTGTGAGGTGGGTAGGGGGCCTGTGAGGTGGGTAGGGGGCCTGTGAGGTGGGTAGGGGGGCTGTGAGGTGGGTAGGGGGGCTGTGATGTGGGGAGGGGGGCAGTATAGTGGGTAGGGGGGCAGTATAGTGGGTAGGGGGCTGTGAGATGGGTAGGGGCAGTGAGGTGGGTAGGGGGGCTGTGAGGTGGGTAGGGGGGCAGTATAGTGGGTAGGGGGCTGTGCGGTGGGTAGGGGGGCATTATAGTGGGTAGGGGGCATTATAGTGGGTAGGGGGCATTATAGTGAGTAGGGGGTCAGTATAGTGGGTAGGGGGGCTGTATAGTGGGTAGGGGCTGTGAGGTGGGTAGGGGGGCTGTGAGGTGGGTAGGGGGGCAGTATAGTGGGTAGGGGGCTGTGAGGTGGGTAGAGGGACTGTCTGTGAGGTGGGGGCATTTGAATGGTGGGTAGGGGGCTGAAAAAGGTAAATACCTTTCAGGGTCCTCTTGGTATGGTGGGCAGCTTCCCAGTAACATGTGTGGGGGTGGAGCTTGTGGGCGGGAGGCAGAGCTTCTGTTTGGGGGCGGGGCATGCGACCGGAATGATTTTAGAGTGTGCAGGGAGACTGAGAGGTCTCCCTGCAGCTGCTGGCAGCCACACCAGCCCCCAGCTCCTCCCTCCTTCCTCCTTCCTCCCCTCGGACTGACAGGCTGGCACAGTCTGAGGGGAGGATTAATCAGAATGATTAGGTCTGTCAGCCCAGCCCCAGCCACACCAGCCCAGCCACCCACTCTCTCAAACAGAGGATTTAGCCGCCGAAATCCCTACCGCCCACCTGGAATCCTGAAACGCCCACTAGTGGGCGGTAGGGACCAGGTTGACGACCCATGATTTAAACCCACATGCGGGAGCTACAACAGAGCTCAATGTACGGGCAGTACTTATTAGCTACTGAATTGGGCAGCCAACAACCCTGGTGTGTACATACTTGCTGAGCTGACACACCTCTTTTCGGGAGAGCATGTTATCCTTGACACAGTTTCTGCTGAACAAAACTGGGTTACAGACACACCTATCATGAGTACAAACCTCTATTTCTCCGCCTTTTCCTGATATCAGACCTGGCATACAAAAGGGACCTTCTACTGACCTGCTTCAAAAAAGGATATTGCCTGCCCCACACATAAAACCAAGTACATCTGCATCTGTTTGGCTCCGGAGAGAGGGTTGTGACATAATGTCCCTGATAGCAGAATTTATTATAGAGTGTGTGACATGTCTTTTATGATAAACCTTCACAAGAGTCACACAGTCAGTATTTTGTAACTGATGCCATCATTCTAAAGACTAATGTGTTAGCTCAGAATACTAGAAGCATTTGGGTTTATTCATTTAACGAAGAATTGTAAAAACTAGACAAGATATACGCATGTACACAGCCGATACGCAAACCCTAACAAAATGTCGCCACCAACAACGGCAATACTAGACCGATGTATGAAGCACCACACGAAACCAAAAACCATCTCCATGTGCTACAAAGCATGGGAGAACACAACACCACACTGCAAAACACTGTGGGAAACAGACTGTGCCATAACACTCACAGATGAGGAATGGATACAGATACTAAATAACTTATCTAAATGGACAAAATGCTACTCGCACATAGAAGCACATAAAAAACTTCTATACAGATGGTACTTAACCCCCCACAAACTTCACAAAATCTACCCGAACACACCCCCGCTCTGTTGGAGATGTTCTGCAGCAGACGGTACACTCCTGCATATCTGGTGGACATGCCCCAAAATCAAACCTCTATGGATAGAAGTGCGCAAATTACGCTGCACGCCCTTAAACTCCCTGATGCACAAAACACCCCTGAAACATACCTACTTATGAGATTCCATCCAACGTACAAACACTCTCACAGCCAACTAAGTGCCCTCACAATCCTAGCAGCTCGCAACCTATTGGCTTTACATTGGAAGTCCACAGCGTGCCCTAACAAAGCCCAGCTATGGGACAAAATACAACAATTCTACATTTATGAAAGAATGGCCACACCCAATGCCAAATCAGCACAGGTGTTTAACACAACATGGTCACCATGGGTAGAATTATACAACCAGCAGCTAGTTGGGTAGAGTCGTGATTGTTACTCGATAAACTGATCCTCCACGCCAACATACAGGAACAGGGCCAATGTCATGATGGCTATATGAACGATAACCATACTAATGATGATGCATATCGATTCAAATTACCTTGTTGCACCAACTCCCTCCCGTACTTTAACCCTAATGTTTCACTTGAATAACATGTTGACGCAATGTTTTCAACTGCATATTGTTTTGAACTGTACCTGTACCTGTATCTGTACTTCAATACCAAAAACCCAATAAAACATATATTGAAAAAAAAAAATAGACAAGATATTTGCTTATTTTAGGTCAAAATATCAGCATTTAAAAATTGCTGAGTGGCAGAATGGTATCCAATTTGGTTGGTAATTTTCCACAATTTTCCAGTTTAGTAAATAATACCCATTGGCTATAGAAAAGCTATTAGAAATTACAGTGAGTCTTAACAGAACGTCTTCCAAACTCAATTTTATAAGTCATGCTCTTAAAACGTATGGGAAATTCACGACTTTACCCTATAATCCTTATATTTTACTGCTTAAAAATAAAAGCCGACATTAGCTGTTTTACCTAAAACATTTGCAGTTGTAAAAACTGAATAATTCAGTTACAAGTTTCTGGTACCTAAAACACTACAGTTGAACAGTTGCCATGGTTATTACAAATCTGGCTTACACTGGAAAGCCCACACCTGACAAAACATTGGCACTAATATTTAAACTAGTTAATAGGGAGCTACCAGCTACATGATTCTGTCACTAAGCCAACATTCACAGTACTTAAAAAAAGGTTCCTCCATCAGTCATTACTATTTGTTTTGAGGACATTTTTATTGAGTTTTACTGTGGTTCATCAGTGCTTACCATGTGTCATGTGCAAATATTTTTATCTTACACATAAAAGCACAATGATAACCAGTCTAGAAAGGTATAACAAAGAATTTTATGTCATTTGATGTCATTTCCAGATGACGTGCCATGAATGGTGCATTAGGTTAAGTACAGGAAATAGTGTTCAGAACAGAAAACTAATAATTAAAAATCTTATGGCTGCCCTGTTGCAGGTGAGATTTATATGCAACTCGGTAGCTAACTGAAAGTTACTTACGTACTGTGCTATTTTTTCTTTTCAGTTTATATTTTTTAACGTATATTAGATGCTTGTCTGTCAAAGCAGAACGGGGCATACCATCCAAACTAGCCTTACCTCAGCAGCCCTGTATGTGCTATGGAGGAATGCTGAAACACATATGCACTTGCATGGCATTTCTCAATAGAAACCCAACCGCATCACCCTGAACTTGAAAGTGCACTGGTGATAAGTGTTATTTTACTCAGAACCGCTATGCTCTTTAAGTGTTCTGGCATGAGGGACTATCACTTCTGAATAAGTTGAAACACCAGTACTCACAAGACCAACTTACTCGTTTTCCTGGCTCTATAGGGTCTCTAGGTCCCCCACCCTCGGGGCCCCCTTCCCGCCGGGCACTAGGGTAAGGAAGGGGTTAAATGTACCTATTTTTCCAGCGCCGGGCAGGGGACTCTCCTCCTCCTTCTCGTCGTCATCGGCTGAATGCGCATGCGCGACAAGAGCCACGCGTGCATTCAGCCAGTCCATAGGAAAGCATTCTCAATGCTTTCCTATGGACGGTGGCGTCTTCTCACTGTGAAAATCACTGTGAGAAGCGCGGAAGCGCCTCTAGCGGCTGTCAATGAGACAGCCACTAGAGGCTGGATTAACCCTATTATAAACATAGCAGTTTCTCTGAAACTGCTATGTTTATAGAAGAAAGGATTAATCCTAGCTGGATCTGGCACCCAGACCACTTCATTAAGCTGAAGTGGTCTGGGTGCCTATAGTGGTCCTTTAACCCCTTAAGGACCAAACTTCTGGAATAAAAGGGAATCATGACGTGTCACACATGTCATGTGTCCTTAAGGGGTTAAGGACCAAACTTCTGGAATAAAAGGGAATCATGACATGTCACACATGTCATGTGTCCTTAAGGGGTTAAAGGGACACTATAGTCACCTGAACAACTTTAGCTTAATAAAGCAGTTTTGGTGTATAGAACATGCCCCTGCAGCCTCACTGCTCAATCCTCTGCCATTTAGGAGTTAAATCCCTTTGTTTATGAACCCTAGTCACACCTCCCTGCATGTGACTTGCACAGCCTTCCATAAACACTTCCTGTAAAGAGAGCCCTATTTAGGCTTTCTTTATTGCAAGTTCTGTTTAATTAAGATTTTCTTATCCCCTGCTATGTTAATTGCTTGCTAGACCCTGCAAAAGCCTCCTGTATGTGATTACAGTTCAATTTAGAGATTGAGATACAATTATTTAAGGTAAATTACATCTGTTTGAAAGTGAAACCAGTTTTTTTTTTTCATGCAGGCTCTGTCAATCATAGCCAGGGGAGGTGTGGCTAGGGCTGCATAAACAGAAACAAAGTGATTTAACTCCTGAATGACAGTGAATTGGGCAGTGAAATTGCAGGGGAATGATCTATACACTAAAGCTGCTTTATTTAGCTAAAGTAATTTAGGTGACTATAGTGTTCCTTTAAGGGGGTGCCTCAACCTCAATTCTGCAGCACTGACCAGTAATCCTTTAGAAACAAATTATCTTGATGAAAATATATTTTGCCTCTTTATAAATCAATGGTATGCTGAGCAACTTTGTTGTTCAGGAAATGTGGTGAAATAAATGGGATTTACTACATTTTTATCAAATGGGATGGGATGCATTTATTGTAGCCTCTGTGATAGCTTTATGCAACCTAATCTGTCCAACTGGTTTACTGCCTGTCTGTATGCCTATTTACCCAGCTACAAACTTAGGTAGTCCATAGTAGTATCAGTGAAAAAGTCAGTAGATAATCTAAAATATTTCTGTAGAGAATGAGTGAATAAATACAAGAAATAATAATAATCTGAAATTTTTTTTTTCTTTAGGTATCGATGAACAACAATTGATATATAAAAATTATGGTTTCTGTTCTTTGTTTGTGTGCTAAGTATACATTCCATGTCTAAAATAAATACTATGCTAATATTTAAACTAAAAAAAAATGTTATGTAGGGTTTAACAACAAAAAATACATCTCTTTTCATTATTCACAGAATTTTGAAGCTATCCCTAAACCAGCTCGTAGATGTGATGACTTTAATACAAATTCAATGAACGCGTAATTCAGGCAGGTAGTGGACCAATGTTACATAGGCTATAAAGAGACATGTATCCATCAAATTCAGCCTTTTTCACATCTGTTTTTGCTGTTTATCTATTCTAAAAGACGTCAAAAAGCCCAGTTTGAAGCCCTTTCCAATCTTGCAGCGAACTCGGAAAACATTATTTCTTGTCCCCAGAAATGCAGTCAGATATCTCCTTGAATCAAGAAGCTGTTACCCCACATAATGAAATTTATATCCCTGAATATTATGTTTTTGCAAGTATTTATCCAGTTGCTGTTTAAAAATCTGTACAAATTCTGATAAAACAACCTTTTCAGTTTTGCAAGGAGGAATGGGCAAAAATCCCAGTGGTAAGATGTGGCAAGCTCATAAAGACTTATCCAAAGCGACTTGAAGCTGTGATTGCCGCAAAAGGTGGCTCTACAAAGTATTGACTTTGGGGGGTTGAATAGTTATGCATAGAAACATAGAAAACATAGAAACATAGAAACACATTGACTTTTTCTGTTATTTTGTCCTATTTTTTGTTTGCTTCACAATAAAAAAAAAAAGCATACCTTATTCCAGCGCTGGTGACCTCTCCTCCCCCACCGACGTCAGCTCCTGAGTGGAGCGGAATGCGCATGCACGGCAATAGCCGGGCGCGCATTCAAACAGTCCATAGGAAAGCATTTCTCAATGCTTTCCTATGGATGTTCTACACGCTGGAATTGCGGCCACCCAGACAAACACTTAGAACACTGAGTTGGAAATTGCTACAAAGTAACAATTAGGCTTAACAAGTTCAGGGGTGGTCTCCGGTTCGTGCGGCTGTTCGGTTCCCGAACCATATAGTCTAATTACACAAACAGAAACCTTTAGATCACAGTTTACAGGGTCCATAGTCTGTAGGCAAGCAGGCTCCTCCAGGAACTCATGGCAAACTCGCTTGAAAAGGGGAGTTTGTCACAACATCAATAATAAAACAGAGTGCAAGGATAAACCAGGATCAATGTATTGATTTCCTGTTAGTTTTAAACAATCAATCTTGGTTTATCTACATGAATGCAAATACTTAGATCACAGAATAACATGGTAATTAAGGAGTTTACATACAGCATTTCCTTAGAGATGAACAGTATTCAATATCCCTGCAATTGCACTGTGTGTCACTACATGTCACATATCACGTATTATCCTGTATTTCCCCTACAGGCTACTCCTAATCTCATTCTATCATGTAGTAAAAGGTGAGTTTCATACTGATCTACATTATTAGCACGGCACAATAATGGAATATTGTTGTAATCAGAAACTACTACAAAACTATTTTATAAAAAGGATATTCATCTGCTTCTTCAAAGTACATTATCAGGATTTAAAGGGACACTATAGTCACCCAGACCACTTCAGCTCAATGAAGTGGTCTGGGTGCCAGGTCCCTCAGGTTTTAACCCTTCAGATGCAAACATAGCAGTTTCAGAGAAACTGCTACGTTTACATTTGGGGTTAATACAGCCTCTAGTGGCTATCTTCCGGACAGCCACTAGAGGCGCATCTGCGACGCTGGAGGCACATTTTGCCTCCATCGCGCAGAGCATCCATAGGAAAGCATTGAGAAGCATTGAGAAATGCTTTCCTATGTACACTTTGAATGCGCGTGCGGCACTTGCCGCGCATGCGCATTCGGCTCTGCGGACGTCGGACGGGGGAGCTGACGTCAGCAGGGGAGGAGAGGTCACCAGTGCTGAGGGAGCCCGGCGCTGGAATAAGGTAAGCTGCTGAAGGGATTTTAACGGGAGGGGGACCCTGAGGGTCGGGGCACCCTGAGGGTCGGGGCACCCTCAGGGCACTATAGTGTCAGGAAAACCGCTTTGTTTTCCTGACACTGTAGTGATCCTTTAACCTACATTTATTCTGATACAACTCCTGAGAAAAATGTGCCCCTTAGTAGCTCTTCCAAAAACAATAAAATGTTATTTAGAAAAAAGTTAGATTTTCAAAATACATGGAAAACAGCATGTTTTGGGTATGTGTCTAAGGTAACTGAAATTCACATTTTTAATCCAGCGTGATCTACATTTTAGGAATGCAGACAGGAATTCGAAAGCAGGTTTGTAGTTAGTCTTGGATGTAATATTTCTTACTGTATCACGATTTAAAATCAGATTTAGAATGCAATACATTCATCACTAAGAATATGAGAACATTTCAGACTTATACCTGTTCTTAGAGGTTTATTCAAGGCCCTTCAAGTAGTTATAATATTTTAAATGAAAATGTGAAGTCAACAAGATTTCCATCATTTGATCATAAATGAAGGCTTTGAAAGATATTGAATTTTACCAAATCAAATCGAAAAAAGCTATTATTACATCATTCAGGTATAGAATCAACATTCCTTATTTAACTCATATATTCTATTTCTTTGTCATAGACATGAACTAGTGAGATATAGAAACTTTACTACAATGCAGATGAACTTATGTTTCCATACAAGCGTATGGTCTTTATAGAAAAAAAAAATGTAAAGTAAAAGAAGAAAGTAATGTACCATATAAACATATTGGAAACATCATAAAATCAGGGTGAATTCAAAACACCTGTTGCTTTATTGACAGGTGGGGGAGTGGGGACACATTTTTAAATACAATTACATTTAAAGTCTATGCATCTGCTAGCAGTTTTGGTAGCACAATGCATACATGACATGTTATGTTCTTTAATTTACAATTAAGTAACGTGAACCATAACAGGCATACACTAGTGAAATGATTTGTTCATCCACAAGACTTCCATATAGTCCCATTTGAACACTTTATAAGGAGTTACAATAGTTCAAACGTTTATGCCATTCCTGGTATTTTGCCACTGTACTAAAATGTTTGCATTCTTAATCTTTTGTCTGTTCTGCTCCTAGGCATTGGTACATTTGTCAGTGATCTCTGTACAACATATTACAGGGTTGAAGTGAAACTCTAATGTTAGACATACAATAATATACTCATCTTTCAAATGTTATACTTTCTTCCTGGAGATTTAGATATAGGGATCCTCCTGTTTGTGTTAAAATAAATACTCATCTTTTAGCCACTACTGCACTGGTCTCACATGGCTGCCTCTCGCCTTTGCTGAGATTATCAGCAATGATGATTTCAGCCAATCCAAAGCTTCTCAGTACTAATGCATCTCTCAGACACTGTGATTCAACGTCTTTATACTGGGTGTGAGGACATCCAATGTCAGTCCTGCAAACACTGCATGGCCTTAAGGAGGCAGGGTCTCTAATGGCTTTTTCTTTCAGGTCTACGTTTACAATTGAAAAATAAGAAAAGTATCAGCGCTAATAAAATTGAAGTAAGGTAGGCAGCGACCCAACAGAAGGTAACCCTCAAACCCTCTGAGGAGAGAACATGTAACACAAAGAAATACAGGAAAAGGGCTGCGCCAATAGTTAAAAGGTACAATCGTTCGTCTGAATAGGTAGGGCAATATAACGTAGTTGGTCTCACTGATATGTGTCTCCAACACTCAGGAGAGGGTAATAAAAAAGACAGCCAATAGTGCTCTATTAGAATAAAATATGCAGTAAACATAAATAAAACTGTACTCACAAGTGAAGTGCAGGCAAACTGCACTGTGATGTCAGAGTTGGTGGTATGATCCCCACCTCGGATATACTTGGAGTCACACGAAGATAAAAGGAAGCCAGGTTAAAAATTCCAAATAAAAAAGTGTATTAAAAAGATGATTGGCACAAAATTGTAACCAAAAAGACTTTTATTTAAAAAAAAATACACAATCAAAATAACCATAACACGTTTCACCACTAGGGCTTTATCAAATGGGTTAGCTACAATCAAAATAACCATAACCCGGTTCACCACTAGGGCTTTATCAAATGGGATAGCTACAATCAAAATAACTATAACACATTTCACCACTAGGGCTTTATCAAATGGGTTAGCTAAGTCATTTGCTCTTAGGAGATACCACTATGTGCTTTCACTTACAAATAACAAATGTATCACTTTAGTTCATGCTGCATAGTGCCACATAACTGCCCTTTGGTACATTGTACATGGTACAAATCTGAGCAAATAATCATATTGTTTGAGGCATCTAAAAACGTGCCTTTTTTGTAATGCTTTATTTAGGTTTACAGTGAATCTGTCCCTCCATACTTATTATATTCCTCTATCAAATATCAAAATTTAGTTGCTATAAGAATAATCAAAGCAACTACATAGTAACCCTGAAAGCAAAAAATGGATTGGCATTTTTTAATATTTATATTCAGGCTATGCATTTGCTAGAAATAATTATAACTCTACATCTGTTGTAAAATCTTTGTTTTAACATCTTATTTTCCTTTGATTCCTGGGTGCTGAATTGCAGTTATTGACTATAAAATACATACAATAGGTGCTGCCAACTTAAAGGACCACTATAGGCACCCAGACCACTTCAGAATGAAGTGGTCTGGGTGCCTGTTCCAGCTAGGGTTAACCCTTTTTTCTATAAACATAGCAGTTTCAGAGAAACATGCAATGTTTATAAAAGGGTTAATCCAGCCTCTAGTGGCTGTCTCATTGACAGCCGCTAGAGGGCTTGCGTGCTTCTCACTGAGAAAATCACAGTGAGAAGACGCCAGCGTCCATAGGAAAGCATTGTAAATGCTTTCCTATGAGACTGGCTGAATGCGCGTGCGGCTCTTGCCGCGCATGCGTATTCAGCCGAAGAGGAGGAGAGGAGGCGGAGAGGAGGAGGAGAGCTCCCCGCCCGGTGCTGGAGAAAGAGGTAAGTTGAACCCCTTCCTCTCCATTCAGCCCGACGGGAGGGGGTCCCTGAGGGTGGGGGCACCCTCAGGGCACTATAGTGCCAGGAAAACAAGTATGTTTTCCTGGCACTATAGTGGTCCTTTAGAGAGGTCCACAGTTCATAGTAGTGAAGGTCCATCAGTAAAAATGAAACATTGGGACATGCTTAGCATGTAGAGCAACACAAAACAAAAAGAGACACGTGACAAATAGTAAAGAGCACACAAATATTGATTTTAATATCAAAGATCAATTAACTTGCTTCTCAGAGGGGGTTATTTATGTATTAAAATGCCCCTGCAATTTATTATACAATGGCAGGACTATCAGGTGTCTCTACACTCGAATATCAGAAATATAATAAAAAGGTTTGGAGACCCACAGCGTCTCCAACCATTTTAGAATACACCACAACCTTAATCCAGACAACCTGTTCTTCTGCACCCTTAAGCCGGTCAAAAAAGATTGGAGAGGGGGTGATTACATGAAGAAAATAGGAACAGAAGAAATTAAATTTATTTCTAACTTCAATACTCTTATACTTTATGGTTTAAACTCCGATTTTGAGATATGCCACTTTGTTTGATTCAATATAGAGTCTAGGTTGAGGTATATATCATAGCTCATTACTCCTCCTTTTTTTAGATTTATTCATCCCTTCCATATTGAAGCTTGTATGTCTTATTTTACTACTACATACCCATTAGGTTTTGTATGGGTTTTTATCAATATTTATATATATATATATATGATTTTATCCACTTTAGGGTGCAATCACACATATTTTAGTGGGTGCACTTTAGTTTAATCACCATTCTCTATATATATATTGTGCCCTGTTGGATAAGGTATTAAGTGGGATCCTCCACAACCTTTCTACATTTTATAATTATATTCTTCTAACATGTTTTTTATTAGAGCCTAGATAGCACGGTTGAGTAATATAAATACGCTTTAATGGTATACTTTGAAATATCTATATGTCTTGAGTATAAATAATATTGTAATAAGATGGTCCATGTTTTAAACTATAACAATCTATGGATATGTGCATTGATACCACGATTTCCGCGAAATGAATGACAACAATCCCGAAGTGGAACGCATATACGGCAAGGCATGCATTCCAGTGACCCCTTTGGACGTCTGGTTGACACACGATACGCGACCCGGAAGTAGGACGCATGCAGCCTGTAATGCATTATGCGTTTCAGATGCGAACAGCCGTACCCGGAAGTACACAGAAGAGGATGTCGAGGAGGCCCCCCAGAATATGCCAACTGAGGAAGCCCCCACCATAGGGTGAAACGCATTTTGGATTAACTAGCCACTGGGCTGTATCTTCAGAAGACTGTAAAGTTATATTTGGACTTTTTTTTACTATATTATTTTAATTTTAAGCACACAGTGCACTTTGTTCATCTTACAATAAACTTTTTTTGGAGAAAGTTTTCACACCTCATCTTTATCCTGAGGCTGCTAAGGTTACCTACAGGACCAGCAGGAAGATGGATGGAGACATCCTATTAAGAGTCCATCTGTGCTGTCCATGAGAGCCATATGTTAATTTGGCTCCAGGCTTGTGAGTACTTCATATTCACCATACTTCCATGCTATTGAGTTTGACAATACTGTACTATGTCATTCTGTTTTGCTTTATAGAATCATCAGACGTGTGTCCCACCTATTGTTTGTATTTTAAAGTATTTCTTTGAGTGGTATTGTAGCTACTCCTGCTACCGCACAGACTCAGTCACTGTATATTTTGTCTTTCACAATTATTGACTAATTTACATATTCGAGGTCCAAATGTTAACACATCCTATTTTCTAGCATGATGTACCTATGTGATTTTAAACAAGTAGCCTTTCAGTAGCTGAAGATTTTTTTTTAAGGAACAGCATGACTCCGTACTCAAGGACCTGTATGGAAAAATGCTACCACAAGTTTGAGCAATAAGAATAATTTGTATCGCACTAGATACTCTAACAATACAAAGCTTGTCAACTAAAACAACACTAAAAAAATCGAAGTGCTCTGAACTAAGAACACTGTGCTTTCCTTTGCTAGGGCTACTGACCATTTCAGCATTTCAATTAGCTGGCACATGTTAACTAAATAGAAAGTGGTGCCAGAAATGATACACCTGTGTGTGCCTGGAGGTTTAATCATTTAATCAGCTGCAACTGGCTATTTTATCATATTACTCTGTTACAGGGTAAGGAAAATATAGGTTAGGATAAAACAATGGAATGCAAGCAATAATTACTGACTGTTCATGGTCAGCAAATCGGAAATACGTTATAGTGCTTGATTAAACATAGTGTTTTAAAAAATCTTTAGTTGAATTTTAAAATGTTCACGTTCCAGAACATTAAGAAACGGGGAATATATCAACAGAAACATAATAAAACAGACAGCAAGCACACAGTTCTTAAAGAGACATTGGGTGTGATATATAAAAACATTTCTTTTTTCACGTTTGCATCAGTTTTGTGCGTTTTGCTTCTGTAAAAAATGATTACTTTACCCTTTATACACTGCTCACTTTTCTGTACAATACCTAAACTAATCCATCTTTCCACCATTTTTTGGTTCTATTCTTTTTTTTGTTTGCTTTTTGTTATTTGTTTTGCTCCTTTTTTGTTGATGATTTTACTATTGAGTACATGCTCAAATAAGATATGGGATTAATATTACTAAGAAAAAAAAGTTGCATTCCTAATTAGAAATATTTTTTTATTCCTTTGACAAAAATGAAGACCGTGGTGATAAAAAATGTTGTAAAGAAAATATTTTTTCCCATGTATAAAATTAGCTTAAAGGAACACTATAGTCACCTAAATTACTTTAGCTAAATAAAGCAGTTTTAGTGTATAAATCATTCCCCTGCAATTTCACTGCTCAATTCACTGTCATTTAGGAGTTAACCCCATTCAGGACCGTCAGCGGTAAAACGTGCGTTGACCGTCATAGCGAAAAACGGGCTGCGGGAAGCGATTAAAGATCGCTCCCGCCAGTATAACGCTGTAACTATCTGCCAGACATCCCAGGCAGATAGTAACAGCCAATTGCGTCGTGTGAGCGATCTGCGAACGCTCACAATTGGCTGCTGTGAAAGTGGGTGTTACAAACACTCACTTTGACAGTGATCTCTGCCCCTCTCTCCTCTGTAGCGTTTTGTGAGACAGAGATCGTTATAGTTTGTTGCAGCAAATCTGTTTTAACCCCTTCCCTGCCAGATCTGTTACAGCAGTGCATTTGTACTGTCTGTATTTTTTTTTTTGCCCTTAAAAGGTTAAATTTGTTTTAAAAATTTGTGTCTTGGTCAGTCTTGGTCAGTCAGTTTCCTTCCCCCAAATCTCCATTAGATTTTTGTGACA
This sequence comes from Pelobates fuscus, assembly GCF_036172605.1. Lineage (NCBI taxonomy): Eukaryota > Metazoa > Chordata > Amphibia > Anura > Pelobatidae > Pelobates > Pelobates fuscus. The sequence continues at coordinate 227,554,155 of NC_086322.1, forward strand.
GGAGTTAGTTTAGGGATTGCTGTTTAGTCTGTTTTAGTTAAAAAAAAAAAAAAAAAAAAAAAAGTATACTTTTTTTTGTGTGTTTGTAATTTGTTTTAGTCGTGTGTAAAACATGCAGCGTATGTATAACTTGCAGTAGGCATATGCCTTCTTGGCGTCAGACTCTGACGCCACTGACACGGTGTCAGATTTTGACCCAGGTCTGTTTTCTGACACGTCTAGTCAAGACGACATGTCATCTGCGTGTGAGTCGGCTGAAGAAAGAAGCTGTGCTTCCTCTGCTACGCCGAATGTGGAGGAGGACTGGGTACCTCCACAGTTAGCCGAGCCCCCCCTTTTAGTGCCAATGCAGGCATTAATGTTAATGTGGATGGCTTCTCCCCAATGCAGTATGTAGAACTATTTTTAGGGGATACCATCTGGGAGGAGATTGCTTCCCAGACTAACTTGTATGCTACCCAATTTATTGATAACAATCCAGGTAGCTATACAGTCAGGGAGCATGACTGGCATCCCACAGATGTCCCAGAGCTTAAAACATTCTGGGCTCTTACAATGCTCATGGGGATTATAAAGAAGCCATCGATTCGCTCAAACTGGAGTGACAACCCAATAATGTCTAGTCCAGTATTTTTCCAAACCATGCCTAGAGCCAGATACGAGTTACTGCTGAGATGTTTACATTTCAGTGACAATACCCTCTGTGACACTAGAGATCACCCCCAATACGATAGGCTTTGTAAAATACGCCCACTGCTAGACCATTTTCAGGACAAATTTTCGGATGTTTATACCCCCAAACAAAATGTATCCATAGATGAATCTCTAATGAAATACAAAGGGAGATTAGGGTTCAGACAATACATCCCCTCAAAGAACTCTACGTATGGCATAAAACTGTACAAACTGTGCGAGAGCGAAAGTGGATACACATTTGCCTTTCGTGTATATGAGGGGAAAGATGGTCTACTGGACCCTCCTGGCTGTCCCGACTCCCTGGGGACAAGTGGGAAACTTGTATGGGACCTACTAAACCCCTTGTTTAATAAAGGTTACCACCTTTATGGGGATAATTTTTATAGTAGTGTCCGTCTGTTTAAAACATTTTATGGTTTACAGACACTGGCCTGCGGCACTGCCAGAAAAAAAAAATGATTCTATTTGCAGGAGTCAGTTTAAAGATTGCTGCTAAATGTACATTTGCTACCTGCACATTTGGCCTAAGAAGTTTTCTGGCAGTAACACATAACCAGCTGGCCAAAACCAGATGACGTGTGCATAAAAACCAGAATAAAAAAATTACAACTAACCTTTCTTGGGGGGCAAAATGGTTGGGGGAAAGAAGTCAAAACACCCCATCCTCTACAACCTTTGATGTCTACTTTATAAAAATATATACTATATATACTGTCATGATGGTAACATTAACTGGGGGGTGCAAAAATATGTCAAACTGAAGATAGACCAAGCATACCTATATATCAAGTTGAAAAACTGACATGTACAAGTTTGCCTTTTGGCCCCCAAACAACCCAGCAACCCTATACATGGGGGGTATCACTGTACTCGGGAGATGTTGCTGAACATATTGGGAAGTGTTTGGCAGTGACCCATAACAGGATCTGTTAATTCATGCCTAAAGTACAATGTGTGTGAAAAAGAAACAAAAAAAGATTACTATCCAAAAGTTTGACAAAGGCTGGTGGTAGAATTCAGTGCATAGAAAGTGTAAAAATACCACCATGTGAAATACCCTAGGGTGTCTACTTTTCAAAAATATATGGTTTTATGGGGGGTAAAATACATTGGTCGGCTTCAAAAATGTCCCAAATAGGACATGCATGCAGGTTGACTACATGTCAAAATTTCAAGCTGGGAAACGGATATGCGCACCTGCAAAATGTGGTGTTTTAGCCCCCAAACAACCCAACACACCTATACATGGGGGGTATCCCTGTACTCTGGAGATGTTGCTAAACACATATCGGGGTGTTGTTTGGTAGTGACACCTAACAGAATCTGTGAATTTATACCTGAATTGCAATTTATGTGAAAAAAAATAAACTACCTATGCAAAGTTTGGCAAAGGATTGTGGTAAAATGGCTGCATAGAAAGTATCAAAATATTCTTAGATGAATACCCTGGGTTATATAGTTTAAGAAAAATATATACCTGTGGGGTGTTTTGGGGAGATTTATGACATAACAGTGTTACAATGTCACTATTGATACATTTCAAAAATGTACATTTTGAAACAGCAATTTCCTACTTGTACTTATAGCCCTATAACTTGAAAATAAAAGCGAAAAAACATAAACATCGGGTGTTTTTAAACTCAGGACAACATTTTGAATCTATTTAGCAGTTTGTTTTATTCGATTTTGTACATCAGTAAAAGATTTTTTAAGTAAAAGTCAAAAAAAATTGTTTTTTAATTTTTCACCATATTTTATTATTATTTTTTTATTAAATTATATGACATGATAAAAATAATAGTATGTAAAGAATGCCCTTTTTGTCCTGAAAAAAACAATATATAATTTGTATCGGAACAGTAAATGAGAGAGCGGAAAATTACAGCTAAACACAAACACCACAAAAGTGTTAAAATAGCTCTGGTCCTTAACGTACAAACATCGCAAAAACAGTCCGGTCCTGAAGGGGTTAAATCACTTTGTTTCTGTTTATGCAGCCCTAGCCACACCTCCCCTGGCTATGTAATTCACCTTAAATAATTGTATCTCAATCTCTAAATTGAACTTTAATCACATACAGGAGGCTCTTGCAGGGTCTAGCAAGCTATTAACATAGCAGGGAATAAGGCAATCTTACTTAAACAGAACTTGCAATAAAGAAAGCCTAAATAGGGCTCTCTTTACAGGAAGTGTTTATGGAAGGCTGTGCAAGTCACATGCAGGGAGGCGTGACTAGGGTTCATAAACAAAGGGATTTAACTCCTAAATGGCAGAGGATTGAGCAGTGAGGCTGCAGGGGCATGTTCTATACACCAAAACTGCTTCATTAAGCTAAAGTTGTTCAGGTGACTATAGTGTCCCTTTAACCCCTTAAGGACACATGACATGTGTGACATGTCATAATTCCCTTTTATTACAGAAGTTTGGTCCTTAAGGGGTTAAAGTGTTAGTCTAACCACCACAACTACTTCAGTGATTACATATAGTCATGGTGGTAGGAGTCTGGATGTGTAGCATTTCTACTTGAAATGCTACACATTGAGAGATAGCAACACGTTTGTGCTGGGGGCTAGTTAGAGCCAGCCCGTCCATAGGTCCTGATGGCATTTTTGCCGCTCCTTGGGGAAAGTCCTTGTCTTACCCTCTGTCAAGGCGGGTTGTGAGACTAACCAAAACTCAAAAAATCAAGGGTGTAAGAATGGGGAGAATAACTTGGGATTCACTCAGGGTCATCCCCAGCACACATACAGACACACACTGCATATCCTGCACAAACACAGTCACAAATTGCATCCCCAGCACAGACAGACACACATTGCATTCCCTGCATACACACAGACACACACTGCATCCCCAGCACACGTATAGATACACACTATATCCCCAGCACACACAGGCAAACATTACATCCCCAGCACACACAGACACACTGCATTCCCTGCATTCACACAAGCACTGCATACTCAGCACACTTATAGACAGACACACATTACATCACCAGCACACATACAGACATACAGTGCATCCCCAGCACACACTCAGACACACACTGCATCCGCAGCAGTGTCACACACTTCATGCACAGTACACACACAGACACCCACTTCATCCACAGCAAACACACATAGACACACTACATGCCCTAAACAAATACAGACATGGTATTCACTACACACACAACATAATATAATGGATTTAGGTGTATTTTGGTGGGCATTGTTTTGGTGAGGGGTGGCAGCATTTCATCCTTGGACCCAGGCAGCACGTATTGGGGCTAGTTGCACCGACGTAAACATCACTTTGGCATCCCAGAGCTCTGTTCTGGGCTGCCACATGTCAATTATGAATACAAAAAGAGAAGTCCTGCGCTCTCTCCTTAATCCCTATGTATATTTAGACAAATGGAGGTCATTTAGTTGCTCCAATGGCCATTGGAGGGAATGCCCGCCTGCCAACGTCAAGGCAGACCCCCCCTAAGCGGGTCCTATCACTGACCCTTCAGCCTGCTTACTTGAGCTTCTGGAAAAGATATCTCTAATGAGACAGAAAGGGGTATTTTTTATATACACCCCTATACTTATTAACCCTTAATAGGGAACACACGGGATGGGCAGCAGCATTGTAACCAGGCTGTGTGATACAAAGTAAATACTGTGACAGATCTATCTGTATCATCTGAGACTGCTGGTTCGTCTGTTTTCCCCTTTTTCGTGTAATTGCCTGTCCTTATGTTTCAGAATATACCGATTAAAACTACCGAACGGACGGCCACCCAGGAAAGAAGTGTGCTGCTGGTTAACCTCTTGGCCCAAATTAGAACGTTGTGGTTAACCGCAGACACCTCTCCATTCTAACCGTATGCAGGGTGGTCGTCGTTCGTATGCCGACCACGAGGCGGCGGACATTTTAAACACGTGAAAGACGTGGATTTACCTCATTCCCTTACACTCTGTTCGGGAATTTGGCGGTCGGCCATGCAGAGCCTGTATCTCTGGAAAGGGGGATTATCGGCTAAACGGCGGTTTCATCTATTTGAGCTGTGAGTGTCTTAACAAATACAAATACAAAAAGAGAAGTCCTGCGCTCACTCCCATCACTTCTGGGCCGGCAGCAAGGACTACAGTACACATCAGCCCCAATATATAGTAAAAACCAAAGAAAAGAAAAAGTTACCTGCGCTCTCTCCTTAATCCATGTCAATTATGTGCTAATATTACCTATGTCTTCAGTGTGCTGCATGACAACAAACTTAACAATCTCCTCCCTTGCGGACAGTGCGTCTGCAAGGGGAAGCTCATTCCCCTCTCCCGCTGGATTACAGGTAAGTTTTAACTTTTTTTTTTTTTTTATGTTTTAATGGGGTGTGGAGACCTATCAGCATAGCCCAAAAAGGCATTGTAAACCGAAAAACTAAACTGTCAAAAAGAGTTGGAGTACCCTTTTAAGACCCACCAAAACTAAGAAAGTTGACATATGACTCAGAGTGGGGTATATTTACTCGTATCATAATATGAGTTGTCAATCAAATGGGTCAGTAAAGTAAAAAATCATATTTTTTATGCCATTTTTTTAAAATCCAGGGCCATTTGCAGCAATAAAATGTATAAACGGCACACTACACAACTTACACACACCTCTTTGAACTTGTATTAGTTTGTCATTTCATAAACAAGCCATTTATATGAGATTATAGCTACCCTTTATGGATATCTTCTTACACTAGAAAAGCTACAATTTCTGGGGAAATTGTGTGAAGTGTTCTTGCCTCCACCAGTAGTCTACAACTGGAGTGGGCGGAGTAACTGGGTGGAGTGGCTTGAGTAACTGTTGTGTGATTGGAGTGGCTGGAGTAACTGTGGAAAGTTTGGAGTGTGGTTAACTCACTCTACAGCAAGGGCAGAGAAGAGCTTTCAAATCTTTCAAATCCCTCGAACATTCCACCAACTGCCAACAGGAACGAATAGATTCCAAATAGGGCAGAGAAGAGCGGTTAAAAACAAACTGCTCCAAATTGCTCAATAAGAATAATAATATATATGTGAAATAATAGTAAGTGGTTTTGCCACGTAGGGATATAAATGTACCAATTTATATCAAAACGTTCAGCTATTCCTGCTGCCACTGTGATGTTTTGCACAAATCAGTCAATAATTCCTGTATAACGAAGTACTCACTTTATTAATACATATATAACAGCATCTTCATATTGCAGCCTTGTTACACAGGGTTTCTGCAGGCGCCATTTCAAATCCCTCGAACATTCCACCAACAGGAACTAATAGATTTCAAACAGGGCAGAGAAGAGCGGTTAAAAACAAACTGCTCCATCCCAACCCTACTACTATCACTAGACGCAGAAAAGGCCTTTGATAAGCTGCTCTGGCCATACCTTTTCGCAACTCTCCAAAAATTCGGATTCCCCACGGGCTTCCTAGAAGCACTACAAACATTATACGCCTCACCACGGGCCAGCCTCCTACTGCCCCTTACACAACCACCCATGTTCACCATACACAATGGAACACGACAGGGGTGCCCCCTATCACCGATCTTGTTCGCCCTATCTCTAGAACCGCTCCTACCGAACCTCAGACGAAATACAGCCATAAAAGGCCTCAAAATCCGAGAAGAAGAGTATAAAACCGCAGCCTATGCGGACGACTTACTTGTCACCCTCACAGACCCGACAGCTTCCCTACCACCTCTTATTCAAGCCCAAGAGAAATACGCCAAAATCTCCGGATACAAACTCAATATAGACAAAACGGAACTCTACCCATACACATAGACCCCCCCACACTGGAGCACCTACAAAAGACGTACACTTTTAAGCTAAACTCCAACCACATACAATACCTAGGCATCGCCCTACCAACAGACCTCTCCCAAAGCTACTCCATGAACTACACCCCAATCATACAGAAAATCACACACGATATCACCACATGGCAGAACATGTCAATATCCTGGCTAGGCAGACTAGCCTCGGTCAAAATGAACCTTCTACCCAGACTTCTATACCTATTTCAAGCCCTCCCAATTTCAGTCTCCGACCCAGACTTCAAACGACTACAGACAAAAATAGACAAGTTCATATGGTCCAACAGACGCACGCGAATAAAGAGGCAAACCCTATATGTACCCAACAGAGCAGGAGGCCTGGGCCTCCCACACCTCACCCATTATTATCAGGCAGCGCAACTAACGCAAGCCCAAAACCTGCATGCTCCATACGGAGTCAAAAGATGGGTAGACCTCGAGCACGACATATTTGGCAGAGACCACCCATCCCTCTACATCTGGCTACCAAAACAAGCCAGACCCCCTATACCACAGACAACCCCAGCGCTGACCAACACAATCAAAATATGGGACAAAGTAGCACATAAAAGCAGCCTCACCGCACCCCTGTCCCCACTCACCCTGATACTCCGCAACACACAATTCCCCCCAGGCATGACACCCAAAGACTTCACGCGTTACGAAGATAACAACCTCACGCGCCTTTACCACTTCTTCCAGGGCCAGCAAATCACACCATTCTCCGAACTACAGCAAACGACACCTTTTCAAACATTTGACCTATTCAGGCATATACAGATCAAAAGCTTCCTAGCAACACCAGAAAAAACAAAAGCAGGCACAACGGCACTTACCACCTTTGAGAAACAATGCATGAAAGCACCAATACAGAAAGGCCAGATTTCAGCGCTTTACTCCCACATAATCCAAAACATCAAAAAAGGTGCTCTCACATACGTGTCAGCTTGGGAGAGGGACCTGGGCCCAGCAGAGGACCCAACAGACGGGGCAGACATATGGGAGGCCACAGCAACAATCTCCATCTGCGTAAACCATAAGGAACAGGCCTACAAAACACTCATGAGATGGTATATCACCCCCCTAAAGCTTAAACAGATGGGCAGGTCAGACACAGATTTGTGCTGGAAGGGATGCGGCCATAAGGGAACCTACCTCCACCAATGGTGGGAATGCCCCCCAATCAAAAATTTTGGCAACAAGTAGCGACCATGGTCTCTAGAATCTTACACACAGACATCCCACTAAATCCCTGGATCTGGCTGCTATCGAAACCACATGCAGACATACCCAGAGCACAAAACAAACTGACAGCAAAGATAGCACTAGCAGCCAGACGGGCAATAGCTGAAAAATGGGGCAGCAATGAAACACCGACCATGGAGGCAATCAGACGAAAAATAGCAGACGCAATTAAAATGGACGAATTGTCCGCAATAGTGCACAACACCACCAAACACTTCCATTAAATATGGGACCCATGGTTTTACGAATTCCCGACCCTCGCCAGCACACACTGAGCAAGCCACACACCCAAGACACTTCGAACCGGGGCACACGAACCCCCCCAACAGGGCACTCCACCAACCCAAATGGCCACCCTCTCCCCCCCCCCTCTTCCCTTTTTTTTTTCTTGTCTCTTTCTTTTCCCCCACCCAGACCCACACTGCTTTCCAACATCAACACCACGCAAAAACTACTAGAAACGTAAGCATCTAAGACCAAAGACAACACGAGACCCCACCATCATCAGCAACACACCCACCCAACAAAGGAACGACCTTAAGACAACACTCACACCCACACATGGACCACGACATAAGCAACAAACACACTCAGAACAAGAAAAGCACACTACATGAAAAAACACGTCAGGAAGAAAACCTAAGACGACACACACCGACCCCCGCCCCTTACTCCCATTTACCCCACTACCTCAAACAGAAAAGACACGACCAAAAACGCAATTAACCCAACTATCAAAGCCCACATTCGAGAGATACACGGCAAATAGAACGCGAGACAGGAACGAGACACACAAGACACCTCAAAATGTATGTAACACACCGCAAAAGAGAAGGTACCCCTACCCCACCCCTCTTACTTCTGTACCCCACCCCAAACCCAAGAAGAAAGGAAAATGCATGTTGACACGAGCGTAGAAAATATATGCTTGCTATGTATGTATGCTGAAACTACTGACGAACAACTTCCACTTGCACGTGGAAAGTTAGAATACTATGAAAAACAGTTCAATGTAATGCAAACCTGTACCACAAACTCTAATTCCCTGCTTTCTTTCTGTACCCCCACCCCAAAAACGAACATCATTCAAAATTCAAAAATAAAGAATTTAAAAAAACAAACAAACAAACTGCTCCAAATTGCTCACTTCGCTGGCGGTTGCCATCTTTAAACGGTCGTATTTTAAAAATATAATATATAATAACTACAGCGAAGAGCTTTATATTGTGATAATCACAAGACCCAGACCTACATTTTGATGCATAGTAAGTCTCTGAAATATTAAAAATGAAGGCACAGTTGCAGTTTAGATATTGCCCTTCAAATTTGAGGTGGCTAGAGTGGAGTTTCAATGAATGTCAATGGACGGCGTGAGTTGCAAACAAATGGCCATATTGTGAAAACTATCAGGACTATGGCTTAGCCATGGACATGTTTAGTGGCAGCAGGGATAGCTGAATATTTTGATATAAGATTTGTGTAGGTGGGCTTGAAAATGAGGGAGTGGTGGCAGTTTAGAAATCATGTCCTGATTTTTCAGCTTTTGTCAGCTCCCCCTCTAGTTTTGAACATTTCACCATTCATTCCTATGGGACCAATTTCGCCACAAAAACGACGATATTTCGTGAACCATTCGGCGAAACGTTCCACAAAGTAATAGCACACCAATCGGGAACAATCCGCGCGTTTCGGTATATTACTGTCTATGTAGTGTAAAAACTGTGGGAGGAGTTTGGGTGGTAAATTTGGCTATAATAATAAGAATAATATATATGTGAGATAACAGTAAGTGGTCTTGCTATGCAAGAACACTTAATTATAAAATATTTAATAATAAACATTATTGCACTATATAATGTGCTTTACCTATTAGGTTGACATGGAGTTGACGGTGTTTAAGTTGAGGCCAGTACAGCGGAAGAAGTTGAGCTGTTAACCTTCAGGAGAACCACTTATGTTTGATTTTGCTTTGTATACTTGAAGCAGAAGTGTAAGGAAGGAGGTTAACAATTGTTTGACTGTGGTGGGAATATGGCACTATGGTAGAATATAGTCTGGAAAGAGTTTTTGGCAGTGGGAGCAGATATGACTGTGGATGATTTTAGTAGGAGGGAGAAGTCAGGCAACTATAGGCCAGTAAGCCTTACTTCAGTAGTGGGGAAAGTAATGAAAACCATGTTAAAGGATAGGATTGTTGATCATCTAAAATCACATGGCAGGTAAGATTAGAGACAACATTGGCTTACTTCAGGGAGATCATGCCAAACTAATCTTATTGATTTTTTTTTTATTGGGTAACTAAAATAATAGCTCAGGGTGGTGCAGTAGACATTGCTTACCTAGATTTCAGTAAGGCTTTTGACACTGTTGCACATAGAAGGCCTATCAATAAACTGCAATCTTTAAATTTGGATTCCAATATTGTTGAATGGGTAAGGCAGTGGATGAGTGACAGGCAACAGAGGGTTGTAGTCAATGGAGTATATTCGAAGCTTGGGCTTGTCACAAGTGGGGTACCTCAGGGATCTGTACATGGACCCATTCTCTTTAATATTTGTTATTAGTGATATTGCAGAATGTCTTGATGGTAAGGTATGTCTTTTTGCTGATGATACTAAGATATGTAACAGGGTTGATGTTCCAGGAGGGATAAGCCAAATGGCAAATGATTTAGGTAAACTAGTTGTGGCAACTGACATTTAATATGGATAAGTGCAAGATAATGCACCACGGACGTAAAAAGGGGGTAGTCGATGCATGGAATAGCCTTCCAGCTGAAGTGGTAGAGGTTAACACAGTAAAGGAGTTTAAGCAAGCGTGGGATAGGCATAAGGCTATCTTAACTATAAGATAAGGCCAGGGACTAATGAAAGTATTTTAAAAATTTGGCAGACTCGATTCGCCGAATGGTTCTTATCTGCCGTCACATTGTATATTTTTATGATAATTTATGGTAGGGAGTCATTTTCCTAAGACTAGACTTTGTCCCATATCCAGCTATGGGTGTAACCTAAGCAAACATGAAATCAGCTGTCCATGTAGAAACAGATGAAGGACTGTCAAGTTAATGTCTCACTGTGAAACATCTCAGCGAAATCTATATCTCCCCACACTACATTTCCAAAGCACCATGCTACCAAAGTCATTTTGCCACGTAGGGATATAAATGTACCAATTTATATCAAAACGTTCAGCTATTCCTGCTGCCACTGTGATGTTTTGCACAAATCAGTCAATAATTCCTGTATAACGAAGTACTCACTTTATTAATACATATATAACAGCATCTTCATATTGCAGCCTTGTTACACAGGGTTTCTGCAGGCGCCATTTCAAATCCCTCGAACATTCCACCAACAGGAACTAATAGATTTCAAACAGGGCAGAGAAGAGCGGTTAAAAACAAACTGCTCCATCCCAACCCTACTACTATCACTAGACGCAGAAAAGGCCTTTGATAAGCTGCTCTGGCCATACCTTTTCGCAACTCTCCAAAAATTCGGATTCCCCACGGGCTTCCTAGAAGCACTACAAACATTATACGCCTCACCACGGGCCAGCCTCCTACTGCCCCTTACACAACCACCCATGTTCACCATACACAATGGAACACGACAGGGGTGCCCCCTATCACCGATCTTGTTCGCCCTATCTCTAGAACCGCTCCTACCGAACCTCAGACGAAATACAGCCATAAAAGGCCTCAAAATCCGAGAAGAAGAGTATAAAACCGCAGCCTATGCGGACGACTTACTTGTCACCCTCACAGACCCGACAGCTTCCCTACCACCTCTTATTCAAGCCCAAGAGAAATACGCCAAAATCTCCGGATACAAACTCAATATAGACAAAACGGAACTCTACCCATACACATAGACCCCCCCACACTGGAGCACCTACAAAAGACGTACACTTTTAAGCTAAACTCCAACCACATACAATACCTAGGCATCGCCCTACCAACAGACCTCTCCATGAACTACACCCCAATCATACAGAAAATCACACACGATATCACCACATGGCAGAACATGTCAATATCCTGGCTAGGCAGACTAGCCTCGGTCAAAATGAACCTTCTACCCAGACTTCTATACCTATTTCAAGCCCTCCCAATTTCAGTCTCCGACCCAGACTTCAAACGACTACAGACAAAAATAGACAAGTTCATATGGTCCAACAGACGCACGCGAATAAAGAGGCAAACCCTATATGTACCCAACAGAGCAGGAGGCCTGGGCCTCCCACACCTCACCCATTATTATCAGGCAGCGCAACTAACGCAAGCCCAAAACCTGCATGCTCCATACGGAGTCAAAAGATGGGTAGACCTCGAGCACGACATATTTGGCAGAGACCACCCATCCCTCTACATCTGGCTACCAAAACAAGCCAGACCCCCTATACCACAGACAACCCCAGCGCTGACCAACACAATCAAAATATGGGACAAAGTAGCACATAAAAGCAGCCTCACCGCACCCCTGTCCCCACTCACCCTGATACTCCGCAACACACAATTCCCCCCAGGCATGACACCCAAAGACTTCACGCGTTACGAAGATAACAACCTCACGCGCCTTTACCACTTCTTCCAGGGCCAGCAAATCACACCATTCTCCGAACTACAGCAAACGACACCTTTTCAAACATTTGACCTATTCAGGCATATACAGATCAAAAGCTTCCTAGCAACACCAGAAAAAACAAAAGCAGGCACAACGGCACTTACCACCTTTGAGAAACAATGCATGAAAGCACCAATACAGAAAGGCCAGATTTCAGCGCTTTACTCCCACATAATCCAAAACATCAAAAAAGGTGCTCTCACATACGTGTCAGCTTGGGAGAGGGACCTGGGCCCAGCAGAGGACCCAACAGACGGGGCAGACATATGGGAGGCCACAGCAACAATCTCCATCTGCGTAAACCATAAGGAACAGGCCTACAAAACACTCATGAGATGGTATATCACCCCCCTAAAGCTTAAACAGATGGGCAGGTCAGACACAGATTTGTGCTGGAAGGGATGCGGCCATAAGGGAACCTACCTCCACCAATGGTGGGAATGCCCCCCAATCAAAAATTTTGGCAACAAGTAGCGACCATGGTCTCTAGAATCTTACACACAGACATCCCACTAAATCCCTGGATCTGGCTGCTATCGAAACCACATGCAGACATACCCAGAGCACAAAACAAACTGACAGCAAAGATAGCACTAGCAGCCAGACGGGCAATAGCTGAAAAATGGGGCAGCAATGAAACACCGACCATGGAGGCAATCAGACGAAAAATAGCAGACGCAATTAAAATGGACGAATTGTCCGCAATAGTGCACAACACCACCAAACACTTCCATTAAATATGGGACCCATGGTTTTACGAATTCCCGACCCTCGCCAGCACACACTGAGCAAGCCACACACCCAAGACACTTCGAACCGGGGCACACGAACCCCCCCAACAGGGCACTCCACCAACCCAAATGGCCACCCTCTCCCCCCCCCCCTTCTTCCCTTTTTTTTTTCTTGTCTCTTTCTTTTCCCCCACCCAGACCCACACTGCTTTCCAACATCAACACCACGCAAAAACTACTAGAAACGTAAGCATCTAAGACCAAAGACAACACAAGACCCCACCATCATCAGCAACACACCCACCCAACAAAGGAACGACCTTAAGAAAACACTCACACCCACACATGGACCACGACATAAGCAACAAACACACTCAGAGCAAGAAAAGCACACTACATGAAAAAACACGTCAGGAAGAAAACCTAAGACGACACACACCGACCCCCGCCCCTTACTCCCATTTACCCCACTACCTCAAACAGAAAAGACACGACCAAAAACGCAATTAACCCAACTATCAAAGCCCACATTCGAGAGATACACGGCAAATAGAACGCGAGACAGGAACGAGACACACAAGACACCTCAAAATGTATGTAACACACCGCAAAAGAGAAGGTACCCCTACCCCACCCCTCTTACTTCTGTACCCCACCCCAAACCCAAGAAGAAAGGAAAATGCATGTTGACACGAGCGTAGAAAATATATGCTTGCTATGTATGTATGCTGAAACTACTGACGAACAACTTCCACTTGCACGTGGAAAGTTAGAATACTATGAAAAACAGTTCAATGTAATGCAAACCTGTACCACAAACTCTAATTCCCTGCTTTCTTTCTGTACCCCCACCCCAAAAACGAACATCATTCAAAATTCAAAAATAAAGAATTTAAAAAAACAAACAAACAAACTGCTCCAAATTGCTCACTTCGCTGGCGGTTGCCATCTTTAAACGGTCGTATTTTAAAAATATAATATATAATAACTACAGCGAAGAGCTTTATATTGTGATAATCACAAGACCCAGACCTACATTTTGATGCATAGTAAGTCTCTGAAATATTAAAAATGATGGCACAGTTGCAGTTTAGATATTGCCCTTCAAATTTGAGGTGGCTAGAGTGGAGTTTCAATGAATGTCAATGGACGGCGTGAGTTGCAAACAAATGGCCATATTGTGAAAACTATCAGGACTATGGCTTAGCCATGGACATGTTTAGTGGCAGCAGGGATAGCTGAATATTTTGATATAAGATTTGTGTAGGTGGGCTTGAAAATGAGGGAGTGGTGGCAGTTTAGAAATCATGTCCTGATTTTTCAGCTTTTGTCAGCTCCCCCTCTAGTTTTGAACATTTCACCATTCATTCCTATGGGACCAATTTCGCCACAAAAACGACGATATTTCGTGAACCATTCGGCGAAACGTTCCACAAAGTAATAGCACACCAATCGGGAACAATCCGCGCGTTTCGGTATATTACTGTCTATGTAGTGTAAAAACTGTGGGAGGAGTTAGGGTGGTAAATTTGGCTATAATAATAAGAATAATATATATGTGAGATAACAGTAAGTGGTCTTGCTATGCAAGAACACTTAATTATAAAATATTTAATAATAAACATTATTGCACTATATAATGTGCTTTACCTATTAGGTTGACATGGAGTTGACGGTGTTTAAGTTGAGGCCAGTACAGCGGAAGAAGTTGAGCTGTTAACCTTCAGGAGAACCACTTATGTTTGATTTTGCTTTGTATACTTGAAGCAGAAGTGTAAGGAAGGAGGTTAACAATTGTTTGACTGTGGTGGGAATATGGCACTATGGTAGAATATAGTCTGGAAAGAGTTTTTGGCAGTGGGAGCAGATATGACTGTGGATGATTTTAGTAGGAGGGAGAAGTCAGGCAACTATAGGCCAGTAAGCCTTACTTCAGTAGTGGGGAAAGTAATGAAAACCATGTTAAAGGATAGGATTGTTGATCATCTAAAATCACATGGCAGGTAAGATTAGAGACAACATTGGCTTACTTCAGGGAGATCATGCCAAACTAATCTTATTGATTTTTTTTTATTGGGTAACTAAAATAATAGCTCAGGGTGGTGCAGTAGACATTGCTTACCTAGATTTCAGTAAGGCTTTTGACACTGTTGCACATAGAAGGCCTATCAATAAACTGCAATCTTTAAATTTGGATTCCAATATTGTTGAATGGGTAAGGCAGTGGATGAGTGACAGGCAACAGAGGGTTGTAGTCAATGGAGTATATTCGAAGCTTGGGCTTGTCACAAGTGGGGTACCTCAGGGATCTGTACATGGACCCATTCTCTTTAATATTTGTTATTAGTGATATTGCAGAATGTCTTGATGGTAAGGTATGTCTTTTTGCTGATGATACTAAGATATGTAACAGGGTTGATGTTCCAGGAGGGATAAGCCAAATGGCAAATGATTTAGGTAAACTAGTTGTGGCAACTGACATTTAATATGGATAAGTGCAAGATAATGCACCACGGACGTAAAAAGGGGGTAGTCGATGCATGGAATAGCCTTCCAGCTGAAGTGGTAGAGGTTAACACAGTAAAGGAGTTTAAGCAAGCGTGGGATAGGCATAAGGCTATCTTAACTATAAGATAAGGCCAGGGACTAATGAAAGTATTTTAAAAATTTGGCAGACTCGATTCGCCGAATGGTTCTTATCTGCCGTCACATTGTATATTTCTATGATAATTTATGGTAGGGAGTCATTTTCCTAAGACTAGACTTTGTCCCATATCCAGCTATGGGTGTAACCTAAGCAAACATGAAATCAGCTGTCCATGTAGAAACAGATGAAGGACTGTCAAGTTAATGTCTCACTGTGAAACATCTCAGCGAAATCTATATCTCCCCACACTACATTTCCAAAGCACCATGCTACCAAAGTCATTTTGCCACGTAGGGATATAAATGTACCAATTTATATCAAAACGTTCAGCTATTCCTGCTGCCACTGTGATGTTTTGCACAAATCAGTCAATAATTCCTGTATAACGAAGTACTCACTTTATTAATACATATATAACAGCATCTTCATATTGCAGCCTTGTTACACAGGGTTTCTGCAGGCGCCATTTCAAATCCCTCGAACATTCCACCAACAGGAACTAATAGATTTCAAACAGGGCAGAGAAGAGCGGTTAAAAACAAACTGCTCCATCCCAACCCTACTACTATCACTAGACGCAGAAAAGGCCTTTGATAAGCTGCTCTGGCCATACCTTTTCGCAACTCTCCAAAAATTCGGATTCCCCACGGGCTTCCTAGAAGCACTACAAACATTATACGCCTCACCACGGGCCAGCCTCCTACTGCCCCTTACACAACCACCCATGTTCACCATACACAATGGAACACGACAGGGGTGCCCCCTATCACCGATCTTGTTCGCCCTATCTCTAGAACCGCTCCTACCGAACCTCAGACGAAATACAGCCATAAAAGGCCTCAAAATCCGAGAAGAAGAGTATAAAACCGCAGCCTATGCGGACGACTTACTTGTCACCCTCACAGACCCGACAGCTTCCCTACCACCTCTTATTCAAGCCCAAGAGAAATACGCCAAAATCTCCGGATACAAACTCAATATAGACAAAACGGAACTCTACCCATACACATAGACCCCCCCACACTGGAGCACCTACAAAAGACGTACACTTTTAAGCTAAACTCCAACCACATACAATACCTAGGCATCGCCCTACCAACAGACCTCTCCCAAAGCTACTCCATGAACTACACCCCAATCATACAGAAAATCACACACGATATCACCACATGGCAGAACATGTCAATATCCTGGCTAGGCAGACTAGCCTCGGTCAAAATGAACCTTCTACCCAGACTTCTATACCTATTTCAAGCCCTCCCAATTTCAGTCTCCGACCCAGACTTCAAACGACTACAGACAAAAATAGACAAGTTCATATGGTCCAACAGACGCACGCGAATAAAGAGGCAAACCCTATATGTACCCAACAGAGCAGGAGGCCTGGGCCTCCCACACCTCACCCATTATTATCAGGCAGCGCAACTAACGCAAGCCCAAAACCTGCATGCTCCATACGGAGTCAAAAGATGGGTAGACCTCGAGCACGACATATTTGGCAGAGACCACCCATCCCTCTACATCTGGCTACCAAAACAAGCCAGACCCCCTATACCACAGACAACCCCAGCGCTGACCAACACAATCAAAATATGGGACAAAGTAGCACATAAAAGCAGCCTCACCGCACCCCTGTCCTCACTCACCCTGATACTCCGCAACACACAATTCCCCCCAGGCATGACACCCAAAGACTTCACGCGTTACGAAGATAACAACCTCACGCGCCTTTACCACTTCTTCCAGGGCCAGCAAATCACACCATTCTCCGAACTACAGCAAACGACACCTTTTCAAACATTTGACCTATTCAGGCATATACAGATCAAAAGCTTCCTAGCAACACCAGAAAAAACAAAAGCAGGCACAACGGCACTTACCACCTTTGAGAAACAATGCATGAAAGCACCAATACAGAAAGGCCAGATTTCAGCGCTTTACTCCCACATAATCCAAAACATCAAAAAAGGTGCTCTCACATACGTGTCAGCTTGGGAGAGGGACCTGGGCCCAGCAGAGGACCCAACAGACGGGGCAGACATATGGGAGGCCACAGCAACAATCTCCATCTGCGTAAACCATAAGGAACAGGCCTACAAAACACTCATGAGATGGTATATCACCCCCCTAAAGCTTAAACAGATGGGCAGGTCAGACACAGATTTGTGCTGGAAGGGATGCGGCCATAAAGGAACCTACCTCCACCAATGGTGGGAATGCCCCCCAATCAAACAATTTTGGCAACAAGTAGCGACCATGGTCTCTAGAATCTTACACACAGACATCCCACTAAATCCCTGGATCTGGCTGCTATCGAAACCACATGCAGACATACCCAGAGCACAAAACAAACTGACAGCAAAGATAGCACTAGCAGCCAGACGGGCAATAGCTGAAAAATGGGGCAGCAATGAAACACCGACCATGGAGGCAATCAGACGAAAAATAGCAGACGCAATTAAAATGGACGAATTGTCCGCAATAGTGCACAACACCACCAAACACTTCCATTAAATATGGGACCCATGGTTTTACGAATTCCCGACCCTCGCCAGCACACACTGAGCAAGCCACACACCCAAGACACTTCGAACCGGGGCACACGAACCCCCCCAACAGGGCACTCCACCAACCCAAATGGCCACCCTCTCCCCCCCCCCTCTTCCCTTTTTTTTTTCTTGTCTCTTTCTTTTCCCCCACCCAGACCCACACTGCTTTCCAACATCAACACCACGCAAAAACTACTAGAAACGTAAGCATCTAAGACCAAAGACAACACGAGACCCCACCATCATCAGCAACACACCCACCCAACAAAGGAACGACCTTAAGACAACACTCACACCCACACATGGACCACGACATAAGCAACAAACACACTCAGAACAAGAAAAGCACACTACATGAAAAAACACGTCAGGAAGAAAACCTAAGACGACACACACCGACCCCCGCCCCTTACTCCCATTTACCCCACTACCTCAAACAGAAAAGACACGACCAAAAACGCAATTAACCCAACTATCAAAGCCCACATTCGAGAGATACACGGCAAATAGAACGCGAGACAGGAACGAGACACACAAGACACCTCAAAATGTATGTAACACACCGCAAAAGAGAAGGTACCCCTACCCCACCCCTCTTACTTCTGTACCCCACCCCAAACCCAAGAAGAAAGGAAAATGCATGTTGACACGAGCGTAGAAAATATATGCTTGCTATGTATGTATGCTGAAACTACTGACGAACAACTTCCACTTGCACGTGGAAAGTTAGAATACTATGAAAAACAGTTCAATGTAATGCAAACCTGTACCACAAACTCTAATTCCCTGCTTTCTTTCTGTACCCCCACCCCAAAAACGAACATCATTAAAAATTCAAAAATAAAGAATTTAAAAAAACAAACAAACAAACTGCTCCAAATTGCTCACTTCGCTGGCGGTTGCCATCTTTAAACGGTCGTATTTTAAAAATATAATATATAATAACTACAGCGAAGAGCTTTATATTGTGATAATCACAAGACCCAGACCTACATTTTGATGCATAGTAAGTCTCTGAAATATTAAAAATGAAGGCACAGTTGCAGTTTAGATATTGCCCTTCAAATTTGAGGTGGCTAGAGTGGAGTTTCAATGAATGTCAATGGACGGCGTGAGTTGCAAACAAATGGCCATATTGTGAAAACTATCAGGACTATGGCTTAGCCATGGACATGTTTAGTGGCAGCAGGGATAGCTGAATATTTTGATATAAGATTTGTGTAGGTGGGCTTGAAAATGAGGGAGTGGTGGCAGTTTAGAAATCATGTCCTGATTTTTCAGCTTTTGTCAGCTCCCCCTCTAGTTTTGAACATTTCACCATTCATTCCTATGGGACCAATTTCGCCACAAAAACGACGATATTTCGTGAACCATTCGGCGAAACGTTCCACAAAGTAATAGCACACCAATCGGGAACAATCCGCGCGTTTCGGTATATTACTGTCTATGTAGTGTAAAAACTGTGGGAGGAGTTAGGGTGGTAAATTTGGCTATAATAATAAGAATAATATATATGTGAGATAACAGTAAGTGGTCTTGCTATGCAAGAACACTTAATTATAAAATATTTAATAATAAACATTATTGCACTATATAATGTGCTTTACCTATTAGGTTGACATGGAGTTGACGGTGTTTAAGTTGAGGCCAGTACAGCGGAAGAAGTTGAGCTGTTAACCTTCAGGAGAACCACTTATGTTTGATTTTGCTTTGTATACTTGAAGCAGAAGTGTAAGGAAGGAGGTTAACAATTGTTTGACTGTGGTGGGAATATGGCACTATGGTAGAATATAGTCTGGAAAGAGTTTTTGGCAGTGGGAGCAGATATGACTGTGGATGATTTTAGTAGGAGGGAGAAGTCAGGCAACTATAGGCCAGTAAGCCTTACTTCAGTAGTGGGGAAAGTAATGAAAACCATGTTAAAGGATAGGATTGTTGATCATCTAAAATCACATGGCAGGTAAGATTAGAGACAACATTGGCTTACTTCAGGGAGATCATGCCAAACTAATCTTATTGATTTTTTTTTATTGGGTAACTAAAATAATAGCTCAGGGTGGTGCAGTAGACATTGCTTACCTAGATTTCAGTAAGGCTTTTGACACTGTTGCACATAGAAGGCCTATCAATAAACTGCAATCTTTAAATTTGGATTCCAATATTGTTGAATGGGTAAGGCAGTGGATGAGTGACAGGCAACAGAGGGTTGTAGTCAATGGAGTATATTCGAAGCTTGGGCTTGTCACAAGTGGGGTACCTCAGGGATCTGTACATGGACCCATTCTCTTTAATATTTGTTATTAGTGATATTGCAGAATGTCTTGATGGTAAGGTATGTCTTTTTGCT
This sequence comes from Pelobates fuscus, assembly GCF_036172605.1. Taxonomy (NCBI): domain Eukaryota; kingdom Metazoa; phylum Chordata; class Amphibia; order Anura; family Pelobatidae; genus Pelobates; species Pelobates fuscus. Next base: position 227,574,818 of record NC_086322.1, read on the forward strand.
GATGATACTAAGATATGTAACAGGGTTGATGTTCCAGGAGGGATAAGCCAAATGGCAAATGATTTAGGTAAACTAGTTGTGGCAACTGACATTTAATATGGATAAGTGCAAGATAATGCACCACGGACGTAAAAAGGGGGTAGTCGATGCATGGAATAGCCTTCCAGCTGAAGTGGTAGAGGTTAACACAGTAAAGGAGTTTAAGCAAGCGTGGGATAGGCATAAGGCTATCTTAACTATAAGATAAGGCCAGGGACTAATGAAAGTATTTTAAAAATTTGGCAGACTCGATTCGCCGAATGGTTCTTATCTGCCGTCACATTGTATATTTCTATGATAATTTATGGTAGGGAGTCATTTTCCTAAGACTAGACTTTGTCCCATATCCAGCTATGGGTGTAACCTAAGCAAACATGAAATCAGCTGTCCATGTAGAAACAGATGAAGGACTGTCAAGTTAATGTCTCACTGTGAAACATCTCAGCGAAATCTATATCTCCCCACACTACATTTCCAAAGCACCATGCTACCAAAGTCATTTTGCCACGTAGGGATATAAATGTACCAATTTATATCAAAACGTTCAGCTATTCCTGCTGCCACTGTGATGTTTTGCACAAATCAGTCAATAATTCCTGTATAACGAAGTACTCACTTTATTAATACATATATAACAGCATCTTCATATTGCAGCCTTGTTACACAGGGTTTCTGCAGGCGCCATTTCAAATCCCTCGAACATTCCACCAACAGGAACTAATAGATTTCAAACAGGGCAGAGAAGAGCGGTTAAAAACAAACTGCTCCATCCCAACCCTACTACTATCACTAGACGCAGAAAAGGCCTTTGATAAGCTGCTCTGGCCATACCTTTTCGCAACTCTCCAAAAATTCGGATTCCCCACGGGCTTCCTAGAAGCACTACAAACATTATACGCCTCACCACGGGCCAGCCTCCTACTGCCCCTTACACAACCACCCATGTTCACCATACACAATGGAACACGACAGGGGTGCCCCCTATCACCGATCTTGTTCGCCCTATCTCTAGAACCGCTCCTACCGAACCTCAGACGAAATACAGCCATAAAAGGCCTCAAAATCCGAGAAGAAGAGTATAAAACCGCAGCCTATGCGGACGACTTACTTGTCACCCTCACAGACCCGACAGCTTCCCTACCACCTCTTATTCAAGCCCAAGAGAAATACGCCAAAATCTCCGGATACAAACTCAATATAGACAAAACGGAACTCTACCCATACACATAGACCCCCCCACACTGGAGCACCTACAAAAGACGTACACTTTTAAGCTAAACTCCAACCACATACAATACCTAGGCATCGCCCTACCAACAGACCTCTCCCAAAGCTACTCCATGAACTACACCCCAATCATACAGAAAATCACACACGATATCACCACATGGCAGAACATGTCAATATCCTGGCTAGGCAGACTAGCCTCGGTCAAAATGAACCTTCTACCCAGACTTCTATACCTATTTCAAGCCCTCCCAATTTCAGTCTCCGACCCAGACTTCAAACGACTACAGACAAAAATAGACAAGTTCATATGGTCCAACAGACGCACGCGAATAAAGAGGCAAACCCTATATGTACCCAACAGAGCAGGAGGCCTGGGCCTCCCACACCTCACCCATTATTATCAGGCAGCGCAACTAACGCAAGCCCAAAACCTGCATGCTCCATACGGAGTCAAAAGATGGGTAGACCTCGAGCACGACATATTTGGCAGAGACCACCCATCCCTCTACATCTGGCTACCAAAACAAGCCAGACCCCCTATACCACAGACAACCCCAGCGCTGACCAACACAATCAAAATATGGGACAAAGTAGCACATAAAAGCAGCCTCACCGCACCCCTGTCCTCACTCACCCTGATACTCCGCAACACACAATTCCCCCCAGGCATGACACCCAAAGACTTCACGCGTTACGAAGATAACAACCTCACGCGCCTTTACCACTTCTTCCAGGGCCAGCAAATCACACCATTCTCCGAACTACAGCAAACGACACCTTTTCAAACATTTGACCTATTCAGGCATATACAGATCAAAAGCTTCCTAGCAACACCAGAAAAAACAAAAGCAGGCACAACGGCACTTACCACCTTTGAGAAACAATGCATGAAAGCACCAATACAGAAAGGCCAGATTTCAGCGCTTTACTCCCACATAATCCAAAACATCAAAAAAGGTGCTCTCACATACGTGTCAGCTTGGGAGAGGGACCTGGGCCCAGCAGAGGACCCAACAGACGGGGCAGACATATGGGAGGCCACAGCAACAATCTCCATCTGCGTAAACCATAAGGAACAGGCCTACAAAACACTCATGAGATGGTATATCACCCCCCTAAAGCTTAAACAGATGGGCAGGTCAGACACAGATTTGTGCTGGAAGGGATGCGGCCATAAGGGAACCTACCTCCACCAATGGTGGGAATGCCCCCCAATCAAACAATTTTGGCAACAAGTAGCGACCATGGTCTCTAGAATCTTACACACAGACATCCCACTAAATCCCTGGATCTGGCTGCTATCGAAACCACATGCAGACATACCCAGAGCACAAAACAAACTGACAGCAAAGATAGCACTAGCAGCCAGACGGGCAATAGCTGAAAAATGGGGCAGCAATGAAACACCGACCATGGAGGCAATCAGACGAAAAATAGCAGACGCAATTAAAATGGACGAATTGTCCGCAATAGTGCACAACACCACCAAACACTTCCATTAAATATGGGACCCATGGTTTTACGAATTCCCGACCCTCGCCAGCACACACTGAGCAAGCCACACACCCAAGACACTTCGAACCGGGGCACACGAACCCCCCCAACAGGGCACTCCACCAACCCAAATGGCCACCCTCTCCCCCCCCCTTCTTCCCTTTTTTTTTTCTTGTCTCTTTCTTTTCCCCCACCCAGACCCACACTGCTTTCCAACATCAACACCACGCAAAAACTACTAGAAACGTAAGCATCTAAGACCAAAGACAACACGAGACCCCACCATCATCAGCAACACACCCACCCAACAAAGGAACGACCTTAAGACAACACTCACACCCACACATGGACCACGACATAAGCAACAAACACACTCAGAACAAGAAAAGCACACTACATGAAAAAACCCGTCAGGAAGAAAACCTAAGACGACACACACCGACCCCCGCCCCTTACTCCCATTTACCCCACTACCTCAAACAGAAAAGACACGACCAAAAACGCAATTAACCCAACTATCAAAGCCCACATTCGAGAGATACACGGCAAATAGAACGCGAGACAGGAACGAGACACACAAGACACCTCAAAATGTATGTAACACACCGCAAAAGAGAAGGTACCCCTACCCCACCCCTCTTACTTCTGTACCCCACCCCAAACCCAAGAAGAAAGGAAAATGCATGTTGACACGAGCGTAGAAAATATATGCTTGCTATGTATGTATGCTGAAACTACTGACGAACAACTTCCACTTGCACGTGGAAAGTTAGAATACTATGAAAAACAGTTCAATGTAATGCAAACCTGTACCACAAACTCTAATTCCCTGCTTTCTTTCTGTACCCCCACCCCAAAAACGAACATCATTCAAAATTCAAAAATAAAGAATTTAAAAAAACAAACAAACAAACTGCTCCAAATTGCTCACTTCGCTGGCGGTTGCCATCTTTAAACGGTCGTATTTTAAAAATATAATATATAATAACTACAGCGAAGAGCTTTATATTGTGATAATCACAAGACCCAGACCTACATTTTGATGCATAGTAAGTCTCTGAAATATTAAAAATGAAGGCACAGTTGCAGTTTAGATATTGCCCTTCAAATTTGAGGTGGCTAGAGTGGAGTTTCAATGAATGTCAATGGACGGCGTGAGTTGCAAACAAATGGCCATATTGTGAAAACTATCAGGACTATGGCTTAGCCATGGACATGTTTAGTGGCAGCAGGGATAGCTGAATATTTTGATATAACATTTGTGTAGGTGGGCTTGAAAATGAGGGAGTGGTGGCAGTTTAGAAATCATGTCCTGATTTTTCAGCTTTTGTCAGCTCCCCCTCTAGTTTTGAACATTTCACCATTCATTCCTATGGGACCAATTTCGCCACAAAAACGACGATATTTCGTGAACCATTCGGCGAAACGTTCCACAAAGTAATAGCACACCAATCGGGAACAATCCGCGCGTTTCGGTATATTACTGTCTATGTAGTGTAAAAACTGTGGGAGGAGTTAGGGTGGTAAATTTGGCTATAATAATAAGAATAATATATATGTGAGATAACAGTAAGTGGTCTTGCTATGCAAGAACACTTAATTATAAAATATTTAATAATAAACATTATTGCACTATATAATGTGCTTTACCTATTAGGTTGACATGGAGTTGACGGTGTTTAAGTTGAGGCCAGTACAGCGGAAGAAGTTGAGCTGTTAACCTTCAGGAGAACCACTTATGTTTGATTTTGCTTTGTATACTTGAAGCAGAAGTGTAAGGAAGGAGGTTAACAATTGTTTGACTGTGGTGGGAATATGGCACTATGGTAGAATATAGTCTGGAAAGAGTTTTTGGCAGTGGGAGCAGATATGACTGTGGATGATTTTAGTAGGAGGGAGAAGTCAGGCAACTATAGGCCAGTAAGCCTTACTTCAGTAGTGGGGAAAGTAATGAAAACCATGTTAAAGGATAGGATTGTTGATCATCTAAAATCACATGGCAGGTAAGATTAGAGACAACATTGGCTTACTTCAGGGAGATCATGCCAAACTAATCTTATTGATTTTTTTTTATTGGGTAACTAAAATAATAGCTCAGGGTGGTGCAGTAGACATTGCTTACCTAGATTTCAGTAAGGCTTTTGACACTGTTGCACATAGAAGGCCTATCAATAAACTGCAATCTTTAAATTTGGATTCCAATATTGTTGAATGGGTAAGGCAGTGGATGAGTGACAGGCAACAGAGGGTTGTAGTCAATGGAGTATATTCGAAGCTTGGGCTTGTCACAAGTGGGGTACCTCAGGGATCTGTACATGGACCCATTCTCTTTAATATTTGTTATTAGTGATATTGCAGAATGTCTTGATGGTAAGGTATGTCTTTTTGCTGATGATACTAAGATATGTAACAGGGTTGATGTTCCAGGAGGGATAAGCCAAATGGCAAATGATTTAGGTAAACTAGTTGTGGCAACTGACATTTAATATGGATAAGTGCAAGATAATGCACCACGGACGTAAAAAGGGGGTAGTCGATGCATGGAATAGCCTTCCAGCTGAAGTGGTAGAGGTTAACACAGTAAAGGAGTTTAAGCAAGCGTGGGATAGGCATAAGGCTATCTTAACTATAAGATAAGGCCAGGGACTAATGAAAGTATTTTAAAAATTTGGCAGACTCGATTCGCCGAATGGTTCTTATCTGCCGTCACATTGTATATTTCTATGATAATTTATGGTAGGGAGTCATTTTCCTAAGACTAGACTTTGTCCCATATCCAGCTATGGGTGTAACCTAAGCAAACATGAAATCAGCTGTCCATGTAGAAACAGATGAAGGACTGTCAAGTTAATGTCTCACTGTGAAACATCTCAGTGAAATCTATATCTCCCCACACTACATTTCCAAAGCACCATGCTACCAAAGTCATTTTGTGGGTGTTCCCATCAGTTGCATAATTGCATTTCCTAAGGTTTATGTTTGGTGTCCATCTAATGCCATGCACCACCCAGTGTCAATGCTTCAGTTCTAAGTCACGGTTCTAACTAGCCCAATAAACTGTTTATTTAATGTTTTTTATTTTATTTTGTTTTTTATCTTTAACTAGTTCTAAATATTGATGTTTTACAGAATTTCTAACTTTGGATTTACATTAGAATATATTACTTTCCATTATCCTGAACAGGAGTACCTGCTTTCATGTGCTGGATTTTTTATTCTTCCGATAAGCTTTGTATTAGATATCTGACTTATATTCCACAACTTGGTTATAATGATAACTACACCACCACCATTCATGAGGTTATAAATCCATAGCTCCCACAACATTGTTATTTAACTCCAACTACCTACTGTTGATTACACTGTAAGTTTCTCAGTCCGTCATAAGGGGTCAGAAATGAAATTAGTAAAATGCCACAATACATACTTTAAATACAAGTGGTCGTTACTTATGCATACAATTTACACTTTAATTGTTCAATGTAATTTGGTACAACCTACGGGCAAAACTTGATTTCGATGTATTAGTCCACCTGAACAATCAGGGTGTGGAGCTCATTTTCCTTTAGATACAGAATGTTATGAGAATGTTTTGTTTTTTTTGTACCCTACATAAACAGAAAAGTACTTGAGTCGTGGAAATGATTATTGGATAATTGCATCTCTGCTGGATCATAAATGATGATGCAAAACTATATGTAACAACTGCAAAAGACTTGGAACCACAGAACACTATCACATTGAAAGTAAACTAGTAGACAGCTATGGAAAATTACATGAAATTGGGGCCAAGACGACTGCGCCAGTAACTAAACTTAGCTACGTGGGAAAGGTTAAGCCAAAAAGGAGCAACAGATGTCCAAAAAAAATAGTGGTATGGAGTTGTAGTACATTATTTTGTAATTAATTCTAATTCCTGTAATAATAAAAACATTTTTTTTTTGCAGACTCTTCCCCATACTTTACTTTGGATACATTTAATAGTGTAAATATGGTCAAACAAAATGTTACTTAAATTGTTTAAGATAGTTTACATTGGGTTTTACTAGTAATTCTTTAGCACTCATAAATATTCTAAAACCCAATATTGTTTTTTTATGTTACACACAGCATGGTCAAAAGGAGGGCAGCACATTTAATTGGATGATTCAGCTCTTTGTAGCACACCTATATCCAGGGCCGGATTAACATAGGGGCTGATGGAGCTGCAGCTCCAGGCCCAGGCCCATGGAATAGGCCCATTGGTTTTTAAAAAAAAAAAAAAAAAAAAAAAAAAAATTTTTTTTTTTACATTTTTTTTTTTTTTTTACACACTACTCTTAGGGTTGCCAGGTATTTCTCATGTATTTCTTAGGGTTGCCAGGTATTTCTCAGAAGTATTTCTCAGGTATTTGAGGCTGCCTAGCCGGTGCCGGTACGGTATTGCAGTAATACCGGCAATACAAATGTCTGTCTCAGTATAAACATAGTTTATTCTGCAATACCAGCGCCGGCCAGTAGGGGTCGCTGTTTGTGTGGAGAGAGGCAGTGATAAGAAGTTACGGCATCTCCCTCCCTGCATCTCTCTACTCACTGATCCGCGGGGACCAGTTCTGCACAGAGAGTCCAGACAGCAGCTCCGAGACATGGGGACGCTGAGACATTGGGACACTGGGTAACATGGGGACCCTGAGCATGGACGTCCGCAGGAATTTTTCCGGGGGGGGGGGACATAATTGTAATGACATCCATGCTTGGCCCCTTTTTGACAGTGTCATGAAAGGGAAGGAGCATAGTCATTTTCACATAAAGCCAGGGTGAATAGCGTTTTCACAACTATGGTGTCAGGAATATATGTTTGTATTCCTTACACTATAGTGTTCCTTTCATCAAATTACAGGAACATTCTGGTCACCATAACAACTTTATCTAAATGAAAATGATGTGATGCAAGGAGGCCCCTGGGTGCTCTTTCTTTGAAGGGGTTAAACCGCTCTCAAATGGTTTACCCCCAAAGGCTTCCTTCAGCTCCAGATCTCCAGGTCGCTCAGTGGTATTCAACTTCTGAAACAGAGTGTCAGGAAGTGCAGATTGACGTCAGGCATGGGTGCTGCAGATTGGCTAGAGTGGTCAGCTGACCCTCTAAGCCAATCGCTAGTTCCCGATTCATAAAAATGTTTTACGTTTTTATGAATGGGGAGCTACTGATTGGCTTAGAGTGCTAGCTGACCCATCTAGCCAATCAGCGGCACCCCTACCCAGCGGCCCTCTGTGTTTCCTGACACTCAGTAAATAAAAGTGAACACATTAACACTGATATTGTTTGTTTTTACCTGGGGAGATGAGAAGGTCCAAAGTTTCCCTGCCAGGCCCAGGTACCAACGCCTAATGATGTGGTGTCCAGAATGAAGTGCTCCAATCTCATTTTCTTCTCCTTCATTTGACACAGTCTTCTTTGCCTTCTGAGGCTCCTTCTGCTCCTTTACCTTTCTGCTACTTTCTGCTTATTTTGCGCCCTTCTGCTCTCTTTCTGATCCCTTTCTGCTCCTTGATGGCCCTTCCTGCTTCTTGATGGCCCTTCCTGCTTCTTGCATACCCTTCCTGCTTCTTACTGCCCTTCCTGCTTCTTTCAGCCCCTTCCTGCTTCTTGCAGCCCCTTGCTGATCCTTTCTGTTCCTTCTGATTCTTCCTGCCCCTTCCTGCTCCTTGCTGCCCCTTCCTGCTCCTTGCAGACCCTCCCTGCTCCCTCTTCCTACTCCTTGCTGCCTCTTCCTACTCCTTGCTGCCCCTTCCTGCTCCTTGCTGCCCCTTCCTGCTCCTTGCTGTCCCTTCCTGCTTCTTGCTGTCCCTTCCTGCTCCTTGCTGCCCCTTCCTGCTCCTTGCTGCCCCTTCCTGCTCCTTGCTGCCTCTTCCTACTCCTTGCTGCCTCTTCCTACTCCTTGCTGACCCCTCTTGCTCCTTGCAGACCCTTCCTACTCCTTGCAGACCGTCCCTACCCCTTCCTGCTGCCCCTTCCTATTCCTTGCTGACCCCTCCTGCCTCTTGCAGACCCTTTCTGCTCCTTGCTGACCCCTCCTGCTCCTTGCTGCTCCTTCTACTTTACCCTCCTGTTCCTTGAAAACCTTTCGACCCCTTCCTGCTTCTTGCTGCCCCTTTCTATTCCTTGCTGGCCCCTCCTGCCCCTTGCAGAACCTTTCTGCTCCTTCTACTTTACCTTCCTCTATGCGGTCTCCCCCACCCCCCATCCCTCACTTACCTGCTCTGTAGGCTGCCTCTGTGCTGCTCCCCTGCGGTTTCAGTCATGAGAGAGAGGCAGGGATAAGCTGTAGCTTCCTGCCTTTCTCCATTCACAGCGCCACCTACTGGCCAGCGCTGGTATTGCACTGTATTCTCACACTAAAACGAAAAATAGCTGCACAAGCTGAAAAATCCGGGGGGGGCCAAGTACCCCCTTTACCCCCCCATTCGGACGCCCATGACCCTGAGACACTAGGGACACAGTGGCCCCATGTCTCCCAGTGGCCCCTAGTCTGTGTCCCCATGTCTCCCAGCCACTGTCCCTAGTGTCTCAGTGTCGCCATGTCTCCCAGTGTCCCCATGTCTCTAACATCAGGACACATGGAGACATGAGGACACAGACTCTAAGGGACACTGGGAGACATGGGGATACAAACACTAGGGGAAACTGGGCGACATGGGGACACTGAGAGGCATGGAGACACAGGGAGACATGGGGACACTGGGCGACTGAGACATAGGAGACATGGCAGTGTTCCCATGTCTCCCAGCCAGTGTCCCTAGTATCTCAGTATCGCCATGTGTCCCTGGTGTCTCTCAATGTCTGTAGTGTGCCAGTGTCCCTAGTGTCTCAGTGTTCCCTAGACTCCCAAAGTCCCCTAGTCTCCCAATGTCTCTGTGTCCCCATGTCTCCTAGTGTCTCAGTGTCCCCTAGTATAAAAGAAAAAATCTCAGGCACTCAATGTGATAGATTTAGGCAGGTTTATTGGACACCGCAACGTTTCGACCTGTACCCAGGTCTTTATCAAGTTTCCAATGTCCCCTATGTATCAGTGTCCCCTATGTATCAGTGTCTCAGTGCCCCATGTCTCTCAGTGCCCATAGTGTCTCTGTGCCCGTAGTGTCTCTGTGCCCGTAGTGTCTCTGTGCCCGTAGTGTCTCAGTGTCCCCTAGTATAAAAGAAAAAAATCTCAGGCACTCACTGTGATAGCTTTAAGCAGGTTTATTGGACACCACAACATTTTGACCTGTACCCAGGTTTTTATCAAGTCTCCAGTGTCCCCTATATATCACAGTATTTCAGTGCCCCATGTCTCCCTGTGTCCCCTCGTGTCTGTCACCCAGTGTCCCCAAGAGTCTCAGATTTCCCAGGTCTCCCAGTGTTCCCTAGTATCTGTGTCCCCATGTCTCCCAGTGTCCCAATGTCTCTCAATGTCCCCTAGTGACATGGGGACACTGGGAGACATGAGGACACAAACACTAAGGGACTGGGAGACATAGGGACACAGACATTCCCCCTTTTTGTGTATGTTCGCCCTTTCGGACGTTCTGGTTATGTGATTTGTGTCAGTAGCCCACCCTTTTACCGCATCCATAGACTTCCTGCTTTACTGGACACTGCTGTTAGGGGGTATGGGTTTACTTGAAAGATGAAAGCATGAGATTAGCAAAGGGTATGTGTTTTCTCATAGTTGCATCCTATGAGTTTCCCTACAGCATCATCTCCATCAGATACATGACGCTTAGGAGGTAGGACTGTTTTAGTGTTTTTGGTCAATAAGATTTTGTAATTAGGCCCATCATAATTATCAGCACCAGGCCCACTGGGCTCTTAATCCGGCCCTGCCTATATCTGACAGGTGACAAGCATACAGCGGTGTTTCTCCATAGAGAAATATCCAGAATGACTTGTATAAGGATCAGCCACTTTAAATGTAGCACTGTCCTAGGATACCATAAAATAGGATGTCATAAAAAGTAAACTTAAAGGTTACTACAACTACCATGATAAATTCTGCTCCCAGGTATTGCGATCCAGAACAAGTAGTAAAAGATAATAAATACGGTAAACACAAGTGGCAAGGGAGGGAGCATATTCATTAAGCTACAGGAGTTCTTAGTAGAGGAAAAAAACAACTGGAAAACAAATGACGGCCATGAATGATGCTTTGAAAACATGGCCAGACTGCATTTAGCCAACTGTGAAGTTTGATATTAAAGGGATAATACTCTGTTTCCTTATTCAGCATAATAGCTTTGTGCACAAAAAGAGTCTTACAAAACATTATGTAGAAATTAGCGTTATTTATTAGAAACATTTAAATGAAATGGAGTTAGGCCTAATATCACTGCCTGACCTCACTAAGGCACATGGTCAGATATCAGTGACCTGACCTCACAAAGGTTAGTGTCCCAATATCTGTGGCTGACCTCATTAAGGTAAGAGTAACAATATCAATGCATGGCCTCACTAAGGCAAGTGGGCAAATATCAGTGTATAACATCCCTAAGGCACATGGCCAGATTTCAGTGCAAATGATCTTACTAAGGCATGTTGCCCAAAATCAGTGCCTGACCTCACTAAAGAAGGTTGCTCAATATCAGTGTGTGACCTTATTAAGGCACATGGCAAGATTTTGGTGCATGATCTCACTAAGGCATGTTGCACAATAGCAGTGCCTGATATCACTAAAGCATGATGCCCAATATCAGGGCCTGACCTCACTACGGCATGTGGCTCAATATCAGTGCATGGTTGCCATCAGAAATCTTCACATCTAAGGACCTTAGTCTCAGGTACCCCCCCGAGTCCGCCCACAGAGCCCACCATGCGTCTGCCCACAAAGATGCAGTGTATGTTTGTGTAAAAGATGCAGTGTATGTCTGTGTAAAAGATGCAGTGTGTTTGTGTAGACAAGATGCAGTGTGTGTGTGTAAAGTGGATGCAGTGTGTGTAGTGAAGTCAGTGTGTGTATAGTGGATGCAGTGTGTGTGTAAATTGAATGTAGTGTGTATGTGTTTATAGTGAATGCAGGGTGTGTATGTGCTGTGTGTGTGTTTGTGTAGTGGATGCAGTGTGTTTAAAGTGCATGTAGTATGTGTGTAAAGGGGGTGCATTGTGTTTGTGTGAAGTGGATTAAGTGAAGTGAGTTGCTGTGTTTGGTTTTTGATAAACGTGGCGCCGTGCATTATGACCAAAGATTTCTACTTTGCTTTCGTATGTCCAAAACACATTGTTCCAGAACCCTTGTGGCTTGTTCAGATGCAACTTTACAAACGTAAGCTGTTCTTCCATGTACTTTTTAGAGAGTAGAGGCTTACTCCTGGCAACCTTTCCAAACTAACCATACTTGTTCAGTCTTTTCCTAACTGTACTGTCTTGAATTTAACATTTTACATGCTAAGAACAATATTTGGTTCAAAGAAAAATCTCACATTCACAAATAAAATGTATAATATTATATTTACCACTTTATGAAGAGAAGTTATTTATATATACATATATACATACATACACATTGAGAGTGTAGGGCCTGTACCTGCCAGGCCTGTATAGTGGTATCGGCTATAACCCACTGATTGCGGCCCTGTATCAGTAAAGCAAATGGCCAAATATCAGTGCCTGACATAACTAAAGCACTAGTAGCCGAATGGACCAATTGTCCAACACCTTATTGATCTTTTTTTGTAGAAGTGAAGGCGGAGGGATAGCTAATTTAATAGTGTATGTTTAATAAGCAGTTTCTACATAATTTTCAGCATGTAATATAAGAACAAAGCCACTAATGCATTGCCCAGCTAGGCACCTAAAAACACAACATTTTTCAAGCTTACTTTTTCTAGAGTCAAACACATGACTTCGACAATACATTCCTACAAAATTAAGCCCTGTGCTCAAACTCTCACTACTCCTGGGTGGCAGCAATGACTATAGTACACATTAGCCACATTAGAAACAAACAAACATTTTTACTTGTGCACTATCCCAAATCCCTATGCACATTTTAATTATTGGAGGTTTTCGACAATACATTGTCCATTATCATTCAAAATGGAGGACACGCCATAATGTGTACCTCATGAACCATAATGTTGCAAAAGAAAATCCAGCAAACACAAGTTCCCAAAATTTGTCTGGAGGGGTTCGAATATGTCCATTTTGGTTAGTCGTGTTTTTCTTTTTACTTTTGTTTTAAACTTTTGTTTACTACGGTCTATATTGCCTCCTGGTCCTGTGCACCACATGAAACTTATATCTGCCTGTTTGGTCAGTGCCATCTCTATTAGATTGTATCATATTTAGACACGTGCAATTCGTTTCATTCCAAATGTAAATTCGGCTGAATTTCGGAAATTCGTACATTCAGACGCTTCCTAATGTCCGAAGTGCCGAATTGCCGAATTTCAGAATGCTGAACCGAACCGCCGAAGTTCCGAATTTCGGAATGCCGAACCGAACTGCTGAATTTCGGAAGTTGCGAATTTCGAAAGTGCCAAAGTGCTTCGGATTTCTGAAAAGTGGCAAAACAGGAGAGGGTTAGGGGTTGGGGTATGGTTAAGGGTAGTGTTAGTGTTTGGAGTAGGGTTAGGGTTAAGGGTTGGGGTAGGGTTAGTGGTTGGGGTAGAGTTAGGGATAGGCTTAGGGGTAGGGTTAAGGGTTGGGGTAAGGTTAGTGGTTGGGTAAGGTTAGTGGTTGGAATAGGGGTAGGGTTAGGGTAACCCTATTCCTAACCCTAACCTAACCCTACCTCCTACCCTAACCCTAACCCTACCCTACCCTTACCCAAAGTGCCGAAGGGTTAGTGGTTAGAATAGGGGTAGGGTTAGGTTAGGGTAACCCTAACCCTATTCCTATCTCTACCACTAACCCTACACTTACCCAAAGTTCCGAAGTCCCGAATTTCGGAATGCCGAATATTTTTCCCATGCACATCCCTAATCATATTGTTTCAACAAGCCAAATCTAATTTCTAATTTACCATACTTAAAACAACACCCCTCAACTGCCATATATCGCCCCATATTTCATTTCTTATTGGAGAAACAATGACAAATTAACTAAAACATGGAGAAAAAAAAAGTTTTACTTGGAAAGAAACAAATCATCTTTACAAATACAATTGCAAAGAAAATCCACACTAGACTGATTACCAGTTAGTGGTATGTGACATCTAGTTCTGGCAATGATTACTCTGAAATTTTAGTTAACAATGTTCCTGTATTTCTGTAACACCAGTCAAATACCTTCCATAGCCTCCCAAATCACCAGTTCTCACCCTTTTAGGATCTGTAGTGCAGAGTACAAACTAGATTTCTATCACTTCCATCTGTTGGAGGCTTTTTATCTTGGGCAATGTTTCAATATCGCATTGCAAAGTACTCAGTATCGCACATGCCTGCATTCCAGCTATGACAAATGTTCTTATAAGACACAGAAACCATGACAAGGTTCTTGATGTATCCATTATTTGGTCAATTACAATTATTTATATAGCACCAATATATTTCACAGTGCAATACAATAGATAAAGAAGACAAACATTTAATTCTAGCAAAACACATCAAGTTTTCCCCTGCACAACTTGGGAAGGGGGAGCATGACTGCTGCCCATGTATAGTGGGCTGGTCTTAAAATGGATAGTTTGTTGCAAAGGCAAGGGGTTTGGGGAGAGAAGTGGGGAGGAGACTTACCAGTCAGTAGAGACACTAGAAGGAACCTGGTTAAATTTCCCACCCTCCCCCTGGTTATGGAAGTGTTGGTGTCTTGCTTGTTTTGTCACAGCTTGGCGGGATCCCTGGACAGCACAACTGGGAATAAAGGAGGAAGACACGGATTTGAATTGGGGAGACGACAGACCGCAGGAGGGCTGATGGCAAGTGCCGGCTGTTGAGGCTCTTGGGAAAAAGAGGTGGATAACTGTCTGTTGTGTTAACCACCCAACAGCTGACAGGTTCTGGTTATTTGAATTGAGTTAATTTCATAAAGCTGTGGTCGTTGCCCTTATCCACAGAAAAAATGTTTGGTGTCTTATTAGGAGGGCAACGGGAAAAAAGGAGTAATGGGTCAGCAGTCATGATATCTGTCCCTAACTGTGCCGTGTGATCACAAAAGTATTTCAATGCACACAAGTCCGTAGCTAGTGCCACATTCTGACATAATTTATGACATGTCATCCTTCCATTGGTCTCCTTTTATATTGTCAGTCTATATAGGCTTTTTAATTATGTGTACACACTTTTTCTCATGCTAGAGATCTTCAGTAGAGCTCTGTGCATGGTCTGTTCTGGAAGGGCATTGAACCAACATGTTTACTTTCTGTGTCATTGGTGATGACAAAACACACCCTCACTGCCTCGTCCCCTTCTTAGTGGGTCGCTATGATAAAAAAAATGCGCATTTTTTCCCAGTCCGGCCCTTGTTGTTATGGTTTCCTTGCCCTGTCATGGTTTCTGTATACTCAAGAGGTGATGTTCTTTAGTGATTTACGGTTTACCGATCTTAACTTCACTGACTATTCTTGCTCTCTATCATCCTGACCTTGACTTCTTCTTGTTTCTGTGTACCTCTGATAACCTTGACATCGGCCTGTTTCTTGTTTACTCTTTGTCTACTTATAGACAGTCGGTTTCTTAGGCATTAGCCCAGGCACTCTAAAGACCAGTATGTGCTTTCCTGGATCACTTTGGTTTGCGTGTCAGGTTTCTTGACACACGTACGACGTATGGGAACAGTGGGTGAAAAGGACCTTGCCAGTAGGTGAAGAAGGCCGTGCCCAAATGAGCTTGTCCACTCTGTGTGTGGATTGTTCTATACATAAAAACAACATGCATTTACACACTTCCTCTTTAAATTATCACAAATAAAACGTAATGAAGATGGGGTGTGTGGCACTATCACACTTTAGGTTTTACACAGAGACAATGATTTTATAACAAGACACGGAGGCTCCTATTGCATAACCCTTTCTTTACTGTCCACCAATAGCAGCAAAGAATACAAATATATTGAAAAAATGAAGAACATACATTAACATAGGCCCCTCCCCGCTCAGGTCCCGGTATATTAGGCAGCACTTCCCTTCCATAACCCTCTTTCTTTGCTGCTCCGATCAAAGATAAGTACATGTCACTTCTTTCAATACTATTTTACAGTTATTGATATATTTATATTATCAGTATTAGTTGTTTTTTCTTTATAACCGTTAACTATCGTTATGGTTATTATTGTTATTATTATTTTATTGGTATTTTACATATTTTATTAATATTTTATTAATATTTTGTATTATCATTGTTCTATCCTGATTACCTTATTGATTCTTACTTTTATGGTATTTCACCTCTACTACACTTGGTAGTTGTGCTTTGTACCCAGGGTCCAGACCTCTCTGTCTTCTCTTACTCCCCGTTTCTTCGCTTCCTTCATTGCTTTCCCGCATCGGCGCCATCTTGCGCACATTTTTCTCTACACTGTCTTTCATAGTGCACTCTCATCGCTATCACCGTTCGGCAGTTTAGGCCATTCGACTGTTTTGCCGCGTTCGCCTGTTTCTTGCAAACGGCCCATTCGGCAGTTTTGCATTTTGTCCTATACTCTCCATTGTATTCACTTATTCACCTCTTTTACCGAATGTTTGGTTTTTTCTTTTATTCACCTTACTTCTTTTTACCGCGAATCTCGCGAGATTCTCGGCGGCCATTTTCTAACCTCCTGTCTCCTTCCCTACTCCCTGTCAGAGTGTGCACTGGTCTGGGCCCTGGTGAGATCGCTTTTTTGTTTGCTCGTTCGTACTTTGGGTGACTAACCCAACAAGCTGTTCCTTGTCAGTTTTCTCTTTAGATTTATTGATTCACTCTATTTAAAATGCCTAAACCCAGACTAAACTCTGGTTCACCTCCCTCTGGGGAGTCTGATACTCCACTCGACAGGGAAGAAGGCCCTGTCACCTCAGGTAATTCACCTACTCACTCCGATAGAACTACCCACTCAGATGGGACTCAGTTCTTAGCGCTACAGCGCTCAGTGACAGACGCCATTATGGCAGCCATGGGGTCCATGTCCTCTACTCTCTCCCACACCATTTCCCAGGCCCTCCAGCCACGTCCTTTGGATGAGCGCTACTCGGGCTCCACGACGTCTCAACCGCGTCCTCCTGTGGACCCACCGGGAGATTTACCCAGGAAAGCTACCCACAAATCCAAAGGTCCCTCTGCCTCCAGAAACACCATGACTGGCGTACCTTCGGTCGCCCCTGAAAGCGTGTCACAACCACGCAAGAGAGCCTTTCCGCGCCAGGCAGAACGGGCGCGGCTATGGAAATGTGCCAGAGCACAGGTAGAGAGCGACTCCGACTCAGAAATCGGGTCAAGTGAGGAGGCTAAGATTGAGTCTGATAGCGACTCCGAAGCGGATACCGCTCATTCAGGTTTTGACCTCCTTCCCTCTGCCCAGGCAGAGATGTCCGGAGGCGAACCAGGGACTAGGCACTCCGCGACCGTGGAGTCCGCCCTTGTGGACCCGTCGGGCGTTCCACTCTTCGACCCGGATGATTTACACCATCCGAGATCGGCAGAGTGGCTCCCGGCTGACCACATTGCCACATATTTAGAGAAGTGGGTGCGACACCCACTTAGTAAAGCGGCACGCAACAAAATGAGGGCAGAGTGTCCAAGGCCTGTTGTGCCTAACAAAGTTTGCGACACTCCAGAGGTAGACCCCAAGATGACCCAATTCCTTACCAAGCTAGGCTGGAACCCCCGTAAAGGGCTGGAATCCGCCTTGAAATCCTGCCAGGATAAGCACTTGGACATATTTGGCCCTTTGGCTAAACTTTTTGATTTGGCGGAAGACGCCAGAGCGGAAAACCGCATGGTTGACCCTGAAGACCTACGTGGTTGGGTCCAGAGAGCAATCTGTATTGCAGGGAATGTTAACACCTCTTTATCTATTGAGAGACGTAAGGCTATCTTATTTAAGATAGAACCCAAATTGGCGAACCTCGCCCTAACAGAAGCCGGTAAGGACGCCCAAGGCCTCCTCTTCGGCGATTCCTTTATAAAAGACTTGGGGCGTTTTGTTGGGGCATTTACTGCCCTGGATAAGGCTCAATCCTCTATGAGGCGAGTTTTCCAGGGACGGGTCTCTACCAGGGCCGGCAGATCCAGGAGCCGTCTGTCCGGCCGGAACTATGTCCAATCCCGTGGCACGGGACGAGGCTCTTTTCACCAACGCTCCCACTACCAGGAGGCTAACACCCGCCCCTCCTTCTTCCCATCTCGTGGACGTCCGTGGCGCTCTAGAGGCTTCCGAGGACAACCTGGTTCGAGACGACCCTACGGTGAGTTACCTCAAGCCTCATGTTTTTTCTCATGTTTGTGTAGGGGGCAGACTCCGACATTTTTTGCCAGCTTGGTCACAAATTACCTCAGACCCCTGGGTACTGACTACCATTCGAGGGTTTCACATAGAACTGATAGACAGCATCGTACACATTCCCCCTCCTCGACCGATCTGCTTTTCACTCCAGGATCGCAGACGGATCGACTTGGAGCTTTCCACCCTTCTTACCAAAAGGGCTATAGAAAAAGCTCCTCCCGAACCCACAGGGGTCATAAGCAATATTTTCCTTGTGGAAAAGAAAGGCGGACAATTGAGACCTGTCATAAATCTACGCCCCCTCAATGCCATAGTCCGATACCGCCATTTCAAGATGGAAGGTATTCACCTATTACGGGACCTTCTCCTTCAAGGAGACTGGCTAGCAAAACTAGACCTCAAGGATGCATACTTGACGGTGCCTATTGCCCCGGACTCCCGAGACCTCCTACGCTTCCAATGGCAACGAGAGACTTGGCGGTTTACATGCCTACCCTTCGGCCTCTCCTCGGCACCGTGGTGCTTCACAAAGCTACTACGTCCTGTCATGGCATGGCTACGCAGCCGGGGAGTTCGTCTAATCGTATACCTAGATGACATACTCCTTATGGCCCAAGATCGCTCCACTCTCCTTGCCCACCTACGGCTGGCCATAGACCTCCTCTCCCGCTTGGGCTTCGTTATCAATTGGGAAAAGTCATGCCTAACCCCCGCCACGCAAATGGAATTCCTAGGATTCCTCGTGGACTCAAAGGAGGCGACTCTGAGCCTGCCAAGGTCCAAGATTCTCACCATACGCAAGGAGTTACGCAGAGCTCTAGTTCGGCCCCAACTCACCCTGCGACAGCTGGCACGGCTCATTGGCCTACTGGCCTCATCTATACAGGCAGTGTTCCCGGGCCCACTCCACTACCGGGCACTGCAGCGCCTGAAGATCGCACATCTGAGAACCGGTGCGTCTTACGCAGACCTAGTGAACCTGGACACCGAAACGAAAGACGAATTGCGTTGGTGGATTCTCAACCTCTCTGCATGGAACGGCAAGGCGATCTTCGGCCCGCAACCGGAATTCACAATCGATTCCGATGCAAGCCTCCACGGATGGGGGGGCCCATTGCGACGGGATATCTACAGGGAGTCGTTGGTCGGCAGCCGAGTCACGGCTACACATCAACGCACTGGAACTTCTGGCAGGCTCCTTCGCCATCCGCAGCTTCGCGAGGGACAGAGCCCTAACCTGCATCCGTCTACGAATGGACAACGTCTCGGCGGTGAGATATGTCAACCATCTGGGGGGTACACAATCAGCAGTGTTGGCCACCCTGGCGAAGGACTTTTGGGAATTCTGCCTGGAACGGAACCTGATGGTTCACGCGGAGTATCTACCTGGTCTGCACAACGTCCAAGCAGACTGGGGGTCACGTTATCTCTCAGACTCCAGCGACTGGAAGTTGGACACGGAGGTGTTCTCCAGTTTATCATCTCTCTGGGGTCCCTTTTCTATCGACCTCTTCGCTTCCCGACTCAACA
Source organism: Pelobates fuscus (assembly GCF_036172605.1). Lineage (NCBI taxonomy): Eukaryota > Metazoa > Chordata > Amphibia > Anura > Pelobatidae > Pelobates > Pelobates fuscus. Next base: position 227,594,484 of record NC_086322.1, read on the forward strand.
CCCAGCTATCTCGATTCTTCAGCTGGAGGCCAGACCCGATGGCGGAGGCAGTAGACGCCTTCCTGCAAGACTGGAGCAGGGACCTCCTATATGCCTTTCCACCGTTTTCCATGATTCCACGCTCCCTCCTTCAGACCCGCAGACACCGGGCAGAACTAGTCATGGTAACCCCATTCTGGGACACCCAATCTTGGTTCCCCCAGATTCTCGAGATGACGTTGGACTACCCACGGTTGCTACCGCCACACCACAATCTGCTGCTAGACCCGACGGGACGGTGTCACCCGCTCCGCTTGGACGGCTCCCTCCCACTCCTGGCATGGCGGATCTCCGGGGACCCTGGGAAATCCAAGGAGTTTCGGACACAACTAGACGCCTGTTGGCGGAAGCATGGGCCCCAGGAACTAGACGAGCCTATGGGTCAGCTTGGCGAGCTTGGACTGGCTGGTGCATGGCTAGGGACGTGGATCCCGTTTCGGCCCCTGTAACCATGGTTCTGCAATTTTTGACGTCCCTCTTCGAGGCGGGGAAGGCTTACAGGACTATCAACCTTTACAGGTCAGCCATCTCGGCAATTCATCAAGGTTTCGATGGATGCCCGGCGGGTCAACATCACTTGGTGTGCCGGCTCCTTCGGGGCTCACGCTTCTCCAGACCACCCAGACCTCGCTACTCCACGTCATGGGATGTGTCCATTGTCCTATCCTTTATCTCGTCGTGGCCCGCTAACTCAGCGCTCTCCCTGAAGCAACTTTCTGCCAAATTGGTCGGCCTGCTCTGTCTCGTATCCTGCAAGAGAGTTTCGGACGTTAGAGCCCTGGACTTCGATGCCAAGTCGTATACCCCGGACGGGGTCACGTTCAACATTAGTCGCCGGACAAAAACCTCTATCAAGTCAGTGTCCTACCCCGCTTTTCCTACCTCTCCAGAGTTATGTCCAGTGGCTTGCCTTCGCGAATACGAAGATCGTACCAGATGTCATCGTTCACAGGTATCCCCACAGCTGTTCCTATCCTTTCGGCCACCTTTCCGTCCGGTCTCTAGCACCACACTGTCACGATGGGTGCGATGGTTATTGGATCAGGCAGGCATCGATACCACGATCTTCGGCGCCCATTCGGTCCGGGGAGCCTCAGCATCCTCGATGATGACTGCAGGGGCTCATCTGGAAGATATTATGAGGACAGCCGACTGGTCTAGGGAATCTACCTTCCGTGAATTTTACTTTCGCCCGGCCCCACATTCTTTTACGGCAGTAGTTAATCAGCTTTAAACTTGCAATAGGAGCCTCCGTGTCTTGTTATAAAATTGCATGATTTTGCTATTACATGACGAAAAGTCATGATTTTATTAAAGACACGGAGGCGAGTATTGTCCCACCCGCGTTTATTATTCATGTCTCCCCACCCCTTATTTCGTAGGTTGCAACGAGTCACATGGAAGATTTGGGTACGGTAAGTGGGGCCATGTCTCAAGGATAAGTTTATGTTCTGATAGGCTTACTAATCACACTAAGATGTGGGTTTGTATTTATTTGGAATTTTTCTCCTCAGTTGGTACCTGACAATAGTTACAATTATCGATCTTAACCTCTCGGCTCCTGTCTCTTTATGTTTTCACAGCCTAATCCAACAAGATGGCATGCTGTTCTCCAAGTTGAATGGACTCCTCCCGCTGCAAATCTCTGGTCCTGCTGCTCATCTGGTCGTGCTTCCCTGTTCTGAGAATCTCTTATTTGGACTACTGGACTATGTTTTCGTTCTTGTTCGGACATTGTTACTAGTCGCATCTTCAGAAAGAGGGTTATGGAAGGGAAGTGCTGCCTAATATACCGGGACCTGAGCGGGGAGGGGCCTATGTTAATGTATGTTCTTCATTTTTTCAATATATTTGTATTCTTTGCTGCTATTGGTGGACAGTAAAGAAAGGGTTATGCAATACTCGCCTCCGTGTCTTTAATAAAATCATGACTTTTCGTCATGTAATAGCAAAATCATGCAATTGCATAAGGCTTGCCCTACTTTTAATTAACCACCCTTTATTTTAAAATGCTAACACAATATGTACCTACAAACTTCAGGACACTTAGTAGATTTGCAAGCATATCTGTTTGACTGCCAGTACTTTTTTCAAAAAGTAGACTGTCAGTTGAAAGGCATTATGCCATTGACACTCAGTATGATGAAAATAAATCCTGCCTATCTATGTTTGTTAGATGTCAGTTATATACTTTTGTGGTTTTTTTTTACAGAAATAAAAGAGATATTTAATGTTTTGTATTTGTTTTTTCTTTAACAAACACAGATTAAGGGTGACATAGTTTGATAGCCTACACCAAATCTGTATTCCAAAACATGTATTTGTGCTTAGTATAAGTAAACAAAAACCACTTACGTACTACATATAGCAAAACAGAGCAGACATCCCTAAAGTAACCTGTAAACATAAAATCAAAATCTCAAAATACTGGAACCAGATTGTTCAGAGGTTTTGCAAAGAGCAATAGAACAGTTTTCTTTCTAAAATTGGGGATCAAACAAGTGGAATTAACTTCCTTAACTTTTTCTTTTTTCTTTTGAAAGATATGGTCCAGTAGTTACAGCGGAGATTGTTATCAACCTCAAAAAGAAACACTGTGTTCTGTGCATACTACATACATAAAAACCAATAAAAAGCTTTCTTCGTCATATTTAAAAAGCTGAAAATATACAAAACAAAAATGTTGAAAGGGACATTCCAGACCCCTAAAGCACTTACGCTTGCTGAAATGCTGTTAAGAGTGTCCTCTTGTTTTAATCTTACAAAAAGTTCAGATTTCAATAGAAATTGGCACTTATATAAATTAACTTTGTTACAACCATCTGGCTTTCAGACAGCTTAGTGGGGATAATTTCAAGTGGCAATTGCCCAGAGCAACTGCATTGGGAAGCCAGTGATTAGACAGCCACAGAAAGTCTTGCCTGGGAAAAAGGAGGATGCTTGCAAAGGTAGCAGACAAGAGACCTGAAGCTTTTAAAGTTATTTTTTTTTTTATTAGTCACAGCATTAAAACAACCTGCCTTATATATCATGTAGGCCCCCCTTGTGCTGCTAAAATAGCTCTGATGCATGAAGGCATGGACTCAACAAGTCCTCTGAATGTGACCTATGTTATCTGGCACCAAGACATTAACATCAAATCGTTTCAGTCCTGCAAGTTGGGAGGTAGGACCACCAAAGATCAGATTTGCTTTTCAAGGACATCCCACAGATGCTCCATCAGCTTGTGATCTGGAGAATTTGGAGCAACACTTGAACTATTTGTCAAGTTCCTCAAATCATTACTGAGCATCATTTGCAGTGTTGCAGGGTGCATTATCCTGCTGCCATCAGGAAACACCACTGTGTGAGGTGAGGCCTGGGAGTTTCTGCAGGATGTTAGATGCAGAGCATCACTATTGCTGTTCGTATGAGTGTGAGGTGAGGCCTGGGAGTTGTGGGAGTTTCTGCAGGATGTTAAATGCAGAGCATCACTATAGCTGTTCATATGAGTGTGAGGCCTGGTAGTTGTGGGAGTTTCTGCAGGATGTTAGATGCAGAGCATCACTATAGCTGTTCGTATGACTGTGAGGTGAGGCCTGGGAGTTGTGGGAGTTTCTGCAGGATGTTAAATGCAGAGCATCACTATAGCTGTTCATATGAGTGTGAGGCCTGGTAGTTGTGGGAGTTTCTGCAGGATGTTAGATGCAGAGCATCACTATAGCTGTTCGTATGACTGTGAGGTGAGGCCTGGGAGTTGTGGGAGTTTCTGCAGGATGTTAAATGCAAAGCATCACTATAGCTGTGTGTATGAGCTATTCACTTCACCTGTCAGTGGTTTTAATGTTGTGGCTGATCAGTGTATACCCCCAATGATAAAAAGCACTACTAAATGCATACATGCTTTCAATGGATGTATATTTTGGCAGTGGAATGTCCCTTGAATGAACCTTTCTGCATAATATTTAAAATACTTCACACATACATACTGATTCTGATATATAACATTATTATATAGTGCCCTATTCTTCAGTGCTACAGAATTCTACAGTAATTGACAGATACCAGAGGTTCTGTTAAAATAAGCTTACAGTTTAGAACAGAATTCGGAAATGATGCGGCTACGATCGTGTCTGTGTCATATGACATGCACAAAATTATGACGCATACTCATCGTGCCGAAAAATAGGAAGTGACACAGCCAGACTGATTTGAACTTTGATTGAAACAGTATTTATTTGGACGATGGAGAGAGCACCACAGCACTGAGGAAGACTCCAGCTGGAGTTGAAATTCTTCTGCTGTTTTCCTTTGGGACTTTTGTGCATTTGCTATGCGGTGCTGTTCGGCTATATGCCTCTTTTTATATACCACAGCTAATTTGTCCTTTTTTAAAAATCTTATTTGATTTTGTACTTCAATAAAATTTATGTCATTTATATTCTACTTGAAGTTTCTTGCTGCTCTCCTTCAAGGATATAATCTAAGCCTGTATAGGCACCCTGGAGCCTTCTATACTGTCTGCACTATGTATTATATTTTTGTTTTTTAGAATGATCCGCATAGAATTCCTATATTGCTCTGCGTTTATTCTGCATTTGGTGTAGTATTTTTATTTTTATACTATTTATTTCTTAAGTGTTGGGGGGTACACTTATACTATACTAGTGTGTTATTGTTGTTTAATTGGTAGCACCTACACACCATTGCACTTCTTTAATTTTTTTTTAAATGGCTGCAACAAATACAGAATGAGTATATAACATGTTCACTAAATTCTGAACACTAGCAAATTCAAACCCAAATGGCCAAATTTAAGCAGAAACAGCAGATCTTGAAAAGTAATCCAATTCTGCCTGCTATAGACACAGTTTTGCCATTTTGTCAGAGTTTGTGATAATGTGATATTATTTTTATGTGTCTGAGTACAATCAGATCAATATAGATAATCTAATGCCTCTAAAAGGCATTACGTATATTATATATGATACATATACTGTATGTCACTAGGCACAATGCTGGTACAGGATTTACAAGAGTGCAAGGCTTGCATTGGGTACACCTACAATTAAACATAAGACAAAAAGCAAGAAATAACAAGACAATCAAATCTTGCAAACAAATATTCACTTTAGCAATTCAAAAAACAAAACAAAAACTTAAATTAAAAAAAAAAAAATTATATAGCATCTTCACATTTGGATGCAGTATAGCCCAGTCAAAACCAAGTCTCATATAAAAGCACATTAGAAAAATATGAGAAATCACTACAGTACAATAACTGACACATTCTGTTTCTTTTCATTTCCCAATATCTACTGAGAACCAAGATCTGTACACAAAAGGAAGTTTTAATGCTAGTTACCCAACATTATTGAAGGACACTCCAAGTACCATAACCACCACAGATTGCTGTACTGGTTATTGTGACATGAGTGCCCTGGCTCCCTCCCATTGTAAGTAGTCAAACCATTTTAGAACAGCCCTGCAGTTTAAGTTGAGAAGCAATGCCTGCCAGTCCCCAGGTAAGAAATGCATCTGCTCTACGGTTCCTTGAACTGTGAATTTTTCCTCGGTGCAATATCTACTTAATGTCTCCATCTATTTCTGCATTGCGGACGCAATGGAGCTACGCTTTTGGATACTGTGTATTTGAAAATTTGAAAATAAATTTGTCAGTTCCAACACAATGAACCCTTCATCTCTTGTTTATAAGCACTACATATAAACAACATCTACACATTGCACTGTGTGAATGTGTTAAGCAGATGGAAAAGTTTTTTTTTTTTTTTTTTTTTAACTATTATAGGTGGTTCCAGATGCAAGGCATTTTCAGAAAATGTATTTACATTCAAACAGTTGGTATAAAGGTGACAAATACTATTTCTTCTGTGTAATAGAGAATATATATATATATATATATATATATATATCTTGAAGTCCCACAGGATCTTAGCCCTGTCATTCTTGACTACCCTTTGTGGTATCTCCCACCACATCGTAACCCGTGGCAACGCTCTGACCCCACGGCTCTCGCAAGAGTTGCAGTGGAGGAGAAGGTTGCTGACCGGACCGGAGGAGAGAGAAGGGAGCTGACAGGAGCTGCAGGAAGATATATTTAATTATGCATTTTTTACATAGGGGATATATATAAAAACAGCTTGTAAAAGCTTCAGGTTTCTTGTCTGCAGCCTTTGCAAGCCTTCCCCATCTAACCCCAACCAAACATTCTGTGGGTGCCCAGGTCTTCAAATGCATTGAAAGGTCTGTTCAAATGCATTGAAATCTGTAATCTTTTGTAAAATGAAAAAAAAGAAGTCACACTCTTAGGGGTCTAAGTGTCCCTTTAAAATAGAGTAATTTATTAACCATAACACTTGAACACCATTTTCTAGTTTTCTTTTTGTTTGGAAAGTGCTAAAAAACAAAAAGTTTTTAAGATACTTTTTGTTTTCTTTTCACTAAATTCTCTAGGAGGTTTCATAGAGTTTTCTAAAAATTCATTGTTAAATAAAACAAATAAATATGAAATGTAAGTGCGAAGAAAATAGACTGAGATTCAGCATTTTCTTCTGTGTTCGTGCTTTTCTGCAACATTTCATTAATTTTGGATTTATTGGTTCGGCAGTTTAAAACTACAGAACACCGACCACCCTCCTGGCTCATTAACTTCAAAGAGAACTGTATGTTAAGCGCTCTCTGGGCGGCCGCCGTTCGTATAGCTGAATGCCACGTGGAACAGAAAACGGCGGCCATCTTGTTTGTTTAAAATCGGACACTCGACCTCCCGAACCATTGCTGAACAGCCAGGAGAGCGCCATTTGGTAGTTTGGTTCATACGAACAAGGGGAGCAATCGCTCCTATGAGCCAGGAGGATCCATTCGGGACTTTATTTACTGAATTGACCGACCGCACATGCTGAATTCGTGGAACTGTTTTGGGCAGGAGCCAGTGTGTGGTTGGTAACTTATGACTTCCATACTTTTTGAGACCCCCGGAACCGATCTGGGTGAAATTTGAATATGTTGGTCCCCCAGATCGGGGCTATCAGGGGATATTTGTGGGGATACCTGTTGTATAAATGGGTATTCTAATTTTTGGGGAAATTGTGTGCCCTCTGCCTGGAGATAATTGGGTTATTCCTTAACTTATCTCAATATCTCCCAGGCAGAGAGAGGGTGTTACTGTAAATCTGTATGCTGATTGGTTATTGTCTTTGTTTACTGTGGGAGGTCCTCTTGCAGAAGCATTCTCATAGAAGCCAGTGTGGCATCAATACATGTTATTCCTGTTACTCCCTTCATGAAGTCTAGGCTCATACTTGGGGGATATTCTACTTGCTGGGGAGAATCGCCTTGGAAGCTGTATTCATATACACTATTCCTCTACATCCTACGGCAGTTATAATCACTTATGCTCAGCTATTGGGAAAGGAATAGAAGACTGCAGTACCATAACCACTGCAGGTCTTAACAGTAAGCACTTTGCAAACCCATCAAATCGATATGTATACAAATCAAATAGTGAGGCATAGTTTTGAAATACTATTTTCAGTGTTGGACAGCCCTGTGAAAGTGCTTAAAGGGAGCACCCCTCAAAGGATATTCAGTCGAGATTGAGTCAAGTGTCATAAGAGAACAGAAGTACTTTTGCCAATGTGAAGCCTTTTCCATATCATCCTTTAGAGATGTTACTACACGGGTAGCCAAACTGAACTTAAGCCAGGTTTCACAAGGGCAAAAGGGTACTTCTGTCCATATGATACCTTCCCTGTTGGTCTAATATGATCAATCATGCTTGGGTAGCCTATTAACCATGCCAGCAGAGATCACACTCTGAGATCAAGAGATCTTACTAGACACATAGCCCAGGACCACAAAGTGCCAAGTTATACTTTTGGCAAATACAGCATGACTATGATGCTCCCAGTGATAGATATGTATTTTCTGTACCTGGTAAGAGGTGAAGTATGAAATATGCACAAACAGGCAAGGAAATATTAGATATGGAAAATCTATGAATTTAGAAGTATGTGCAAGACCAAGTGCGTATTTTGTATCCTTTGTCTGGATTTGTGCCACCTTGAGAAATAAAACCTGACACATCTGGTTGGAAATTTCAAGCTATGCGCATCAGTTTTATATATAAATCCGTGTCTCCTCATAAATTTTAGATATTTATATGTGGAATGTAAGGTCTATTTTAATATCAATATGCGATATACTTGGCTAGAATGAATGTGTCAGATAACCTTTGCCGGGATATATTACATATTAACAGCTGTCTATTGCAGTGGTTCTTAGCTTTTTTGACTGAGAACCAAATAATTACATTACATTGGCATGGCGATCCATTTAGCAGTCGTAAAGGCAGCTCAGTGACCAGTTCTTCAATTTTAGTATTCTATCAGAAGGGTTTCCATTTCACTGTGGTGTCTCTACAGTAAACCATTATTATGAGACGTTTCTTCTGACTTGATGAACATAATGTGGCTGATCTTAAATATGGGAACTCCTGAAATAGGACAGAAAACTATTTGTGGGGTTTAACAACCACTGGATAATTGCATCCAGCTAGTGTGGCAGGTCACTTGGTTAATCCCCCTAACTACCTGTTGAACATTTTTTTTTTTTTTTCGCAAAATGGCCAGTTCATCCTTTCTTCTCTTTTGAGATAGTCATTAATTTATGATTTGGATAATTATTCCAGCACATATCTAAAGGTCCAATAAAACATTAATTATATTTTTATTTTTTTATTATTTATTATTTATTTTTCATTTTTTATATTTTATTTATTTTTTAATTTTTTATTTTTAATTTTCTATTTATTTATTTATTATTTATTATTATTTTTCATATTTTATTATTTATTTTTTATTTATTATTTATTATTTATTATTTATTATTATTTTTTATTTTTACTTTTATTTTTATTTTTATTATTTATTTTTGATTTTTATTTTATTTATTTTTTCATTTTACTTTATTTTCCATTTATTTTTATTTATTTATTTATTTATTTATTTTTTTATTTTTTTCTGTCTTATATTATGTATTGTCTTCTATATTCTAATTTTTCTTTTATTCTTATTGTGTTACTGTATATTTTCTCTTTTTTTCTTTTGTTTTTTCCTGGTGCCAATTACTTATGATATTCAACTGCTCGTTTAACCTAGGGATCCTTATAGGTTTCACATATGAGTGTAGATTGTACTGTTTGCCGCCGTGGTTATACATGCTGTGTCTCGCGCGCATGCGTGACTGAGTCTTTTCCCGCACATGCGCGATTGGGCTTCTTGTCGCGCATGCGCCGTGAGTGCCAGACGCTGTATACCCTCTGCGGCCACCGTACTCTGTAACGTAGCGGATGACGCTGCTGCATCAAGTCACGTGGGTTAGGCGTCCCGGTCTCTTCCGGTTTGTGCGATAGGTTTGATTGCCTCCCAGGTACAACTCTCTATTATTAATCATACAATTTAAGTTTAATAATTAAGCTTGATTTGAAGGATCTGTGCATGAACTAATGTGTATATGGTTACCTCCAAAACCGGGCTTTTTCTCTTTACTTTCAGCTATTTGTTTACAGCCATGCATTTATTTATTCCACAACATGTCTTTGTTTACTTTTATGTATTAAATTGATCTATTAATTGAATTATTTTTAACATATGTTTGTTTAATGAAATCTTGTAATTGATCATCTAATTGATGGATTATCTGTTCATTAATTTGTGTGTGTATATAAGCTCAAGTTTGTCACAGTGGTGTTAGCTTGAAAAAGACCTCATTGAGGTCGAAACGTTGCAATAAACCTGCTTGAAGAACAATCACAGTGAGTGCCTGGGATTCTTTCTATATGCATACATTTCTTGGGGTTTTTTTGCTGACCCTTGCCCAGTAGCACCCTGTGTTTAAATTGATGTGATTGAGTGCGACCCTATCTCCTTTTTTCAATAAAACATTAATGTCTCTTTTATTATTATATATACAATGCAGAAGAACCCAGTAGACATTTAAAAACGTGTATGCCAAAGCAAGCAGGCTGGCTAGAGCAGTGGTAACATCACTGTCTTTGAGATAGGAAACTTAGCTTTGAATCCTGCTCAGATTACCTTACCAGTAAGTGTTCCTAAGCAAGCAAGACACCTAATTATATATATCCACCTATCTCAAATATTTGAGCAGGGCATTCTCCATCTCTAAATATCCCCTCTCTATAATTGTAAAGCGCTGTGGATTATGTGGGTGCTATTCTGATCAGCCACATTAAAACCACAGGTTACGTTACTAACATTGATTATATTGTTACAATAGTACCTGCCAAGGTGTGGAATATATTAGGCAGCAAGTGAACACTTAGTTCTTGAATTTCATTTGTTGAAAGTAGGAAAAATGGGCAAGTGAAAAGATCTGACTTTGTCAAGGGCCACACAGTGATGGCCAGTATTATGGCAAGTCCAAAATGGCAAGTCCTGTGGAGAGTTCTCAGTATGCAATGGTTAGTATCTACCAAAAACATAATAGAAGGGTGTCAGAACACACAGTCCATTATAGAAGGGTGTTAAAATACACAGTCCATCGCAGTTTGCTGCTGTGTAGTCGCAGACCAATCAGAGGGCCCATTTTGACCACCCTGCCCACCACCAAAAGCATTTCCATTGGGGAGGTGAGCATCAGAACTGGACAATGGAACAATGGAAAAAGGTTGGCTGGTATGATGAATCACATTTTCTTTTAGATCGGGTGGATGTCTCTGTGTGTGTGCATTGTTTATCTGGGGAAGAGATTGCAGCAGGATGCACTATGGGAAGAAGGTAGGCTGGCTGAGGTAGTGTAATGCTAAGGAATCTTGGGTCCTGACAATCACGTGGCATTTACTTTGACATGTACCACCTAGCTAGAGATTGTTGCAGACTATGTACACCCCTTTATGGCAGTGCTGCTCCCTGATGGCAGTGGCTTCTTTCAGCGGGAAAATGCACCACACTGCAACAATTGTTCAGGAAGGGTTTGAGGAACATGACAAACACAAGACTTTGGCCTCTAAATTCACCAGATCTCAAACCAATTTAGCATCTGGCGGATATGCTTAAACAACAAATCCAAACCGTGGAAGCTCCACCTTGCAACTTGCAGGACTTAAAGGATAAATGTCCTGGTACCAGATAGCACAGGACATGTTCAGAGGTCTTGTGGAGTCCATGCCTTGATGCATCAGAGCTGTTTTGGAAGCATGCTATTAGGCAGGTGGTTTTAATGTTGTGGCTGAACAGTGTATAAATGCCAACAATAAAAAAAACCTGCAATTTTGGAAGATATGCTTGGTTTGGGCATCTGCATAAGGGGTGTGATTGTCTTTTTCAGACGTACATTCACCACACATAACTAGATATTCAAGAGCAACATACCGTATTTATCGGCGTATAACACGCACTTTTTCTCCCTGAAAATAGGGGGAAAATCATGGGTGCGTGTTATACGCCGATATCCCATATTTACTTACCTGTCTTGAAGCGTGGGCCGGTGTTCAGCGCGCACCGCGGTACTGGAACTTAAATTTCAGGTTCCAGTTTCCAGCGGGACTGAAAGGAAGTGTGCACACTATTCACTTCCTTTCAGTGTGCACTATTCAGTGTTCAGTGTGCACTATTGTGTGCACACTTCCTTTCATTCCCGCTGCAAACCGGAACCTGAAATTTAAGTTCCAGTACCGCGGTGCACGCTGTGAAGCCGGCCCACGCTTCAAGACAGGTAAGTAATTATGGGACAAGAGGGAAAGTGCACTAGGGGACACTATGGGAGGGGGGGGGACACTATGGGAGGGGGGGAAGAATACTATGGAAAGGGGGGGGAACACTATGGGGGGGGGGAGAATACTATGGGAGGGGGAAGAATACTATGGAAAGGGGGGGTCACTATGGGAGGGGGGGAGAATACTATGGAAAGGGGGGGAACACTATGGGATGAGGGGGGCACTATGGGATGAGGGGGGGCACTATGGGATGAGGGGGGGACACTATGGGATGAGGGGGGGACACTATGGGATGAGGGGGGAGAATACTATGGGAGGGGGGAGAATACTATGGGAAGGGGGAGAATACTATGGGAGGGGGGGAGAATACTATGGGAGGGGGGAGAATACTATGGGAGGGGGGGAGAATACTATGGGAGGGGGGGAGAATACTATGGGAGGGGGGGGGAGAATACTATGGGAGGGGGGGAGAATACTATGGGAGGGGGGAGAATACTATGGGAGGGGGGGAGAATACTATGGGAAGGGGTGGAATATACTATGGAAAGGGGGGGGGGGCACTATGGGATGAGGGGGGGGAATACTATGGGAGGGGTGGAAATTTCCTGGAATTTCCTTCTGAAAATGAGGTGCGTGTTATACGCCGGTGCGTGTTATACGCCGATAAATACGGTAATTTAATCAGAGTATGTTTTTTATAAAAAAAGGACCTGCCTGGTTGATGGGTTAGAGAATTAAAAAAAACAACAACAGGCTGCTGGTAGTGGTACAGTGTTGCATGTTATATTTTTATGGCACACAATTAGGAACCTAGAAAAAAAAAGTAATCGAAGAGAACAAATGCTTGAGGAAACATGCACATGAAGTCAATTTGTTTATGGACACGACAACTGTATTATACAATAATTTGCAAAAACGTTTGTATAAATTTAAAAGAAAATAGTGCAAAACATAAAATACGTTAAACAAAAAGGTGATCCAGACACATAACAGATGCACGCTAAGGCATTCCTTGTGTTTTGTAAACCCAGTGTATACATTTTCAAGTGGCTGTATTATTTAATTTTTTAATTTATCCTTTTCATCTATTTTACCGTGGATGTGAAGGAAAGAATCATCTGGCTTTCCTTCATGTTGGAGTGTGTGCTTGGTATTTCTGTCATAGATTAATGTATTGCTATTTTCTATGATTAATAAAACCATACATTTGGGGGATATAACATTTATGTTTTAACAGGAAGCAAAGCAAATCTATATTCATGTAAAAGTCTGGTTACATTGATGGGGTGGGTTGGTATAGGCAATATGTTGAAAGAAAACAATAGAAATACAAAAAATGTGTTTTGTTTTATCTTTTTATCAAGTTAGGTTTCCATTTGTGTGTGTGTATAAACACTATTATATACACCATGAAAATATAAATTACCGGTATAAGTGTAAAAACTCACAAAATTGCATTATAAGTTAAAACAGATATGAAACAGAAGTGGAGCACTAAAATAACTCACTAGAGGGATAGCTCTTATACACAAGTTTCACAGTATATGTAAAACAAACGAGAACAGAAACTATATTTAGTGCAGATTGTACAATTATAAGGAGCAACAGGCAAGCAATAGTAGGTTCACTCACATGAAGTGGAGCCCATAAATAAAGGCTCACTTTATAAGCAGATGTGCCTTTCAGGTAGCATTCCACCTTCCTTCAAGCAGGGTTTACTTTCCCTCAGGAAGAAAATATGGAGAATTGATAGTGCGGTATAGTGGAAGAACCTTGTGTGTATAAATTATAGATAGTGCTCACCTTAGCCTGAGCCTTTCCACACTCCTAGGCTCTGAGGTGCAAAAGCTTAGTGTCAATATTATTGGGTGACACTTCCCCAACCATCTGGCAGGAAACTGGAGATCAATTACTTCTTCTGATATTTAAAATGATTAATTATAACCAAAACATAACAATAAAACAAAAAATAAGCAATAAGCTAAACAGCTACAAGTCCAACTTGTATCAGGCTGCCAATATGCGTTTTGCCGATGTGGCTTCCTAAGTTAGGGCAGCACGCAGGCCGAGCTCAAGAAAGAGCGAGAAAGGAGGAGACGGAAACAGGAGATGGCGTGTGCTGGGCCCCCTCTTCACTATATAGACAGCAGGCAGCCTGCCTTATGCCATTGGACCAACCATAATGTCCACCTTCCCTGGCCACATGTAAAAGAAGGCAGGAAAGGGTAAAAAAACACATACTGCAGTCATTAGAAGCACACCATCGTCTACACGCACACACTGCATCCACCAAACACACAAACACACACTGCATCCACTATACAAACACCATCTGCATCCACTACACATGCACACAATGAATCCACTGGACACACACACACACACACTGCATCCACTATACACACACAGACTGCATCTGCATCCACTACACATACACTCTGCATGCACTACATACATACACTCTACATCCACTATAAACACTTTGCATCTACTAGACACACTCTGCATTGACTCTACACACACTGCATCTTTGACCTTTAGCTGTGTAATAGGCACCAAAATTTCTGTTGGCAGCCCTGATAGGAAGTACAGTTAAATCGTATATTTCCAAAATAAAAATGAATCAGTATGATGCTAATGTTTTAATTATAATCCTATAAGGCATAAGAGAAATACGAGATAATTGATTTACTCCCCCCAGGGGATATGTGAATGTTAATATTGTTGAAGTTTCCTTTTCTGGTTGAAGGAGGATGAGGGGTGCAAAATGTAGCTACACATTTCCATTAAAATGCATGCACTATTGGGAGAATTTTTAAAAATTTGCTATTTTGGCCTATAATTTTAAATTCACTTTGAATTCCTAACAATTTACATTTCAATGAATAACTTTAAAAGTGTTTATAGTAGCAGCACAGCTTCCCCGGATGGATTTAAGACTATTTGACACAGTGGTGCGACTCATAAATGCATTTTGCTAAGCTTACTTAATATATTGCATGTACATATTGAAGAATTGGTTGGCCATCCAATGTCACATATATCAATTATGTCCATGCCAGAAAAAAAAATTACGAACGACTACTCTATGAAGACAACAGTTAAAATTGCCTATTATTTAGAATGCTGTGCAGAACATATTTTCACACCAGGACAGCTTAATGCTCCCCCAACCATTCTTTGTAGAAACTATTAAGTGACTGGATGAATTCCAGTAGTGTTGACCTTGACGTCTGATGTGTCAATTCTAGACAATCCTCCAGCTTTTGCACAACAGCATCCACTTGTCTTCTGAGCAATGTGTTGACAGTCAATACTTGAACGCTGACATCAGAGACTCAAGAGAGCCATCCACTCTATCCGTCATGCTCTATGCAGATTAATAAAAACTGCTCAAGGCCGAAAGCACTCACTGCTTTGGGACATCATTTACCACCTGTTCATATGTGGATGAGCATGAGCTCAGTCAAAGAACCTTCAATTCAGGGGTGTTGAATGTAAAACTGAGTTATGTCACAAAATGGAATACATATAATGGTCCTCCAAGCGAAAGTACTTGACCATGAAATTAGCTATGTGATGAGGTGATGTAGAGGATAAAAAAATATGGAATCAAATGCAAAAATAATGGAATAATTTGAGTCTGCTGAAAAATATATTATGGGATTTTTTAAATCTAGTTTGCAGTTTTATGGCCAAAGAACATATAAAGTATCAGCAAGATGTATAAATTATTCCCAATTGTATAGGGACCGGTGCAATATGTAAGCATACTGTATATGCTCCGCATTATCACCCGTGAATTTGCATATGTATTCAAAAAGTAAATTGCTTACTCGTGAGTACACATTTTTTGTGTTACCCAGGATTGTGTAGGATTCCTAACAGGAACTACAGGCTTTTATAGTTATTATCATATGCATTGCTCCATTGCTTTCTCACTGATCACAATTCAAAATAAAAAACAGTTCTACACTCATTTAATTTTCACCCTTTATAGACCTCATAAAGAATGATACCCCCGTTTTGAATTGATCTACCTCTCATCACAACTGATTTACACAGAAACTTAGCAGCAGCTAAACAGATGCAATTTAACCCCATGCTTAGCATGCGTAGAATGGTCCGTGATTCAATTTATTTAAATGAGAATGCTTGCTGTACTCAGCTCGGGAGACAAATCTGCGTCACTGAATGTCTTTTATATACGTTATTGTACCATTGTGAAGAAATTCTGTGTGATCCAATCCCCCTTTACTTGTTTCACTGCCTTAATTGCTGTTTTGGATTTATTCTTTGCAAAATTTAAATAATGCATTTTAAAAAAGGCATGATACCCATTATTGATTATTATGAAATTTTTAAAGGGCAATAATAGTTGTTGTTTTTTTAATTCCTTAACTCATGTCTATGAGTGTGAATGCTTGTAATAAGTGATTTTTTTTGTGTAAATACGTATATCTGTAAGCGCTGCCCATTTAACATGAAAAGATGAGTGAGTGAAGACCCTGCAGAAACACTTAGACATGTGTACAAATACTCCCAGACACACACATACAAATACATAGAGACACAATGAAACACTTGTACAAATGCTCCCAGACACATATTAAAACAGACACATAGAAAAACAGACAATGGAGGGCAGTTGCAGAAACTTAGAAACACTAAAACACTCATGCAAACTGTCAATAACACAAACTTAAACTTAAAGAAATCTTCACCTGCCCTCAAACACAATAAATGGGTCGGCAGCTTAAAGGAGCTCTATAGTGCAAGGAAAACAAACTCATTTTCCTGGCACTATAGGGTTATTAGGTCCCACCCTCCCTCGGAGCCCCGCTCCCGGTGGCTGAAGGCGTTAAAACCCCTTCAGTCACTTACCTTAATCCAGCATCGGTGACCTCTCCTCCCCATGCCGACGTCAGCTCCGAATGCACATGCGCGGCCAGAGCCGGGCGCATATTCAAACCACCCATATGAAAGCATTACTCAATGCTTTCCAATGGACGTCAGTGCGGCCTCAATGCAATTTTTGCATTGAGGATCGCGGAAGCAGCCTCTAGTGGCTGTCAGGGAGACAGCCACTAGAGGCTGGATTAACCCTCAATGTAAACATAACAGTTTCTCTGAAACTGCTATGTTTACAGCTGCAGGGTTAAAACTAGGGGTACCTGGCACCCATACCACTTCATTGAGCTGAAGTGGTCTGGGTGCCTATAGTTGTCCTTTAAGCTAAAAAGACCGATAAACGTGCATCAGAAGAATTGGGTGGGGGATTCAAATTAAATAATTGGGTGGTTAGAGCCCTCCAAATAAAAATAATGCCTACAACATGACCCTAATAATAGTGATGGAGCCCAATAAGTCTTATACCTGACAATTAGATATATATTTTTTCATAAATCTTCTTTTATTCAGCACCCCCCTTCACATTAATTTCCGTTTCTACTATTAAACATAATATTAAAAATAATAAAGTCACGATTTGCAAACAAAATTTAAAAAAAATCATTTTGAGGGGAAATGTGAAAATAAAAATAACCATTTGAGCCCATAGGGGCTCCGTGCAGATTGAGCTTGTGCCCTTACAAGAGCTTTCCCATGCTATGCAATCTCAGTCAGAACACTCTAATTGATTTGATTGTAAATCAAACAATCTGAGCGCTCATACAGACAGATCTCACTTCTCTCATCAGGAGCTCTGATAGGCAAGTCTAACTTCTCTTGTCTTTTTTTGTTTTAATTAATACAATAAATGTAAATGGCAGGTAGACTGAAACATATTGCAAACAATTCAAACTACTATTATTTTTTTTAAATCTTTTATTCAAAGTTTTAAATATAATAATAAACCAAACAATAATAATAACAATAATAATGATAATATGAAACAAGGAAAAGGGATAAATAAACAAGTACAATAATCGAATACTATTTAAAAATGAAAAATAATTAATTATAAATCATTTTAAAAAATTGTACCATAATAAGTATTACTGTGCCATTGGTAGTGCCTTATTTAGCAACCATATTGCAGTGCAAAGTGAATTAACAATAAAAATATGTAACAATGTTTGGTGACCGGTTGTGGGGAAAGAACTAAATATGAGATTGACGCCTAATATCTTTTTCCCCAAATCGTCCAATCGAGTTGTAAGGTGGTATTCACGTCTAATGGCAATCTTGTAGCTAGCTCACAAAGTTTGTATTCAAAAAGGAGCTGTAATACCTCGCTAACTGAAGGGACAGTTGATTTCCAGCGTCATAGATTATGGAATTAATTATTAATGTGCATGATGAAGTGTGAATTCCAGTATTCTATGTTCAGTTCTGGTAAAAACGATTGCAGCACCAACAAGGGGCTTGAGAGATTACAATTTTTTTTAACAGCAAAATGTACGGTTGATAGACAATTAAGAATAAGCCCCAATATGAATAAAAGTCCATAGGCTTTTATATCATTAAAAGGACAAGTTCATTTAATTTATGGATCTAGTGACGTAATCTGCAAACACTGTGTTCTTGCTATAATAAACATAAAACAGAGCCTTTAATGTCTGCCAATTAGGCCTTTCTCATGTCATCCTTTTAAGTAGAGGATGGTTTGAAGAAGAGAAACTGCTTTTCCAATTACAATGTACATGTTGTCA
This sequence comes from Pelobates fuscus, assembly GCF_036172605.1. Taxonomy (NCBI): domain Eukaryota; kingdom Metazoa; phylum Chordata; class Amphibia; order Anura; family Pelobatidae; genus Pelobates; species Pelobates fuscus. The sequence continues at coordinate 227,612,910 of NC_086322.1, forward strand.
GGAGCACAAAGTTTGATTGAAGGCACACTATATTTGTGTTGGTGATTCTGTCCAGAGAGAACAAAACCAAAATGCTCTCGAAGCACTAATACTCCCTCAAGTGCTGGCATTCAGAAATGCATCTTTACACAATATAATTGTTTATATATAGGGAGTGCAGTTTTTTTCATTAACTTGTGTTGTTTATTTTAGGGGTGGACCTGCTAGTGTGTGCTTAGCAAGGAATAATGAGGTATTTAACTGGGGAATGTTTTCAGAAGTGTTATGCACCTGTTATAAAAGGAAAGTAATGCAAAAAGTAATCTTTTTTGGAGTTACACATCCAGGTATTGGCTCCTATTTCATGCATGCATTTTTAAAAGAAAAATGTATCCCTGTCAAGGTATACACAATAAAGTGGCTATTTAACCTCAATTTTTTTTTTCTATGGTATTCCTCTCTTACAATCTTTTCTTAATTTTTTGTTTATTTCTCTATAAAACACAACATAAAGTAGGGACTACTTTGTCTTAAGTATTTTTCTCACTTGGCAATCTTGACAAGTTTAAGGCAAGCGTCACTTTGTTAGGTTGACAGAGTAAGAGTTGTTACACCTATTGTCACAATTACCAAGTGTAACAATGATTCTCTATGGCAGAATTGCAGGCGCATAGTGGCAAGCGCTGCGCATGCGCCCAAGTTCCTCAATGCTCCTCTATGAGAAGCATTGGATTGGCCCATTAAACAGGATGCGTAACACTAGGAGAAGGTTGCGGCAGCACAAGGGAGACTCAGCAGTGGAAAAAAGGTGAGTTATTCGATTATTATTATTTTTTTTGTTTCACATGGATGGGCATCAAGACTGTAGTAGTAACGCTCTAGTGTTCTTTTAAGCTAGACCTTTTGTGAAGGTAGCCAGGATTAGGAGAGCTACATAAGCAAAGTAGTCCCTACATTGTCTTATGTTTTAAAGAGCGAGCGATCAGAAATGTTGAAAACTAGAACTGATTATGAAAGAGGAAGAGAAAAGGTAACAATAGGAGTAAGGTAAGTTTGAGGTCAGTGTCAGTTTACGTGTCCCATACATTGATGTCACCCAGTACTGGATTTAAAAAAATACTTTGTGTATTTGTGTGAGTTTCAGTAATAGGAGTGTGTACTGTTTTAAATTAGAACTGGAACTTTTTCTACTGGTACTGAAGAAGATATCCTAAAAGGACACTATAGTCCCCAGAACAACTACAGCTTAATGTAGTTGTTCTGGTTAGTATAATAGCTCCCTTCAGGCATTTTCATGTAAACACAGCCTTTTCAGTGAAAATGCAGTGTTTATATTGCCCCTAGGGACACCTCCAAGTGTCCACTCCTCAGATGGCCACTGGAGTTGTTTCCTGGCACAGTAAGTAGACCTGCCATTCAGCGTCTCCATGCAGAGCATTGATTCAATGCATCTCTATGAGGAGTTCCTGATTGGCCAAAACGTAATTTGGCCCCGCCCTATGGGAAAGCATTGGATTGGCTAAAAATCTGCCATTTCGATGATGTCACAAAGGGGGCGGAGCCAGTGCTGGTGAACCCGTGCGGCGCTGGGAATAAGGTGAGTTCTATACTTTATAGGAGGGCTAAGTGGGTACTGGGGGGTAAAGCCACCTAAATGGTGGGTTAAACACTATAGGGTCAGGAATACATGTTTGTGTTCCTGACCCTACAGTGATCCTTTAAGTAAGGGGTGGGCAATCTGCAGGCCTCCAGATGTTTTGGACTACATCTCCCATAATGCTCTTAGGGCCATAATGCTAGCAAAGCATCAAGGGAGATGTAATCCAAAACATCTGGAGGGCCGCAGATTGCCCACCCCTGCTTTAAATTATGGCCATATATCACCTTAATAGTGAATTGTGGTTTGTATTTCATTTTAATCTTGCATAAGCTAGAACGACCACCTAAAATAAATGTATTTGCATTGAAATGTTGTGTGAACATTTTAACAGGTTACTAGCTTTCGCCATATTTGTTTAAAATAACATGTCCAGATTCTGTGAATGTTTCTCACCGGGGTTTATTCACTAAACAGTGAATCATAGTGAACTGAAAACCAGTTAAAATAGTAAAGCTGTGACTATATATACAATTTCTAAATCCGTATGCTTTCCCTAAATTTTGCAATTCTTTTTTCAGTACAATACAATTCACTATTTCGTGAATACCCCCAGAATGTATTGTTGCATCGTCTAGAAGAATGAGTTGTTTTCTAAACAAATTATCACTAGTTTGGTCTCTTTTATGCAATTAATTTTTCCAGCTGTAACAACCTTTTGGCAGCAAATGTATCACTAAACTAGCAAACCCACACAGACTTGCTCTTTATACTATGCACTGTATGTGCTATAATATTTCTTGAAGCCGAAAGTGATATTTACTGTACTTAAGGATATAGAAGAGTTTTTGGTGCGTATTAGGTCATATGCGGAGTTTTGATTCATACCAGACTACACATTTCAAAACAAACAGTCTTATACACTTGGTACCTTTCATGGATTAAAAGAAAAAAGTGAATTTAAATCCTGTTTGCGTTACCTGCATGTATGTTTTATGATCTCTAGGGTCCAAATTCAATAAAATTGAGTTGTAAGAAATTTGTCCTTTCCAGTAAGATGAGAAAAAAAACCCCCCAAAAAACAGGTGCAGGCCCCAATCTGACAGTTTAAGACACATCGTTTTTAATGTCTAGTAAGGACCTTCAAGCAAATATTATCTTTTTGATCCTTTAGTGTTCACTGCTGGGTAAATGAATCTTAGCTCAAAGTATCTCTTCATAAATATATCATATCTAAGTTGTTGAAAAAAAATCAGATAGAAAGAAATTATTACTATAAAAAACAAGCAATAAAACTTTCTTCCACCAATAATAATACTTAAAGTAAGGTAACACTTACATTATTATTTTACAGCATGTAACACTCTGAATAGGGAACAAATTGATTTCTTCAGATATTTGGAATAAAAAAAGCTCTTAAATTAACACTCCTCGCCCTTGCTAGTGAAAGGAAAGGGACAGTGTTTCTTGTTAAGAGTGAACACACATTGAAGCTGTAAGTCAGGGGTAGGCAACCTTCGGCTCTACAGATGTTGTGGACTACATCTCCCTTGATGCTTTGCCAGCAATATGGCTGTAAAAGCATTATGGGAGATGTAGTCCAAAACATCTGTAGAGCCGAAGGTTGCCTACCCCTGCTGTAAGTGAACGATTGCTGTAAGGTCATCTACAGCCAAGGCCTTAAAAGTAAACACAGGTGTCAAGGATATAAGTATATGGGACTACCCCAAGTCAATCCTGTTAAAACATACAAAATGTAAGCTATAAGATGGAGTGTATCCATATGCATACACAAAGGGAAAATAAAATATCTGTACAGGGTGGAAAAACTGTGAATCAGAATAAGGCAACAGGTCACTGGCTCCTCATTGATGTTAAAAATTTTCAAAAATGTGATAGTGGGTATTTCATATTGATGGTGTAGCTAACCAGTTTAGTTGGTAATCTAGTATTCACCGCCAAATAAAGTAAGCATTCATACAATGTGTGCTTATGCTGTACAAATATCTTGCTTGGGTATTAAGGAAGTAAACTGCCTCACTATGCCCAAAGCAAAAGGTGGTCTCTTGCACATACATTCAATTTTACATATAGTGGTTATGGTACTGGTGCACTCTGTGGGTAAGTAGTCAAACTGTTTCCAAATGGTTTTACAGCTACCTGGGGTCTGCCAAGTGCTGATCACCTCCTCTAGGACAGACCGAAAATCTCTGTTATGCACTAGCCCAGCAGTGACAAACATAACTAACTGCCTAAGAGCACTCAGCTCATGATGCGAGCCAATGAGCTGGTTCTCCACTGCAGGGCTTAGCTCAGTGGAGCTAACTGAAGCTCTCCTGAAAGGAAGGAGGAGCTTTTGGCTGTCCTGGAGGCTGTGAGAGCGATTGAAAGATCTCAAGGAAGTTTCTAAACTCTTTGCAAATGGTTTGACTTTTACCCTGGGAGACATGCTGTAGTGGTTATGGTGCTTGGAGTATTTCCCTTAATTGGAACAAAGCTGGTCACTTGCCCAAAGAGTTCTTATAAACATAAAGTATAGAGTTAGGAAAAAGATAAAGGATTCTGCTATACCGATATCTGCTTTATACATGCAAATAAAAAAACATGGATTTAGTATAACGCACTTATACATAAAAATATCATCTATCCCATACAAAACAATAAAGAATTGCAACAAATAAAAAAGTTTCCAAAACAAATCTACATATTTAGGTAAAAATAAGTTCACAACTTTACTGAATTTAAAAATGCTTATCAATAATGCTTGTTATAAATAAAATGATAATAAAAAAAAGTCAAAACTATGTTCCTCATACAAAGCACACCTACTAAAATATGCTGGAACACTGTATTTATTTTGTGATAATTTATGATGCCGAAATGTTCCAATATCGTGCATTCTAAAATCTGCTAGTTTCACCCACATACTAAATAACTATAATGTTGTGTTCCATTACAGACAATAAATCATAATTTTATTTTTAAACCAACATTCGAGTTGTTCTGTTAGATTTGAACTAAAATTGGCATAAATTCTGGTATCATACAAATAATCTTAACATTCTATACTGCAACAAGAGTTTATCATATACTGCAATTACTGAACATTACCACTCTTTGTGCTCCTTTTTGCTTTGATGTAGGATGCAACTTCTATGAAGAAGATTTGTATCCTTGCTTTGAAATACTGTAAGAAAAGCACTGCTTGCTTTTCTAAGTGGATGTGCAGCACATCACTAGCAGCATACTTCCCAACAACCAGAACTGGGGATTGAGGTTGGGCCCATAATGGGCGGGTTCACCCGGAAAAGGGGCATGCACGTCCACTGATTGACGGCCTGGTCTGAACCGCAGACTTCAAGACGGAAAGGTAGGACCTCAAAATCGGAACCGTTGGAGGGCCTGCTTACACGGTGATTGTTGGTAGACGTGTGACCGTCACACACGAGGAAAAGGTGTCCCTACTTTTGTATGTATTTGAAGAAAACTAGAATGCTCAGGAAAAAAATAAATAAAAAGGAGATTCAGACAAAGGAAGGTATATAGAAACATATTAGATAAAGTTTAGTTTTGGTAACAGAGGAGCTTTAATGTCAAACACAATGCTTTGTCATCCTGCACATTGCAAAATGACATACATTTTTAAACCTAATATCTAATATACAAAGGAAATTTTCTCTTTACAACCCCTTCCCACCCCTCTTCACCCCCACCCCCCCCCCCCCCACCCCACCCCCCCTGGCAATTCACTGTTTAGTAAACTAACCGTAGAAGGTGGGAGAAAGAGACTAAGAAAACATAATTACCTAACAATATTAAAGATTTCTCTCAAATAATGTTTTAACTTATTTAAGCCTACATCATTACAACTACCTCATGCTCTGACTTTTCTAGTCCAGGGTATATATCCCTTTTCCCAAATAATCTAACTTGTCTGTACGGTAAAAGTTCAGCCATTGTTAATACAACGGTTTGCGTGACATCAATGTAACCTGGCAGCCAAGGAGAGTGGACTGGAATGCGCATGTGTGAACATTGATGACTTCACTGTATTAGTCAGTGGGGGCGCTAGATGTCGTTGAGTGAGCATGTGTACTGTGTGACCATCGAATTCAAAATGACTGAGCGAGTAGAGCAATGAATCTGCAATAAAATTTACTTGAACATTTCTCTGCAGAAACTATTCGGATAATTCAGAAGGCTTTCAGGGACGAAGCAATGGGTATAGCACAAATACAAATGTAGCACAAACGATTCAAAGATTGTTGGATTTGGAGCCCTGTGACTTCTGGCTTTTCGCAAAACTAAAATTGCCTTTGAAAGGGAAGAGATTGCAGACTGTCGATGAGATTCAGGTAAATATGACGAGGTAGCTGATGGCGATTCCAACAAAGAATTTTGCAGAGTGTTTTGAACAGTAGAAGAGATGCTGGGAGAACTGTGTGAGGTCCCAATGTGCCTACTTTGAAGAGGACTGATGTGTCAGTCTCCTATATTCAATGTTTCTTGAATCTTTTCCAATAAATGTCTATATTTTTCATATAACATGGCTGGATACATTCTGGACTGACCTCTGCATATGTATATATACCAGACAGTATTAAAAAAAATGCAGTGCTTTTGCCACACCAGGCAAGTCCCAAGGTGCAGACTGTGCAAAGAGGCCAGCATCTAGTACCTGGATGCAAGATGTTAGCAGGAACGGCATACATGGAGAGACACAACCAAATTGCTGGGATTGTGTACCGAAACATCTGCACGGAATATGGATTGGACCTGCCTACATCCAGATGGGAGATACCACAAAGGGTAGTCGAGAATGACAGGGCTAAGATCTTGTGGGACTTCAAGATCCAGACAGACAAGCAAGTGCTGGCCAACCAACCAGACATCGTGGTGGTAGACAAGGAACAAAGAACTGCAGTCGTGGAGGATGTGGCAATACCCAGTGACTATAACATCAGGAAGAAGGAACATGAGAAGGAGAACAAATACCAAGGACTGAAAGAAGAACTAGAAAGGATGTGGAAAGTGATGGCAATAGTAGTTCCAGTTGTGATAGGAGCATTCGGGGCTGTGACTCCAAAGTTGGAGGAGTGGCTTCAACAGATTCCAGGTGGGACAGCTGAGATCGCTGTCCAGAAGAGTGCGATTCTAGGAACAGCTAAGATACTGCGCAAAACCCTCAAACTCCCAGGCCTCTGATATAGGACTCGAGAATGACGAATAAACATACCACCCAGGAGGGGTGAGAAAATCTATTTATATATATATATATATATATATATATATATATATATATATATATATATATATATAATTTAAAAGCACTGCATTTTTTTAAAGCGGTTTGTTCATAATACCATACTTATGTAATGCATACATTATCACAGCAAATGCATAAAAGATTGGTATTATTTAATAACAGCAGCAAATGAGCTAGTTTTAACACAGGAAAGATAACAGATCTTCTGGCTCTCTGGTGTGCTCGCTCAAGTGGTGATGGTGTGCGGAATGTTACTTAAAAATGTTCACAATAGTATTGCACATACAATTTTGGTCAACTCAACCATTGTTCCATCTGCTTCCAGAGTTTAATATAGATTACCCTTGATTATATTCAATATTTTTTATACAGTAAATCTAGTGTCCTTAATAATCTAAAATTCTAAATTATTCACATAACTAATTTTAGGTCTACCATCATACTATTTTTCAATCAGCCTTTACGATACCTGCGGAGCATGCATCAGATATCCCATTGGATTACAGAACAGCTTGCTTATTGTTCTTATAGATTTATTTAGGTGTATGAATTATCTAAAAACACGGTATAAAATCGAAAATAATATCTCAATCTCGGCACCTATAGATGTACTGAAGGTGTATGTTACAGATAGAAATCTAAGCAAATGGAAAGAGGAAGGATTTACAATTTTGGGAGATCTTTTTTTAGACAATCTAAAATCCTTTCAAGAAATACAGAAAGGGAATACCCTTTTAAAAACTGATTTGTTAACCTACCTTAAAATAAAAAACATCCTGAGAAACAAATCAATAGCTATAGACATTTTTGATAAAATAGTCTCGATAGCGGGGAATAACAACTTAATCTCAAAAATAAATATGATATTATATGAACATAAACCTAAAAGGAAACTAAATAGTATCATGAAATGGGAACAGGAAATTAAAACAGAATTCTCAGATGACGAATGGGCAAAAGCATTCAAGCTAACCAAATAAACAATACATAACATTATCATTTATGAAAATAATATTGAGATTCTACACCGATGTTATATGGTCCCTGTTAAAGTATTTAAATTTCAAAAGAACACTCAAAATATATGTTGGTGATGTAATTTAAATCCCGATACACATAAATACATATGGTGGGAATGTATGAAGCTCCTGCCATTAAAAAATAAACTAGGACGAGTTATTGGTAAAATTATGGACTCTACTTTCCGAATAACCTCTCATACCTTTCTTTTCTATCTAGACCTACCTAACAATAATGATTTTTTACATATGCATGCGATACAGATTTTAATGGTAGTAAAGATATGTATTGCTAGATGCTGGAAAACATCTATAATCCCCTGATGGACTGAGATCCAAACTCAGTTGAATTATCAAAGTCTGATGATAAAAGCGGTCTATACTAATCTTGGTAACCTTGAGGTGTATCATGGAATATGGAACCCCTGGGTGAATAGCGATTTCACAGTGGTGACCTAGAAGGTGTTCCCGCATCCCCACTGACAGTGTCCTAGAGTGTAAGATGATTGTTTGGATGGTTGCATAAATGAGAGAGACTGATCCTACTTTTTTTGCGCAATTAAATATAGCAATTAAAAATCGTACGCACACGGACATGGAATGAATGTTGGGGAATCTAATAAGATAGTAAGATATTTCAGTTAAAATAAAATTCCCTAGGAATGGTATGTATATAATTCTATAGAGTTATGCATAATATTTAAAGATAATATGGAACTAGAATAAGCAAAAATGAATGATGATTTGGTATTTGATACTAAAGCTCTTGTAACGGACCGTTTCGCTCACAAGAGGATAAAAACCGTTTAAGCGATAATCCCCTTTCTGACACACAGGCACAGCTACTGCAATCACCAATCTCCCGAACTCTAAACTGTACGAATCTTCCAACTCCTGAACTGGAAACACACGAACCCTGGAATAGCTGAACAGGAAAAGCATACAATCCGCTTACACTCCTGGCAGTCAGCATACAATCCAATTCCCCCAATAACGAGACGACACTTCGTTTTGAGGGTCAAGCAGAATCTGTTTTACTGAGGGCTACCTGCCCGGTATTTATGCAGGTCTCCCACCTGGTGGACACTCCCCTAGGGGATCAAATGGGAGACTGAGACCACAGACAGACATGTATCATTTTAGTACATACAGCCACAATACTTTCCCACAATGCATCCTGGCTTTCTCCCCTCTGTCCTGGAGATAATTGAGAAGTAATTCAATTATCTCCCAGGACAGAGGCAAGACTCCATTATGCACGTGGTGACACAAAGACAGTATATCACTTTAAAATATACAATAGGACAACCTCTGGGGAGGTTGCAAAGAAGCTGTTAGTTCGGTAGATAGAATCTACCGAACGGCTGTTCAGAAAGGGAGAAATAAATCCTTCTGCACAGTAAAATTAACCCTTTAGCTGCCGGTCCATAATCCAAAGGCAGCAGGCGGGCAACCAGGCTTCTCCAGTTCACAGTGGCGAGGTTGGTTTCGCCACACTTCTCCCCTTTACCAATTAGACTAACAGGGTACCTGACCTCCTGCCGGTCAGTGCCCTGGTTAGTCCAGCAACCCACCCACAAGACAGAAACAGCAGTACAGCCCACCCACAATAAATGGTTACTACACCTGAGTAGAGGAGAACTTTGTCCATGTCCAGGTGTCTCACCCCGGCTGTGTGGAGGACTGGTAAGCTGCCTTGGCGGGTTGCTGAAAGGGCAGAGACCAGCGGCACTCTGCCCTGGTGCCAGTACTACCGCGGAAGTAGCTTGGTTGGAGCCTGGTCGCTGGAGGGGGAGACCGACTGTCTCCCCTCTGGATACATCGCTCTGTGGCTGGGGGGCAGGACCGACCATCCTTACCCCTTGTGGGCTAGGCTGCCTCTGGAGAGAGGGTGTAACAAGCTCCTCTCTCTGGACTGTCAACTGCTGCTGGGGAGAGGGGGTAGCAGGCTCTTCTCTCGGACACTTTGTCTGCTGGTGGAGAGGGGAACCAGCTGTCTCCCCTTTCATTATTTTGTCCTGCTGCTGGGGTGCGAGACTGATGGTCTCTGCTCTCTTTAGGACACTCTGCTGCTGGGGAGGAAGGACGGCACCTTCAGCTCCCTGGGGTACACACTGCCGCTGGGGAGGAAGGACGGCACCTTCAGCTCCCTGGGGTACGCACTGCCGCTGGGGAGGAAGGACAGCACCTTCAGCTCCCTGGGGCACACACTGCAGCTGGGGAGGAAGGACGGCACCTTCTGCTCCCTGGGGTACACACTGCCGCTGGGGAGGAAGGACGGCACCTTCTGCTCCCTGGGCTACACATTGCCGCTGGGGAGGAAGGACAACACCTTCAGCTCCCTGGGACTCACGCTGCCAGTGGGGAGGAAGGACGGCACCTTCAGCTCCCTGGGATACACACTGCCACTGGGGAGGAAGGACGGCACCTTCAGCTCCCTGGGATACACACTGCCACTGGGGAGGAAGGACGCTACCTTCTGCTCCCTGGGACACACTGCCGCTGGGGAGGAAGGACGGCACCTTCTGCTCCCTGGGGTACACTCTGCCGCTGGGGAGGAAGGACGGCACCTTCTGCTCCCTGGGGTACACACTGCCGCTGGGGAGGACGGCACCTTCTGCTCCCTGGGACACACACTGCCGCTGGGGAGGAAGGACGACACCTTCAGCTCCCTGGGCTACACATTGCCGCTGGGGAGGAAGGACGACACCTTCAGCTCCCTGGGACTCACGCTGCCGCTGGGGAGGAAGGACGGCACCTTCAGCTCCCTGGGATACACACTGCCACTGGGGAGGACGACACCTTCAGCTCCCTGGGACTCACACTGCCGCTGGGGAGGAAGGACGACACCTTCAGCTCCCTGGGATTCCTTTTTGGCCAAATCTACTAGGGATTGCAGGTACTCTCCTACTAGTTTCCTGGCGAGCTGCATGGCTCTCTCCGGGGGGTTGGGTCCATAGCCAGACAGCACCTCATTAACCTCTCTGTCAAACTCCTCCTGAGTGTAGTCATATGCCATGCTTGCTCTGCTGAAGTTGGTTCTTATGTAGATAGGGTCACTGTAAGGGTACTAGCGTTGCCCTCAATTTGTAATCCACGGAATGGTGTTGCCCTGTAGCTGTCCTTCTGGGCTGTGGAAATGATCCCGCCGCTTGCCACCAATTGTAACGGACCATTTCGCTCACAAGAGGATAAAAACCGTTTAAGCGATAATCCCCTTTCTGAGACACAGGCACAGCTACTGCAATCACCAATCTCCCGAACTCTAAACTGTACGAATCTTCCAACTCCTGAACTGGAAACACACGAACCCTGGAATAGCTGAACAGGAAAAGCATACAATCCGCTTACACTCCTGGCAGTCAGCATACAATCCAATTCCCCCAATAACGAGACGACACTTCGTTTTGAGGGTCAAGCAGAATCTGTTTTACTGAGGGCTACCTGCCTGGTATTTATGCAGGTCTCCCACCTGGTGGACACTCCCCTAGGGGACCAAATGGGAGACTGAAACCACAGACAGACATGTATCATTTTAGTACATACAGCCACAATACTTTCCCACAATGCATCCTGGCTTCCTCCCCTCTGTCCTGGAGACAATTGAGAAGTAATTCAATGATCTCCCAGGACAGAGGCAAGACTCCATTATGCATGTGGTGACACAAAGACAGTATATCACTTTAAAATATACAATAGGACAAATGGTACAGTAAATATACACATTTAACATATCCCCAGATAGCTCAGGTCTGAGTGCACATTATTATGTGAATGGCACTCAGACCACACGAATACAGTTTAATTGCCATGGAGCCAAAGTCTTTGATTACATGAACAGGCTCCATGGCATGGCTATCTGGGTTAAAACATTCCTCCAACATAAAATACCGATTTTACATGTATTCGCTAAATCAGTACGAATTAGAACCAGGGGCTGGAGATTCAGCGGTGTCTGCACGTAAAAGTGTCCGGGTTTGGTGCATGAAAGCCGGGCAGAAAAGCGCTGGCTGCCCGGGGAGCTCCAGAACACCGCCATCGTGTGGTGGCTACGTGTAACCGCGACCACCCAGTAACAATCAATTAAGCTGCGGTTAACCGCAGCTACTGGGTGGTCAATTGACGGCACATGCTTGTTAAGCCGCGGTTAACCGCAGCTTCAGGGAGGTAAATGGAGGGCGCACTCCAGCTTCTGGGTGGCCCATTAACAGCGCCGGCCTGCTTCCCACGGCTCTGGGGAGGTTGCAAAGAAGCTGTTTGATCGGTAGATAGCATCTACCGAACGGCTGTGCAGAAAGGGAGAAATAAATCCTTCTGCACAGTAAAATTAACCCTCTAGCTGCCGGTCCATAATCCAAAGGCAGCAGGCGGGCAACCAGGCTTCTCCAGTTCACAGTGGCGAGGTTGGTTTCGCCACAGCTCTTAAAAGTTAAGAAAGCACAAATTAAATACCAATTTCTGATGTAGAAGAAAAAAAACCCCAGCTTGCTTATCGTGAATTATTTTGTGCATAGAATAAGACATATATCCTGTACATGCACGCAAGGCAATAGTAGCTATTTATTCTCTTTGTTTTGCTCATGGAAAAGTGTATGGAAGAATTAACCCTTAACATTCTATGGTTTAAGCAAGACACATATGAGAGACCTACAGGCAAACATCCGTTGGTATGTAAATTGATGAAAGGAGTTGGATTAACCTGAATTCCTTTAAATGAAAATAATAATACGTGGGATGTAAATAAAGTATTACAAATGGTTTAATCATGGCCGGATAACAGCAATTTATCCTTAAAACAATTATTAACTAAATTAAGTGTGTTATTATGCCTCATTTCCTTTAAAAGAGTGTTAGATGTAAAAACATATAACATTATTTGAAGATCTTACTCCTGATGGAAATTAAATAAAACTCTTACACTTTATAGTTTATCCATGTTTTTCTTGTGTATGCATAATTAACTACTTAAAAGTATATGTGGTAGAAAACAAAAATATTGGGTAGTATACCACAAAAGTAGTAAAGAATATCACAGTATGTTAAAATATGAAATAATCTATGAAATAATTTGGGATGGTACATTTGAGGCCAACACCTGTTTATAGTTTACAAGTAACCTTGAGTTTTCCCAGAAACAAAGGCTATAGGTGATCTATTTAAGTATTCTTAAAGCTGCACATATATTTTTCACAAAGATGTGACCTTAACCCCATTAAGGACCGACCTGTTTTTGCGATGCTGTACGTTAAGTTCCAGGCCTCTTTTTACACTTTTGTGGTGTTTGCGTTTACCTGTAATTTTCTGCTCTCTCATTTACTGTTCCGATACAAGTTATATATTGTTTTTTTCAGGACAAAAGGGGCTTTCTTTACATATCATTATTTATATAATCTCATGTAATTTAATTATTATTATTTTTTTTTAAATGATGAAAAATTGAACAAAAATACATGTTTATTTACTTTTACTTGAAAAATATTTTACTCACCTACAAAAGCTAATGAAAAAAAACTGCTAAATAGATAATAAAAAATTGTCATGAGTTTAAAAATACCTAGTGTTTACATGCTTTTTTGCAAGTTATAGGGCTATTAGTACAAGTAGGATATTGCGGTTTCAAAACATACATTTTTAAAATTTATCAATAGTGACATTGTAACACTATTATCTGTCATAAATCTCTGGAAAACACCCCACATGTATATATTTTTTTTAAAGTAGACAACCCAGGGTATTCATCTAAGGATATTTTGACACTTTCTATGCAGCCATTTTACCACCAGTCTTTGCCAAACTTCACATAGGTCGTTTTTTTTTTTTCCACATACATTGCAATTCAGGTATAAATTCACAGACCCTGTTATGTGTTGCTGCCAAAAACTAATATGTGTTCAGCAACATCTCCCGAGTACAGTGATACCACCCATGCATAGGCTTGTCAGGTTGTTAGGGCGCTAAAAGGCCACATTTGGCAGGTGCGCATATCCATTTTCCAACTTGGAATTTTGACATGTAGTCAACCTGTGCACATGTCCTATTTGGGACCTTTGTAAGGCCGGCCAATGTATTTTACCCCCATCAAACCATATATTTTTGAAAAGTAGACACCCTAGGGTATTTCAAATGGTGGTATTTTAACACTTTCCATGCACTAATTCTACCACCAGCCTTTGTCAAACTTTTGGGTAGCAATTTATTGTGTGTTTTTTAAAACACACTTTGTACTTTAGGCATGAATTAACAGATCCTGTTGTGTCACTGCCAAGCAACACCCCAATATGTATTCAGCAACATCTCCCGAGTACAGTGATACCACCCATGTTTGGGGGCTAAAAGGCCACGATAGAGTCTTGTGCATGTCAGTTTTTCAACTTGATATATAGGTATGCTTGGCCTATCTTCAGTTTGGTATATTTTTGCATCCCCCAGTTAGTGTTACCATCATGCAAGTATATATTTTTTATCAAGTAGACATTCCAGGGTACTTTATATGGGGTGTTTTAACATCATTTCCCTAACCATTGTGCTAAAATAATTTCAGAGAACCTGCATGGTGATAATTTGTGAATTCTGATTTTAGATTTGAGCCAGCAGGTTATATGTTACAGCCAGAAAACACCCCAGTTTTTTTTTCTGCAAAGTCCACTGAGTACACCTATGGCCCCCCATGCATTGGTTTGCCACGATTTTACAGTAACACATTTTGGACTTGCCCATTTTGGCTGAATATAGTTTGCTTGCATTGCTAGGCACATGTTGAGTGTGGTGCAGGTTTCCATCCCCCAAGTTGAATTTATGGTTTGAAAGTATATATTTGAATAAAGTACACATCCAAGGTTTTGACTTCTTTTCCCCAACCATTTTGCCCAAAAAATTCAGAGAAAGTATGTGGTGATAATTTTTGAATTCAGGAAACTAACTAAAATGTTCAGCTTTCAAAAGAAACAAAAAAAGAATTCAGGAACAATTCTTACAAAAAGGTATGGTAGAGCTTAAAACATTTTCCAATACATAATCCAGGTTTTGAAGGGCAATCGGGACAGGGGGTGTCTGTCCTTTTCCCTTCTTTGTAAGAGACCCGGCAACGTTTCTGGGGATTTGTTTTATTTGCAGTGGGGGGGGGGAGGGGGGGGATCTTAAAAATATTACGCGTAGCACCAATTCTTGATTCCTCTGGCACCGTTGTTGGAACTTCAACGGAACCATCTCTATAAATGATTGTTGAAATCACTTTTAGTTGAAATTGGAGAAAGGTGGTTCTTCCAGGATTACGTTTTTTTTTTAAAGTATAAACGAATTGTAGGTTGCTACTTGCATCAGATAGATAGCCACCTTTTTGTACCAGGCTTTAGTTTTTCTTAAAATAAGATTTGGCTGTCTGAGCTGATCAGCCAAATCTAAACCCCCCATGTGCCTGTTATAAGCCCTGACGCAAACAGGTTTGGAATTTACTCTGCCTCGGACAGTGACGCCTGACATGCTTTCGTCATGGCTGGTGGTTAGCATGTTAACATCCTTCCTGTCCTTAAATTAAATTGCAAGCACTTCAGCTTTTTTCGTAGAGCTTTGCATTGACCTTTTTCTAATTTGGCCTCTATGAGAGATCTGGGGAAATCTTTGGATTTTTTTCTAACAGTGCCGCAGGCCAGTGTCTGCAAACTATAAAGCGATTTAAACAAACAAACACTACTATAGCAATTGTCCACATAAAGGTGGTAACCCTTATTAAACAAGGGGATCAGAAGGTCCCAAACTATTTTCCCACTTTTCCCAGAGAGTCAGGACAGCCAGGAGGGTCCAGTTGACCATCTTTCCCCTCATATACGCGAAAGGCAAACGTATAGCCACTTTCGTTCTCGCACAATTTGTAAAACTTGACGCCATACCTAGTGCGCTTTGAGGGAATGTACTGTCTGAACCCCAATTTCCCTTTATATTTCATAAGGGATTCATCAACAGATACATTTTGCTGGGGAGTATAAACGTCAGAAAATCTTTGCTGCAGATGGTCTATTAGTGGGCGTATTTTGTGAAGCCTGTCATATTGGAGGTGATCTCTGGGGTGACAGAGGGTATTGTCATTGAAATGCAAGTATCGCAGCACCAACTGATATCTTGCTCTAGACATTGTTTGGGAGTATATGGGACTAGAACAGATTGGGTTGGTGCTCCAGTTAGAGCGGATTAAGGGCTTCTTTATTATCCCCATGAGCATTATAAGAGCCCAGAATTTTTTGAGTTCAGGGACATTTGTGGGATGCCAAGCATGCTCCCTGACTACATAGCTACCTGGATTTGCATAAAAAAATTGGGTAGCATAGAGATTAGTCTGGGAAGCAATCTCCTCCCAGATGCTATCCCCCCAAAATAGCTCCATATAATGCATAGCGGAGAAGTCCTGCACATTGACATTAAGGCCTGCATTGGCACTAAAAGGGGGGATGTTGGGCACAACTAACTGTGGAGGTACCCAGTCCTCCTCCACATTCGGCGTAGCAGGTGAAGCACAGCTTCTTTTTGCAGCCAGCTCACAGACAGATGACGTGTCACTAGACGTGTCACTAAACTGACCTGGGTCAAAATTGGATGCAGTGTAAGTGGCGTAAGAGTCTGACGCCAAGAAGGCATATGCCACTTGCAAGTTATACACGCGCTGCATGTTTCACCAACACACTAACTGACACAAAACTAACAAATTGCTAAAAAAAAAAAAAAAACTTTTTTTTTTTTTTTTTTAAATAGACTAAAACAGACTTTAGCGGCAATCCCTAAACTAACTCATGAAAAGAGAATCTAATGGAGATTTGGGGGAAGGAAACTGACTAAAGTTTGACGCTTATAAAAAAAAAAGTCTAAAACACAATAAAACACCCTAAAGCAGCATTTTGACAAAGAAAAACCCCTTAAGGGCAAAACAAATAATAATTACAGACTGTACTAATGCACTGCTGTAACAGGACTTGGCAGGAAAGGGGTTAAAATTGATTTTTTTTTTTTTACTTTTTTACAGGTTTTGACACTTCTAGCAACACTTTGAACACTGTAACAATCTATCCGCTCTGATCTCTGTCTCTCTCGCCTCACAAAACGCTACAGAGAGCGGGGCAGAGATCAGTGTCAAAGTGAGTGTTTGTAACACCCACTTTGACATCAGCCAATTGTGAGCGATCGCGGATCGCTCACACGCCGCAATTGGCTGTTATTATCTGCCTGGGATGCCGGGCAGATAGTAACAACGGGATTTCGGCGTAAGCAATCTCTGATTGCACCTGCCGCCCGTTTTCCGTTAAGACGGTTCAGGACCGTCACCGGTCCTCAACGGTATGTTACACATGACAGTCCTGAACCGTCATCGGTAGGCAAGGGGTTAATTGAAAAAAAAACAATTCCAAATATACAAGAACAGGGCACTTTGTCTTGAAGGGACACTAGAGTCAGCAGAACAACTATAGCATAATGTAGTTGTTCTGTACAGTTAGTCCCTGTAGTGTTTTTGCAGTAAACATCATCTTTCAGAGAAAAGGCAGTGTTTACATTACAGCCTAGGGATATCTCCAGTGGTCACTCCTCAGATGGCTACTAGAGGTGCTCCCTGGGGCAGTGTCTGACATTCAGTGACTCCACCCTCTGCATAGAGACACTGAACTTTTCTCATAGAGATTCACTGGTTCAATGCTCCTTCAGTGCTCCTTTACGTAACTGACAATTTTTGGCAATGTGGCAAAAGACAGAGCTATAATCAGCTTATTCCTCTACATCTTGCCATTTTCATTAGTTGCTGTGAATGATAGCTGATAGAAACGAGTGCACCTTTGTGCCTAATGTGCAACAGAGGTCTATGGCATATAATTGTACATGTGAGAGATCAATATCGAAACACTGCAAATCTCTCAGGATGTTCCATAGACTTGTTTTTTGTACTCTCGTGCATGTGAGAGAATCCATTGAGACAGTTACTGGCAGAATAAGCTCACAGGAACTGAACAGAAGGCCAAGGAAGAAGATTGTTGCACCAAAGAGCTCTACTTGACCTTCTGTTGCATAACTTAGAAGTGAGATGGTAAGATCTGGGGATTCAGTATATGCCGGATCTAAGATTTTGAAAGTACTTTATCATTATCTTATACACTATCTGTGTAAAGGAGGTGAACTTTAGGTGTCGAGGAGACAATGTTATTTTGTGCACTCAAGTTTAAGAAAAAAAACAGATGGGCTGGCACCCTAAGACTCAAAACTACAATGAGCTATGACAGTTCTTAGAGTATCCCGTTAATCTGTTTCCTAATATCGGTTACCCCTTCTCTCAGTTCTCATTTCGACTGTAATGTTTCACTCTCCCATCAATCTGTCTTCAAGTAATGCCTGACTATGGACCATAATACGCTAGGTGAGATATTCAATGTGGCAGGTAACAGGGTTCCGTTGACATTTTGTGCCTTGCCTTCCCTATAAAATGGTCTATCACAATTATTCCAATTCTTTTCAGTTCCTTCTTCACACATTATAGACAGCAAGAAGATAATCTGATAGGAATAAGGAAGACATAGACAAACAAGGAAAGCATGGTATTAACTGGAATTGAAGAAGAAAACTATAGAATTAGGGTAACTTGAAAGAGTAGAATTTTGAGTAAATAAAGGTGACCTTTTATCGGGGCATTGCACTGTTTATTTAACACAATATGGTAATAAACCATTACTAAGTTGATAAGATACTTTGTGAGAACAGATTTTTTTATTTTCCTTTGGAATAACATTAAAACATATTGAGGAGAAGACAAAACTTTGAGTAAGACTATAAAAGCCACAGATGATCAATTGAAATAAAAAAGACAGAAGATTGCCCATTAGCTGCATCCAGATGTGTCTATTCTCCCAGAAGCGATTTTTGGATTTCCTCTATGTAAAGTGTTCCAGACCTCTTTTAAAGTTACCAATGCTGTTAGTGGTAAACATTTCCAGTAATATTAGATAGAAATGCATTTTCAAATT
The DNA here is from genome assembly GCF_036172605.1 of Pelobates fuscus. Lineage (NCBI taxonomy): Eukaryota > Metazoa > Chordata > Amphibia > Anura > Pelobatidae > Pelobates > Pelobates fuscus. The sequence goes on from NC_086322.1 coordinate 227,631,762, forward strand.
TGTAGTTTATTTTTAGTCTCCCTGGGTAAAGTAGATCACCATTTCAGTCACTGAGCCATATCTGCCTTAGACTTATAATCCTCAAAGTGATTGATGTGGTGTGGCCCCTAGATACATATTTACCAAGAAGATCACACATCATTGTGGAATGTTTTCACGCGCATAACAATTTATTATTTCACCACATAACAAGAATGCTTGACAGATGTTGTAAATGGAGACCCCTGTAAAAGCCGTGCAATCAATTTAGCAGTGGCTTATTTGGCTTGGCATACAATAAGGCACTGACTTAAAATTATAGGTTGGGGGAAGGTAGCTGTTCCATGGGGTTACAGGAGTCCTACAACCTTGTTAACCTTTCTAACTCTTATGTCTAATGGCACCATAGACCTTTTTCCTACACTCTATTGATAGAAGTTGTGCTACAGAGGTATGATGTCATATTCTAAGGATTTCTAATGATTCAAGAGGAGAACACCAAAAGTAAAGAGGTTTGTTCACTAGGCAGGTCTTTATTTTTTTTCCAATAGTTATTAGATAACGCAGCCCTTAGACCGGTTCTTCTTACTACTTTCCCCGCCAGGCAACCATCTATTTATTCATGTATCAATTTATGTAGGACATAAACAGTGTGTGCAATTAACTAAATTGCAGTAGGGTTGAAGTTAGGAGAAGCTAAATATTTTCATTCATGTATATATTTCCACTCTCATGTTATGCTCTTGCTCGAAGATAAATCAAGATCCAACACTGACCAAGAGAACTCAGCAGGAGCCATTGCCCTCAAATCCTAGTCAAAGGTTTAAAACAAGATTATCGGGTGTAAGTTAAAGTATACTTTACTTTCTTAATTTTGTTTTATTATTTTTTTTTTTTTTTTACATGCCAGACATTATTATCCATTTGTTCCACATTGATAGTTTTTAAATCTACTTTTCTTCTATTACATAATAAAGGCATAACAAAAGTAAAACATACAATAAAACTGCATGTGAATGATTTACTGCAAATATTTTGGTGTGAATTATCCTACAGTTTACAAAATGTTCCTGTCAATCTCCAATGTCAATTTACTCGAACAGGTAAACTGCTTTTTAAATACTTCATTGTGAAAAGTGGATGTAAAGGTTGGAGCTACTACGGTCTTTGAATTTTTTTTTCATATGCAGTTAGATATAGAAGATTTTGATTGTTTTTATTTTATAAACTGTAAGTTCATAATTCCACATGTTAGGATACACATATTTGCCCTTGGTGAAATAATTAGGTTAACCTACTATCCAGCTACAGTGTGTAAAAAGCATAATCACATGGACACCCAATAAAAAAAAAAGTGCCTTTAGTTAAGTAATATAGCATACAATTTGAAATGTATCTGGTACTATTTGAACAGCTTTTAGAATATTAAACCATCCCAACCTGTCTGATACTCAGATTAACGCACTGGAGTCCATGAAAAACGTCTGTGTTACTTTATTTTCACGACTGTCTAATTGTATTGTACAATGTTGCATAACACTTTGGAACATGAGGTAAATCACAATCCAGATTCTGTATCTGAATTATACATTTCTGACTTTCAAATGATAACTCAAGAGTGTTTTCAACGAAATCCAATCCAAAAAATACCACACTACTTTCAGCTATTAAAAGGAATAGAGATACAAATCATTATCAACTTATCGCCATTCACTGACCGAGTGCGTCAGTTGATTGTTCAGTATCGGTGAATGACATGCTGTGTACAGAAATATTATATACAGAATTTACACTAGCCAACTCAGAACTGCAGTTCATAACAAAACCCTGCACGTACACACTCCAGGCACCACTGAGAAGTAACTCTTTAAATTCAGTGCAGTCGAGTTTGTGAGGCTGGGGACAAACAAAATTAATCCATGTGGACAACATCAAACCAGCCTGGCTGTCACCTTTTTATAGTGGTGATAATAACAAGTGACGTGTATTATTAACCTGGTGTGGCATTGATATTTATGTTTTTTTTATGCGTGTTCAAATTGGACATTTGGGGTATAGTCTACATGTGTACATTTATGTTATCAGGTGTGCTGTGTCATTTTGCTAATAAAGAGAGGCCATAAACATTTCATTTAATTGAATTGGTTATAGGGACTGGAGTCCCCTGGCACTGTCCCCCGTTCAGTGGTTAAACCATTTTAAAGTAGTTCTCTACTATACCAGGGCAAAAAAAGGCTTCTGGCATACTTTCATACTAGTGACAGTATTTGTCAGTTTTTTTTCTCATTTAGCCGTTCTTATTAGTGATGCAATACCCCTGAAAATAACCTCTAGATGTCCCATGGTTACTATACCCAAGGGCATTCTCTGCAAATATTAAAATCAGCATTTAGTTAGCACCAACATTATCCGCAGCACTTCACAATTATACAATGGGGATATTTGACAAGTAATTTATATACAGATTAAAACTGACAAGAGGTGAAGAAGGCGCTTATGATGATATGGCGGTCATGGCATCTATAATTCGCCCAAAAATGCATACCAACAAGATAATCTATAGTAAGTGAGGGTCAGATGCCGTACACTGATCAGCCACAACATTAAAACCACTGACAAGTAAGTGAATAATATTAATTATATTATTACAATGGCGCCTGTCAAGGGATGGGATATATTGGGCAGCAAGTGAAGTCAGTTCTTGAATTTTATTTGTTGGAAGCAGAAAAAATGGGCAAGCCATAGATCCAAGTGACTCTTACAAGGGCCAAATAGTGATGGATAAAGAATTGTGGGGTGTTGCCGGTAAACGGGGTTAGTACCTACCAAAAGTGGGGCAAGAAAGGACAACCAATGAACCGGCATCATGGTCATGGGCGCCAAGATTCATTGATGCACATACAGAATGAAGACTTGTCCATCTGGTTAGATCTCACAGAACAGCTACTTAGCTCAAATTGATGAAAACATTAGTGCTAGCCATGATAGAAAGGCTAGCATTAATGTTTTCGTGCATCGCATTTGCTGCGCATGGGACGGTGTATTGACACCTGTCCACCTCCAAAAGTAACTTCGATGTGGTCATCAGCCTCAGAACTGGACTGTGGAACAATTGAAGAAGGTTGCCTGGTCTGATGAATCACATAATCTTTTGGAAGAGGTGGATAGCTGTGTGCGTGTGCATCGGTCACCTTGGGAAGAGATGACAGCAGGATGCTATGGGAAGAAGACAGTCCAGCAGATGCAGTGTTATGCTCTGAAACAATGTTCTGATGGGAAACCTTGGGTCTTAACATTCCTGTGGATGTTACTTTGACATGTACCACCTACCTAGAGATTGTTGCAGTACATTCTACACCCCTTCATGGCAATAGTCACCCTGCCACAGTGTAAAAATTGTTAAGGAATGGTTTGAGAAAAATTACAAAGAGTTCAAGTGTTTGCCTTGGCCTCTGAATTGCCCATATCTTAAATCCAATTGAGCATCAATAGGATGTGCTGGAAAAATAAATCCGATCTATGGAGACCCTACCTCGCACCATGCAGGACTTAAAGGATCTGCTGCTAATGTCTTTGTGCCAGATACCACATGACACGTTCAGAGGTCTTGTGGAGTCCATACCTCGACGCAACAAAGCTGTTTTGGCAGTACATGGGGACCAACACAATATTAGGCAGGTGGTTTAAATGTTGCGGATGATCAGTGTAATACTCATACAACAGTTATCATCATTAGCATTTACATACCACCAGCAGTTACTTGACAATTACACAATGAGATTATTTAAAAACAAGAAAGTAACAGTCAACAATATTGTTGGCAGACACAAGAGGTGCAGAAGGCCTGATCAAATGAGTTTACAATTTAGGATAACAAATGTATAAAAATAATCAAATTGTGCCTCTGTGTTGACTCTATAACACAAACACATATTGTTTACAAAGAAACTCTGATTAAAAGGCATTTGTTTAATTTCAAACACAAATTTTCTTTTAACTAAACCTCACACATGGACATTTATGCAACATATACAAAACATGTATATTAGGACTTAATTAAAAAAGCTTGCTTAACAGTAACACTAAAACAAACCGTATATAAGCACATATGGTTAATCTTATACCAGTTAGCACTGACGGTAACAAAGTAAGTCAACCTTGCTATACATTTAGCTTTTTTAATAGAAATTGATTTGGGGGGGAAATTCTATATATGATCACAGATGTTTAGGAAGTGAAGCATAAATGTAGGTCTGGAATCCATATGACATATCTGTATAAAAGATAAATCATAGCTGTGAATCTGCTAACTCAAACAGTTATACAACATGGACCTAATCAGGGACAATTAAAGCTCTGTTTAGGTTAGATAGTTATGCTTAATTTGTGCACCTTGGTTTAGGTTAAATTTAGAGTTTGTTTTATTTAAGATCCAGTTATTAAAAACATTTACTTTATTTTGTAAATTACCCATAGCTCGAAACAAACCCTTACCATTATTTTTTAATAGATTAAATGGTTTTATTTGTTTCATGATTTGTGGAAAGGGTTTTGTTTCAAACAAATCAACACGTTGCCAAACAAATCAATTTGTTTAAAGAATTATGCAACAAATGCACATGTCTAATGCAAATCACGATTTTTCTGAATTTTATTTCCCTTACATATTTATTTCCTAACAATAAAAATGACAGTGGACAGAAATCTTTAAAGGGGAACAGCCACTTTTCTGGAATTTATACTATTGAATAATACATTGAAATCACCTATAACTTCTGTTAACCTCTTTCATGAGATGCCCAATTTTCTTTTAACATTAATGTAGTGACAACTTGTTCTGTAGTACTTTAAAATATTATAAACAAGGGGGGGCGGAGCCGACGGCGTTAAGGAGCAGACGCCATTTCACTCAGCTCCTCGGCCATAGCCCCAAAAACCGACTACTACTACCGTATAGCCAAACATCCAGGGCTGCGATAGCGACCCTTGCATTGGGGTCCACGAACCGGTCCGGTGGATGCCTTTTTTATGCCCATCGGGCGTGAAACTCCGGCGCAAAGTGCCTCGGGCCTACAGGGCGGGAATCCCGCAGCGGCCGCACAATACCTCCTGGGACGAAGACTTCTGGGACACAGATCCACAAACAGCCTACATACCCTGGGACACACCAGGACCTTCGATGGGCCGCAAGTCGCAAAAACCGGCTCCGGCCGCAACCACCTCGACTCACGATATCGACCAGATGCTGACCGCGACACCCCGCACGCGGGAGCCCGCATCCCCCCGGCAAGAGTCTACCACTGACCCGGTGAGAGATAAGGTACCTGGGACTGGAACACAAACTACACCCGACACGGAACCGCCTGCGACAAAGCGGGACATACATGATCTCTTGGCACACTTCCAGGACATGTTCTTTGCAGAGCTTAATCTGGTTAAAGCAGAAATGCAAGCCATCACAGAACGCCTTAGAGTCACTGAGGAGGACTCTGCTGAAACAAAGCTACACATGGACACCCAGGGGGAAACCATAAAACAGCTACAAACCCACCACTCACAAATAGCAGCCAGAATGGATGCACTGGAAGATAAAAGCAGACAAAATAACATCAAGATAAGAGGAATAGCGGACACCGTGCCAGCAGAAGAACTACCCCATCTTATTAGGCGACTAACGGCGGCCATCATCCCAACCAAGCATGCAAAGCAGTTTGCCTATGATGGACTATATCGCATCACAACATACTCACAAACACCAAATACCCAGCCTAGGGATGTCATACTCTGCTGCCGAACCATCGCAGACAAACAACGACTGCTGAAGGCACTGCGGGGGAAAACCCCATTCCAATTTGAGACTCACTCACTCACGTTCTATCAGGACCTAAGTAAGGCCACACTCATGTGGCGGAAGACAATGCGCCCCATCACGCAGCCTCTGCAAGCCGCTGGTATTCCCTATAGATGGACTAACTCAAGGACACTGCTATGCACCAAAGAAGGGAAATCCTTTAAAGCAACCAACCCCGCCGAGGGCCCTCAATTTTTCAAAGCCTTGGGCCTTCCAGCGCCAGACCCAGCGACACTACCCCAGAGAGTCTGGGATGTTGACAACATACCCCCTTTTATCCCCGGAAGGGACAAGGACACTGTCACATGAATAAGACCGCGACTGCATGATGTTTTCTGATTAACGTTAACACAACTGTTCAAATATTGTACCTTAGGCCAATACGTGCACCTATGCACTGTTAATAGCTCCATAGGCATTCTTGTTTAATCATGTTCAATGGTTTCTTGTTACATACACAAACGACTTCCACACTGATCCATACATATGCTCCTGACGCTACTGTACGAACAACGTCGGAGGCCCCACTACCTGCTCAGCCACTACACACAATCACCACAAAGGGACCATCTGACACTGATACGCGCCTACTCTCCTCCCCCCCCCCCATTTCACCCTGTGAAACAGGGGTACTAAGACACATAATGGACACCGGGGTCTAGACCCCATGAGCGAGCCAAACAATTAGCCCATAATACCCCAGAAGCAACGTGACAAAGGGGCCAGGCCAACACCTCCTAGCCCTACCCTCCAGTCCCATCGGGACAGACCAACTAAGCTAACCAGAGAACAACACCTTTGCCTGAAAACAGGGCAACCTATCCAGCATGGGCTAGCCTAACAACATAATGGGCATTACGCCTATTGCCCCCTACTCACATCATACAGACATAACTTTGTGACACCACAATTCATTCACATATTAACTAGTTACTACTGTAAAACATAACATGTCACTAAATAAGCACACACCAGTCACTCTACTGCTATTACCAATACTCTGCTCCAACATGTGTACCTCTTTTTTCTTTTTTTTTATAGCTGATTTAACTACTGTTAGTCTGTTATACCTTATAATTATAAAATGTGCAACTGTTTAACTATGTCAATGTTTGAACCGGAATTGCCAGCAGCTGCTATCGTGGCACTGCAGGCGTGTTTGTAACCAATTGCACGAGAAAATAAAGAATTACAAAAAAAATATTATAAACAAGGGAACAATAAATGTGACAAAAAATTACTATACTACTACTACGACGAGGCACAATTTCACTATGCTGACTGCAAGGTGCAAAGGAGCATATATAATAAGACATGGAGCTAAGATGGCGGCTCCCAGTTGCAGAATAAAGTGATGTAGATTAATTTAATTTTCACACCTCACAAATACATTAGTGTTAAGTAGAAGGACGAGCAAACATAATTTAAAAATCCTCAGAAGTGACAGCTTCCTTTAACACTTACTGTACGTATAATCCTTTACAAGTTGCAGGCAAGTGGTTTTGGTTGTAGCATACCGGTGTGCCTCAAGCCACCACAACGTGTACCGTGAACACATTGAGTTCAGGGCTTTTAATAGGCTGAAAGCAGTCATTAGAATGTGTTTTTAATAGGTGTTGTCATTAATAAGTGTCAACTATAAATTAAATCTAATATGTCTGTTTGGATAAAAACTATGTATATCCCACTATGAAAGCTTCAAAAATGCAACTTTTCTAAGTTGCAGATGAAGGTATAAAGAAAACAAAATGTTGATGTGCCTTTTAAATATTCCTCTAAAGTGTGTGTTTTGTCCAAAAATATTGAGAACCTCTGCTCTGGGTATAACACTATGGCTTTGTACTTAAAATATCTACAGCAACAGAACACTGTCTCTATACTGCAACTATGTAATGTACACTCTAAAGTTAGAAATACATACTGTTAGAGTGTTATACTTGCTATACAGATTATTGATATTACCCCACGGTGTGTGTGTGCCTGCCTCACTTCATGCACCACTCCTCAAGCTACATAGTTACATGGGCTAAAAATAAAAAACTTGCGCCCATCCAGTTCATTACGGATGATCTCAGCCAATCCAATTGTGACGAAAAAGACTTTGCCACTGGGGTTTGGAGGGGACTACTTGCCAGCCTTTTACCCTGTGACTATGGCCCCTTTAATTTATTGAGGTTACAGATACTATTTGTGCCAATTGGGACTTAGCACAATGTTCTTCGAACTTTCAAAGTGGTCGGACTGGAACTTCGGATACAGTCGAAGTGGCCGCCATTAGACATTCGAACACGTGGCGGCGGCCATTTTATTTAGTCGAGCGGGTTCAGCTGTGTTTTGTCGTCAAGTTCATGGAACTCAAATCGGACACGTGACGGCACGAACTCCGCTGTAAAAGTTACCTTCCAGGAAACTTCGACAATTCGAACGGGAGTCGAACGGCGTTCGGTGAGTTGAAGCCCACGGACAAAGGGCACACATTGACTGTTTAAAATAGACCAGCCGCACAGCCTAATTCTCTGGAACTGTTTTGGGCATGAAACCATATGTGCGGTCGGTCAAAAGAGACTTCCAGGAATTTCCTGAACCCTTTGCTCTGATCTGGGTGATTTTTGGATATGTTGTTCACCCAGATCAGGGCTATCAGGAGATATGTTGTATCTTGGGGTACGTATTGGACTTTATAAAAATTTGTGGGGGGGTTTCGGTTTGGGGATAATTAAGTTAATGTATTATATACCTTAATTGTATCACAGGCAGAGGGGAGGGATTGTGTACTGTATGTGGGAGTGTCGTTCATTGTTACATTGTTTTTATTGGCTTGTACACTTTGTGTCCCTGTGCCCAACAAGATCCACCTGGGCCTCACCTTTGTTGTAAAACCTGCATAAAAGGCCAGTGTGCCCCATTAAAGCTGAGTTCCTGTTTTACCCTCAACACGTAGCCTTGCCTCGTGATTGGATGAGGAACTGCCATATCATTACTAGCTCCTGTAAGAGCTGTTCCAGCTATGCTCTCTGGAGCAGGAGAGGTTCTTCCCACACGGTCCTGGATATCCGAGGTTGGTCCAGGGTGGGAGGAAGACGCCGAGATTCCAGTTAAGCTACGACGGTTGTGGAGTATGCGGTGGTGGTGGTGTACGTTGTGGTGCTTATGGTCCTTAGCGTTGGCTAGGAAGCATCGGTTGGTGGAGGTGCCCAGTCGGGGTGCCAGGTAATCCGTCACACACATGATTTTGATTGGAAAGCACAGGAGGGGGAGCTAGTGCACATGTGCGTCAATCCTCATGCATCAGCATCTGCTCATAAATTTGCATTGAGTCAATGCATCACTATAGGGCGCAATCAGCACCTTCTTTGGGCAACCGCGCCAGAAAGTGCATCTAGTTGTTGTCTAAGTGACAGGCACTAAAGATGTCAGTAATGGCTTTTTGAATAGTATCTGTTTGCTTCTGATTTCATACAAGAACAAAGTAAACATATGTATCAAACAGGATACTGGACGGAAACTTTACATTTTGGGTCGGTAATTGCTCTTAAGTTTTCTTAATGGGCAGTTTCCCTTTGAATCTATGTTTAAATTACTTTTATATAAAGCCTCTAACATGCAGAACTATGAAATCATTCATTAAGGTCGGAAGGCTAAGAATGATCCTTGAAAATATTTTAATTTGCCGACTATGAAAATGTAATTTGCGTAATGTGATTTCTCTAGTTAAGGATTCAAATACGGCACAGAGGTCAAAACCAAGTGTCTCTCTTTGCTATGGTGAGATTCAGATCTCCAACTAAAAACAGCCAGAAATTTAAAACAGTTTAAGCCATGTCCCAAAATGTTCTTAAAATCCTCTTAGTATCTATTTACCCCAGAGTCATATATATTATAAAGTGCTAAATTGGCCTCTTAAAACCTGAATGAACAAATGGCAGACTTAGGTTAATAAACTTCACACCCTAGCAACATAAACAACAACTGAGCCTTTCCTGTCTTTGGAGGATGCAACAATGCAATGCATTTAAGGATCATCAGAACACACAACTGGTTCTGTCTACATTATAGTCTTGAGTACCTGTTCCCTAATTACCAAGGACCATGTGCTTCTATATCGCATCTGGAAATAGTGTTTTTGGAAGGGTCCCAAGTGTGAAACTTGAACTGTTCACCACTCTTTGCCTGATGCATCATATGGGGAAATAAGCCAGCCACACATGGAATATAAAGCCCCTAGCAGCCATGAAAAACACACTGTATCAGCTTATATAGCTGTGAGTAATCTTCTGTGACTTGCTATGGAAACAACGTTTTAAAATACGTGCAGCTAATTAACTAGTCTGGCACAGAGCAGAATTTACATGTCACACACGTAAGGATCATAACCATAGAAAACAAATATGAAAAATCAAAATGTTTCTAAAGCAGTAATGGTTATATAAATAGTATCTGAAAAGGGATGCACGGAAAAGAAAGACAAAGACATGTTGACAAAATGTATGTTTTGTAATAAGATTTTCCTAAATTATTCCAGTACTTGGTTCCTCATGTGGTTCTGTAATCACCAACATATAATTTAGCTACCGTATATACTCGAGTATAAGCCAAGTTTTTCAGCACATTTTTTGTGCTGAAAAACCCCAACTCGGCTTATACTCGAGTCAGAGTCTGTATTATGGCAATTTGCATTGCCATAATACAGACTGGGGGGAGAGGGGTGCTGGCAGAGCTGTACTTGCCTTTCCTGCAGCTCCTGTCAGCTCTCTCCTCCTCCGCGCCGTCCGTTCAGCACCTCGGTCAGCTCCCAGTGTAAGTCTCGCGAGAGCCGCGGCTCTCGCGAGACTTACACTGGGAGCTGACAGAGGGAGCTGCACAGACCGCGCGGAGGAGGAGAGAGCTGACAGGAGCTGCAGGAAAGGTAAGTACAGCTCTGCCAGCACCCCTCTCCCCCCCCACTGAACTACCAATGACACTGGACCACAAGGGAAGGAGCCCCCCTCCCTGGCCAGCTAGCAAGCAGGGAGGGGGGACGAAAAAAAAAGATAATTAAAAAAAAAAAGAATAATAATTAAATAATAAATAATAATAATAAAAAAAATAATAATATAATAAAAAAAAAAAAATTATAATTAATAATATATCAAATGCCCACCCCCACCCCCACCAACACATACACAAACACACACTGCATCACACACTCACACTGCACTCATACACACACTGCACTCATACACACACTGCACTCATACACACTGCACTCATACACACTGCACTCATACACACTGCACTCACACTGCAAATAAATATTCAATTAATATATACGCACACACACTGCACTCACACTGCACTCATACACACACACACACTGCACTCATACACGCACACTGCACTCATACGCGCACTGCACTCATATGCGCACTGCACTCATACGCGCACTGCACTCATACACGCACTACACTCATACACGCACTACACTCATACACGCACTACACTCATACACACTGCACTCATACACACACTGCATTCATTATATACACACACTGAAAATAAATATTCAATTAATATATACGCACACACACTGCACTCATACACACACACACTGCACTCACACACTGCACTCATACACTGCACTCATACACACACACACTGCACTCACGCACTGCACTCATCCGCACACTGCACTCATCCGCACACTGCACTCATACGCACACTGTAAATAAATATTCAATTAATATAATTTTTTGAGGATCTAATTTTATTTAGAAATTTACCAGTAGCTGCTGCATTTCCCAACCTAGTCTTATACTCGAGTCAATACGTTTTCCCATTTTTGGGGGGTAAAATTAGGGGCCTCGGCTTATATTCGGGTCGGCTTATACTCGAGTATATACGGTATATTCCCCTATGGCCTGGACAGTTCTAAAATATGAAAATAAGTTTTTAAAACAAAGGAAAAAGCACCCATAAAGCAAGAGCAGAAAAGGTTAACATTTCATGAACAGCATAGGGTCAATAGAGGTGCACGCCAATGGAATGGACACCTGCCCTAAATGTAAAAGATAACCCAATCTGAAATATAAGCCTAACACTAGTATGAAATCTAACTCTAGCCTTAACACGATTTTTATGACCAGCATATTCATTTTGTTGCAAATGGCTATTTGCAAGAATGTTATATGTGCAATAAATATACAATATATATATATATATATATATATATATATATATATATATATATATATATATATATATATATATATATTAAATACATTTTTTTAATTTATTTTTTACTAATATTATTTTTATAAATTAATTCATTTTTTACTGCTTCTCTTTTTCCCTGTACTGGTTGCTTTTTCTCACTTGACATTTGAACCAAATGGTGGTTAAACGCTCATATCAGTCAAATATACCTAATATTTATATTTTGCAGTACACTGATTGACCTATTTTAGGTCCCTTTTGATATGTCTGATTCATTGTCAAACAGTGCATTACAAGAAATAACTGCATGGATGGTATGATCATATGCTGAAAGATGAGCTGGAAAGGGCAAGTGAAGACAGCATTAGTACCAGTGGTCACAGGGGCACTAAAGGTTGTGACCTCCAAGTTGGGAGCTTGGCTTTAGAAGATTTCAGGGAACACACACAAGGTATCTGTCCAGAAGAGAGAAGTTGTAGGAACAGTTAAGATACTGTGCAAAACCCTCAGACTCACGGGCCTCTCATAAAGAAGGTAGACTTTTTTTTTTGTACAATAAGACACCACGATAACCACTTTCAGTTCAGAACAAAATCAAATACAATGTTATGTCTCTGAAAAGTTTTACTGCCTTGTACTTTTCTTTTCACCCTAATTGTTACCCTCTAAATGAAAAGCTTGATTTCCAAGGTTACCACAGAGTCATTGGTGTGGTTACACAAAACAATATTTATAGTCATGCCTTGGTGGTTACCTCAATGAAATCTAAAACGATGATGGCTATCTTCAAAGGTTTTCTTATGGCCTATCATAAAGCCACACATCTTGGGAGCCTGCTGATACATATGGTACAAATATAATGCATTTTAGTGTGTCTGCATTTTGGCTGTATTGGAGTTTATTTCTACCTAAGTCAAATCTCATTACATTCAAGACAAACTGCAATCCATATGTACGCAACTTCTCTCTCTCTCTCTCTTTCAACCACTACGAGTCCTTCTCCCGATGTTTTTTCATTGCATGAGGGTGCCTCTACCGTTATTATCCAGGCAATCTATGGCCAGTTATCAGGGGTTGTTTTACTCCTGGGACCTGGCACAATGTACTGGGGGAGTCCTGGACAAAGTCCACCTTCCTCACCCTTTAAACTCTATTATTTTATATCCCTGATAGACCTCTTTATTTAGTGGACTAACCAGATTGTCTGTTCCTGCACACTTCAACCTACTTTGCTAATAAGCAAGTACACTTTGGGTTCTCAGTTTATGGATATCCACAATAATCATGTTTACAATGTACAGGTTGAAAGTAATAAACTGTAATTTGTGGAAAATAGCTGAATTTTCCCCTGTTCAATAAAATTCTGTGTTTACGTTACTGTTTGTATAAGTAGGGACTATTTTACTTTATTGATATTTCACCCTGTGGCAATATGTTAAAGGGATATTATAGGCACACAGACCACTTCAGCTCATTGAAGTGGTCTTGATGCAGTGTCCCAGGTCCTTTAACCCTACAAAGATAATTATTACAGTTTTTAATTAACTGCAATAATTTCCTTTGAGGGTTAATTCCACCTCTAGTGGCTGTCTACCAGCCACTAGAAGGACTACCAGGTCGTTAGGCAACATTTGGTCGCCTAGTAGACGCTGGACATCCTCATGCTATGCATTAAGGACATCCAGTGTCACCCGAAACCCCATAGGAAAGCATTGTATAATAATTTCCTATGGGGAAAGTCCTAATGGGAACGTGGCCATCGCTACGCATGCAAATTTGGTCTCCCCCACCGGCTGACGTCCAATGATGTCCAATGTAAGAACGAGTTATACCTATTGGATATGCCACACCACAGCCAACATCCATCATCCCTTAGCATCACAGGCAGACTGTACACTACAAATAATAAGACTACATTAGCTTCAATTTGTTGGAAGATCCAGAAAGCTATATGAAACCAGAGGTATAAAACATTGTTTCTGTAGTTTGTAGTTAGTAACAATAAACGTAACCTTAATTAATACATTAAGGGGGGCGGGGCCGGGCCGCCGAGCCGAGCGGTCACAGGGAACAACAGCTCCCGCATAACAAGCTCCATCTACACTAAAAATCGGGATTTCCACGGAATTCAGCGACTAACAACCCCGACCAGCAGTGTATGCAAGCTACCGGAGCCGGGGTGAGGCTTGCTCCTGGAGTTCCAGTCCCCCGGAGGTGGGTTCACCGCAGCACCAAGCGAGACCGAACCTGGCGGTGAGTGAAGTGGACGGCCGCCACTTCGCTATCCTGCCCAACGGTGCCTGACGTGCACATAGCGCATCGGACGACCCGGCCCTGTTCCCCCCCCCCCCCCCACCGGGCCGGGGGGGTGATCCCGGTCCATGCCCCAAACTTGATCACGGAGGCACTACTCGACCATCATGCAGGCCCCAGACCCACAGCCAAGATGGCGGAGGCCACGTGTGCGGGGACCGATCTGCAGATCCTGAGGCAGATGGCGGACGGGAACTGACTGCAAACGTGTTGGGACCCACACAGTACAGCAGCACCCGAACCCGGAGACACATCAGCAGCAAGACCCGGCACATCGCTCAACCCATATGGACGGAACCACCCATGGGACCGATCGCCCTTCTTCTGGGCTGGGTGCTCACCTAGAGGAACTCCTCTGCAGCCTGCCATACTCCCTGGGAGAAGACCGCGATCCGGCGGAAACCAGGGCCCACGATCCTGCTGAAGGGATCAATGGCGAAAGGGCACGAGCGCCTGTTAAGGCCTCAGGCTGAAGGCTGGTAGCCCATGGTAGCGGTACCACCACAACATTGGGAAATCCTAAACCCGAGAGCCGGAACCACGAAACGCTTACCCAGGTTTTGGGCCACAAACCCTCGCCACTGCCAACAGGTAAAAGCCTGTGGACTGCTTTGAACTGTCTGATTGCCTGGCTGCACACAATCCAGGGCTCAGCGGGCAGGGCCCGTACACAATAGGGCACAGCAGGCATTCTCCTCTGGGCAACAGGCAGAAACAGACGGGACTTAACTCATCTATGTAATTATCATGCATACTGTGTTTTCTGCCTAAACGAACCAACATATGTCTTTTCACTGTGTTCAGTCATGCATGCAAACCCCTTAGCCCGTACTAAACAGTGATATCTTGAATTCTGCTTACTGCTGTCACTAGACTAACTGTATTTGTGTTAATAAGGTAAACTCACAACCCACATACCTCCTAGTGCTTAATACCACCATGAGTTACCATAATACTAGGCTAATTGGGCTGCAACCTTAACGCTACACAACCGGTGAGAGACAAATATGGGAGGGCTACCTGCCTGTTAATATGCAGCTGATGCCTATCTACGCTATCAATCCCAGTCCGGCTGCATATGCTACCATTAACTGACACACCAAAACTTAGCAAAATGAGGCACTAAATCGTGTATTGTATACTGCACAGACGTTCCTGTTATCTGTTCGCGCTACTGAACAACGTATCCATATAGCCTGTTAAGCCCAGTTAGACCACCAAGTACACCCTCTTGGCATACCTGACAACCAGTGCGAACACGAGGCTTAATATCGCTGAGCCAATTTAAATCGCCCCTCTCTTGGCCTCCATAGAATAGCCATAGAATCATATTACTCACTCTGAGGTTGCTACACAAAATAATTTCTGACAGAAAGCTTTTACTCGTTGTATGACATCTCTATCTAGCCTGTTTAAAACTCGACTCCTTTAAGCGACACACAAATTATAAAAATAAGGCATTATTATCCTGGAAATGTAACTAACAATGTTTTAACCCCAAGCTGTACGTTCTCTTCGCATTTCCCCTTCTTTATTCTGTATCCCACACATGTGCCTTAATAAAAGAAAGATTTACAAAAAAAAAATAAAAAATAATACATTAAGAACTTATCATGTGATTTCATGTTGTTTCTCCATAAAAGTACAGTGACTTAAGAATAATATACCACAAAAATGAACGGGACCTTACACTGGCCAAATAGTAAAATTTTAATAAAAACAGATTTTTCACATAACACCTATCCGTACAGATTTCAAGCTGTGCGTCATGCAATTCTAATATCATGGGAAATGATTTGGGAAACCAACAGATGCCTTCCACTTATTTATTTTTAGTTTGAAACTGCATGAATAGCTCATACTGAAAACTTGTGAAAAACTGCTCTAGTACAGATCTGTTGCCAACCTGTGTTCCATGTTATAAAACTCACTATCCTTCTAAAGAATTTGGTCCAGCTAACAGACAACAAATTACTGTATACACTCTGGAGATGATAGTCTGTCATTTGAAGACATTCATTTAAAATCCAGTTAAAATCAATGTGTGCAAGCCTGATAAAACTCTGTCAACATCAAATCTTCATTCAATTCAATTTCCTATTCCACTCAACAGAACAATCTAAATTTTGGATGTTGTTATGTGGGAGATGGAAAAATAAAGGTACATAAATCCAGAAGAATGAACTAATTAATTATTCTTGTCTTGACAAATGTGCTTGTATAGTATGCAGGAGACTCCTATTGGTCAAGTCTATATATATATATATATATATATATATATATATATATATATATATATATATCTCATTCAATCACAACATTTTACTGTATGGGAATATTTCAGTACACGGTAGAGAAATGATACACATGTAACAAGACATGTTAGTGAGAACAGTGATGAAAATCATGTGCAAGTAAAGGATGCTTTTTTAAAATCTAAAATGACTTGCAGATTTAACATCAAACATACGGTAAGTGAGCATTCAGATGATGGCTCTGGTATATTAAATATAGTGAATTTATTAACTGTAGATAGTGTTGGAGTGTATAGTGCAAGTTTGGTAATTGTGCAGCTTTGGGCAACAAATATGTGGCGAAACCGACCTCGCCACGTGTCCTTGGAGGGGGCTGCTTGCCCGCCTCTTGCCTTTGGACTATGGACCAGACTTTATGTGAATGTGTTAACCCAGATAGCTATGCCATGAAGCCCATTCGTGTAGTTAAAGACTTCGGCTCCATGGCAATTGAACTGTGTGAATAGGATCTGTGCGCTATTCGGTAGTTTTGTGCGCTCAGATCCCAGCTATCTGGGGATATGTGAAATGTCTGTGTGTTATGTGTAAAAGGTGACTTTATGTATTTTAAAGTGTTTTACTGTCTTTGTGTCCCCATGTGCTCAATGGAGTCTGTCTCTGCCCTGGGAGGTAATTAGATTACTTCTACCTTGTCTCCAGGAGAGAGGGCTCCGTAAAACCGGTCTGAGCCGGAAAAACAATCTGGCAGGGGTTTTAAAAGATACTTTACTAACTTTTGAACCCCTGGTCTGATTCATGCCATTTTTTAATATGTCGTTCCCCTGAATAGATTGATTGTGGATATGTATTTTTATGTGAATGTGATGTATGGTTTTAGAGTTATGAAAGTTGGGTAGAAAGTATGTTTTAACTGTATGTATAATTGAGTTTCCTCTCAGGATAAGGGGAGGGAATATGTGGGATGTAACTGATGTGTGAGTGGTTGTTTTATACCTCCCTGTGGGCGGACCTGTATTTGTAACAACTGCAATAAAAACCAGGCTGGGTGTGCCAGCACCTCAGATTCTGCTTGACCCTCAAACCGATGTGTCGTCTCGTTTTTGGGGGAATTGGATTGTATGCTGACTGCCAGGAGTGTAAGCGGATTGTATGCTTTTCCTGTTCGGCTGATTCCAGGGTTCGTGTGTTTCCAGTTCGGGAGTTTCCAGAATTCGTACAGTTTGCAGTTCGGGAGATTGGTGCTTGCAGTAGCTGCTGGTCTAGGAAAAAGGGGATTATCGCCTAAACGATTTTTATCCCCTTTTGAGCAAAACGGTCCGTTACAAAATATTTGCCAGTCCCCACAAAAAAGTCTCACGCCACTGTCATATCACAGCCCCACTGCTGTAGTTTCCAAAATGAGGGAGAACGTGGTCCCTGGTGGCACAGCAGATATCATAGAGAAGGACTGTACATTCCTCCTCCAGACTGGAGTAAAACTCAGTCCTGGAATCAAATGCAGATCGCAGTATGTCATTGGAGGAGAGCGTTTTCTCCACATGCTTCTCTGAGAAAAATTGGATTGAACGAGATTGCGAAGATGTCAGCAGGCTGCAGCAGAGAAGTCCTTGCAATGGAAATAATTACTCTCTTTTAAAGGGACACTATAGTCACCAGAACAACTACAGCTTAATAGTTCCCTTCAGGCTTTTTTTCATGCAAATACTGCCTTTTCAGAGACAAAGCAGTGTTTACATTGCCTCTAGGGACACCTCCAAGTGGCCACTCCTTAGATGGCCACTGGAGGTGCTTCCTGGGTCAGTGCTGCCGAAAAAAGCAGCCCTGATGCTCAGCGTCCCCACGCTCTGCAAGGAGACGCTGAATTTTCCTCATAGAGATGCATTGAAAAGGTCCCGATCGGCCAAAACGGCATTTGGCCCCGCCCCCGTGCCTATTTTAGCTAATTCAATGCTTTCCCTGTGGGAAAAAAAGGGGAGTTTTAAACTTTTATAGGGGGACCAAGCCACCTAAATGGTGAGTTAAACACTATAAGGTCGGGAATACATGTTTGTGTTCCTGACCCTATAGTATTCCTTTAAACTTTTTATTTTTATTTTTATTTATTTTTTAAACACAAGGTGTTTGGACATGCTATTGGTATTTCCCTTTAATAACCCAGGGTATTATGTAAGTGATGAAAATAGCCTTTAAATATTACCTGGTTACAGTTATGTTATATCTTAGACTTTAAAACAGTGGTCAGCAACCTTTTACCACATGAGGACCAAATGCCATGTCTGTGTATGGATGGAGGGCCACATTTGTCTATATAGCTAAAAATATAATATAGTAATGATAATAGTGGGATTAATAACAAACGCAGGAAAGAAGTCAGTTTCTTAATTTTGATATTTCAGCAGTTTAGTAGAAAACAAATTAGGGAGCTCTCTACTAAACCATTAAAATTAAAATCTATTTTCTTCTCCCTATGCTCCTTCCTTTTCTCAATTATTTCATACCTCTTCTCCACTTGCCCCTTCCTCTTCTCGTCCATGACGCCTTTACCCATGTCCTTTTCTTTCCTCATGCATATCACCTCTATTCATATGTCCTTGTCTTACTATCAGTCTCTCCCTTCTATAGCAGCATTGCCCTTCTTTTCTTGGTAGAGTTTCATTGCTCCCTTCTTTAAGTGTTGTTCATATTCAGCCGCATTTCCAAGCTCTCCCAGCAACACCTTTCACTGCCACTTTCATTACCCTTCACGTACATGGACATAAAGTCATACAGACACACACTCATACAGACAGTATACACACTAATACAGAGACACACAGAAACAGTCTTATAGACATACAAACACTTATGCAGACACCTATTCATACAGACACACATACACAAAGTAATACAGTGACACACTCATACAGACATACAAACTCAAAGACACAATCATACAGACACATATGCACACTCATACAGTCAGTTATACACACACACACACACACAGCCATACAGAGACACATACACAAACTCATATATAATCATACAGACACACCTACACACACACACAGACACAGTCATACAGAGATATGTACACACTTATACAAAGACATATACACAAACTCATGTGTATTTTTACCCCACCACTTCTAGACTGTAAGCTTGTTTGAGCAGGATCCACATCTACCTATAGTTCCTGTAGCCCCATGTAGCTAGAGCGCAGCTAAGCGGAAAAAGGCCTTGACAGGGGTTAGGAGGCGGGCTTAGGAGGAAGTAAGCAAGGGTTGGATTATGGGTAAGTAGGATGGGCTATTTAAATGAGCAGCCATCTTAGGTGAGTCATTCTAACTTTCTACCCGGTTGAGTTTGTGTTCACCTCGGTGTGCGCGGACTTTGCTCGGTTGGATTTCTCTTTGTCTCCTCTGCAGGACCAATGGACGACGTGGAGCGATTGCTGGAGGGGATCAGGTCGGCAGCACGGCATCAGGGTGTGGACTGGCTACGGGCACAGCTCGGCCCTGCCCTGGCGGAAGCGGCGGATCGGGACGGCGATGGCGGGAGACCGGTCAGGGCCCGGAGGCCCCCGAGGAGGCTGAGCCCGGGCACGGGGCCCGGTGAAGTTGTCCCCGGTAGCAGTGGGGTTCCGGTTGCGTCCGGCAGCAGGCCCGGGAGCCGCGTGGTCGAGGCCTTGCCTCCCCGCGTGCGGACGGAGCCTCGGTCGAGCACTCGGAGGCAGAAGGATGTCGTGGACGGGGGCGCTGCTGCTGTCGGGTCGGACGTGGCCGGGCGGCCCCCTGGCGTTGCAAGATCCACGGAGGGGAGGTCGGGGCGGGCTTCCCCCCCATCGGAGTGTACCGAGGATGACGAGGCCAGATCCGGGAGACCGCATGGCCGGCCTGGGAGGCAGCAGGCAAGTGCAGGGGGCTCCGGCCGGGGCCCTCTTGGCGGGAAGGTTGTTAAGGGGAGCTCTGCCACGGAGAGAGGCGGGAGTAGGCCAGTGGGGGGTGCCCAGGCCTTAGTCCTAAGGGGGGAGGGTCCCGGGGCCCCTAAGCGTAAGCGTAGATCGAAAGGGGTGAGTTCCAGGGGCAGGGGGGGGTCTCGAGAGGTGGCCAGGTCGGAAAGCGGGTCCCCCGTAGGGGTGGTGGGTAGGTCCGGGCTGTCGGGGTCTAGTCAGAAGGGGGGTAAGGGTAAAGGGGCGGTAGGGATAGGCGCAGGAAAAGGGGTTACGGAAGCGGTCAGTCGGAAGAATGCAGGAGGTCGGGGATCGGGATCCTCGGTAGTGGTCGGGCGGCGGGGGGGCCCGGATTCTGAGAGTGGTAGCGATAGTCCATCACCCGTTAGGTCGCAGGGGTCCCGGGAGGCGCGGGGGAGGTCGGGTCGGCACTGCTCCCCCTCGGACAGCTCGGCAGGGGAATGTGCGGCAGCCCCTAGGTATGGTCGGCAGGGGCGGCCGGCTAGTAGAGACGGGAGGAGTCGTAGCCCCAGGGGTCCCAGGGTGCCACGTGGTGGTAGAGGTCAGCGGGAGGCTTCGGTGCAGAGCAGGCGCTCCCGGGGTCGTGAAGGGAGGGGTATTGATGTCCGTTACACCCTACCCAGGACTTCTTCTCCTTGTCCTAGGTCTCGGAGCCGTTCCGCCTCCTCGCAGGCTGATCACCGGGTGGGCTCCCCGGTCGGCGTGACAGCAGCGGAAGTTCCTCTTCCTGGATGTCGGGCGATCCGCACTGCAGCCCCCGCCGTCCCGGTTTCGGGGGGCTTGGCCGGTGAGTCCAGTGGGTCATTACACTCTGACGCATTAATTACCACACTTCAGGCACTACTCCACTCATTGGGGGCGGGGGGTGACACTAGCGGCATTGGTCAGGTGTGGGCCCCGGGCGTTGGGGCTACGGGCTCGCGGGTTGGGAACTCCACAGGGCCTAGTTCAGGCGGGGATATGGTGTTGCCGCAGGAGGTAGGGGAGATTGGGAGCGAGAGGGCTGAGTTGTCAGGGGGCATTCCCGACGCGGCTAGACAGCACGCGTATGTGTCGTTTGCGGGCCCGTTGGGGGTCCATTTGAAGCAGGAAGTGAAGGATAAAATATGGAAGGGGGAGTTTTGTGAGATCTTCTCCCTCCTCCCCTTGGAGGACTTTATAGACCTCAAGGAGGAGGATAAGAAGGACGAGAAGAAGGAGGAAGAGGAGAAAAGGAAGCGGTATCGCAAGATTCCGAAATCCTTCGGGAATTGGCTGAGGGCCTTTTGCGTGCTGGCTAGCGTGCTCGGCGAGAAATCGCCGGGGTTATGCTCCTCGCTGTTTTGTTATTTGGATGGCATTTGGGAAGCGTATCGGACTTACGGTGGGTTGGCGTGGTGGCGGTACGATGAGCAGTTTAGGCAGCGGCTGGCGGCTAACCCGGGGATGCGGTGGGACCAAATGGACCTGCCGCTCTGGATGAAGTTAATGATGGCGCAAAAGGCGCAGCCCTTTCAGAGCTCGGCCGGCGCTAGGGGGCAGTCCGCCTCGTCGGCCGCCTTACCAAAGGGCTTATGTTGGCTCTATAATGAGGGCCAATGCAAATGGGGGACCGCCTGTCGCTTCAAGCACGAGTGCTCCGGCTGCGGAGGCGCTCATGGGCTCAACCGCTGCTTCAAGAAAGGGAAGTCCGGTGGCGCCGGTGCTGCGGCCGCGGCCGGTGGAGGGGGAGCATCCGCTTCCCCTGGGCTTAACCCCAGTGAGGCTAAGCGCGATGGAGCCGTGGCTAAGCCGCTACGTTAACAGGGCGGATGCCGCTGTTCTCCGGGCGGGTTTTGAGAAGGGGTTTTTCATTCCGTTTCAGGAGCGGGAGGGGGGATCGGGAAGGCTGCGCAACCTGAAGTCTGTGGCTGACTTCCCGGACGTGGTTAGGGAGAAGCTGGGCAAGGAAGTCGGGCTCGGCCGCATGGCGGGCCCGTTCACAGTGCCTCCACTGGGAGGCCTGCGGATTTCCCCACTCGGGGTGGTTCCCAAAAAGGAGCCGGGTAAATTTAGGCTCATTCATCATCTCTCGTACCCGAAGGGTGAGTCGGTGAATGACGGTATTCATAAGGACTTGTGCTCGGTGTCTTATGCGTCTTTCGACCGGGCGGTCGATTTGGTCCGGCGGGCCGGGCGTGGGGCTCTGATGGCGAAGGTGGATATTGAGGCCGCCTTTCGACTGCTGCCGGTCCACCGGGACTGTCATCACCTGCTGGGGTGTTTCTTCGAAGGGGACTACTTCGTGGACTTGTGCCTGCCCATGGGTTGTTCCATCTCGTGCTCCTATTTTGAGAAATTTAGCACTTTTCTCGAATGGGTGGTACGGGTGGAAGCAGGGAATCGTTTTATTGTACATTATTTAGATGATTTTCTGTGCGTGGGGCCGGCTGATTCCTTGGAATGCCTGCGCCTACTGCGAACGGTTGAGTGGGTGGCGGGCCACTTCGGGGTTCCGCTGGCGGCGGATAAAACTGAAGGCCCGACCACGTGTCTGAGTTTCCTGGGTCTGGAGATTGACTCTGGGTTGGGTGAATGCAGGCTGCCTGGGGATAAGCTGGACAGGCTTCGAGGGGCGGTGGCCGCTGTAGCGGGGGCGCGCAAGGTTACTCTGCGGCAGCTCCAGTCTTTGATTGGGCTGCTCAATTTTGCGTGTCGGGTAATCCCGATGGGTCGGGTTTTCAGTCGCAGCCTGTCGGCTGCTACTGCGGGGGTTCGGTCTCCGCACCACTTCATCAGGGTGTCGGCGGCCATGAAGGAGGATTTGGGCATTTGGGATGCCTTCTTGCGGGATTTTAATGGGACAGTGTTGTTCAGGCAGGAGGGCCAGTCATCGGCCGAGCTTGAGCTTTTCACGGATGCTTCGGGCAGTGTGGGTTTTGGGGCATACTTTGGGGGCTGTTGGTGTGCGGAGAGGTGGCCGGACTCTTGGGGTTCGAGCCCTCTTATGCGCAACTTGGCTTTCCTTGAGTTATTCCCGTTAGTGGTTGCGATGGCACTATGGGGCGACAGGCTGCGTAATCGGAAAGTGTTCTTTTTCTCGGATAACATGGCGGTGGTTCACGCGGTGAATCGTCAGTCTGCGGCCTCGAGGCCGGTGGTTAGGCTGCTTAGGCGCTTGGTGTTGCTGTGTATGTCTCGGAATGTTGTTTTTCGCGCGCGGCATGTTCCCGGTTACTTGAATGAGGTGGCTGACGCTCTGTCTCGTTTTCAGTGGTCCCGATTCTGGCTGGTGGCGCCGGGGGCTTCGAAGGACGGGCAGGCTTGCCCGGACGAGATTTGGCAGCTGGGAACATCCTGCTTGGAGGACTTGTGAAGGCTTCTCTGGCACCGGCCACTTGGGCCTCGTACAGTAAGGTTTGGGGCCTGTGGGAGCGGTCGCTGGACGGGCTGGCCATGGACAGCGGGGAGGCCCTGCGGGATGCTTTCCTGTGGTACACTTGTCAGTTGCTGGCAAAGAGGGCGTCGCCTGCCGTGGTGGACAGGTCCATGGCGGCGATGGCGTTTTGGTTCAGATGGCATGGGAAGGAGGACTTTACTAAGACCTTCATTATCAGGCAGGCCCTGAAGGGCTATCGCAAGGGACGCAGGTCGCCGGATACCAGGCGCCCGGTGTCGGTTCGACTACTGGGGGATTTGGTGGGTTTGTTGCCCAAAATCTGTTTCGATGGGTTCGAGGCTTCTCTGTTCAAGGTGGCGTTTATGTTGGCGTTTTTGGGGCATTCCGAATTGGGGAATTGGTGAGCGCTAATAAGATGGTGCAAGGGGGCTTGCAATTTTCGGGGGTTCGTGTCTTGAATGGGAAGGTGGTGGTGCACCTTGGCAGCTCCAAAACGGATGTCCGCGGCATGGGCCGGGACGTGGCACTGGGGGCCTTGCCGGGCTCGGCTTTGTGCCCGTTGGCTGCTACGGCAGAATACCTGGCACGGAGGCCAGTAATGGGGGGTTCCTTGTTGGTGCATGCCGACGGATCCTCCCTCTCTCGGTTTCAGTTCACGAAAGTTTTTCGGTTGGGCTTGGGCAAGTTAGGGTTTCATGCTGAACGATTTGGAACGCACTCGTTCCGCATTGGGGCTGCCACGGAGGCGGCTCGGTTGGGATTGGGGGACGAGGTGGTGAAACGGATCGGGAGGTGGGAATCAGTAAGATTCCGTTCCTATGTCCGATTGGGTCTGTTGGAATAATGAGTTTGGGGACCGTTTTATGCAAAAAAAAAACAAAAAACTGTATATAAGTTGGGGATGAGCGGCTTGTAACTGGCTGTACTGTAACGGTTCTCTGTGTTATTTGGGCTGGGGTGGGGGTCTCTGTCGGACTTCCCTCATCATTTGTTTTTCCCCCCAGGGCGTGAGGCATGGATCGTGGGCCATTCGTTTGTCTTCTGGGCCGAGAGGAGGGCCGCAGCTCGAGCGCAAGGCCAGCAGCT
This sequence comes from Pelobates fuscus, assembly GCF_036172605.1. Taxonomy (NCBI): domain Eukaryota; kingdom Metazoa; phylum Chordata; class Amphibia; order Anura; family Pelobatidae; genus Pelobates; species Pelobates fuscus. Next base: position 227,656,748 of record NC_086322.1, read on the forward strand.
GGGTTTTCCGAGGGGCCAGTTGGCAGTTCGCTGGTTTGGGTATCGGGGTTTCTGCTGGGGGGATGTTTGTGGTAAACTGTTTGGGATGCTGGCGGCGGGATACGCGCCAGACTTACTGGTCCTGCATATTGGGGGTAATGACCTGGGCCTTACGCCGCAACGACGGCTGGTGAAGTGGATGAAGCAGGACATTAATAAGTTGAGGGGCCTGCTTCCGGGGGTCATGTTGGTGTGGTCGGAGATTGTCCCGAGGCGCCGGTGGCGGCACGCTCGGGATCCGTTAGCTATGGATAGGTGCAGGAAGAAGGTGAATAGCTTGATGGCAAGCTTTGTGCGGAAGGTTGGGGGTGTGGTAGTACGGCACCTTGAGCTGGAGGAAGGGTTGCCAGGATACTACCGCTCGGATGGTGTTCACCTCTCGGAGGTTGGTTTGGACCTGCTCAACTTGGGTTGGCAGGATGGTATCCGGATGGCCCTGTTTCTTCGGGGTGGCGGAGCTCAGACAGCTTAAGGGGTCAAGGTCTGAGCTTGTGGCGGGACGGGGAGCCGAAGGAGAGAAAATAGGCTCCCCTGGATGAACGTGAGGTGGAATAACAGATTGTGGTCATCGGTGGTTGAGAGGTTTCGAGTCCTGGAGGTGACTCAGAACCTGGTGGGGCAGGGGTATCCGGGTATACCCCTGCCGTGGTTAATGGTTGGTTGGCACTTTGGAATGTTGGTGTATGTTATAAATATGTTATAAATATGTATAGGTGTTATTATATGGGGGTCATTGCCTTTTGTATGGTAGCCGAAGGAACAGGATGCCAGGGGGCGGAGTATGGGGGGCAATGACCCATGTTTAATATGTTAATTTATTATTGTTATTATTATTATTATTATTATTATTATTATTATAATTATTGGTTAATAAAGCTGTGGACAAATTTCCCCATAATACTTAGTGTCCGTGTGTTATTGGGTTAGGTTATGGGGGTGGTTTGTCCTGGATTCCGACTGCCCAAATGGCGACTATACACCTGTCATGTGTAATTGTCTTATATATTATTAATTACCCCCCCCCCCTTTCATAATATTGTAAAGTGCTGCGGAATTAGTTGGCGCCATATAAATGCCAATAATAATAATATATACACTCATACTGACGCACAGTCATACAGACATATACACACAATAACATTAAGTAGGGAACTTTCAGTGAACACCATGAGATAGGAGCGACAACTACCTTGCTGAAAGGGCAAGGTAGCCATGGTGTCTGATGGCCTGAGGGAGGAGCCATGAGAAGTAGCTGGCATTCTTCGTTCTACACACAGCTCCCTCACATTCCACTCTGTAGTTACATCACACATTACTACAGTTTGAGCTGCTGGGAGCAGTGTGTAGAACTTGGCTGTCTAGTGCAGCAGGGCAAATGGAGGGGGCAGTCAGGTCACTGAGTCTGACATAACATCAGATCCCATAATCTGCAGAAAATCGCTGCTCAGCCAGTGTCATGCCCGACGGCTGGATGCGGCCCATGGGAAATAGATTGCTGAACCCTGCTTTAAAAGTTAGCCAGCCCACTATGTAGTGTATTCACCATTTAACAGGCAACCAATACAAAGCATGGAGGACATGTATTATGAATATGATTAATTACCTCCTGGCACCATACCTTGCAACTTCTGCAGGTGGCACACTTGCTTCAAGTACATGAACTCCTTTACTTTATCTGTCTTTGTTTCTGTTTTGAACCGTTTACATGGTTTCTTTTGTAATAGCTACAGAAAAAATATACATTTTCTCATAGTTCATGTATTCAGCAATCCTTAGAGACAGCAATGACAATACAGTTGTCCCCAAGATGCACTTCTGCAAAAATTTGTAAATGTTAAAGAATTTGATGGGGTAGTGTAAGTTCACGTGCGATTTCTGCAGCTGTGAATATTTTACATTTACACATTTTCAAGAATAATGTCCCCATTTCTAAACTGTTTAATTGTTTAAAGAAACAGAGGTGTTCAGAAACAAATTGAACAGACCTGTAATAGTTTATCTTTCAGTTTTCTCTTATAGACCTATATCAAAATTGTAAAGCACTGCAGAATGTGTTGGCTCTATGTAAATGATAATAATAATAATAATAATAATCTCAGAGTTGGTATAATATTTTGTGTGTAAACGTTATCTTTTTTTACATGAGAGAAAAGCGATGATAGAAAATATACAATTAAATTCTATCAGAGTTTCTCACTACAAACTGTTTTTCCACACAAGTTGCAACATAGGTGAATTAACACGAGGGAGAGCAGACCAGAAATGTAATAGAAAGCAATATGTGAAGAGATCGAACCACGTGCCTCCGGGGCATTGCTGGCATCCTGTGAAGCGGAATGCTGATGCTGGTGAGAGGGGTGAAAATGGGTGGACCAGTGACACGATTTGCGTCACTGACTCCGCTTATAGGTAGCAGACCTACCCTGAAAGCGGGAGGGCCTAGCCATAGAACTGAGAGTTCAGCCTGGCATGAATACATGTCAAGCTGCCTGCTAATCATCCAGGCCAATCCACTGAGGGTAGACCTTGCAGGGAGCAGTGTTTCAGGGCTCTCAGCAGTGTCCTATTGCCCTGAACCTAATACAAGTGCATCTCATGATATGCTCATACTATACTTGTTTGGGACATTCTCCTTGTGTCCCCAAAAGCATAACACCAGGGAAGTAAAAAGGGATGGCAGGACAGGCCTTGAAAATTGGACTTTTCCCCTGAAATTGCGATTGTTGGAAGGCCTAGCATAGTGGTACAATAGCCAAAGTCAAATAGCTGAGAAGACTGCACAACAAATGATAATCCAGGGGCTGATGCATGCAGCAGGGGCAAGAATAAATCAAAGTATTTAAAAAGTAAAGTCAAATTTGACTTAGCTGTGCATGATCTATAGAATGAATGTAATTAAGCAGCCATGTATAGAATGCCAAGCTAAGGGGTAACAATAACCATAATATAGACACACTTATTAAATCCATCCCTCTCCTTTTTAGTAATCACCTTAGCAATCCATTTACTTCTAAACTAATATGTCAGATAATACTACATTTTAATCACCTGAACACGTTTTACAATCACAATTACATATATAAATTACATATATATCTTTGCCAGAAGCTCAAGGAAGCAGGCTGAAGGGTCAGTGTTAGGACCCACTTAGGGGGGGTCTGCCTTGACGTTGGCAGGCGGGCATTCCCTCCAATGGCCATTGGAGCAACTAAATGACCTCCATTTGTCTAAATATACATAGGGATTAAGGAGAAAGCGCAGGTAACGTTTTTCTTTTCTTTGGTTTTTACTATATATTGGGGCTGATGTGTGTTGTAGTCCTTGCTGCTTAAGCGCAGGACTTCTTTTTTTGTTTTTGTAATTACATATATAGAAATACAAAAAGAGAAGTCCTGCGCTTAAGCAGCAAGGACTACAACACACATCAGCCCCAATATATAGTAAAAACCAAAGAAAAGAAAATGTTACTTGCGCTTTCTCCTTAATCCCTATGTATATTTAGACAAATGGAGGTCATTTAGTTGCTCCAATGGCCATTGGAGGGATGCCCGCCTGCCAACGTCAAGGCAGACCCCCCTAAGCGGGTCCTAACACTGACCCTTCAGCCTGCTTCCTTGAGCTTCTGGCAAAGATATCTCTAATGAGACAGAAAGGGGTATTTTTTATATACACCCCTTTACTTATTAACCCTTAATAGGGAACACATGGGATGGGTAGCAGCATTGTAACCAGGCTGTGTGATACAAAGTAAATTTTTACATATATAGCCCAAACATATATCACAGCTCTGTACAATAGGAAACAAGACAAATATGACACACAGGAACAGTAGACGAAGAGTGTCCTGCCCCAATGAGCTTACATACAGAGGGATAAGAGACAAATACACAAAGGGAAGTAAGGGAATCAAGCACTTTGAATGTACCAGAGGATAGGTGGGGTGTTCGGAGCAAACATGGAAAAGTCCTGCAGGCAAGAGACTGAGAGCAGGTGCAAAAAGGGGACAGTATCAGGTCGTCGGCTGAGCTAGAAGCAGAGCTGGAGCATACTACTAATGAGAGAGAAGATATAAGCAGGGGTGTGGTTATGGAGAGCTTTGTGAGTAAGCACCAGAACTTTGATTTGAATCCTGAATAAAACAGGAAGCCAGGGTAGAGACTTACAGAGGGGTAAGGTGTGAGGATATTTGGACGTAAAATAGGCGAATCTGGCAAAGACGTTTGTTGCAGACTGTGGAAGGGCATACTGGGACAAGCAGGGGGTTAAATTAATCAAGGCGGGAAACAACAAGTGCATGGGCAAGGGTTTTAGCTTCATCTTGAGTGGACAAATATGAGAGATCTTTTTAAGGTGCAATTAACAGGATTTGGTGATAGATTTTATGTAAGTGGTACAGGAAGGCTCGGACTCAAAGAGCACACCAAGGCAACACACCTGCGGGGTAGAGGTCACGATAGCTCCATTGACCAAAAGAGAAACAGGCAGATAAGTAGATTTAGATGGAGGAAAAACAAGGAGTTCAGTCTTGGATAGCAAGACATAGTAAATGTATTTCAGCCTAAGGAATATGTACATCTCTCTAAGGGGCTCGACCTAGCTCATTTATGTTATGTCTTATGGAGCAGCAGTAGCGTTGTTCTGGTAGATAAACAGATTATTAATTCTACTTACAATGGTAAAAAAAAGTGTGTGTTTGTAAAGGGGGAGGGGGCGGGGGGGAGTGGCAGGGTTCAACTGAAAAATAAATTGATTTGGCAAAAAAAAAAATACATTTCCACAGGGAAACATTAAAAGCTCCTGCTTATTCCTGGTGGTAAGTTAGTTGAAGCTCGAGAACACAACAGATCATTTTTGAATAGTGGTCTGTGGCTGCTCATAATGCAGTGATTATTGCCTTTATACATTTAATATAAGGCCAAGGTACCTCTCATTTTAACTTTTTAAGTGTTCTTGCATAGCAAGACCACTTAATGTTATCTCACATATATATTATTAAGTGTTCTTGCATAGCAAGACCACTTAATGTTATCTCACATATATATTATTATTATTATTCTTATTATTCTTATTATAGCCAAATTTGCCACCCTAACTCCTCCCACAGTTTTTACACTACATAGACAAAAATATATCAAAACGTGCAGATTGTTCCCGATCGGATTGCTATTACTTTGTGGAACGTTTCGTCGAATGGTTCACGGAATATCGTCGTTCTTGTGGCGAAATTTGTCCCATAGGAAGGAATGGCAAACCTAGAGTGGGAGCTGGCAAAAGCTGAAAAATCAGGACATGATTTCTAAACTGCCACCACTCCCTCATTTTCAGGCCCACCTACACAAATCTTATATCAAAACGTTCAGCTATCCCTGCTGCCACTAAAAATGTCCACAGCTAAGCCATAGTCCTTATAGTTTTCACAATATGACCATTTGTTTGCAACTCACGCAGTCCATTGACATTCATTGAAACTCCACTCTGCAAAGCTCAAATTTGAAGGGCAATATCTAAACTGCAACTGTGCCTTCATTGTTAATATCTCAGAGACATACTATACATCAACATGTAGGTCTGGGTCTTGTGATTCTCACAATATAAAGCTCTTCGCTGTAGGATTTATAGTTTTTAAAATACGACCGTTTGAAGATGGCAACCGCAAAAATACTCTGACCTGTGCAAGGCTGCAGCAGCAACTGATGTCATAGACAGGGCCTTTTGCACCTGCTAATGGTTTGTATAACTGTATGTTTTAATGTAACTGTTAAGCACTTTGGGCAACAACGTTGCAATTAAATGTGCTATATAAATGATAACAGTTACTCCGCCCACTCCAGTTGTAGACTACTGGTGGAGGCAAGAACACTTCACACAATTTCCCCAGAAATTGTAGCTTTTCTAGTTAACTCTGCTGTTCAGAGGTCACGACATCTTAAAGCATGATGGCTGTTTGCAGCATCAATATAAAAAAAAAAAAAAAAAAAAAAAGTGTCATGCCAGACTGCAAAATAGGGAATCATATCTTTTAAGTTATGTTACTTTCAAACATTAACTAAAATGCTACTTATTGTTTCTAATATTTTTGGTTACTTTCCCTTTCAAATTTTACTTACGTTTATGATTGCAACTAACTGTGCAGAGCATTTCTAACCCCATATAACACAATGCCCAGGGGAAAATGGAACATTAAATACTCATTGAATGACAAAACTTGGTCAGTTAAATTTAAGGAGTCTGTTTTATATTTCCACATTACTATTAATGTGGTCCCAGGACTCTGAGAAATTGAATTGTAACCACCCTTGTGTAAAAAAAACAACAATAAAAGAAATGCTTTTAAAATAACATTAACAAGGCAAACTGCAATCAGGAATGCTCCAGTTTCCTTTGGTGTTTTATTAGATCAGGTGTTGAGTAGCCCTGCTATCGTATGTTTTACAGAGAAAGCAAAATCATATTAAGAGCATGTTATGTATTTAGTCGCCCGTAGAGATTATGTTGTACGTACCATAGGTAAAGGTGGCTAGCTAATACTGTAAACAAATAAAAAGAGGAAAACATTTGATTTTCCTGCTTTCTTCTTAACTGGGTGCTTAAAAATAAGTGTTGGGTATTTACAAGGTGAAGGGAAAATGAGTAAATAAGCTTCACTTCAGAGTATTCGGTTTTCTCCCCTAGTGATCATAAAAAGACCAATACACCAGGTGAACCAACAACTATTACTAATAATCTGTGTCTGACACCTGGCTGGTTAGGAACCTACTTACAACATGAAATGTCTTTTATTTTAAGGTGCATTTCTATGCTATTGTTGCTTAAATGCTTGAAAAAAAGGTTTGTGTAATCTTGCCAATTTTACCAAACATCAGCGTGAAATGTAAGAATCTATCAGATTAAGTTAAAGGGATACTATAGTGCCAGGAATACAAAGATGTATTCCTAGCACTAGAGCTCTCTCATGCCCTCCCCTCCTTCAGCCCCCCCATCCCCTCATAGTAAGGGTTAAAATACCCTTATTGTACTCACCCAACCCCAGTGCCAATGTCCCTTGGCCTTGGTGATGGCGCTCCTCCAACATAACCGAACAGGGAAGGCGCTAATTCGCATTCGCAGCGAGCACCACATGATCATTAGTCCCTTCCACAAGTTGCCTAACCAACAGGAAGTGCCTATCTGATTGACAGCCACTGGAGGCCATCTTAACCCTGCAATGTAATTAATGCAGTTTCTCAGACCCGCATTACTGCCGTTAACCCACATTACAGACCCTTAGACCTACACTATCATCCTAACCCCCAATTTCAGCTCCTTAACCACCATTACAGCCCCTAAACTACACTACAGCCCACTAAAATCCCTATGTCCCCATAACTGCCCCTATATCTCCACAACAGCTTCAAACCCTCCATTACAGTCTCTAACCCCCAACTACTGACCCTAAAGCCACCTACAGTTCCTAACCCCCACTACTGCCCACATCCCCTACTACAGCCCCTATCCCAGCAGAAGGCTGTAGTGATTATTGTGGCTGGAGTATGACTTTAAATAATCGACTAGTGCCCCTCCTGAGATTAGGTTCTGGATGCGCCCCTGGGTTTAGCTGCACAATCACTTTCCCCTCCAAAAAGGTATTCATTGAACATTAATTACAATTGCATAGTTAAGGGGACAGGGACATTGCACTCAGACAATTTCAATGAGCTGAAATGGTCTGGGTGCCTATAGTGTCCCTTTAAGAATGTAGTCCTGCAGAGATAGACAAGATTGGACTGGGTTCCAGTGCCAAATGTATTAACATCAAATCCATAATTAGGACATGGAAGTAACTATAAAATTGTGGGCAGAGCACCAGACATTTATGAAAACACTAAACGCCTGTTTTAGTAACATTGAAAGAACCTAGGAGATCCACAATTGAGATGGAGAACATGGAACATCTATTACCTTGACATGCCACAAAGCTAGGCTTCACAGATGACTGGGAGAATACAGCATTTACCAGATATGCCTGACATGTAAACATGGCAACTGCCTTAAGCTTGTTATTTTAATGCCACATGCCTCAGATGGAAATAATAAAGTTATATATCACCCGGAGATAGCAGTACTCATTTGAAACCAGAATTGCTTAGGCTTATTGGACATGGGATGGGTACCGGTATATATTGGTTGAGTAGTGGGCATCACATTTCCTTCGTATCTGTGATGTCATGCATCATGCAGGTGACATCTAGGAATTCATATGAAATTGAAACCCTATTTCACTGGGTGAATATACTGGTTTGTTTTTATTAGGTATTTAAACATATTTACACAGAGATCTGGTAGTATGCATGGGTATTGTTTAATACCAGTGCAATATCCATTATGACTATAACTATCAAAGCTGTGAAAGAGAAATTGACATACTCCACAATCCCAATGTACAGTTTGAGTTCAGTGAAGGTTCACCGATAGAAAGCTGTGATTTTCAGAAGCGATTGTATATGACAGATATACCATGTTTAGTATCAAATTTCCCATAGCAGAGATCAACAATGCATGTACAAAAATAAAGTGTTGTATATTTTTAGCCATGTTTGGAGATGCATTTATTGCCCCTCACAAATTTGAGTGGCAATTTAGACAATAACACTAAGAGAAGACATTGTTAATTCTCTAGGCCAGTGAGGTTTTCTGTTTTCTCAAAAACACTATGGGAACCATAACAACTAAGAACAAAGTTATGTTGCAAAGAGGTCCTGGGTACTGGCTTACCAGCAGGGTCTTCAAGTCGCTCCGAACTTCCGCTCAGTGTGTGAGGCTTCAATCAGGAAGCGTCAGCCTCGAAAATTAAAGGGAAGTGTAGGGGCAGAATGATAAGGCATCATTCTGATTACGTTGTTATGGTGCCGGAAGTGGTCCTTTAACCCCTTAAGGACAGAGCTTCAGAAGCTTGTCTTTCACTTAATGACACAAGCATTTTTTGCATTTTTTTGCTGTTTGCGTTCAACTGCAATTTGCATTTTACGAATTTATTGCACCGACGCATATTATATACCGTTTTTTAAAGGACAGAAAGGGCTTTAATTTGATGTAACATATATTTACATAAATGCTTATTTATTATTAAAAAATAGAGAAAAATGCAAAAAAAATATAAAAATCTTGATTTTTTTTTAACAGTTTTTGCAATAATAATGTGTGCACAATTAGTGCAGGTTAAGGAAAGTAATTAAAAATAAATTCATTTAGTTGTTCTGATTTACAGAATATATAATGTGTCTGGGATTTTCAGTTTTTTTTGGTAGTTACAGGTCACAAAGCACAAGGTGTAAAATAAACTTTTAATGTGGAGCGATTTTAGAATTTGGTATGTTTGTCTTGTAAGCTTAATAGCCATAAAAGAAAACAAAATTGCCCCAAAAAAGTATATATTTATATAAAGTAGACACCACAGGCTATTTACCTAAGGTTGTTTTGACACTTTCTACTAAGCCATTTTACGGCCAACCTCTGTTTCGCACACAAACTTATAACAAAGAACTTCTCATGTGTATTTTGTAAAGTTGGTGTGTGATATTCCTGTACAAAGTTTTATTATGTGTTCAGTTACTTCTGCCGAGTACAACGGTACCCCCATTGTATGTCTTTGGCACTATTTTGTGAAGCTACAGTGCCATATAGGAGACCTGTCCTTGTCAGTATTCACAGTAGAATTTTGAGAGACGGTGTTAATGAGCCTATGCTTCCATTTGGGGTATTATAACAGTTTGACTGTTCAAAAAAAACCCACAAAGGCCTACCATTTGTAAAAGTAGACACTCCAGGGTATCTCATAAGGTGCATATTGTGCCTTAACATGCCCCCATTTTTTTACCATTACATGCCAAAGTATGTGGTAAAAAATAATTTTGTGCATTTTTTTCATACGGATTGCATTTTTGCTGGGCATTTTGTATATTTCATATGTGCCACTAAGTTCAAAACCTCCAAATTATGCTCAGCTAAGCAGGGGCGTACCTAGAGCATTTGGCACCCGGGGCGGACCCTGAGTGTGGCACCCCCCTCCCCCCCCCCATAATAAAAAATTAAGAAAACACCCACATTTTTTTGCTTTCCTATGGACTGATTGAATGTGCATTCGGCTCCACTCGGGAGCTGACGTCGGCGGGGGAGAAGAGGTCACCCCTTAAAACCCATTCAGCCACTTACCTTTCTCCAACGGGCTCCCTCGGCGCTGGTGACCTCTCCTCCCCCTGCCGACGTTCGATCCGAATGCGCGGCAAGAGCCGCATGTGCATTCAAACTGCCCATAGGAAAGCACTACTCAATGCTTTCCTATGGACGTCCAGCGTCTTCTCACGGTGAGTTTTACAGTGAGAATTGCGGAAGCGCCTCTAGCGGCTGTCAGTGAGACAGCCACTAGAGGCGGGATTAACCCTCAGTGAAACATATGTTTTCAGCTGCAGGGTTAAAACTAGAGGGACCTGGCACCCATACCACTTTATTGAGCGGATCCTTAGAAATAGCATAGGAAAGGGATTTGAGTTCAAAAGATGTAGCGGCTAGGGCAGAGGTTTTGTAGAAGGGGGCCAGGGCAGGGGTTTTGTATAAATGCGCCATTTTTGTAGAAGGGGGAAGACCAGTGCTTTTGTAGAAAGGGGCTGGTGAGAAACTTCTAGAAAACTCCTCCCCTGCCCCTTTCTACAAAGCCCCTGGTCTCGCCCCTTCTAGAAAACCCCTGCCCTTCGCCCTTCATATAAAAACCCTGCACACTGATCACATAAATTTCATACACTCCCTACACATAAAAACCCTGCACCCCGATCACATAAATTTCATACACTCCCTACACATAAAAAACCCTGCACATCCCCCTTAATTAAAAAAAAAGCTGCACACCCCCTTAAAAAAAACAAAAACCTGCACAACCTCCCTTAATTAAAAAAATCATGCAAACCCTTAATAAAAACCATGCACACCCCCTTAATAAAAAACAAAAACTTTCACAACCCCCCTAACAAAAAACATGCACCCCCCCTTAATAAAAAACCCTGCACACCCCTTAATAAAAAACAAAAATCTGCAGTGCACATCCTCCCTTAATAAATAAAATACTGCAACCCCCTTAATAAAAAACAACCTGCACCCCCCTTTAATTAAACATACCCCCTCTAAATAAACTTCCCCCGTGCTGCACCCCCTTTAATTAATCCACATCCCCTTTAATTAATCCACCCCTCTTTAATTAATCCACAACCCCTCTTTAATTAATCCACCCCATCTAATTAAGCCACCCCCTCTAATTAATCCAAACACCCCTAACAAAAAAACATGCACACTCCCTTAATAAAAACCCTGCACACCCCCTTAATAAAAAACAAAAACTTTCACAACCCCCCTAACAAAAAACATGCACCCCCCTTAATAAAAAACCCTGCACACCCCCTTAATAAAAAACAAAAATCTGCAGTGCACATCCTCCCTTAATAAATAAAATACTGCAACCCCCTTAATAAAAAACAACCTGCACCCCCCCTTTAATTAAACATACCCCCTCTAAATAAACTTCCCCCGTGCTGCACCCCCTTTAATTAATCCACATCCCCTTTAATTAATCCACAACCCCTCTTTAATTAATCCACCCCCTCTAATTAATCCACAACCCCTCTAATTAATCCACCCCCTCTAATTAATCCACCCCCCCTAATTAATCCACCCCCTCTAATTAATCCACCCCCTCTAATTATTTCAGCCCCTCTAATTAATCCACCCCCTCTAATTAATCCACCCCCTCTAATTAATCCACTCCCTCATTAATACACCCCCTCTAATTAATACACCCCCTCTAATTAATCCACCCCCTCTAATTAATCCACCCCCTCTAATTAATCCACCCCTCTAATTAATACACCCCCCTAATTAATACACCCCCCTCTAATTAATCCACCCCCTCTAATTAATCCACCCCCTCTAATTAATCCACCCCCCTCTAATTAATACACCCCCCTCTAATTAATCCACCCCCTCTAATTAATACACCCCCTCTAATTAATACACCCCCTTTAATTAATACACCCCCCTCTAATTAATACACCCCCATTTAATTAATACACCCCCCTCTAATTAATACACCCCCTCTAATTAATCCACCCCCTCTAATTAATACACCCCCTCTAATTAATACACCCCCTTTAATTAATACACCCCCTCTAATTAATACACCCCCATTTAATTAATACACCCCCCTCTAATTAATACACCCCCTCTAAATAATCCACCCCCCTCTAATTAATACACCCCCTCTAATTAATACACCCCCCTCTAATTAATACACCCCCTCTAATTAAAACACCCCCTCTAATTAATCCACCCCCTCTAATTAATCCACCCCCCTCTAATTAATCCACCCCCCTCTAATTAATACACCCCCTCTAATTAATCCACCCCCCTCTAATTAATCCACCCCCTCTAATTAATACACCCCCTCTAATTAATACACCCCCTCTAATTAATACACCCCCCCTCTAATTAATCCACCCCCTCTAATTAATACACCCCCCTCTAATTAATACACCCCCTCTAATTAATACACCCCCCCTTTAATTAATCCACCCCCCTTTAATGAATCCACCCCCCCTCTAATCAATACACCCCCCCTTTAATTAATTCAGCCCCAGACATAAAATAACTACTTTATACTTACATTTTGATGATGCCTTGCTTGCCCGCCGAGTCCGACCACTGGGTGCCTCACCGCCCGGAAATGGATCCTTCCGCTGAAGATCCGTGAAGGTGGACTGACGGCGCTGCGCACGTCGTCATCACGTTGCGCGACGCCGCGGCCCGCAACGCTCCTCCCCCTCCTCCTCGTAAAGAAGTAAGTCCCGCCGGTGTTTGCCCGCAAAGGTGCTGCGGCTGTGCGCAGCGTAATGATGGGGGGTGACACATGACACTGGAAGTCATGGCACCCCCCCCCTAGTCAGTGGCACCCGGGGCGGGCCGCCCCCCCCCCGCCCCCCCGCCCCCCCCTTAGTACGCCACTGCAGCTAAGTCTTCTGAGTAAAAAGACATCCCCAATGAATGTCTTTGGCACTATTTTGTGAAGCTACAGTGCCATATTGGAGACCAAGCCATTTCAGTTTTTACCGAACTTTGGATTTTGACGCTGGGCCTATGTGCAATTTCCAAGCATCTTCGCAGGTTTTAAATTCAAACTACCCCACAAAGGCCTACCATTTCTTAAAGTAGACACCCCAGGGTATTTCAAAAGGCATATTTTGAACCTTAGCGTGGGATAATTTTTCCGCTAGCTTGTACCAGGTGTACTGGTAATAAGCATTTTTTCTGCCTTTTTGACACACAAAGTGAGTTTGCACAGTATATTTTGCAAACCTTATGTGTACTACGACTGTATAATACTTTATATGTTGCTCAGCTTTGTCGGCTGAGTACAAAAATACCCCCGTATTTACCTTTGCCAGGTAAATGTGGGCATCGGAGGGGCACATTTGGGACACAGCCATTCCATTTTTTTCAAACTTTACATTTTTACGCTGTGCCCATGTCCCATTTTAGAGTATTATACCAGGCTATATAATCCAAATACCCCATAAAGCCATACCATTTCTTAAAGGAGACATCCCAGGGTATTTCAAAAGGCATATTTTGAACCTTAGCGTGGGATCATTTTTCCGCTAGCTTGTACCAGGTGTAGTGGTAATGAGCATTATTAAATGTATTTTTTTAACTTTTTAAAACTTTTTTACTTTTTAAAACTATTTTTTAAACTTTTGTTATGCTTATTAATTTTTTTAAAGTTTCTTAAACTTTCTTAAAACTTCTTTTTACAGATTTAACATTTTTCTAAGCTTTTTTTTTACCGTTAACCCCTAACTAGCAGTAAGCAGCACTAACAGTAAATTCCCTATTTTCCCATAACTCCCACCCACCCCAGCTAGCAAAATATTTAATTATACAATATTTAAATTAGTTAATTAAATAAATTTAACCCCTGAGGGTTAAAAAATAAATAAAAGTTAATCGTCAGGGGTTAAAAAAAATTAGATCACAGTATAATACTGTGATCTGTATTTTGATCACTGTAGGCAGTGATCGACTGGCAGGGAAGGGGTTAATTTTTATTTGGACTGGGTAAAGGGTTTATTTTTTTTAATTTTTTACTTAAACGTTATTAAAACTTTTTTTAACTTAATTTTTTAACTTTTTAAAGCTTATTTTAAAACTTTTTTTAACGTTAACCCCTAGTTAGCCTAACACTAAATCCCCCAATTCCCCACTAACTTCCACCCTCCCCAGCTAGCTAAATTTATAATTTTAAAATATTTAAATTAATTAATAAAATAAATTTAACCCCTGAGGGTTAAAAAAAAAAGAATTAACCCTCAGGGGTTAAAAAAAAATCAATCGGCAGGGAAGGGGTTAATTTTTTATTAAAATGGGTATAGGGGGCAGGATCAGCACTGATCCGTCTCCCTCCACTTCACAGTGAACCCGGAAGTGCAGGGAGGCGGAAGGTAAGTATACACAGCACATGTATGTCAGAGCGGGTACATGTGCTGGGGCAGCCCGATCCGGTGCTCCCGGTCTGCCTCTAATACAGACCAGGAGCACCATTAACCCCACGATCGGCGCGATTGCGGCGATCTGGGGTTAATTTTACCGTTAAGGGTTAATTTCGTTAAGGGTATTCCCTGGATGACGGACCTCGTCCGTCACCCGTCCTGAAGGGGTTAATCTGTTTGGTGTCATTTGTTTTTGATTTACTGGATTTTAAATGTATGTACTCTGACAATATTTTGTTTATATTAAATGTTCCTTTATGGAACTCTGTCGTTGATACAAGAATCATGTTACAGCAAATACATAATGGTATTGTGTAATGGTATTGTGTTTTCATATAAATGTTTGCTAAATCAGGCGTTGCGTTTTTTTTTTAAATTTAATTCGACCAAGTCATTTAGGACTCCCCATTTCTAAACTGTTCTGGTGTTGACAACTTTTATTTTGGAAAAAGTGTTAACAGGGATTTTTATTGTAATTGTGTGTCTCTCAGCTTCTTATTACATAGTTACATAGTTAGATAGCTGAAAAGAGACTTGCGTCCATCAAGTTCAGCCTTCCTCACACCTGTTTTTTGCTGTTGATCCAAAAGAGAAAAAAAACCAAAAAAAACAAAAAAAAAAAAACCCCAGTTTGAAGCACAATTTTGCAACAAGCTAGGACAAAAAATTCCTTATTGACCCCAGAATGGCAGTCAGATTTATCCTTGAATCAAGCAGTTATTACCCTACATTGAAAGATTATATCCTTGAATATTCTGTCTTTGCAAGTATGCATCTAGTAGCTGTTTGAACATCTGTATGGACTCTGATAAAACCATAAAACTTATCTACTCTACTACAACCTAATACTGCTCCTAACCCTCCCATACTTCTCCTACTGCCACTATCGCAGCCCGGCACCACTGGCTCTCACCCCCCTACTACCCATATCCCCAACTACTGCCTCTAACCCCCATTATAGCCCCTTACCCCAATATTGCACCTAACTTCCACTTCGACCTTTAACCCGTTACTACTGTTCCTTACCCCCACTACAGCTCATAACTACCACTACAGTTCCTAACCCCCCATTACAGCCTTTAAATCTCCACTACAGCTCATAACCTGCACGTCTACTTCTATTCCCACTTCTGTCCATAGCCCCAAAACCTCTCACTATTGCCCTTATACCCCACTACAGCCCAATATTTCCAACTAAAGCTCATATTCCCTACTACAGCTCATTAACCCCCACTACAGCACTTTTACATTCCCTAACCCCCCCCACTTCAGCTCCACTACAATCCCTATACCCCACTACAGCTCCTTGCCCCGCATTACTGCTGTTAACCCACATTACAGACCCTTAGCCCTACACTATCATCCTAACCCCCAATTTCAACTCATTTACCCCATTACAACCACTAAACTACACTACAGCTTCCAAGCCTACACTACAACCCACTAAAATCCCTATGTCCCTATTACTGCCCCTATACTTCAACTATAGCTTCAAACTCTCCATTACAGTCTCTAACCCCCAACTACTGACCCTAAAGCCACCTACAGCTCCTATTCCCCACTACTGCCCACATCCCCTATCCCGGCAGAGGGCTGTAGTGATTATTGTGGCTGGAGTATGACTTTAAATAATCGACTAGTGCCCCTCCTGAGATTAGGTTCTGGAAGAGCCCCTGGGTTTAGATGCCCATTTACTTTCCCCTCCAAAAAGGTATTCATTGAACAAAAACAAGCAAAGGTAACTACACCTGTTCCCTAGTGCCATATTTATTTGAATCTGTAGGCTGCAATTTATATATAATATTTTCTTGATTTGTGCTATATATTTCAAAAAGAGCTGTTATTTTACAATTGCATTGTACATGTGACCTTGAGCAACCTGTGGAATCTGAGCTATTGTTTTTGATTTGCACCACTGGTTATATAGTTTTACACAGTGTGCACTAATAATAGGGAAAAGTGCACAAATCATCTCATGTTTGGATTGCTTTACATCTATTATTCAGACCAGCAAGTGCATAAGACACCCCATTCCACACCTGCTGTTTGTCTGAAATCCTCAAGTAGGGAGTTGACATGATATAGTCTGTTCTGCAGAGGAGCTGTTACTTCTGCCTCAGGTCATGGACCTTAAATTCCTCTTAATCCCTAGTCAATAATCCAACACACTGAGGAGGAATTTACAACCAACATGGAAACTCATTCCAGGTCAAAATGCTGCCAAAATCAATAAATCTATTTTTTTTCAGATGTCCACTCCAGGATTGCTGTGTGCGAATTGGCAAACTGATCATGGTTTGATATGTCTATTTCGTACAATGAATATTTCAAATAGCTTGTAAATTACAAAACATAAAATATCCATGTTTGAAAATATAACAAATGAACACTGTTTATACATTCAAAATGTTTAAAAAGTTGGAACATAATTTAAGCAACACTCTAATGGTGCTTGGTTAATACCAGCTCAGTCTCAGCGCCATTATGACACCACGTATCACAATTTTTTAAAATACTGAGCTACTACCAATAGCGGTACACTTGGCTTACGTTTAGGGAACTCTTAGAGTTACAGAATAATAGAAGGAACGTAGAGAGAAAGGACAGGAAAAATAGGTAGAAATAATCCTGATAGAGTGGGTTTCCCTCAATCTGGAGGGAAACTAAAGTGGGAAAAAGTGGGTAGTTAATTCCCAACAATAAAACTTAGCTTTTAATTATAACTAAAAATAAAAGTAGCGGTTGGTATAGTGACCCACCAAAACACAAATATAAATATATATATAAAAAATGTGGCAACACCAGGAGACAGTGGAACAAAACAGTGAGCCACTGTGACTTGCAAAGTCGAAGGGGTTATACTGTTAATGATACAAAGCCACCAAAGTGTATACAGCGGTGTAAGCTGCTAACTAAATTCCTGCTACTGAGTATATATAGCAGAGCGTCTGTTCAAGTGGTATGATCATTAAATAGATGAGCTTGCCGTTTTCAAAACACTATTTAGAGACATTATAGCGGTAAAGTAGCTGTATGGGTATAATTGACAGTTTTACCAAAACACTTATGTCAGATATTTTGTAGATCGTGGTGCAAGCGGTCTGTAATGAAATAAGCTTGCCGTTTATAATGCACATATATACAGACGTTTAGGTAGTAAGTAGCTGAGTCGGTATATTAGCCAAATTGACCAAACAACTTTTGGCAGATTCTCAGACTGCTAGACCAAGGTTCTGGGAGAGACCGGTAAATTTGCTGTATTTAAATCGCTAATACTGGTAAAGCGTGAAAGGATGACTGAGCACCTGAAAAGCTCAAATACAAAACTGATACTCAAAAGGGGAGGGGGAGAGAAAACTGCAGATAATATGGTGTATAGTAAAGGAGACTATCTGCCTGTCACTAGTGACCCTAGCAACTCGTGCCTTCGAGGGCACCCCTTAGCAAAAAGCCTGATTTCTCCGGATCGCTAGTGCAGTGATATAAAGTCCCAACCTCCCAGCAGAAAGCCAAAACAGGCTAGAGAGAAATTTAGCTGAACTTGCTTCTAGATAGAGCAGATGAGTCAGTGTTGCCGTGTGTCTAACCCTGTTAGAAAATCTTGGCAGGGATAGAATGTGACACTGATGATGCAGTGTGCTGGATAACGCCAGGTGAGAGCCCCTGACTTACGTTTCGCCACTCTGGCTCTTAGAGTTACAGTACACAGGGTTAGGGGCATCTGTACTTAAAGCGGCCCATCATTTTATTTCTTTTGATGTTCCTTTACTTATGCCCCCTTGTTAATGATATACCTTCCCCCTTGCCACTTGCTTTTATGTATAATTATTTTATTTTCTTATTTTCAGCTTGCATCACTAACAAAATGGACAGTCACACCAGGAGACGGGGAATATCTACCCTAAGATGGGGCTTGACTGCCTGTTGCAATTGCATGCCAAGCGGACTGACAGCCTGACTGGCCAGCCCCACTCAAGGCAGACCATGCACAGCGCACTGCAGAAGTGCTGTGTGTATGGGCCTAGTCCCCTGATGCCATTCAGTGCAAACTTTTATAGACGTACTTGCTATTTTTCCAGACAACAGAACATATAATTGCACAGAGTACCAGAAAAATAAAATTGAGCTACAATAGTGAATCACAGGCTATTTTAGTTTTCCATGGAATATATATTGTGGTTATTTGTTATGTAATATATGGATTTATACCTTTAATAAGCTACATGACACTTGCAACTCCGCTCTTTCAATATATGGGTTTATCTGCAGGGACTCCAGGTGCAAAAACATTGTTCCTAGTAGTAAGAAATGGAGCTGGTCAAAAGCTACCCAAACACACCTGCACTCTGTCAAACCTGAGATAAAGCACTGTAAACACGTCAAGAGAATGAACAGTTGGAATCATCAAAAATGTCTTCAAGGAGCAGGTTTGATATAAGGAAAAGGTTGAAGGCATCAAAAAGTGAATGTACAAGATATAAGCACACTAAACCGATAAACATTTACTTTCCAATATTTATTTTTCTGTCCTCTATTGTCAATACCAACATGTCACCTGATAAAGAACTATTTTAAGCCACTTTCATATTTACAAAGTGTTTTGTTGGGCCATGCTGAATGGACTTGGCATATATATCCTAAACCAGAAATGAGAATTGTTGTTTTACTCATTTGAGGAGTGGCCATTATAAGATAAAAAAATATATAAATCTTAAATTCATTATTTGCACTTGATATGCACCAGACTTCAAACTTAGCAGAGACATATGATGTTTCACAGACTGATATATTGAAAAGTGTTAGCTAGGTTTAAAACTTCTACTCACAACCATTGCTGAGTGAAAAATGTAATCCTGGCAAGTAGAACTTCACCCTTGATTAGTGTACCCAGCGCCAGCGGGGGAACTACCGCAGGTTCAGGGGCACTGGGGCCTGCTTGCTGATCAGGCCCTTTAGTATTGCTCCAGTCCTTTAACAGTGCAACAGGGCCCTTTTCACATAGGCAATGCTGGGAGGAAGTGAGTGCCTGAATATTCAAGGTTGGGTGTGAGAGAACGTGTGCGATTTAGAGTTAGAAAACATGAGAATTACATTTTCATTGTGCAAATAAATGCCATGTTTTTGACAAGACCTTGTCTTTGCAAATTGATTTATTTATAAAATATTTTACCAGGAAAGAATACATTGAGATTTCTCTCGTTTTCAATTATGTCCTGGCAGGGCCGTCTTTAATATTGACCGGACCCTGTGCACCATTTGCTTGGGGATCCCGCACGGCTCCTCTTCTTAGTCACAGTGGGAGGAAGTGACTCGCAGGCGTCACTTCCTCCCAGCTCTGCCGAAACGCAAGGGGCCATACCCACCTCCTTAATGTTCGGGACGACGGCCCCATGGGGGACAAATATAGAGGGCAGCAGGGCCCACGAGGCAGCTGCTTTGGGCCCCCCAAGACTAACTGGGCATGGGGCAGCTGCCCAGTTTGCCCCGCGTTAAAGACGGCCCTGTGTTCTGGGCCCACAAATGCTGACTAATATTGCACATTGCTGTCCAGTCTGTTTTCTATAATAATATAATAATAATACCTACAACAATATATATATAGCACTTTTCACTTAGTAAGTCCCAAAGTACTTTTAAATGATTCAAAACTGATATACATAATTTAATGTTACCAACTGAAGAGTACTTGTTTTTTGATCTGAGAAAGTTGAAAAGACAAGCATGCCCTTCTGGTGATGAAACCTGTGTTTCTAAGGTTCAAAGAGGTACTTAGCTAACGGAATATCACAGGCGAATACCTACTGTAACCAAGTAGAAAATTTCAAGAACTGTCTCCAATTCATGTTTACCTTCACTCTCAACCATGACTGATGCCAAATCAATATTGGCCTTGCAAGCCCACATAATTATCTGGACGTCTGCCAAGGGCTGGTCCGTGAGTGGCATCTCATGTGTTTACCAAATTACAGCAATGGTATTAGTAAAGCAGGTGTAGTCCAGTTTGCCAACAATAATGTAAAAAGCTATTTCCTGCATCTCAATCCCTCAATCACTGCTAAATGCCAAAAAACAATTAGCGCTCACTGAAATCTTCCATAATCCAAATCACTTTTTTCAAACTTTTGGTACCATATTACTGAAGTTTCCATCATAAAAAGGCATAGTATTTATGATTCACAAATGCAAAAATATAATTTTATAATGATTTCCGGTACTTAGTATAAAGTTAATGTCATCAAAGGTTCTCTGGACTGAGAATACAGTTGAAATAGCATCTCTAACCATTACACAATTTGCTCACATTTGGCAATACACACATATGGGGAAAACCAGATGCAAATAAAAATCTGACCTCATCCATGTCAAATGTAAAAAGTATCTTCTTTCAGCCATACTTCCCCAAATGGAATTAAGCTAAATACAATTTTGTTTAAAAAGTAACATTTTAATGGGGGTAGGGATAAAGGGTTTTCTATAAAAATCGATTATTACTATGGGTGGACGAAATAGCTTAGCAATTAGCACTTAAAATATGGCAACTATGATATTAAATGCGTATAGGGGGCCACGTCTAACTGTAAATCAATACTTTGCAAATTCTCTCGGAAGAAAACAAGCATGTATATTTTAGTTTTTTTTCCGTAAAAGTAACTTGCTTTATCTACATCTATAAGTCTAAACATCAGGGTAGAATGCAAAATGTATAGATTTCAGGTCCTAATTATTGCCTCTCTTGCCCCTCCTCAATATACAAACATCAGACCACAGGGCTATTTCAACTGCAGCCATGGCATACTATTTCAAAGTCTCCGCTGAGAGACTGGCAGCAGCAACACAACAGGTTTCGCTACCACATGAAAATGGACACACCTTTTATTAAATACAGAGCTAGAACCAATGCATTCCTTTTTCAGGAGATATGAGGTAGCCTCACAAACCCAATCATATGTGATGGTTGTGTACATCAGTGTTTCTAAACCTTGCAAGGAGAAGTCCCGCTCCAGGTCTAAAACTAATTCCCAAGTACAAACTAGATAGATGGTGGCACTTATGCAGAGGTCAGGATAAAGACCGGTGGATCAGTGTCACAATGCCCTGTAATAACTCTCCCAGAAGGGAATAACCCTTATTTGTAAGTAAATAGAAAGAAAAGAAGGGACCAGAGAGAGTCCCTGAGGTGGAGAGTTATAATGAAAAAATGGGGAGTCCCTACCTTTAATAATCCTAATGGGAGAAAACAAACAATAGGGAAAGAATAGGACAGGTAAAACAAGGGTAAGGGGTAATGCCGGTAGAAAATAGTATCACAGGTCCCCCTTGAAATAAGGAGGTAGCCTAACTATATATATATATCCTTAGCTTACTAGGCTTCCCCTTAGCCCATGTGACGGGATCTAAGATGGTAGGTGAAACTTGCTGCGAACGGAGGAGCAGTAAAGGGAAAATCCTCTATCAGGGGACACACACAAGGTCCCAATGTAAACCTTAACAGGACTAGTAGGTGAAGAGGACTGACCCTAAATACCTCGGCACTATATGAGGAGCACTAGTGCCTACTGTGACCAGAGTCCCTATAGCTCCCCCAGACAAGACCCTTGTAGTGCAGAGCAGCGAGAGACCCCTAAAAAGGGACACACAAGATCCCAAATTAATCTAAGCAGGAACGCTGAGAAAAGAGGTCTGACCCTAAATACCTCGGCACTATGTAGGAGCAGCTAGTGCCTACTATAACCAGAATCCCTGCCTGTCCAGATAGGTAAAAATAAATTAAATTAAGTTAATAAATCAAATCCATTAGTGCTACCAAGAGTGTGAAAAAAAGAGAAAATTAAGTCTAGCTCGACGCGCGTTTCGGCGTGTCAGCACGCCGTCGTCAGGAGCAGTGAACTGTTTAGATTCCCAATGCTGGTTTAAATACCTCTCAGTGTAATCGTTCCGTTAGTGTTGCCGGCTGTGTGTACCACGTGGTCTGCCGTACTCCCTCGGTACTCATTGGTCTGTGCATGGTGCTGGTCCCTCCCCACAGCAGTAATTGGTCTGACTCATTTCCAGTCCCTCCTCTTGCTAGCCGCGTCATCTGACGCGGTTCTAGTCAGACGCGGTTCTAGTCAGAGGACACTGGCACACACACACACACACATTTACACACTGATAGGACAGTGACACAGTCACTGACAGACACACACAATTATTTGACACACACTCACTAACAGACACACTCACTGATTTCACATCCTAGGTTGCCAGTTTACTGGGTGGAGCCTCTGGCAAACCTGCAGCTCTAATTGTGTCTGGGTCTGTCCGGGCCACTGGACCACCCAGACAGATCCAGTAAGATATGGAAAAATTTGGGATGGCAGTCAGGCACCAGCGGCGCTGCCATTACTCACACAGCGCTGCACTACCTTCTGGCCGGCACCATGCTGCACTACCTACTGGCTGGCGCCTGGCTGCACTACCTACTGGGTGGCTGTACTTGATCCCATTACTTGCGGACGCAGCGCCAGTGGCCGTCCCAGGAGATCCTTCACCCTGTGCGCGTATAACTTACACAGCAGGAAGTGGGGCTGATACAAGGAGTAACAAGATGCCAGGCAGCAAACTGATATATGAAATTAAGGTAAGTGTGTGTTTGAGAGATTGTGTCTGTCTGCATGTGTGTGTGTCAGTCTGCATAGGTCAGTGTGTGTGTGTGTGTGTCAGTCAGTCTGCATGGGTCTGTGTGTGTGTGTGTTTGTGTGTCAGTCTGTATGGGTCTGTGTGTATGACAGTCTGCATGGGTCTGTGTGTGTCAATCTGCATGGGTCTTTTTGTGTGTGTGTGTGTGTGTTTGTGTGTGTGTGTGTCTGTGTCAGTTTGCATGGGTCTCTGCGTGTGTGTGCGCCAGTGTCAGTCTGCATGACCCAGTGTGGGTGACAGAACACATGGGTCAGTGTACGTCCGTTTGCATAAGTCAGTGTGTGTGTGTGTGTCATTCTACATGGTTCAGTGTGTGTGAGTCAGTCTGCTTGGGTAAGTGTGTGCATGGGTCGCTGACTGAGTTTGTGGACCATTACATGTGAGTGAATGTGTGTGTATGTGTCAGTAATTGCATTTGTGCACATAGGCCAGTTTTAATTTAAAAAAAAACCAATACTTTCAAATACTTTAAATAGTGTTAGGAATATAAACCTGTATTCCGAATACTGTAGTGTTTCTATTAGTAAACAGATTCTGACTGAGACTGAGAGCCTCTGGGGCCCCCGGGCAAAATTAGATCCCAGGCCCTTTGAAGGCCAAATATATGTGCATTAAATAAATGTTAAATTTAACTCTCACATAATACGGCATTCCTTTGGATGTGTATATTGTGAAGAGCTGTGTATCCTTGTCTCAGTGTCCCCATGTGTATCTGTGTCCCCATGTCTCCAAGTGTCTCAGCATCCCCAAAGGTATCCATGTGTCCCCATGTCTCATAGTGTCCCCTAGTGTCTTAGTGTTCCCATGTCTCCCTGCAACCTTTACCCCATCCCTCACTTCTCTGAGCTGTAGGCTGTCTCTGCAGGCTGGGAGATGCTGTCTGGACTCTTTGTGCTGTGTAGCTGCTCCCCCGCAGATCAGTGAGTAGAGCAATGCAGGTATATGCTGTAAATTCCTATCCCTGCCTCTCTCCACACACACAGCGACCCTTACTGGCCGGTAATGGTATTGCAGAGTAATCTCTGTTTATACTGAGAAAAATACCGGCATTTGTATTGCCGGTATTACTGCAATATCGGTACTGGCCAGGCAGCCTCAAATAAATAAATACCGGCCAGGTGAACAACTAAGAGTAGTGTGTGTATAAAAAAAAATTTTTTTTTTTTTTTTTTTTTAAATCAATGGGCCTATTCCATGGGCCTGGGCCTGGAGCTGCAGCTCCATCAGCCCCTATGTTAATCCGGCCCTGTTCATCAGGGACCCCACAACTGATCAATTAACCCCTTAACGACGAGTGACAGACAAGGTCCGTCACTCAGGGGATTGCCTTAACGACGAGTGATGGACCTTATCCATCACTCGTTAAAATTAACCCCAGATCGACGCAATCACGGGGTTAATGGTGCTCCGGTCTGCCTCTGTATTAGAGGCAGACCGGGAGCACCGACTTGTGCTCTCCCAGCACATGTGCCCGCTCTGACAGCATGTCAGAGCGGGCACATGTGCTCAGTATACTCACCTTATGCCTCCCTGCACTTCCGGGTTCACTGTGAAGTGCAGGGAGACAGATCTTCACTGATCCTGCCCCCTGTAAAAAAATAAATAAAGCTAAATTAAAATCCCACCCCCCTTTACTCAGTTTAATAAAAAAATTAACCCCGTCCCTGCCAATTGATCACTGACTACAGTGATCAATTGGCAGGGATTACATTTTTCAGATTTTTTTTTTAACCCCTGAGGGTTAATTCTCTCTCTTTTTTTTTAACCCTCAGGGGTTAAATTTATTTTATTAATTAATTTAAATATTTTAAAATTATAAATTTAGCTAGCTGGGGAGGGTGGAAGTTAGTGAGGAACTGGGGGATTTAGTGTTAGGCTAACTAGGGGTTAACGTTAAAGAAAGTTTTAAAATAAGCTTTAAAAAGTTAAAAAATTAAGTTAAAAAAAAAGTTTTAATAATGTTTAAGTAACGAATAAAAAAAAAAAAAAAAAAGCTTTACCCACACCAAATAAAAATTAACCCTTCCCTGCCAGTCGATCACTGCCTACAGTGATCAAAATACAGATCACAGTATTATACTGTGATCTAATTTTTTTAACCCCTGACGATTAACTTTTATTTATTTTTTAACCCTCAGGGGTTAAATTTATTTAATTAACTAATTTAAATATTGAATAATTAAATATTTTGCTAGCTGGGGTGGGTGGGAGTTTTGGGAAAATGGGGAATTTACTGTTAGTGCTGCTTACTGCTAGTTAGGGGTTAACGGTAAAAAAAAAAAGCTTAGAAAAATGTTAAATCTGTAAAAAGAAGTTTTAAGAAAGTTTAAGAAACTTTAAAAAAATTAATAAGCAAAACAAAAGTTTAAAAAATATAGTTTTAAAAAGTAAAAAAATACATTTAAAAACGCTCATTACCACTACACCTGGAACAAACTAGAGAAAAAATTATCCCACGCCTAGGTTAAAAATATGCCTTTTGAATTACCCCAGGGTGTATTCTTTAATAAATAGTATGTGTTTGTGGGGAAGTTTCAATAACCAACAATCTAAACTACTCCAAATTGGAACATGGGCACAGCGTAAAACTTCAAAGTTAGAAAAAAACTGAATGGCTGCGTCTCAATTGTGCCCCTTCAACATCCACATATACCTGGCAAAGGTACATACGAGGGTATTGCTGTACTCAGACCGCATAGCTGAGCAACATACTAAGTATTTTACAGTCGTAGCACACATAAGGTTTGCAAAATATACTGTGCAAACTCACTTTGTGTGTCAAAAAGGCAGAAAAAACGCTTACTACCACTACACCTGGTACAAGTCAGCGGAAAAATGATCCCACGCTAAGGTTCAAAATATGCCTTTTGAAATACCCTGACATGTCTTCTTTAATAAATGGTATGGCTTTATGGGGTATTTGGATTATATAGCCTGGTAAAATACTCTAAAATGGGATATGGGCACAGCGTAAAAATTGAAAGTTTGAAAAAAAATGGAATGGCTGTGTCCCAAATGTGCCCCTCCGATCAGGGCCGGCGCGTCTATAAGGCGGCCCAGGCGGCCGCCTTAGGGCGCCCGAGTAGGGGGGGGCGCAAAAATCCGAATCCCCAGCCATCGGCTAGGTATTCGGATTTTTATAATACCGCAGCCTACCTTGCCCTGCTGAGGCTGCCTGCTTCCCTTACTGACGGTCCGGACCGGAGGTGAAGTTTCTGCCGCGCCGCCCACTCCTGATGATGTCAGGAGGAGGGCGCGACTTACACCTCCCCCAGAGTCCCCTGCGGTCCACCGTCGGATGCATCAGGGCCGGGCTCCCTCTGCTGGCTCCAATATGGCGGCCCCCATGACAGAGTGGAGCCTGCCCGCGTTTGGAGCCAGGCCAGCCCGGAGAAAACTGGAACAGGAAGATAAGGGAAGGGGAGGGTGGCAGATAGGCCCAGGCGGACTTCAGTTTAATATGGTGAGCAGAGTAGGTGGCTTGACTTCCGCCGCCGCCCCCTCCCCCTTCCCCTGACTCCATATTGTCCAAGTCCTGTAGGCAGGCAGCAGCAGACTTACTTTGGAAGAGCTGCCTCTTCTGCAAGACTGCTCCCCATAGTGTTGGAGTGCCTGCAGTCTCCTCAGATCCCCATCACTTTAGAATTGGCTGCCAGCACTTGAAGGGTGTAAGTTTGAAATGTTTTTATAATTAATTATTTTATTTTTTTTTAAAGTTTTTTTTACATTTTTTTTTTTTAATTCTTTATTTTTATTTTGGTTGTGCATAAAATAACATTGGGCTTGCACAGCTCCAACAGCTGTTGCAAGCATTTCTTTGACAGGTATTACAAACATAACATGGTATAGTGAGTACTTTCACAGCATTTATATCTATATTTGCTTTGTTATCTGGTGCCGCATGCTAGCAGCCCATGAGGGCGTAAGATTAACCAGCTAGTGTCCCGTACGGGCATAAGACAGACAGTACAGTATAGCTCGCTAGTTGCCCATGCGGGTGTAGGGAACAAACAGTAAAATATATCACTCTGGTAACTCATGTGGTGTTAACGGTAAAGCACAGTGATAATGCTCTCTGGTAACTCTCTGGTAATGTTAATAAAATATACTTTACAAAACCACAAATTTGTTCTTATTTTTCTCAAAAAAACAAACAAACAAAAAAACACATGTTACATATATAAAATAACTATAACGTAATGGAGGGGTTTTGGTGAAAAGAGCTTGTCCCTGCAGTCTGACAGATGTAAATATTGCATTTCATAAGAAAAGGCAGAGTTTACATTTGCTTCTAAGGACATCTCTAGTGGCTGTAAAATGGCTTTATCTCTTAAAAAAAGTGTGCATGTGTTTATCTATCTAAATATCTTTACAATCTATTGTTTTGTCACACCTCTAAAAGATTTTAGAAACTGCAAGAAAAAATTATGGGGGGGGGGGGGGGCGGCAAAATACTCCTTCGCCTGTGTAGACAAAATTCCTTGCACCGGCCCTGCCTCCGATGTCCACATATACCTGGCAAAGGTACATACGGGGGTATTTTTGTACTCAGAAGACGTAGCTGAGCATAATTTGGGTTTTTTTAACTTAGTGGCACATATGAAATATACAAAATGCCCAGCAAAAATGCAATCCGTATGTAAAAAAATGCCCCAAATTATTTTTTACCACATACTTTGGCATATATTGGTGAAAAAACGGGGGCATGCTAACGCACAATATGCACCTTATGAGATACCCTGGAGTGTCTACTTTTACAAATGGTGGGCCATTGTGTTTTTTTTTTTTTTGAACAGTCAAACTACTATAATACCCCAAATGGAAGCATAGGCACATTAAATCCGTCTCTCAAAATTCTACTGTGAATACTGAAAAGGACAGGTCTCCTATATGGCACTGTAGCTTCACAAAATAGTGCCAAAGACATACAATGGGGGTGTCAGTTTACTCAGCAGATGTAACTGAACACAAAATAAAACTTTGTACATGAATAGCACACACCAACTTTACAAAATACACATCAGAAGTTCTTTGTTATAAGTTTGTGTGCCAAACCCCCCAAAAAAACAAAATTTTACTCCAATATTTAGCAGAGGTTGGCGGTGAAATGGCTACGTAGAAAGTGTCAAAACAACTTTAGGTAAATAGCATGTGGTGTCTACTATATATAAATATATACTTTTTGGGGGCAATTTTGTTTTCTTTTATGGCTAATAAGCTTACAAGACAAACATACCAAATTCTAAAATCGCTCCACATTAAAAGTTTATTTTACTCCTTGTGCTTTGTGACCTGTAACTACCAAAAAAAAAAACATAAAATCCCAGACACATTATCTATTCTGTAATTCAGAACAACTAAATGAATTTTTAATTACTTTACTTAACCTGCACTAGTTTTGCACACATTATTATTGCAAAAAACTGTAAAAAAAATTTCTGTATTTTTTATAATAAATAAGCATTTATGTAGATATATGTTACATCAAATTAAAGCCCTTTCTGTCCTTTAAAAAACGGTATATAATATGCGTCAGTGCAATAAATTAGTAAAATGCAAATTGCAGTTGAACGCAAACAGCAAAAAATTAGAGATTTAAAGAGAGATTTTTTTTTTTTATATATATATATATATATATATATATACGCACATACATACATACATACATACACACACACACACATATATGTGTTCCATTAGAGAACTGAAACGTTGATTCACCTTGGCAGAAGCCTGAATAAAAAGATAAGGTTTTTTTCACACTATTTTGAAGTCCCTGGAGTGCTATCTTCATATGATTTATATATATATATATATATATATATATATATATATATATATATATATATATATATATATATATATATATATACACACATATATATACACACACACACACACATACACACATACAGAATATAATTTCTACACAATAATTACCATAACACCCATGCATTAATATACAAGGATAAAACATACTATTTCTCTCAACTGGCGGCCAGTGATCGGCTGAGATTGTCAGATTATGATCACAGACTATCACTGACACGGACTAAACTCTCTTCATACTGTTGTTGTTATGGTGCTTGGAGTGTTCCTATAAGGAAACATACAATTTGAACTATGCTTTAACAGCGTTATTCATAAAAGTGAGAAATTCTGGGAGTTCAAAATGGATTTTGAGTGAATTTCTAATTTAGACCAAATTAGCCAAATTGGGAAAAAAATCTCCAATTCAGCTATGTTTGCAGTTTGGCTATTTGTACTTAAATATGAAATTCATTTAGAATTTCTGACAATTTTATGTGATGTCATGACATGGGCGGATCATATGGGTTGGGCATTGTGATGTCACAACATCGGTGGAGCCCCAGCCCTGCATAAAAGTCCCTATTGGTGCAATGGTCAGGTATCCCAATACTTTGCTCTATGTAGTGTTTGTTGTAAACATGTTATACTATTGCTTTTTTCTATTTTTTTTCCAAATGAGTCAGGAATATAAACTGTAATAATTAGAAGGTAGCAACAGTAAAAGGAAAACTATATGGTAAGTAACACAAACCATGTATTCCTAACCCTATAGTGTTAAAACCACCAACTAGCCCCCCTGATCCCCTTTGCCTTCCTAAATATAGTAAAATCTTACTTATATGTATGTCTGCAACTCCTGCCTCTTCCCTTGTCTGCTCCAGATCCTGCCTGCTGACATCATAAGAAGTGGTGGTCTGAGCCACTTACAATGCTTCCCCATAGGATTGGCTGAGACTGTCAAGGAGGCAGATCAGGGGCAGAGCCAGCACAAGTCATACACAGCCCTGGTCAATCAGCATCTCCTCACAGAGATTAATTGAATCAATGCTTCTCTATGAGGAAATTCCAGTGTCTGCATGCAGAGGGTAGCCATCAGAGGAGTGGCCAGTGGAGTTATCCCTAGACTTTAATGTAAACACTGCATTTCTCTCAAAATACAGTGTTCACTGCAAAAAGCCTGAAGGGACTGACTATACTCACCAGAAAAAATACAATAAGCTGTAGTTGTTCTGGTGACTATAGTGTCCCTTTAAGAGGCTTTAACACATTAGCGTTCAACCATTCCTTACTATATATGCCAGAAAATGCATATTTAGATAGTGATCCTTTAAATATACATCACTATTTAAAATGTAAGTGAAATGAAATAAACTCCTTCCTACTTAGTAAATAAGTTCTGTAAATAACACATTTTTTTATTTATATGATTTAGTTTCCTGAAGCTTTATCAGGCACGGTCATGTAACTGACTAAGATTTAATGAGCCTTCTGGAAAGGAACTATGCATGTTGCTGAATATGTTACTGCTTTTATGATTGGTGCAAAACTGTTTCGGTGATCAAACATAAAGAGGGAAACTACTAAGTAAGTTTGATCTTAGTGTCACAAAGAAAACACATGGGATAATCTGGGCAATGATTATTCCTGATCTGTTTCAGGACATGCCTTTCTTCAGAGTACATTTTAAGAAAATATATATCGTCAGTTTGCTTTCATTATACTCTACTGGTTGTTCGTGCATATTTTGTATGTTTATACTCATTTCATAAATTAGTAGCTTCCAGTCAAATGTGGTTGCATAGCGGATATCTTCCAGCTCCCTCACCCTAATTGATCTGCACAACATGTGTCCCATGGTAGAATGTCAGACCTGTAACTAGTGTCCTTGCTTGAACAGCATGCCAATAAAACTGTTTCTAATCATAAAGCGGAGTTGCAAAGAATGTGCCTCTCTGGTTACTAAACACATCTGGAGCTTACTTTTGTTGAGTTCGTTGGGAGAGCCGAGAAGCTTCTGCGGCTGCCTTCCTTGCTTCAAACTCTTCTCTTTTCAGCACCTCTCCACTTCCTCGGTAGCCCAGTTCCACAAGTTGGCGGGCCAGAACTTCATCCTGAACGAAACATGAAAGACAATTGCGTCAACACAACCCAAATATATAAAGAATGGCCCACAATGCAGCAGATACCCTTTCAAAATTTCAAAAGTTATGGCAACAATGGAAGACATCACACAGAGATGAGGTTGGCTGTTCCCCAGATCTAGCTGTCTTACTTTCCTTCCTTTTTGTCTTCCCACTTCAACCTCCTTTCTTTCCACTTTATTCTAAACCTTATTTTCTCATTTCTTTTTTCTTTTCCATCTACCAATGCAGTGCAAGAAATGCTATTACATATGTTGCTCTAAGAGGTTTGACAGCACATTACGACACATGTCGTGCTCAGCACAGGTTACGACACAACTCTCTCCCATCAATGTGATTTGACTTTCCAGTACTTTGATGTTGCACAATGTGTAAACAGTAATTTTACGCTATACGCAGGGATGTGGAATTTATATCGCATGACACCCAAGACATGCAGTTCTGGCAAATTGGGGGAGGGCTTTGGTGCGGTAAAAAGACTGTCCGCCGTGGACAAGACCTGGCTGGGGCCAGAGTACACCTACAGGCATGAGAAGGGGCGAGAAGCTGCAGCAATTCCTCGCAACGCACAGAGTTTATGGCCGCCAGGATACAGAATGATGTCATATAAAGGGAAGGGGAAAAGCTGCAGACTGACTGCTGGCCATGAAGGCTGCTGGTAATGTGATGTACTGGTGCTGTATTGTATGTTGGTCAGATGTAGTTTTACTGAATGGCTCAGTGTGTGTCAGATTGTGTGTGAGTATGGAGTGTGTGTATGGGTCAAATAGTGTGTATGTCAGAATGACAGTGTATGGGTCAGTGATTGTGTGTCATAGAAAGTGTATGTAGGTTAGTGAGGACAAGGATTTAAAGAATAAAAATCTGAATCACATTACTTTAAAAATACAACCAACACACCACACACAGTGCATACAGACAACACGCAGGGTAAATATAGCCAGCACACATCACACACACAGTACATACAGGCAGCACACACAAACACACACAGTACATACAGGCAGCACACAAACATGCACACATTATATCAGGGACATTTTAGCCGCGAGGCAAACAAGGCATCTGCCTTGGGCGGCATTTTCCAGGGGGCGGCAAAAAAAGCCGCCCCCAAATGCCCAGGGCGGCTAACTGACATGCTGGGCTGGGCGGGCGGCGCTGGTGGGTGGCTGGCGAGGGAGCACTTCCTCTGACCTGTCTGCTCAGCTTATTCGCGCGCCGCAGAGTGAGGCTGGGAGTCATATTCCGTCTCCCAGCCTCACTCTGCGACGTGCGAGGGAGCTGAGTAGACAGCTCAGGGGAAGTGCTCCCTCGCCAGCCGCCCGCCCGCCAATGCCGCCCGCCCAGCCCAGCAGCCACTGGACCCCCAGGGAGGAAGAGAACCCCGCCCCCAGCATTTCCAAAGGTAAGGAGGCTGGGGGGGTTACATTTAAAAAACAAATATGTGTTAAATATGTGAGTGTGTATGTATGTCTGTTAGTGTGTGTGTGTGTGTGTCTGTTAGTGTGTGTATATGTCTGTTAGTGTGCGTGTGTGTATGTGTATGTCTGTTAGTATGCGTGTGTATGTCTGTTAGTGTGTGTGTGTGTATGTCTGTTAGTGTGTGTGTGTCTGTTAGTGTGTGTGTGTGTGTCTGTTAGTGTATGCGTATCTGTCAGTGAATGTGTGTGTATTTAGAAGGCGGGGGAAGGGTTGGGTGGGGGTGGCGCGGGCGCCTGAGTTTTGTCCTGCACAAAACCAGGATACACCACTGCATTACATATAGGCAGAGAATGCGCACACACACACACTACATACAGCCAGCACACAACACACATTACAAATTACATACGGCCAGCACACAAACTGATTATATGCAGCTAACACACAGTATGACAAAGGGAAAAACTACACTTTAGTTTTGCAAAATAAATACAAATGGCAACTGAAGCAATATACCCTTTTTCTAACTATAGCAAAGCTAGAGAATATTTCCAGAATAGTTATTTTTGCTTTCATTTTTCCACTCCAATTTAATTTGTGAAAAAAAGAGTTTAGCAGATATACAATATCCACAGCTCCAGGCATGGCCTTCCCAGACTTTGTTAGTGACATTATTTTGTGTCAAGACAATTAGATTATCCTGATGGACAAGTAGATTGGGCTACCATTTTAGTCCTTTAGACAAGTGGTTAAAAAAATAAAATACAAATAAAAAATAAAAAAAAAGAATTGCACACCCCTGTATATGTTTACTGCATCTTTACTTTATTGTATGAGTTACCTTTATAATGCTTTAAAAATTGTTCAATAAAAAGGGATTAAAAAAACAACAACGGGAGGACTTTAGGCGAGTTGTGGGCTGCAGCCACAAACCAAACTTCTGAAAATTAAAATAATGAGACGTGTGTTGGGATGTCTGTTTGCAGAGCTGTGCAGGAGTAGACAAGAAGCCTGAATTTGTGCAAGTCCTTTGTTCGTCCAGCATTGTGTGCTCTAAATTCACTCCAGGCCAGGACTGACCCAGGACTGTCTACCAAACTACAATGAGTATGATATCCCTGGTGTTCTTGTCAGTGTCTGCAGGGTAAGAATACACAGCAATCGTGACATACATAACACACTTCAGTGGTTATTTGTAGCAATGAGTCTGCGTCTCGTAGAAAATGAACACATTTCTGTGAATGCTCCTTCTTACTACGCAAGTGTGCAAGTCATAGTCCTACATGTTCTACATGTGTAGGACTATTTACATTAAGATATGTGGCCATTCATTATTACTTTCCCCTCAGACCAAATCAGGGCCGTCCCGTGCATTTTTAAATTACAGCGGCCCACTAAAAAGGTGGCGGGCCGGATAGGGTGTGTTTTGTCATCACCAATTTTGGTTCAATGCTCTTCCAGGGCCTACCAAGCGCAGAGCTCTGCTGAAGAGCTCTAGCATGAGAAAAAGACCCTGTATTTGTTTTGCACAGCGGAAGCAAATTTAATAACATACTTGCACTGTGTTTGCTTGAAATTTGTCTCTGGTGCCTCCATAGATGGGATACCAGGAGACAAAAATGCCAGGAAGGAGTATGGTGCAGTGTGTGTAAGGGGTGTAGTGTGTGTGTGAGGATGCTGTGAGTGTCAGGGGTGCAGTGTGTGCGAGTGAGGGTGCTGTGAGTGCCAGGGGTGAAGTGTGTTTGTGTGTGAGTGAGGATGCTGTGAGTGTCAGGGGTGCAGTGTGTGTGTGTGTGCTGTGAGTGTCAGGGGTGCAGTGTGTGTGTGTGTTTGAGGATGTTGTGAGTGTCAGAGGCGCAGTGTGTATGTGTGCTGTGTGTGAGTGATAGGTGCTGTGTTTGCATGAGGGTGCTATGTGCATGTGAGGAAGCTGTGTGTGAAAGTGCAGTGTGTGTGAGTGAGGATGCTGTGAGTGTCAGGGGTGCAGTGTGTGTGTGTGTGTGTGTGTGTGTATGTGTGTATGAGGGCGCTGTGAGTGTCAGGGGTGCAGTGTTTGTGTGTTAGGGTGATGTGCGTGTGTGTGTGTTAGGAGTGTAGTGTGTGTGCTGTGTCTGAGTGATGGTTACTGTGTTTGAGTGAGGGTGCTATGTGCGTGTGAGGGTGCAGTGTGTGTGTGTGTGTGTGTGAGGGTGCTGTGAGTGTCAGGGGTGCAGTGTGTGTGTGAGGGTGCTGTGAGTATCAGGGGTGCAGTGTGTGTGTGAGTGAGGGTGCTGTGAGTCTCGGGGCTGCAGTGTGTGTGTGTGTGAGTGAGGGTGCTGTGAGTGTCAGGGGTGCAGTGTGTTTGAGTGAGGGTGCTGTGAGTGTCAGGGGTGCAGTGTGTGTGTGATTATATCACCCCTTCCTTATTACCTTTAGCCTGGGAGGGGGGGGGGGTCATGCTGCTACCATCCCTGGTGGTGCTAGTGGAGTGAACTCTATCCTGTGGGGCTAGAGTTCACTCTCGCAAGACCCGGAGCGAATGTCGCGAGGGGAACCCGGCGGAGCTGCAAGTTAGAGCTCCTCCGGGTTCCTCTCCTGTCTCCCTCCCTGCCGGCGGCCACAATAAACTACATCTATGATCTCCCCACTGGCCCGTCATGGAATGCAGCAGGGCCGGCGCTCGGATAGTGATCCTGTGATCTCTCCTGTTGGCCTCGGCCCATGGCCGCCGCGGCCCACCGTGCATTTGCCCGGTGTGCCCTATGGTTAGTCCGGGCCTGGGCCAAATGTTGCCAGCCCTTCCCTGTACTTTAATCAACACAACGGATAACAACTTCCACTTACAAAACATGCTAGTTTTAAAATAGTTATTCACTGCAATGCTTATTTTTTTTTTAACATATCTATTATGTTTTAAAGATAAATTCTGGTCTGCTTTTATTTCAGATATCAGGTAGCATTGAATGAATTACATCTCATTTAAAGTGTCTCTATCTGGGATCTTTACATACTTTGGAAAGACCCCGATTGGAAACTCTGGTCGCAGAGTACTGGGGAAGGTGAATTTTACTTACCTGAACATGTCTCTCGTGGTCACTGCAATCTTCATCCGGTTGGTACCCTTCTGCTCATTGCGCTTCATCTGTATGCGCAAGAGTAAAACACTGGGGTCAATGGAGGATCCCGCTACCCCATGTGACCCTCCAAAGATAATGCCAATAGAGGCTTCCAACCCTTTTACAGAGTTTAACTCTGTGAAATTACCCTGGATGACCCCATGCTTTGCATGAGGATGTCCAGTGTCTTCATATCCCCCATAGGATGGATAGCATGGATTCAGTGCTTTCCTATGGGGAAGGCCTAATATTCGTGCACTTGCCACGCACGTGCATTAGGTTATCCTCATTGCCAACATTATAAACACGGAGACGGAACCAGCAACGAGGGTCCTCAGCGCTAGAAAGAGATAGGTGTTTAAAGGTTTTTTTAACACTTCCAACAAAGTGGAAGGAAGAAAATAACTTTAGGGTAGAGGGACGATATAGTGTCAGAAATACAGTATTGTAGTAGTGTTCCTCTAAGATGCCATGTTAGGGTTGAGGACACATATATGTTATGGTGCCATCCACGGACTGAGAATGAGATTAATTTAAGATTGGGGGTCTTACCAGGAAATATAAAGACAGAGAGTTATTTCCCCGGGGCTGCTTTAGGTAATCCTCTGGGGCAGGGAAAGGCAATCTTCGGCCCTCCAGATGTTGTGGACTACACCCCCCATAATGCTGGCAAAGCATCAAGGGAGGTGCAGTCCAAAACATCTGGAGTGCCGAAGGTTGCCTATGCCTGCTCTAGGGCAATGTTTTGTTAATAGGACATGAAATATAATACATACAGCAAGTCACTTTTGTAAAACAAATACTTAAATAATTCCATATTTGCTCATGATTTCCCCATAATACTGTATAGATGATAAAATTGGGATATTTAATGTGAACTCAAATATATCTTTTTAAAAAGACAATAGAAAGCGTTTCCGAGAAGCAAGAACAAGTTTACTTGTCATCGACTTTTTTTTTTCTGAATTCTTAGTAGACTATCATGTAGATCTGACATGTTTGCCTTTATATATTTTACATGACCTTAAAATTGTAGTAAGTAAATAGATTGTTAGGTAACAGCATAGGTGGAGCATATGTTTATCCAAGATTAGCATGAGTTAGCCGAATTCATGCTTAAACTCATTTATTAGCGTGAAATACATGCTTTACTTTTTAACTGGCCATAAATTGTATTAACAAGTGCCTAAAATAGGTAACAATATAGTTTGCAGGAATTTGTAATCTAAAAATGATCATTGTAGTAGGGATAGCCATTATAATCTAGCATCAAGTAGTGAAAATGCAATATTTAATTTGACATATTGCATAAACATGGATATTTGCCAATACTCAAAGCACTTCGTAACCATAATATCCTTATGCACCCTTTAAAAATCACAATATTCATAATGTACATATTTGTAGTGATGTCCCGAACTGTTCACTGGCGAATAGTTCCTGGCGAATATCGCTTGTTCGCGTTCGCCACGGATGGCAAACACATGCGCTCTTCGGTCCGCCCCCTATTCGTCATAATTGAGTAAACTTTGACCCTGTACCTCACAGTCAGCAGACACATTCCAGCCAATCAGCAGCAGACCATGCCTCACAGACCCTCCCACCTCCTGGACAGCATCCATTTTACATTCATTGTGAAGCTGCATTCTTAGTGAGAGGAGGGACAGTGTAGCTGCTGCTGATTTGATAGGGAAATTGATAACTAGGCTAGTGTATTCAGTGTCCAATACAGTCCTGAAGGACTCATCTGATCTCTGCTGTAAGGACAGCACCCCAAAAAGCCCTTTTTAGGGCTAGAACATCAGTCTGCGTTTTTTTTTTTCTGTGTAATGTAATTGCAGTTGCCTGCCTGCCAGCCTGTGTGTCAGGCTCACAGCATATACTGTGCCCACTTGCCCAGTGCCACCACTCACTCACTGGTGTCCCAATAGCTTGCATTTAAAAAAAACAAAAACTTTTTTGACTGTAATATAATAGCAGTCAGTTTCCTTCACGCGTGTGCGTTTCAGGGCCTGCCAAGGCACAGTGTCACACCAGTGCAACTCATCTGGTGTAACAGTAGTGTATATTTTTTTTTTTTTTTTTTTTTTTTTTAAATACAATTTTGACTGTAATAGATTGAATAGCAGTTAGTTGTCGGGCAGCGTGTGTGTCAGGCTCACAGCGTATACTGTGCCCACCAGAATGCCGTCATTGCAGAGCTCAGCAGTGTGGCATTTTTTTTGTGTGTCTGACTCTGACAACAGCGATGCAATTTGCAACCTGTGCCAAAAGAAACTGAGTCGTGGGAAGTCCACCACCCACCTAGGTACAACTGCTTTGCGAAGGCACATGATCGCACATCACAAGCACCTATGGGATCAACACATGAGTACAAGCAGCACACAAACTCAAAGCCGCCATCCTCCTCCTGGTCCAGCATCTTCAGCCACGTTAACCACTGCTGTCCTCCTTGCCCCCTCTCAACCATCCTCCGTCTCTCGCCTTGAGCAGTTCCTGCTCATCTGCCCACAGTCAGGTGTCTGTCAAGGACATGTTTGAGCGTAAGAAGCCAATGTCACAAAGTCACCCCCTTGCCCGGCGTCTGACAGCTGGCTTGACTGAACTCTTAGCCCGCCAGCTTTTACCATACAAGCTGGTGGAGTCTGAGGCGTTCAAAAAATTTGTAACTATTGGGACACCGCAGTGGAAGGTACCCGGCCGAAATTTCTTTGCACAAAAGGCAATCCCCAACCTGTACTCGATTGTGCAAAAGGAAGTAATGGCATGTCTGGCACACAGTGTTGGGGCAAGGGTCCATCTGACCACTGATACCTGGTCTGCAAAGCATGGTCAGGGCACGTATATCACCTACACTGTGCATTGGGTAAACCTGCTGATGGCTGCCAAGCATGGAATGCATGGCTCTGCAGAGGAGTTGGTGACACCGCCACGACTTGCAGGCAGGCCTGCTGCCACCTCCTCTACTCCTCCTACTCCATCCTCTTCCATAACCTCCTCGGCTGAGTGCTCTTCTGCTGCTGCGTCTTGCTCCACATCAACGGCACCCCCCAGCTTCCCAGGTACTGTTCCACATCCCGGATACGGCAATGTCACGCCGTCTTGGGGTTGACTTGCCTGAAAGCAGAGAGTCACACCGGACCAGCACTCCTGTCCGCCCTGAACGCACAGGTGGATCAGTGGCTGACTCCGCACCAACTGGAGATCGGCAAAGTGGTTTGTGACAACGGAAGAAATTTGTTGGCGGCATTGCATTTGGGCAAATTGACACATGTGCCGTGCATGGTACATGTGTGTAATCTGATCGTACAACGCTTTGTGCATAAGTACCCAGGCTTACAGGACGTCCTTAAGCAGGCCAGGAAGGTGTGTGGCCATTTCAGGCGTTCCTACATGGCCATGGCGCACTTTTCCGATATCCAGCGGCGAAACAACATGCCAGCGAGGCGCTTGATTTGCGACAGCCTGACGCATTGGAATTCAACACTCCTAATGTTCGACTGCCTGCTCCAACAAGAAAAAGCCCGTAACGAGTATTTGTATGACTGGGGTGCTAGGACAGCTTCTGCGGAGCTGGGAATTTTTTTGCCACGTTACTGGACGCTCATGCGCAATGCCTGTAGGCTCATGCGTCCTTTTGAGGAGGTGACAAACCTAGTCAGTCGCACCGAAGGCACCATCAGCGACATCATACCATTTGTTTTCTTCCTGGAGCGTGCCCTGCGAAGAGTGCTGGATCAGGCCGTAGATGAGCGTGAAGAGGAAGAGTTGTGGTCACCATCACCACCAGTAACAGCCTTATCAGCATCGCTTGCTGGACCTGCGGCAACGCTGGAAGAGGATTGTGAGGAAGAGGAGTCAGAGGAGGAATGTGGCTTTGAGGAGGAGGAGGAAGACCAACCACAACAGGCATCCCAGGGTGCTCGTTGTCACCTATCTGGTACCCGTGGTGTTGTACGTGGCTGGGGGGAAGAACATACCTTCAAAGAGATCACTGAGGAAGAGGAACAGGATATGAGTAGCTCGGCATCCAACCTTGTGCAAATGGGGTCTTTCATGCTGTCGTGCCTGTTGAGGGACCCTTGTATAAAAAGGCTGAAGGAGAACGACCTGTACTGTGTGTCCACGCTACGGAAACCCCCGGTATAAGCAGAAAGTGCCTGAAATGTTACCGAATTACGGCAAGTCGGAAAGGATGCAGCAGTTCCAAAATCAATTAAAAAGTATGCTTTACACAGCGTATAAGGGTGATGTCACAGCACAACGGGAATCTAACAGGGGAAGAGGTGAAAGTAATCCTCCTCCTCCCACGACCACACCGGCAAGGACAGGACGCTTTACAGACGTGTTGTTGATGGAGGACATGCGGAGCTTTTTAAGTCCTACCCATCGCCACAGCCCTTCGGGGTCCACCCTCAGAGAACGACTCGACCGACAGGTAGCAGACTACCTCGCCTTAACTGCAGATATCGACACTCTGAGGAGCAATGAACCCCTTGACTACTGGGTGTGCAGGCTTGACCTGTGGCCTGAGCTATCCCAATTTGCGATAGAACTTCTGGCCTGCCCCGCTTCAAGTGTCCTGTTAGAAAGGACCTTCCGTGCAGCAGGAGGTATTGTCACTGAGAAGAGAAGTCGCCTAGGTCAAAAAAGTCTAGATTACCTCACCTTTATTAAGATGAATTAGGGATGGATCCCGAAGGGACTGACAGTGGGCGATACATTCGACTAAAAAAGGCCTGATGAGGGGGACGTAACAGGGTGTCGCGGCTGCCGGCCCGCCGCGTGATATTTAAATCCCTAGCTCACCCCAGTACCTTGCCCTGTCGTGGTGTCCTGTTCCTGGTTTCCTGAGAATGCTTTATCATTGTGAATCTGATTTCCTGGTATCCTGATCTTGGCTTTTCCCTGGTTATTC
Organism: Pelobates fuscus; assembly: GCF_036172605.1. Lineage (NCBI taxonomy): Eukaryota > Metazoa > Chordata > Amphibia > Anura > Pelobatidae > Pelobates > Pelobates fuscus. The sequence goes on from NC_086322.1 coordinate 227,697,414, forward strand.
TGAATTCTGGTTTCCCTGACTTGGCTTTTGTAAACGGTATTGTGTATTTTCTGGCTTCCTTGACCTCGGCTTTCCCTTTGACCATTCTCTGTCTCTAGCATCATCAATTCTTATGATTTTGTATTCCTGATCCTATAGTGTTCTTTTAATATGATGTATATTTATCTCATATTTAACAAACGTGTTTGCTAGTTCTGAAAATTAAAATAATGAATATTTAAAATATTAAAAGTATGGAAATAAACATTGTGTGTGGAACATAGTGCCATCATTCTGATTGCCTGTCAATCATTGTTATATGCTCTGCACTTTGCACAGAATTAACGCTACCACTTCTCTTCCTCCAACGCAATGTATGCCCTGACTATTAAACATACATTTAAAAGAAAGACGGAATGTAAAAAAGATTTCACAAGGTATAGGACATTTCAATTTTTTTTTTTAAAAATATATTTTGTCAGTGTAATTAACAGAAAAGTGGCTTTTCCATTTAAATTATTTTATTTTATTCATTTTGAGAGGAGTTTTAAAATGATTGGAATTTTCAAAATACTATTTTTAGAAACCCATAAGTATAAACTGCTATAAAACAGACCCAAAATTGTATGATAAGAAATTGGCCTGAATTAAAAGTGCAGTTTAAGAATGTCTCAAAAAATGTAAAATATTGCAGGAATTTGTAAATATGTATCACATTTAAAACGTTATAAAGTAAATATGTCAGATAAATGAAATTATAAATATTCTTAAAGGGGCACTCCAGTCATCCAAACACTTGGTACACTACGTAGGCTAAATTATGGTCAGTTATGTTACATGGTTAAATAAAATAAGCAATTGTTGGAAATAGGTGATAGTAGCACCAAACTTTCACTATGTGCACCACTCAACACACATAAAAGTGAAACAAAAGTGAAATATATAAAATGATGAGAGCACTCAATAATCATAACATTTACCAATAATTCATAGGAAATATTCCTAAAAAATTAGATAAAAGACCATAGGATAATATAGTAAAAACTAATATTAAAACACCATATTATTGGTCAAACTCACATGTAGCTGAGTCACTTTAAAAGCTGACAGACTATAAAGCGGAGAAAAGCATCTGTGATGGTGGATATCTGCTGAAACCAGGATACTTCCTGTTGTGTCAAAAGTGATATCTCCAAAGGACCCAGGATGCAGGATCACATAAAGGATATAATTTATTGAACACAAATTACAAATTATACTTAAAACAGAAAAAGTCCACCAAAATATCGCCACTTTTCTGTTTTAGGTATAATTTGTAATTTGTGTTCAATAAATTATTGGGTTTTTAAATTCGCCTGCCTATTGAAGTCTATGGCGGTTCGCCAGGTTCGCCCGTTCGCGAACATTTGCAGAAGTTCGCGTTCGCCGTTCGCGAACAGAAAATTTAATGTTCGCGACATCACTAATTACCATGCATATAAAATTGAAACAGTTTTTTTCCAACTAAGACACTAAGATTCTATTAGATAATTTACAGTAGATTCACGTCACCTCACATATTGTCAATTTCCAGAGAGGTCACAAACAGCAGCTGGGTTGTATGACCAGGTGCTCTCAAACAGGGCTTTGAATACTGCAGTAAAAATTTAGTCATGCTTTCAAATCTCTCCTGCTGGGGATAACAGCGCAATAAAAACACACTGTCTGACATCACGGCCGGCCGTTCACACATTTCTCACACAATCAAACTGCAGCTCGAGATACACCCAGAAATAAAGAGAGATATATATGATTATTCAGAGTGACACGAGTCAATTATTTGTGCCCGTTTTATTATTCTGCTTGTAATGTTTTACTTTTACATTTCCTAAATTAATTAGATGCATGGCCTTAATTAACCCCTTAGTGACCAGACCGCTTTTCAATTTTCTTACAGTTTGGGACCAGGGCTGTTTTTACATTTCAGCGGTGTTTGTGTTTAGCTGTAATTTTCCTCTTACTCATTTACTGTACCCACACATATTATATACCATTTTTCTCGCCATTAAATGGTCTTTCTAAAGATACCAATTTTTCATCATATCACATAATTTACTATAACAAAAATTATAAAATATGATGAAAATTTTTTAAAAAACACATTTTTACGAACTTTGACCCCCAAAATCTGTTACCCATCTACAACCGCCAAAAAACACCCATGCTAAATAGTTTCTAAATTTTGTCGTGAGTTTAGAAATACTCAATGGTAAAATGGTCTTATTTTTTTTTTGCAAGTTATAGGGCTATAAGTACAAGTAGCCCTAATTTGCAGAGGAGGGACTGTCTGGTCTATCAGACAGTCCCCCTCAGATGGAGAAGACCGATCGCCGGTGGGGGAACGGCGGCGATAGGGTAAGTGAATGGGAGGGGGTTAATATTGAGGAGAGGGCCCTCAAGGCACTCAGTATACAGGCAGAGTATCGGAAGCCTGCCTGATGGCTTCTGATGCTCTGCACTACACTGCCGTGAACGACGTGGGGCAACCTGGAAGTGATCGCTCTGGGGTGGCCCGGCAGTGAGGTATTGCAAGATGCCTCGACATTGAGGCATCGCTACAGTACACTTAGAGCAGCTGGAAGCGATCATGATTGTTTCCAGCGCTCATATTGGCCGCGGACGTACATGGTACGTCAGCGGTTGTTAAAGGACCACTATAGGCACCCAGACCACTTCAGCTCAATGAAGGGGCCTGGGTGCCAGGTCCATCTAGGATCAACCCTGCCTGCTGTAAACATAGCAGTTTCAGAGAAACTGCTATGTTTACATGTGGGTTAATCCAGCCTCTAGTGGCTGTCTCATTGACAGCCGCTAGAGGCGCTTCCGCACTTCTCACTGTGATATTCACAGTGAGAAGATGCCAGCCTCCATAGGAAAGCATTGAGAATGCTTTCCTATAAAACTGGCTGAATGCGCGCGGCTTGAGCTTGAGCCACGCCCTCAGATGTCCATCACCTTGTACTGCTCGTCACGGGGACGGAGTGTAGTTTGGGCCTTTAGGATGGTGAGTAGGCCACAGGCCTCATGGTGGGCCCCTTCTTCCCCTTTGTTTTTTTATTTAAATTCTTTATTTTTGTTCCAGCATCCGTAACGGCATCAAAAAAATACAGTAGATGACCCACGCAGGGGTCTTTCATGTTCATGTAATACAGTAGTTTAGCAAGATGTATATCGTGTCATTATACATGAGTATGAAGGGTTATGCCGCTCGGCGCTGGTTTTCTATAGTCCGGGCGTTGGTAGCCCAAGTATCAAAAATGAAACATACCATAAAAGAAAAAATAAAACTAAGTGTCTATTAACATGGTTATTAAAGGTCAGTACTACATTTCATGTCATGTTTACCAATTATCTTCATTTGGGTCTGGCAATCTGTTGGTGGGCATGGAGTTTCTGCGTTTGCGAGGTAGTGCTCTGTATACTAACACAGTTACTTTTCGCCTTTTGCGTCTTAGTGCATTATTTTACCCAGTCTTGGTAGTCATACTTGTCTGGTGTGTCAGGCCCTCTGAGGTACTGATCGGTCGTTCTGGAAGGGGGTAGGATAGGGTAGGTTGGGAGTTGCGGGTGAGGGGGGGGGGGGGGAGGTGGTGGGAGGTAGAGGTATTGTGCCTGTTGGGGCGCCCGGCCGGCGGAAGCACGCCGGGCCGCAGCCCGCGACTCTCGGTTAGTTTGGGATTATTCATTGATATAAATCTCCCATGGTTGCCAGATTTTTTGGAATGATTTTTCTGTATGTCTTACCTGAGCAGTCAGTTTGTCCATCAGATAAGTGTCTTTGATTTTGACTATCACGTCGTTGTCAGTGGGGACCGTGGGCTGTAGCCATTTTTGTGCCAGTGCTCTTCTAGCCGCCAGCGTAAGTTTATTTAGTAGTTGTTGTTCTTTTTTAGAAAGGCAGTCATAGGGTCTGGATAGTAGGATCGCCCAGGGATCTAGGTCTATGTGTCGTGCGAGGACCTCTTGAAGTAGTGTTTGGATACTTTTCCAGAATTTAGTCACCTCTGGGCATTCCCACCACATGTGGATAAAGGTGCCTTTGCCACCGCATCCCTTCCAACATGTGTCTGTCGTTGTTTTTCCCATTTTATAGAGTTGAGCAGGTGTGGTGTACCACCTCATGAGCATCTTATATGCTTGCTCCTGCTGTAACACACAGATTGACGTCTTTGCTGTTGCTTCCCATATGTCAACCCAGTCCTCTCCTTCTATTGCTCCCCCTAAATCTGTTTCCCACTGGTGTATGTAATTTGGGTCTGCGGCTCCTCTGTCTGGGGCACTGAGTTGAGCATAAATTGTGGTGATCATCCCTTTTTGGATTGTTTCGGCATCGCATAGTCGTTCGTAAAATGTCATAGGGGTCTGGGCTGCTTTCTTTATGTTTGGGAGTCTGGCAAAGTCACGTAACTGCATGTGGCGGAAGACGTCCCTGGTCGTTAGGGGTGCTGTAGTTTGTAGGGTTTCAAAGGATTTGAAGGAATCCCCTATGTACATATGTTTATATCTTTGCATTCCTGTGCTCTCCAGCCCCCTGAAGTCTCGTGCGCTCAGCCCGGGCCCAAACGCTTTGTTCCGTAGGTACGGGGTCAGCGGTGAAGGTGTATGTGTCAGGGCGAATTTGGTGGCTGTTAAGTCCCAGATCCTAACGGAGTTGAGGATCGCTGGACAAGATGTTTGCAGTGAAGGTCGGTCCTGTTTTGGTACCCATATCCAAAATTGAGGGAGGTCAGTGTGCATTAGTTTTGTCTCGAGGTCGACCCATCTATGGGCGCCCTCTGGTGTATGCCATGCTACTATCTGGGCCAGTTGGGCTGCGAGGTAGTAATAATAGAGGTTCGGGAGTCCCAGTCCACCCCTCGCTTTAGGTCGGTATAGAGTCTGTCTAGCTATCCTGTGTCTTTTTTGTGCCCAGATGAAGTTGTCTATGTGTGTTTGTAGTACTTGTAGGTTTTGTTTGGTGACTTTAGTTGGGAGGGCTTGAAATAGGAACAAAATACGTGGGAGCAGCGTCATTTTGACTGCATGCATCCTACCAATCCACGATATGGGCCTCTCATGCCATTTTTCTAGGTCCCTACAGAGCGCCTGGATGGTGGGCGTGTAATTGGCGCTGTACAGCTTCTCAGGGTCTGCCGTGAGTTTTACTCCAAGGTATTTGAAGTCTGATCGTGTGAGTTTGAAGGGGTAGGTGTTTTTTATGTTGTCCGTCCCTGCCTTGTCCATTTCTATAGGCATGGCTACCGTTTTATCTAGATTAATTTTGTAGCCTGAGACACTTCCATAATCTTCCAGTATTGTCACCAGTCGAGGCAGGGATTGAGCAGGTTTGGTTAGTGTGACCAGGACGTCGTCCGCATATGCAGAGACTTTGAACTCCTCCCCTCCCACCTGTATACCCGAGATGTTCTCATCCTCTCTTATCCTCTGCAGGAGAGGCTCCAACGAGAGGACGAAGAGTAGGGGGGAGAGGGGGCAGCCCTGTCTCGTGCCGTTGGTTGTCGCGAACGGGGTCGGGGTAGCTCCCGGCACCTTGGTTTGCGCCCTCGGTTGGGCATAGAGGGCTTTAATGCCCTTTATGAAGGATTCTGGCATTCGTAGTTGTTCGAGAAGTGCAAAGAGGTAGTGCCATTGCACTCTATCGAACGCCTTCTCCGCGTCCAGGGAAAGGATCAGAGAAGGCGTTCGAGATCTCACCGCCCACCATATAATGTCTGCCCCCCTCCTGGTGTTTTCATATAATTGTCTTGTTGGCACAAAACCGACCTGGTCCGGGTGGACTAGCATGCCCAGAAGTTGGTTAAGTCTTGTGGCCAAAATCTTCGCGAAGATCTTAACGTCAAAGTTAATCAGGGAAATGGGCCTATAGTTGGAGGGTTCGGTTGGGTCTCTCCCTGGTTTAGGTATAAGCGCTATGTCGGCCGTGAGCATGTCTGTATTGGGGCACCCACCCTCCATCCATTCTGCGTACATTTTCACTAGGTTGGGCATCAACGCGTCCCTAAAGATCTTATAGTATGCGCCGTCAAACCCGTCTGGTCCTGGGGCCTTGTTGCCCTTAAGGTCTGTGATCGCCTTACTGATTTCCTCCTCATCTATTGGGGTCCCTAAGGTGTGTAGAGCTTCCGGGGCCAGTCTCGGCATGTTAGTCCTCGCTACGTAGTCTGCTACTTTTTTTATATGGTCCGCGTTGTCGCTGTTGAGTGTTGGTGAATGGTTGTAAATGTTTGCAAAGAAATCTGTGAATATCTGATTAATCTCCGCTGGGTGTTGGGTTATTTGACCCTGTTTATTTTTAATGGCCGAAATGGTATGGTAGGTGGGCTTGGGGTTCAGCGCCCTAGCTAGCAAGGTGTCCATCTTATTAGATCGTTCGTAGTAGAAGCGTTTTTTGCGAACTAAGTCTTTCCCCAGATCCTCTACTGCTATTGACCTGATTTTGTGTCGAAGTTCCCTGAGGTCGTGTAGTCCCTGAGGTGTGGGGTCTTGTTTATGTTTGGCCTCTGCCCCCCTCAGCGCCTTTTGGAGCCCGAAGAGGGTTTCAGCTCTCTGTTTCTTTCTGCGGGTAGCTATTTTTATTAGGGTACCTCTCAGTACCGCCTTATGTGCGGCCCATATCGTGGATTGGGTCAGCTCTGGGTGGTCGTTCTCTCTAAAGTATGTCAAAATTTCCTCCCTAAGGTGCGTCTCTGTCTCTGGGTCTTTTAAGAGTGTGCTGTTAAGTCGCCATTTCCATGGTGGTTTAGGTCCCGGGATCCTGAGGGTGAGTTCTATGTCGGCATGATCCGACCATGTGATGAGGTTAATATGTGTAGTCTGCACCCACGGGATCCCGGTTTGGTTCACCAGGAACATGTCAATGCGAGAGTATGTGGAGTGTGCGGCCGAGAAGAACGTGTAATCTTTCACTCCTGGGTTCCGCAGCCTCCAGGGGTCAAATAGTGTTGCCTGCTGTATAAATTGTGTTAGGAGTTTGTCCTGTCCCCTCGTGCTTTGCGCCCTCTGTCCCCCGGTAGGGGTGCTACGGTCCACTGTTGGGCAGTGAGTGGCGTTCATGTCGCCCCCCAGGATTAGGATGCCGTGCGACAGGGCCTGGATTAAAGCTTGTATTTGGTCCCAGAAACCCGGGTCCGGCTGATTGGGTGCATAAATGTTAATGAGGTGGTATGTGGTAGCATGGATCGTCCCTGAGACGATTATATATCTTCCCGTCGTGTCCGCTTTTGTCGACTGTACTATAAAGGGGCAATTTTTGTGTAGGAGGATTTCTACCCCATTCTTTTTTACTAGGGCCCTAGAGGAATACACCCTAGTGTATATGTGGTCCTTCAACTGGATCCGGGCTGAGCGCAGGAGGTGGGATTCTTGCACGAAAGCTATGTCCGTTTTTTGTCGTTTCAGTTCCCTCATTAGTAAGCGTCTTTTGGTCGGTGTGTTTAACCCGTTTACATTAAGGGAGGTAAATTTTAGCGTCGTCATGTTGTGGAGCCTTTGAGGTTACCGTGAGTCGCTGGTGCAGCAAGACTATGCCCCGCCGCCGAGCGCCCCCCCCCCGAGCCCTGCTGTTCCCCGGGTATCACCCGTTGGGCCCACCAGACTCGAGCCCGGGGGTCGGGCCGGAAGGAGGGATGGGGGGTGGATAGGTGGAAGGATGGGGGGGGGGGGGGGGGAGTAGGGGAAGGTAGCTTGAGGAGGGAGGGGGAGGGGGTTGGAGAAAAGTCCGGGAAAGAACCCCGGTCTTATCAACTAGTGCCGGGTGTTTCGGGGGGTGACTACCCGCCCCGCGGTACCAAGTGTTAGCGCGGAGGGGGCAATCAATCGCCGAGCACCCCGGTGTCGGTCCTTGTAGTACTGTTATTCGTCGCCCGTTCCCTGGTCATACTTGTGTACGTAAGTCAGTTCGTCTATGAGTCCCGTCACGTGTAACATGCATAAACAACAATATATGCAACAAATATTAACTCAAGAAGTTTTGGCGTAATCAGGCTTAGAACGAGAGTGAGAAAAATAAGAAAAATACAAAATTTTGTGCATCCGCCCCCTACCCATCCTGTTGGCCTGCCTAATCTTCCTGTCCCTGTTCGACCCCACTGAGTGTTTTACATAGGGGTATGATATATGTGGGATTCCCGCTTGTGACTACCCAAGCTACCCTCCAACCCAAGCTTACTGGCGTGACCTGAAATAATGAGGGGATGATTCTTCCGCACAGTGTTATGTCGATTACTATCCGGCACTGCCGGTTCTTATGTCCCCTTAAGGTGGGTGGCCCTATCTACTTGGTCTTGATGGTATACTGTTTCCGATGTGGGTGGGGTGGGGGTGAGGGGGTGTGTGGCTGGTGATCCTTTCCCTGGGCCCACTGACCCTACCGCTCGCCTGAACTGCTCCCTCTCCCCCCGTTAATATGGAAGTAGACATAAATACACATAAATATACAACACAGGATGAAACTTGCGTGTCTAGTTGGATGTGAGGTGGATATAATAGTCCGTATTACACTCCGGCAGGGGCCATAGTCATCAGGGAGTATATGGTCAGGTGGTGCTCTCCGTCCATCTGTCGATACTGCAGGTATAGGCTCGTGTTTCTTTACGTTCAATACACCGCCTTTGAGCGCCTCAGTTCGTGGTAGGCATAGGCAAAGTCTTTGCGCCCTGTGTCATCGACCCATGGCGGTCAGCTTCGTCCTTAGATGGTTCTTTCTTGGGCGGTGTTCGGAGAGTGCCGAGGAGAGGCGCTTTTAGGGAATTGTCTCTTTCCTTTTCTTTCCTTGTACCCTCACTACTTTCTTCATCCGAGTTGTCGTTTCTTAAGGTTTCCAAACACATATTTACAGCAAAAAATAAGAAGAAGGGAGAAAAAAACCGGTGGGGGGCATCTTTGTTGCTGCTCTTATGTCCATTCTTGTATAAATAAAGTCAATACGTACCCCAATGGTGGAGCATGTTAAAATCCGGCTCCGGCCAGTGTGATAAATTTGCTTTGTAGGTCGTGGTGGGGTAGCTTGGGTAGCAGTTGATCTTCAGGAAGTCTCTGGTTATTTACCCCGTATAAAACAACTTTGTATGTAATGCTGAATTGGGGAGCCACATGGGGGGGTTTCGGTCGTTTGAATAAACAATGGAGGCGATGTGGTGGGAGGGGGTCGGTTAGTGTCCGTTAGCATGCGTTAAGGTGCAATGCCGTCTAGTGCTTCCCCTTCCCTGGGTAACAGTCCTAGCGCTTGGATACCCCTCTGGGGGAGGTGAAAGTCTGCCGGGATCTCAATTCCTAGGTCCCTCAGGAAGGCTCTGGGGTCCGCCGAGGGCAGGAGCACGGTTGGGCGAGGCCCGTTAAACACAAGCATTTTGAAGGGGTGTCCCCAGGCGAAATTCAGCCCCTTGGCTCTGACTAGATCAGCTATAGGTTTCCACTCTCTGCGCCTGGCAAGCGTTGCTGGTGCTATATCTTGGTATAAGTGGAGTGTGGTGCCGTCTAGGGTATACGTGTGGCGTCTGGTGCTTTTGATGATGGCCTCTTTGGTGGAAAAGAAGTGCCACCTCATAATCACGTCCCTGGGTGGGCCATTGGGGGGTCCTCTGGCCCTAAGTGCCCGGTGCGCCCTGTCTATTACCCACATGTGGTCAGGGATAGCTGGCAGCTGTGTTTTAAACAGGTCGATGAGTACCTTCTGGATGTCTGTGTCTTTAATACTTTCAGACAGGCCCTTTATCCTCAGGTTGTTCCTTCTCGATCTGTTGGAAGCATCTTCAACTTCTGCCTCCAATTCAGCTACTCTGGACAGTAGGGCGTTGGTGGTAGTGGTAGTCTCGTTATGGGCCGTTATTACCTGATCCATCCGCCATTCCAGGGCTTCAGTACGTTGCCCTACAGTCTGTATTTCGGCCTTTACTTCTCTTGCCGATCTTTCAATCTCCCCGGCTAAAAAGTTTTTCACTTCTGCCAGTGACCGCATTATGTCTGATATTGTGGCCTGCTGTGTCGGGGCATTTAGGTCCCTGGTGCCCGGTGAGCTTGGGGAGTCCGCGCTCGCGTGGCCGCCGCCATCTTTATGCGCTTGCGGCCTAGGCGTTGTGAGGAGGTCGGCTACAGATGGAGTACCGTCTCTCCGTTTGTTTCCCGATTTTTTGTATTGGGCCATCTCCTAAACCTTCTTCGTTGCTCTGCTGTCAATTTCAGGTGTTGGTGAGCGGGTGTTTCGCGTCTGGCGTGGTTTTTGGACCGGTCGGGGTGCAGAGCTCTCTGCCTAAGCGGCCATCACTTTCGGCGGTCAAGCCACGCCCCCCCTTCTTCCCCTTTGGAGTGGGCCTATGGATGCTGGACTTGGTCTAGTATTTGCAGGTCACTCCGGACCAGGCCTCAGTCCAGGCGTCCATAACTCCTGCTCTTCGAAACGGCAATCTGGATGCTGCAGTTTCGGTCCAGCGGGCTCCTCTCAGCTCGGCTCTGCTGCTCCAGTCTGCGCAGGCGCCGTCCAGTGAGTGTCTCAACTCTTCCGGGTCGGGGGGCGGTAGCTATGCCGGGCAGCGGGAGTGGCATAGTTTAGATAGTGGCATGTGTGGGTTTTTTGTTGCAGTGGGAGCGCAGCGCAGGGGTACTATTGGCGCAATCCACATCTGTTGATGCGCAGTTGCGGGCCGGATAGGACCCTTCCCCCTAGGGAGTTCTGTTCAAGGGGAGGATGGAGGGCCCTGGGTGGGGTGGCCCCGGGAGATAATCGTCCCGGTCTCGGGGACGGTGGAGCGGCGGTTACGGCAGTTGATGCGGGGGGGAGGGGGGTCATGCTGGCGGCTCATGGGGCAGCCTATATGTCTGTTGAGCCTTTATTTGAAACAGGAAGTTAATGAGAAAATCTGGAAAGGAGAGTTTGTGAAGATTTTCTCTCTGCTCCCGCTTGAAGATCTGACTCTTCCCAAGAAAGAGTGTAAGGACTCGGAAAAGGACCGGGAGAAGTTCCGTTTCACAAAAATCACGAAAACATTCGGGAATTGGATCCGGGCTTTCTATATCTTGACTATCGTGATCAGGGAAAAGGTGTCGGAGAAGTGTTCGGGCCTTTTCTGTTACCAGGACTTAGTATAGAATGCGTGAACGGGGGTCTTAGTTGTTAGCGCTATGATGAGCAATTCTGTCAGCGCCTGGAAGCCCGACAACAGGCTGGGACTTGATGGACATTGGGCTGTGGTTGTCTATCATGACCCGGCCGGCGTCTCACCAGGGCACGGTGGAGCTGTGGTCCCTTGGGCTGACAGAGTAATGGAGTGGATCCGCGAGTCGGTGTCGGAGGCCACATGGGGTCAGTATGGCAAGGCATGGCAGGAATGGTTGGCATTTGAACAGGTTCACGGTGGTTCTTACTCTTCTGGGAGGCGTCGGGGGGCTTGATTTTGGCAGTCTCAACTAAGCTTTCGGGCCTTAACTTCTGGTTTAAGCTGGCTATGGTCCCGGACGTTACAAAGGATTTAGGGTCCCGGATTCTCGCAAGCCAGTCTCTGGGACCTTGCTGTTGGGCATCTTTCAAGTCTTACCTCAAGTGTTTTCGATGGAATTTAAGGGGGCGGCCTAGTTCAGACTAGCATTTGCATTTTTTGGGGCACTGAGGGTAGGGGAGCTGGTCAGCCCCAGCAAACGGATCCCTTAGGGGCATCCTCATGGGGGACGTCGTGTGCCAAAGTGGTGTGATACAACTTCTGCTGCGAAGGTCCAAGAGGGACACTGGTGGAAGAGGTGTGTGGGTATCCCTGAAGGAGGTACCAGGTTCGGTGGTTTGCCTGGTGACCTGTTTCCTGCGGTACAGCACCTAGTGTCCGCCTGCGGAAGGCCCCTTGTTGGTTCAGCGGGATGCCTGTCCTACTTTCAATTCATTCAGATCTTTCACAAGTCGCTGGGGGCTTTAGGCATTGCGAGCAGGGAATTTAGGAGCCCTCAGTTGCCGCCCCAATTGGGATTCTCTGAAATGGCTATTTGGAGGATTGATAGGTGGGAATCGGGGAGGTTTTGGTTCTACATTCGCCCCTTGGGGCTGATTTTCTTCCCTGCTGTGTTTTCTCCTTTGGTCCAGTTGGGCTAATTGGGCACTCTTATGTGTACTGGGCCAGATAGCATGCCGGTATTCATCCCCATGGGCTTCTTCTCCTATGGTAGCAGATGTTCGATGGTTCGGGTCCAGGGGTATGCGCTGGGTGCATCTGCTTCCAGAGCTGGTTCGTTTAGCCCGTTTACTGGGTGTCCTGGTGATTCATCTCTGGGGCAATGACTTGGGAGCTGTCAGGGCTCCGCGGGCGGCTGTGAGGGGAGGCTGCAATCCTCTCGCAGCACTCACCCTCGGTCCATCGCCGCCCGCGGTCCCCCCTCCCCTTACCGGACAGCGAGCGGCGTCCTCTCCCCTTGACACGCCGCTCGCATCCTCCTCTCCTTCTCCCAGCGGCAGCATGTCTAACGCTGCACGCTGGGAGCCGGCACTAATATCAGAACGCCGGGGTCACTCACGTGACCCGGCGTTAAAGTTACAGCGCAACAATCACAGTGGGGGGGTATAGATATCCCCCACGTGTGTTTGTTAATACTGATTGGAAGTTATCCAATCAGGATTAAGGCAAGGATTTAAATACTTACCTTTCCTGTCTCTCAGTGCCCTGTTGTGGTCTTTGCTTACTACTATTGATTCTGAACTTGTGTTTCTGGTTACGTACGTACTCTTTGGCTTGTTAATCTGACTTTGTGACTTTCTCCTACCCTTTGACCTCGGCTTGTTTCTCATTATTCTGTCTTCTGGTTCCCCTTACTCGGCTTGTCTCCTGACTATTCTGTGTGTGCTTAGCCCGGCCACTCTAAGGACCGGTATTGCACATTTTCTGTGTGTGTGTGTGTGTGTGTTAGCGTGTTGGGTTTCCCGAATCGTGACATTACAACAGTGCCATAATGGAACCTGCTGACATACCTCAGCTCCTAGTTAATCAGGAGGCTAGAATGGATGGTTTGGACCACCGTATGGATCAGTTTGCTCAAGCTCTGCAAACCATACTGGCTCGTACTGCACACTTGCAGCCTGCCGTTCAGGAGGCGGCTGCTGCTGTGCCCGAACCCATTCCCACTCCAGTATCCGTTCCTGCTCATGTAGTTCATATGACGCCGCCACTGCGCTATAGTGGTGACCCAGCATTGTGTCGTGGTTTCCTCAACCAAATCGACATCCATTTGGTGATGAATCCACGTTCCTATCCCACTGACAGATCCAAAATTGCCTTTTTGATAAACCACCTGTCCGGGAGAGCTTTAGCATGGGCAAACCCCATGTGGGAGAATATGTCTCCTATGTCGTTTGCAGATTTTTTGTCAGCATTCAAACGCACGTTTGATCAACCCGGTAGGGTTGCCTCTGCTGGCAAAGCTCTGCTTAGGGTTCGACAGGGTAACAGATCTGTAGCGGATTATACTATCGAATTCCGCACTCTAGCAGCTGAAGTGGTTTGGAATAACGACGCCCTCGTAACAGCCTTTCAGGAGGGTTTGGCCGCTTACATACTGGATGAAATAGCATCCAGGGAACTGCCTGTTCTTCTGGATGATGTTATAGACTATGTAATCCTTATTGCTAACCGTATTAGAGAGAGGCGTAGTCAAAGACGGCTGGATACACGGGTGTTACCTGCTCTACCCAGTACTGCATTACTAGCATTACCCGCTCCTAGGCAACCATCCCCCGAACCCATGCAATTGGGTGCTACGGGGTTAACTGAGGCTGAAAGAACGTATCGTAGAAGGGAGGGGTTATGTCTTTATTGTGGAAAGAGGGGGCACCACTGTAATACCTGCCCTAAATTACAGGGAAACTACAGCACCTAAGGCCTAGAGAGGGGTCGGCCTCGGGTGTTATGACTTTGTCCCCTCATGTGTCCATCTCCAGACCGTTTATTACGGTTTCTCTTTTGGTCAACACAACCACTATAACAACTAAAGCCTTGATCGATTCAGGTGCGGCAGACAACCTTATGGATGAGAACTTTGCCAAAACCGCAGCCCTGACTTTGATCCGAAAGGCCGTTGAGGCCATAGATGGTAGACCACTTGAGAAACCTCTGGTGACCCATGAAACCCAAGAAATAGTTATGTCCGTGGGTGCTTTACACAAGGAAAGGTTAACCTTCCAAATCATTGACTCCCCTACTGCTTCCATCGTTCTGGGTTTTCCCTGGTTAGTTAAACACAACCCAGTACTTGATTGGGGTTGTTTAGATATACTCTCCTGGGGGGAATCCTGTCAACGAGACTGTATGGCTCATGTACGTCCTGTTTGTTCACTCAACTTGCCCACGGCTAAACCACTTTCTGTTTCTGTCCCTTCTGTGTATGCAGACCTTGCATTGGTTTTCGAAAAAAGGGAGGCAGATAAGCTACCTCCACATCGTGACTATGACTGTGCCATAAACCTATTACCGGGTACTATGCCTCCTAGGGGTAAGGTCTACCCTCTTTCTGAGAATTAAAACCAGGTCATGGAGGAGTACATACGAGAAGCCTTAAGTAAAGGTTTTATTAGAAGGTCCTCCTCTCTTGCTGGTGCTGGTTTCTTTTTTGTGGCAAAAAAGGAGGGCGATTTGAGACCGTGTATAGACTACAGGGCTCTAAACAATATAACGATTAAAAATGCCTATCCGATCCCTCTCATTACCGAGTTGTTTGATCGTGTCAAAGGTTCTAAATATTTTACAAAATTAGACCTCAGGGGGGCTTATAACCTTGTTCGTATAAAAGAGAACGATGAATGGAAAACGGCGTTCAATACATGCAGTGGGCATTACGAGTATCTAGTCATGCCTTTTGGATTGTGTAATGCTCCTGCCGTATTTCAGGATCTCATAAACGATGTCCTTAGAGATCTACTGCATGTCTGTGCCGTAGTCTACCTTGATGACATACTTGTATATTCTCCGGATTTGAAGACACATCATACTCATGTTAGGATGGTGCTTAAGAGGTTGTTGCAGAACGGTCTTTATTGTAAATTAGAAAAATGCTTATTCGACCAAACTTCTGTACAGTCCCTGGGGTATGTCATTTCTGAACAAGGATTCAGCATGGATCCTTCAAAATTGGAAGCTATACTGTCCTGGCCCCTTCCCCAAGGACTTAAGGCAATACAGCGATTTATAGGGTTTGCCAATTATTATAGGAAATTTGTTAAAAATTTCTCATCCATCATTTCCCCTATCACTAAACTGACTAAAAAAGGTTTACACCCCAGGGTTTGGACTCCTAAAGCTATTGTGGCCTTCGAGACTCTTAAAAAGGCATTTGCCACTGCCCCTGTGTTACACCATCCTGATCCCTCCCTTTGTACTGAAAGTAGACGCCTCTGAATCAGGTATAGGAGCAGTGTTGTCACAAAGACAATCGTATGACGAACCCCTCCTTCCCTGTGGTTACTTTTCTAAACGTTTGTCTGAGTCTGAAAAGAATTACGACATCGGGAACAGGGAATTATTAGCTATAGTGATGGCTTTTAAAGAATGGAGGTACTTGTTAGAAGGAGCTAGACACAAAATTCTGGTTATAACCGATCATAAAAATCTATCCTATATCGCAGACGCTAAAAGGTTATCCTCTCGACAAGCTAGATGGTCTTTATTTCTCTCACGTTTTCAGTACATAATCACATACAGGCCTGGATATCGCAATGTCAAGGCTAAAGCCATCTCCCGCCAGTACGAACCTGTAGATTCAATTGCCTCCACTCCTGAGCCCATTGTACCTACAACTAATATAATAGCTACTACCCGTTTGGTTATTTTGTCTATTTTTCTTGACTGCTGGTCATCCAGGGGTTACCAAGACTTACAACGGTCTCCTCCAACAGTTTTGATGGCCTTCACTTAAAAAAGATGTGGCAGATTGTGTGCAGGCTTGCCGTGTCTGCACACAGTGTAAGTCCCCTAATGTTAAACCCCTGGGACTCCTTATGCCCCTATCTGTACCCAAGAAACCATGGACACACTTATCCATGGACTTTATTGTGGATCTTCCTTCATCTGATGGACAGACAGTAATTTTGACTGTAACTGATAGGTTCTCCAAAATGGCGCACTTCATTCCGCTTAAGAAGCTGCCTTCTGCGGTTCAGTTGGCTCAGGTGTTTGCCAAAGAAGTGTTCCGCTTGCATGGTATACCACAAGATATCGTATCTGACAAGGGCCCTCAGTTTGTCTCTCGGTTTTGGAGGGGCTTTTGTGCTGAGATGGGGGTCTCCTTATCGTTTACTTCCTCCTATCATCCGCAATCTAATGGAGCTGCCGAATGGGCAAATCAGTCTGTGGAATTGTATTTACGCTGTTTCACGAATGCACACCAGGACAACTGGTCCCATCTCCTTCCCTGGGCTGAATTTGCCAGGAACACTGTGTCTCATTCTTCTACTGGCGTAAGTACTTTTATGGTGGCTTATGGGTTCCAACCCTCTGTCCTTCCCGGTGTGTTCTCCGACAAGGGAATGCCTGCTGTGGACGAGCACCTCGCCTCCTTACGGAAGATGTGGAGTCGGGTCCATGCTGCTCTTTGTCGTGCGGCTGCTGCTCAAAAGAGATTTGCTTTTCGTCGTAGGCGTGTGGCTCCTTCTTATGCTCTGGGTGATAGGGTTTGGTTGTCCTCTAGGAACCTCCGCCTTAGGGTTCCCTTGATGAAGTTCGCGCCCAAGTTCCTTGGTCCCTATAAGGTATTGCGTCGGGTGAATCCTGTGTCCTACTCCCTGGCCTTGCCTCCTTCCATGCGTATGCCTAACACCTTTCACACCTCCCTTTTGAAGCCCTTGCTCTGTAATCTGTTCTCTGGGTCTCTCGGGCGTTCCGATGCCCTCCGCGCGGTCTCTAGTGACTTGTACGAGGTGGCTGCTCTCCTTGATTCTCGTTTCTCTCGAGGTCGGTTGCAGTATCTAGTTGATTGGAAGGGTTACGGCCCTGAGGAGCGGTCGTGGGTTTCTGTCTCTGACTTGAACCTTTCATGCGCGGTTTCCTTTGAAGCCTTCGGCTTCCCGCCCTCCGGGCGGTCCTCGAGGGGGGTGTTATGTCAGGGCTCCGCGGGCGGCTGTGAGGGGAGGCTGCAATCCTCTCCCCTTACCGGTCAGCGAGCAGCGTCCTCTCCCCTTGACACGCCGCTCGCGTCTTCCTCTCCTCCTCCCAGCGGCAGCATGTCTATTTAGGGTCTATTTAGGGTCCCGGATTCTCGCAAGCCCGTCTCTTGGGCATCTTTCAAGTCTTACCTCAATTGTTTTCGTCGGAATTTAAGGGGGCGGCCTAGGTCAGACTAGCATTTGCGTTTTTTGAGGCACTGAGGGTAGGGGGAGCTGGTCAGCCCCAGCAAACGGATCCCTTAAGGGCATCCTCGTGGGGGACGTCGTGTGCCAAAATGGTGTGATACAACTTCTGCTGCGAAGGTCCAAGACGGACACTGGTGGAAGAGGTGTGTGGGTATCCCTGAAGGAGGTACCAGGTTCGGTGGTTTGCCCGGTGACCTGTTTCCTGCGGTACAGCACCTAGTGTCCGCCTGCGGAAGGCCCCTTGTTGGTTCATCGTGACGCAGCACTCACCCTCGGTCCGTCGCCGCCCGCGGTCCCCCCTCCCCTTACCGGTCAGCGAGCGGCGTCCTCTCCCCTTGACACGCCGCTCGCGTCCTCCTCCCAGCGGCAGCATGTCTAACGCTGCACGCTGGGAGCCGGCACTAATATCAGAACGCCGGGGTCACTCACGTGACCCGGCGTTAAAGCTACAGCGCAACAATCACAGTGGGGGGTATAGATATCCCCCACGTGTGTTTGTTAATACTGATTGGAAGTTATCCAATCAGGATTAAGGCAAGGATTTAAATACTTACCTTTCCTGTCTCTCAGTGCCCTGTTGTGGTCTTTGCTTACTACTATTGATTCTGAACTTGTGTTTCTGGTTACGTACTCTCTGGCTTGTTATACTGACTTTGTGACTTTCTCCTACCCTTTGACCTCGGCTTGTTTCTCGTTATTCTGTCTTCTGGTTCCCCTTACTCGGCTTGTCTCCTGACTATTCTGTGTGTGCTTAGCCCGGCCACTTTAAGGTCCGGTATTGCACATTTTCTGTGTGTGTGTGTGTGTTAGCGTGTTGGGTTCCCCGAATCGTGACAGGAGCGGTCCCGGTTGGGGGTTATGATGCGCAGGGACTTGGCACAACTGATGATTTTTCTCCCAGACCTCTGCCTGATATTGTCGGAAGTTGTTTCACGGAACTAATGGAGGTGTGCGCGGGGCCAGCAATGGAGTGCAATAGTGTAAAGCTCAATAAAAGGGTTTCAAATTTGTACGTGGTATTGGGGGTTTTACGGTTCGGCACCATATTTTCGGACAAAATGTAGCCATCTATTTTTGCAGTGATGGGGTCCACCTCACGAACGTGGGGCTGGATCTTTTCAATCTAGTGCTGCAAGACGCTTTGGAGGAGGCCATGGTGGTGTTCGTGTGACGGCCCCACTGGGTAAGTTATTGAAATAGAAGTTATTCTAGAAAACCACACGCTTTTCTGAAGAGATGGGATCTGAGGGACTTTTTAATTTATTAAATACTAGAGGGGAGTTTGATAGGGGAGGCCGGCTGTTCCAAAGGAAAGGAGCAGCCAGCAAAAAGTCTTGCAAGCGAGAGTTAGCAGTATGGGTGCGAGCAGCAGACAGGAGAAGGTCATTGGCAGTTCAAAGAGAGCAAGTAGGGCGTACCTACGAATTAATGAAGAAATGTAACAGGCGCTGGAGTTGATTAGAGCTTAATAGGCAAGGGTTAGTATTTTTAATTGACTACTACAGTGTACAGGAAGCCAATGTAAGGACTGAGAGGGGCGAGGCGTGAGAGGAGCGACAAAGGAGAAAAATAAGCCTGGCATTCATTACAGACTGTAGCAAGGCAGCACGGTTTCTGGGAGACCAATTAAGAGAGAAATACAGTAATCAATGTAGGAAATTACTAGAGCATGAATAACCTTAGCAGCATCTTGCGTAAGCAAGGGGCAGAAGCGGCAGGTGGAAGCAGCAGTATGTGGAAACAAATAGACACGAGGCGTAAAAATGTGCCAGAATCAAAGATAACACCAAGACAGCAAGCTTGCATGGGCTGATGTGGGTACCATCAACTTGCAAGGAGAGTGAAAGAGGAGGATTAGTATTATGAGGAGAACAAATAAAAAGCTCAGTTTTAGAAAGATTGATTTTCAGACAGTGGGAGGACATACAATCAGAGATGGAAGATAGGCAAGGGGTTTTGGGTTCTAGGAGATCGGGGGAAGAGAGAGATAGCTGGATGTCATTAGCCTTAGAGTGGCCGGGCCTAACGTGCCCTAGATAGGCGAATATTCAAAGTCTGTATACAAGTATCAGCTAGAGTCAAGGATTCCAAAGTTGCACAAAACAAGATTAAACAACCCATGGTCAAGGACACAGAATAACAGAATGGTCAATACGAATCCTGGTGAGTAACAAGAAACACCAAGTAATCAGTATGTACTCTTGGGCTAAAATAAACCAGGACAGGGCAATGATCCTAAGAAAGAGGGAAGTATATATAGGGACAACCACAATACTATTACATAATCATCCTGCATCAATTCACATAAAGGGGTGTGACTTGATAAGGGTAGATGATGTGTCCCACAGTTATGACCCTTAAAATTTTTATTATAAACTGACGTTGACCTACAGGGCCCTTTACATCAGAGTAGCACAGGACCAGGAACATCGAAGGTGCTGAGACTGATGTATGACAAATCTCTGCATAATCCACACCTTGACAACATTTTTCACTAAGGATGCTAATTAAACAGCCACTAAAGCCTCTTCCTA
This sequence comes from Pelobates fuscus, assembly GCF_036172605.1. Lineage (NCBI taxonomy): Eukaryota > Metazoa > Chordata > Amphibia > Anura > Pelobatidae > Pelobates > Pelobates fuscus. The sequence continues at coordinate 227,717,274 of NC_086322.1, forward strand.
ATGAAATGTTTTAATAATTGAAAGGTTTTCTCAGAAGCCCTGGAGTCACTAATTCTCAATGCTAAGAACCTTTGATCTAAATGTACCCTTCCTCTCTTAATGCATTTAACCCTTCCCGCTTCCAGCCTCTATGCATTAAGTTTGCCATTTCCCCCCCTTCCGTGTCCACCTCTACTCCCTCCCTTCGCCAGGTCATATTGCATGCATGCACTCTGAGTCAACGAAATGGTCCAATCTCTATGAGAAGCCTGTGAATGGATCGCGCCAGGCATCCTGCAGACATCAGACAGAGGAGGGAGATCAAAGTAAGATTAGAAGTATTTTTTGTACCAGTCTAGCTGCTCAAAATGGCTAATATGTGGTACAGCCTGGCTCATAATTACCTCAATACCAGCGCCTAGAATCAGCTGAATGCCATTATTTGTATATTGTTTTAAAATAATAATAAAACTTCCTGTCTGGCGCCCCAGAGCCACGTCCCAGGTGTTGGGCGATATAAATATCCTCATCCTTAATTTGAAATAATTTAAACTGTTTATCCAACAATATTAAGTCGAGGTTTAGGAGTCTCACTTTATTTAGTATTAAGTGACTGTTAAAAGTAATCACAGAGCTTCTGTGTAGTGCCACAAATGTATATCATACACTATTGAACAAGCAACAATACATAAATAAAATAAAAAAAGGTAATATTTATTTTAGGGATGTTAGCTATGCAACCCAGTTTCTGTTTGATAACATTATTGTAAACACAGCTGGGCATACATTATACCACATATTAATTTTGTTACTGAAATTAAGGTTGTTAGGGCCTTCTTTTCATTTAGCATGTCTGATACATTTGGCATAATACTGACCCAGCTAGGACTGTGTTAACTTGTCTATAATCATATTATAATATCACTCAACAGCATTTGATACATCCAACCATCAAGATTCAGGGATTTCTATCAACAAAGGTTCTACAGTTTAATTCTACTACGGAGGCCATAATGAAAGGACATTACTGCGTCCGGTACTTTGAGTTTGGCATTCTTGGCACAAATATGAATGGTTCATGTTGATATGGTTCTTATTATATGCTGCTAGCATGAAGGTGACCGATTGTAGAGGAATTTCAAAATAACGCATAAATAGATGTAAAATAACAGTTCCTTTGCATGTATGACAGCCGTTAACATAATGTTTCTATATTTCTACAGTGGTGGTCTGAATTAATCAGACTTCATAATATCCAATATATATCAACACTTCTTCACACAGCAACTTTCATTCTTTCCAATAAATCTCTTTTACAATCCATGCATATTCCACAAAGACACATACTTATGAATTTGACCAAATATGAACCAATATTATTATTATTACCAGTTCTCCTTTTATGCATTTTTCATAAATTCAACATGGCAAAGAGAATTTGTTTTGAATATTTCATGCATGAGTTACCCGCATGTATTGTAGTGGATGCTTTATCCAAAAATAAATTAACAGCTGCAAAACAAATCAAAAGTGGATTGAAAGACTTGGAAAATTGATAGAATTCTGGGCCAATTTATTTGTAAAATGCAGAAAGTTTTGAGGACTAGCTTATCAAGATGGATAAAGCAAATTAAATGCAAGTCCAAACAGTATTAGATGCTGTTCTAGAAAAAGACACATTGGGTGGCATACATTGCATTAAACACAATTCAAAAACTAATAAAAAGGAATATGGTTGTCTTGTTGGAGTCAAAATTGTTATTTTGAACTATGAAAACTGATTTAATGTTCTTATATTCAATAAACTGCTTTCTCCAGAGACTGCAAAATGGAATGTTGGTAGAGTTCTAACTTGCAACATCGATAAAAGTCATAAACTATGCAGAAAGGGGTTTTAAGGGTATAATGCCTATACCTGCAGGCTTATTTGATAAAAATGTGTTATTTCAACAGAAATCATCACTTTTATAAAGCTCACTCGTTACACCTTGCCGGGTGTTTCGTCCAGTATTACGATTCAACCTCCACTTTAGGTCCACCCCCCCTGATAATGTACTGATCCCATACCGAGTGCACTGAGCTTTGTTAGCGATTCAGCCGCAATAGCTGTCCAGTCACGAGTTTTAATAACAGTGAGCAGATGCTGGTTACTCACTGCTTAATAGATATACCCCTACCCATGTCATGGCAGGTGGTGGCTTAAGGGAGCTATTAAACCTCCTATTAGTTTGATGGGGTTATATTTAACCCTAAAGGGCTTTATTATATAAAAAATATATTTGTGGGAGGAGTTTTCCATATATAAACTCAATCCCCCCCCCCCACCTATACCATTTCCTGTTCGAGTGACCAGGTTGCCACGACAACCAGCACTTCCGTTACGGTCCTTCCCCGCCAATTTTCACTGCTCGGACCAGCAGCCCACGGACGCAGCCTTCAGTGTCTCTGACCCGGCTCCCGTATTGCAAGACGCCAGATTCCGGCCACAAGACCCAGCATGCTTACGTATGTACACGTAGGAACCCGTTCGCGGTGTTCCCACGTTCAGGCTTACCAAACGCAAGGATTGGCTCCTATTACGTTCGCACACAAGTGTACGGTTCATTTGCTTTCATTTAAACATTCCTGTGCTTAATACTCACGTTCGTGGGTTTCCGCTTGTTCTCATACAGCCTGTTCGTTCACTTATCCTATTCATTTGTCTGGTTCAAACCGTACGTTCGTTTACTTTGTCCTATTCGTACATTGTTTGAATCATGCGTTCATTAGTTTAAATCTCAACCTACAGAGATGCTGACACTTAAGCTTTGTAAACCATAAGGCTTGGTACAGGGTTCACTGTTCGTTTCAACAGGAGCTGAATTTCACTCCATTCGTGCAGGCTTTTCTGTTCATTTTTTCCTGCACTTATTAATGAATATGTGGTTCGGTTAAATAAACTTGCTTTTAGCTTTTTTTTTTTTTTTTTGCTCACTACCTTCATCAGTGTGTTTCAATGTTGCTAACAGTTCAGTACTTTACCAATGTTCTTAAATATACTGCACATTTTAAATTCACACTAGGCTATATAAATATCATAATAATATTAATAATTTGTCTATTCTAAAAGTGGTCCAGTTCATCTGGGATTTCTGTTCACAATTTAATAGCACTAGGTGGTCACATACGCCTGTTTATAATAACGCTAGGTTAAACACTACTTCAGTGCACAAGTCTTTTCTATATATAGATATTTTCCCATCCCATCACTTTGTTCTCCCATTATACCATGTACTCTAGGTGCCCATATCAATTTAGTAGCAAACTTATTGCAGAAACCAAGAACAGCGGTGTTGTTGCTTAAGCAATTTTGTTTCAGGTATTTTATTCCGTACGTTTATATTTTTGGTTAAACACGTATATTAAGGCCTCACTCTGCCTTTACGTTTACACGTTGTACTTATTTAAGCATTGCATGTGACCAACGTTAGATCCTCAATACCTTTACATTCATACTGTACAGTGACTTCTGTAGTACTGCTTTCCAGCTTTTACGATTACTCCATTAGGCCACTGGTATTTTATTAATTGGGTTTACTATTCATTACTTTGCAACCCATTAGTGGGATTATAGTACACCCAGTTTCTAATTATACCATGCAGTGTTTAATACCATCTCTTAAATATCGTATCTTCCAGGTATAATCCGTCCATGTGTACACTTTCATTAATTTTAGTACCAATTCAGATTACAGTACTGCTCATCCTCCTGTTACAGTAATACTACGTTTCAAACGTCATGTGATGTTAAACTTACATTAGGTACGTTTCAAATACATGGGCTAACAATCAAACACATCCATGTCAATCAATACAAATGTGATTCAGGTTTAAAGCCGTTAGCATGCCTACTAAAATATATGGTAAGCTAGAGTTTCCCACTTGTTTCATATCAAATGTCGAGGCCTCACTCTGCCTTCATTACGACCACCAAATACAATTTAAACCCTTAACATTTACTAGAGGCTTGTCTCTGCACGCCTGACCCTCGCAAGGTCCTCCATGGGCATTCAATCATACGTTACTCAAATTAATATTACATACGTTTTACTATGCTACTTTACGTTTCAAGATATCCATTGGGATATGGACTTTCTGTCATGCTATCTGTTTTTCTGTCTAGAAGTTTTTACATCTATCGGTATCTTAGGATACAGACAATTTGCGATCCCAAGCCTATCAGGTAAACAATTACAATGTATTTATCAAACCGACACATATCTTTAAATGTATTCATGTTCCACTTATAAAGAGCACATTTTTTCCCTTCTGTTAGTCACTGTATTTCCCTTCTAGTTTATGGTTCACATCACAATCTGCAGTTTCATCAGGTGCCTTTCACAGTCCTTCTCTCTCTTTTTCTATCCAGTTTGTTCACGCACGTACGTTTATGTTCACGCCCCAGCTAGGGTAAGAGAACTGGCTTTTAGGAATAGGAGCTGTCCTTAGTCTAAAGCAGTGGTAGTCAACCTTTTTCTAACTACCGCCCACTAATGCATCTTTTTGGTTGAAAAAATTAGGGAGGCGGATAAAGGGGGAGGAATAGTGCTAATGACCACTACATATCTCCAAGAGGCATCCCATATTTTGGGAGATAGGGATACATATAGGATACTCCAAAATGATCCGACTAGTCAGTTCAATATGGAACTTATGGAATTAACGAATTATTTTGGATGGTGCCAAAGAGCAGGGCACTATTTCACAGAAAAACTATGATTTTTTTGTTTCAGAAAAATCTGATTATCTCAATATTCTATTTTCTCCCCAAGACGCATAAACGCCTTCCTAACCCTCCTGGACGACCCATTATCAGCGGCATTAATTCTCTGACCGCTAATCTGTCATCTTATGTAGATTCTCGACTACATAAATATGCCCAAGGGGCACAATCATACGTGAAGGACACTAATTTTTTCCTCCAAGAAATGGAAAGCATTGAATGGAATCCGGAGTACAGTTGGGCCACACTTGATGTGACCTCTCTGTACACTGTGATCAGCCAAAGACTGGGTCTGGAGGCGATCGATTACTATAGAACAAGATTTGGAATTATCAGCGGATATGAAATATTTTGTTTTTTCTTCTGTTCAATTTATTTTAAATTATTTTTTTCTTTAATGGTAATTACTTTTTACAAATCACAGGGACCAAGTTGCCCCCAGTTATGCCAATATCTACATGAGGAGATGGGAGGAGGTATTTGTGTGGCCTGGGCATGACTGGAGGACGAACTTGGTCCTATGGCGACGTAACATTGATGATGTTATTATTTGGAAGGGGTCTTCTGTTTTGTTTCAGGATTATGTTAATTTGTTGAACAATAATGAGTATCATTTAGTTTTCACTCCCATATGGAACAGGGATGAGATTAATTTTCTTGATCTCACTCTGTCCCATGATTTGGGACATGTTAGAAGTAAATGTTTCTTTAAGCCCATGGATGGGAATGGGTTTGTTCATCGTAAGAGTGGTCCCCACCAGCCCTGGCTTAAGGGAATTGCCAGGAGCCAGTTTACCCGTCTAAGACGGAATTGTTCAGATACACAGGACTTTTATTCCCAATCATCACACGTTAAAAAGAAACTCATAGATAGAGGATATAATAAAAATATGTTAGAGAGAGAGATCCGCAGAATTGGGGAAATAGAAAGGAAAACTTTTGGAGAATAAATCAGGTCCCCCAGATACTAGGGATGGTTTTCGATCAGCATTTTTTACCCATTTTAACACTGACCATAATAAGATTAAGAGAAGTCTACAAAGTCCGTGGCTAAGTTTGTTACAAGATCCCATTTTAGGAGTACATTTACCCGATAATCCTACAGTTATTTATAAAAAAAAAAAAAAAAAAAAAAAATTAAAAAATATGTTGGCACCTAGTTGTGCCATTAAACAACCATCTTTACATACCTCTACTCGTTCAGGCTCTTTTAGGGGCTGTGGCTCTTGCAAAGCTTGTGCAACGGCGTCCATTAAAAAGACCCACTCATTCTCTAGTTTTGTTACGGGGGAAACCTTTAAACTGAAAGATGACATCAATTGCCACACAGACTTTGTGGTATATCTATTGCTATGTCCGTATGGCATGCAATATGTGGGACGTACCAAGAGAAATTTGAAGGTACGCCTACTAGAACATCTTAATAATATTAAAAAAAGATTAATGACACACTCTGTTTCTGCCCATTGTACAGCATATCCCTCTTTTTTATTTAGGGATTTTAGATGCCTGGGAATCGAACAGGTATCCTCTTTTTGGCGTGGAGGCAATAGAGTCCAGATATTAGCCCAGAGGGAAACTTTCTGGATCCACAGACTCCAGACCCTCACGCCAAAGGGTTTAAATATAGATATTGATTTAATTTGTTTTTTGGATTAACATTTTTCAATTAAGATCTAGAATTAATATATATTTCTTTAAAATGTATAGGTATGTGTGCTCACTCCCAATGTGGAGCTTTTCTCTACAGTTGGGATCTAATCCCCATTCAGAAACGGGATTTCTATATATATATATATATATATATATATATATATATATATATATATATATATATATATATATATATACACACACACACACAGAAATAAAGAGATGCACTCCAAGGACTTGGTAAATGAAAAAAGGGGTAGTTTATTCCAATAGGTATAGCATTTAAAAAATAGCCGACGTTTCGACCCGTTCGGGTCTTTCTCAATATATATATTGCAAAAGAAGTAGTTATTTTTATTGTATTTCTCACTGTTTATGATTGATCAACTTTGACTATAGGTTGCTCTAAGGGTTTATATAGATTGCACTAAATGATCGCTGGAGATTCACTGATTAGAGAAATACAATTAATTGACCAATTATTAATTTGGGGAACACCCCATATCTGGGATTTTGGATGATATATCCCTTTAAATAAGGATGAACATGTATGTTTATTTTCAATGGTGAAGCTGTCGTTATATTTAGAGAAAATCTTGTTCACTCCAAAATGTTGCACATTTATTCACTTATTATATAGTAGCCCCTTTCATAAAATTATTTTTATTAATAATAATGTTATATAATTAGATGTTTTTCACTGAGAGTTAATATAAATTTCATAATCCGATGAGTTACAAAAGCTGTATATGTATATAACAAATGAGGGTGTCTAAATCACATGTGATTAACACTTTTTTCTCTAGTAGAATTTGTGGTTTGCATCAATCCACTTTTGAATCATACGAACTATAGCCAAGATGATTGTATCCGGTTGCTATGGAGATATGGCCACTGGAACGCGGACGTACTCGTGACGTTACTTCCGGTTCCGGCGATGAAGACTACTTCCGGTGATTGTCGATAAGGGCGCGAATTTCAACTTCTACTAATTGGGGAAATGAAAAACAGCTGAGAAAGGAGGATTCTTCCTCCAATCAAAATAAAAGAGGATCCACACCCACTGAATCCACCAATGGACATTAGGGATTAGCCCTATTTATGGACACACGGAGGTTGTTTTTTTTTAGGATATGTTCATTTTGTATTATGTATTGATACATTGTAATTGTTTTTATTGCGGTCCCTGAGGAAGTTCATATTGAACGAAACGCGTAGGACTACCGTTTTGCTACTCATATCCTATGCTGATTGGTGACTGCTTATTCTTTTATCAAAATAAATTTTCTACATTTTTTACCTTGACCTGTGAAAGTCCTTTGGTGGAAAAATGGCCCGGAGGGGACCAGAAGGATCTGTTAGCCCCCCACTATATTGGGGGAGGCACCATTGAGTGCTTATATCTATCTACATCTAGTGAGTGCAAATATTGTTGTGCATAGATATGTTTTTACAATATCACACTATGTTTTGTTTAATACAGCCATATCCCGAATTGTTGTTGTTGCGGTTTTCTACACACACACACTGCCTAGCCAAAAAAAAAAAAAAAGTTGCCACCTGGAATTAACTAAACAAATAGGTAGGAGCCTCCTATTGGATAGTTACTGCATGGGCAATTATCTTTCAGTTGGCAACAAGTTATTTAACCCCAACTGATGCAATGAGTAAACAACCATGTTGAAAGAGACATCCCGTGGTCGTGGAAAAGATGTTAGTCTGTTTGAGAAGGGTCAAATCATTGGCATGCATCAAGCAGAGAAAATATCTAAGAATATTGCAGAAACTACTAGAAGTGGGTTACGAACTGTCCAATGCATTATTAAAAACTGGAAGGATAGTCGGGAACCATCGTCTTCGAGGAAAAAAGGTGGTCGGAAAAAAATCCTGATTGATCGTGATCACCTAAACGTTTGGTGAAATCAAATCATAGAAAAACAACAGTAGAACCCAGCGCTATGTTTAATAGCAAAAGTAAGCGCATTTCCACACGCACAATGCGAAGGGAACTCAAGAGATTGGGACTGAACAGCCGTGTAGCCTTAAGAAAACCACTAATCAGTGATGCTAATTGGGGGGAAAAAAAGGGCTTCAATTTGCTAGGCAGCATAACGATTGGACTCTGGAGCAATGGAAGAAGGTCATGTGGTCTCATGAGTCCAGATTTACCCTGTTCCAGAGTGATGGGAGCATCAGGGTAAGAAGAGAGACAGATGAAGTGATGCACCCATCATGCCTAGTGCCTACTGTACACGCCTGTGGGGGCAGTGCTATGATCTGGGGTTGCTGCAATTGGTCAGGTCTAGGTTCAGCAACATTATGTGCCCAAAGAATGAGGTCAGCTGACTACCTGAATATACTGAATGACCAGGTTATTCCATCAATGGCTTTTTTCTTCCCTGATGGCACGGGCATATTCCAAGATGACAATGCCAGGATTCATCGGGCTCAAATTGTGAAATAGTGGTTCAGGGAGCATGAGACATTATTTTCACACATGGATTGGCCACCACAGAATCCAGACCTTAGTCCCATTGAAAATCCTTGGGATGTGCTGGAGAAGGCTTTGCGTAGAGGTTCGACTCTCCCATCATCAATACAAGATCTTGGTGAAAAATGAATGCAACACTGGACGGAAATAAATCTTGTAACATTGCAGAAACAATCGATACAATGCCACAGTGAACGTGTGCAGTAATCAAAGCTAAAGGCGGTGCAACAAAATAGAGTGTGTGACTTCTTTTTGGTGGTGACTTTTGTTTTGGCCAGGCAGAGTGTGTGTTTGTGTGTATATATTTCCTTGTAATGAGGCAGCTGGCTAGCAAGCCACGTGGCTTGTTTTCCTGGCACTATAGCTTCCCCCTCCTTTGCAGCCCCCACAATGGTGTCACTTACCTGGGTCCAGCCACAATGTCCCTCGGCACTGGCTTGGCTCTGCCTTCGCTCTTCCCACGCTGACGTCAGCTGGCTGGGAAGGCCTAATGTGCAAGCTCGCTGATGGCATTACAATTTGACCATAGGAAAGTATTATACAATACTTTCCTATGGGGTTTTGGGTGACACCGGGTAACAGTCTGGAAGACCCTCTAATGGCTCTCTGGCAGACAGTCGCTAGAGGTGGAGTTAACCTTCAAAAAACATTTTTTTTAATAAAACTGCAATAATTACCTTTGCAGGGTTAAGGAACCGGAGACGCTGCATTCAGACCAGTTCAATGAGCTGTACTGGTCTGGGTACCTTTTGGTATCATCATGCTGTGCATGATGGCAGACAGGCTGATTTTTGGGGGGCAAATAGCCTGCCATGGGCAAGTAACTTAGCCAATGCATGGGAACTTGGTAGGGTTATGAAGCATGCGTCTGCAGCTACCGGTAGGTGCAGACCATAGTAATCACTCCCTCATGGTACAGCACTCAACAACGAGTGAGAGGGCAGCTTGGAAATCTTGGCAGCTGTGCTCTGACTCACTGAGTGTCAGGAGAAGAGTGATTGATTCCTATGGTCTGCACCTGGCAGAGGGGCAGACCACATTATCCAACACTAGACCACCAGGGACTTTAGCCCGCAATGGACCACCAGTGACTATAGCCCACTTCCCTGCAAAAAGCTAAGCAGGCCAAACAATGCACATATACACATTCACACACACAACATCAAAAACACAGCCAACACACACATTACAGACAGCCAGCAGACCCACACACAATATACACATTACACATGTGCAGAATACACCACATCCACACACATGCATTCCACAAAGCCTTTACACTCCACATACAACAAATATTGCACAGAGCCAGCACACACAGCCACTACAAACACACACACACAAGGGATGAGACACATTTCAAAATATATTAATTACATGTGAAATTGAATTAATATAATTGAAATAACAGAATGAAAAAGTTGTGACTATAGTACAGTTGTAAAGTTTTTCCAGATCAGCTAATTTTTGCCTTACTTTTTCAATTCGGGTTTCACTCACAACAATTCAGAGTTCAGTGACCCAACCCTTTAAAGGTCCAGGTTTCTAGGCCCCAATCTGAAATTATTTTTTGTGTCTGGACAAGTAGATTGTGCTACCCAGTTAGACCTTTCGACAAGTATATTTTTTGTTTGTTTTAAATTTCCACTCCTTTGTCACTCAATACAGGAAACCCATGGATAACAATGATAGAATGCCAAATTCAGAACTAGGGCTTTTTTAGGAATTAACTCAGGACTCAAGTTTGGATCAGGCCCTCATAGCAATGGCCCTGTTTAAAACGTGTATGTTGTTGACATACCATAGAACGTTAATGTCACAATGGGGTTAAGTATATAGCTGCTGCAGTTATTACTTATTTCTGCAATTGTAAAGGATAGCATGAAGGGAATTGGAGACAAGAGGCTCCTTTCCATATTAACCTATGCAAGGAGTTTACGTGATTATGGTTGCTGCAGTGTCCCTTAAAACATCTGTAAACACTGTTTCTAATACACATGGTGTAAATCAATGGATTGAATAAAAATATTTTAACAAATGAAGAATAGCTTTTCATCTCTGCATAAAATAATTTGTAATTACTTCAGGAAGCCAGCACACAATTAAAGAATGAACAAGCCCTGACATCTAGTGTTAGACAAAAGAACTACATAACATGCTACATTGCATTAATATCATACGAAGGAGTAATGTAATTTAGTCATATTTTACTTACATATTGAAGAAAAATTGGAAATTATATTTGTCGAAAAAGCAGATTTAAACAGTTAGCATTTGATGTCAGGGTAGTTGGAAAATAGAAGCTGGATGTTTAAATGTGGTACATGGCATGAACTAAACATTGAAGTGGAAGTGATTGTAATATTGTATTTGTATATTTGCATATATTGGTATATTTGCATATAATATTGAATCAGTCACATCCTCAGGTAACAGAGGTCATCGAATTTTGCTAGTAGAGATGTAAGATGTGTGTATATTTTAGTTGGATTTATGTTATCTAATCAGTGTCGAGACCTTGTCACCTACCCTATTGAAACCAGGTACTCTGCCAAGCTTTTTATGCTATCTCTAAAGCCAATTTATCAATATGGCAGAATAGGTAGCACTGCAACATGTTTCAATCTTAAAGGGACACTATAGTCACCAAAACAACTGTAGCTTAAGAAGCTGTTTTGGTGGATAGATCATGCCCCTGTAGTCTTACTGCTCAATTCTCTGCCATTAAAATCTAATCATGCTAAAATATGACATATACCACTGAGATATAAAGTTTTAAAGATCCTAATAAATGAATCTTGATGTTGCCACATTACCTATTCTGGTATATTATTCTTGATTGCTGCCAGCCTCTTACTCTCTCCCTTGTATTTGCTACTTACTACTGCACATCACATATATGAACCTGGCACGCAGGGTGCCATGACAACAGAGGCGCCAGGCGGCCAACACAGCTCACAAGTTGGGGACACCAGCATATTCACTTTAAATGATTCGCTGGTGGTCCACTGGTGCGCACCAGCAGTAGGTGCAGTCAGATTATATCCTCTCCCTCGTGGTTCCAGCGCTCAGTTAGTGAGTCAGAGCACAGGCTCAGAGATTCTCAGCCTGTGCTCTGACAACATTTAAAGTCAGAGCCGTGAAGGAGCGGGTATTAGCATAACATCAATATCCGTTATAAAACCAGGAAAAGATGGGCAAGGATGGTGAACTGATTTGGTGTTGCAATGGGCCACTTGACTGGTTTTGCCCCCCAGGCCTAAGGCTGCCTCCCCTGATTGTGCCAGTTATTCTCTGGAAGATGAAGTCTCTCTGAGGGCATATAGCTGGGTACATAAAAACTGTACTGAGACCAAACCTGATAAAACAGAAAAAAAGTGCAAACAGAAAAATAATTGTTGTTACGCATCACCTACATACCTCATGATTTCTCGGGCACATAAATTTAAGAAATTACGTTTCCAAAAATATTCCAGAATTGCCTGTTTCACATGCAAATAAGACCAGAAGGTCAATGACCAAGCCAGGTCAAGATCAGGATACATAAACAAAAGAAATGCCAGCCATGCGTCAATAAAAGACGCGAAAGAGGAACATCCAGTAGTAACCAAGGTAGCAAGTCAAGGGATTCCGGAGAATAACTACCTAAATATCTGGCAGGAATTGCTGCATACACAGGAACTGGGGAATAACTCTACAACTGCCAAACACATTTGAGGCGGAGGTTGAACCCTTGACTTCTGGTCACAGGTGTCGGTAATGAACCTTGCAAGCATCTCACTGTCATGTCCCCACCCACTGCATTGATAAGGTCAGCAACTTGGGCAATGAGTAGACTATTGGGTAGCTCCAGTGAACCGAGACGGAGTTGGTTAGTGATATGCAGCACCTGGTTGATTGGGCCTATTTAACAGTATGGGGTTGTAGCAGCTGTTCCTGTAGTCCTTATGTTAAAGGGTTACTCAAAGCATCATAACCACTACAGCCCGCTGGCCTGGTTCTCTTGTAATGGGGCAAACCATTTACCTATGGTCTGCCCCCTTACCTTGGCTCCAGGCTTCAATGCATCCTAGTAGACCAGTTATCCGCTTCTGGCTTCTGCAAAGGTGAAGAAGCGAGAAGCTGTGGTGCTCAATAATAATTGGTTGAGAGCATCAGCTGACTGCTCTCAGCCAATGAAAGTTATTCTGTACGATGAATGTTGCACAGAATTGCCATTAGGTAGCCTGGAACGCTTCTTTCAGATCTAGAAACACTGCACATAAAGACTTAAATCACTTAAGTGGTCATGGTGTTTAGAGCAGCATTTAAAATAGCCCTGCAAGGGGTGTGGCCTGACACTTGAATCGCATGGATGCATCTCCTTAGAGCTCCCAAGGTTCAGGCTGCAAGGGCCGAAAATAATAGATATACAACGCTACCCTAAACCCCAGGTGCAGATATATCCTAGCAACAAAAAACAAAGCACTCAAAAGCGGATAAAGCATCCTTCTTTTTGGCGAAAATCGCAACACCAAAAAGCCGTGAAGGCCCAGGCGTGATCCAAGATTGCGGCTTGACCCGCTCGTGGGAAGGTTCCATTTTGCCGACAGCCTCACTTGAGCTACCACAAGAGGACAGCCCTGTGACGGAATCCCAAATGCGAAGCATCCAGGCAAGTCATGGCTACAATGCAGGCAAACATCATGGCCCAATTATGCTGCCTGTCTGCACAACCAAACGTACCCCAACAGTGACACAGGGTTGCAAGACTCACCTCCTGGTGTCAGACGCAAAGATACAATGTTTGGGGGAACATCTTATGTAGCCTACTGGGTACCATATACCAGCAGAACAGTGTCTTATAATGTTGTTCTTTGAGGGTAGCTGATTTTATCAGCTGGTGGTTTAATGTAAAGCGTGTTCCCATTATTTCTGGGAAAGTGGGTGTTGTAGGTCTTTGTGCCATTGCTTCACTGGTTTTGATTGAGAATGCGATATCGTCTGTGACGGAACGCTGGCACTTCGACCGAGTACCTCCGCCAATCGATGCTCCTAGTGCTTGCCGAAGACTCCAAGCACTCCAACTGACACCATCAGCACTGCAGACGCCACTTCTAGCGATGAATCTGTTGACGCTGTAATGTAGAAGAAGGTTCCTATCTACATATTTGGTGGACATGCACTGGCCTCTCAAGCTTCTGGAAGGAGATCACCTTCTCTCTAAAAATGTAGAGCACCCTATAACCTTCTCACCAAGGATCTATCTCCTCCTTGAGTTACCTCATTCCCTGCCACAACACGTAATCAAGCTAATTATGCACATAACACTCACAGCCCAAGAAAACACTGCCAGAGACTGGAAGTCCAACACAACCCTCTCCCTTAAGAACCACTTCGAGGAACTCGATAAACACGGTTCATATGAGCGTCAATTCCCCTATCTCTTCCCACACACAAAACTAAATATCGAATGCTTGGTTGACATGGGACACATGGAGATCGGGGGTTGGAGGCTGAGTTTGTAACCACTGAACTATGTCATCTTCGGGATCATACAACACCTTGTAACAACCTTGTAAAAATGCTTAATTGGCCAAGGCACCTTCAAATTAATAACACCTATCTTTCCTACCCACAACCATACCGATCAAGTACATGTATGTTGTCATTATTCAAAATGTACCTGTTCATGTAAAAACAAGCGGCCGCCTTAAGGTGCTCCGGCCTGGGAGGCACTAGATTAGAGTGACTGGCAGGAGGTGGGCGCACAGCGCTTCCTCCTGCCAGGCACTCTGTGTAGCATGGCCGAGCGGAGCAGTGCGCACCGCGGTACAGGAAATTATGTTTCCTGGCCGGACTGAAAGGAAGTACAACATAAGTTCCTGTACCGCGGGAGACATGACAGGGGGAGGAACACTTTGGGACAGGAGAGGGGGGGGGAGAAGGAAAGAACACTATGGGACAGGGAAGAGGGGGACACTATGGGACTGGGGAGGGAGGATGAAGGAAAGAACACTATGGGAGGGGGGAGAAGGAAAGAACACTGGAGGGGGGAGGAAATAACTATGGGCGGAAGAACACTATGAGGGAGAGAGAGGAACATTAAGGGAGGGCACTAAAGTACAGGGGTGGGAAGGGAAAAGGAACACTGGGGTAGATGGGGGACCACTAATAGAGAAGGTAGAGGAACATATAGGTGAAGGGGGGGGGGGGGGGGGGGAGTTCCTACCGCACATATTTACACACCCACACACACACACTGCATCCACCACACAAACACGCACACACTGCATCCACTACCCACATTGCATCCACTACACAAACACGCACATTGCAGCCACTACAGAAACACACACACATTGCAGCCACTACAGAAACACACACACTGCATTTACTAATCAAATACTCACTGTTACGAATGCACCGTACTCCAAGAGTGTGCATGACGTAGTTGTGGTGGTAAAAGGGTTAAAGTTCACTATTTGTCTGCACAAGACCGGAAATAATGACAAAATACCCCTTTTAACACCACCCACACTTAAACATAATAATATAACAATTACAATTTTTTTTTATTCTTTATTTTTGTTGTGAGTAGGGTTATAACATACGCATGTGGGGTACCCCAAAGGCAATCCTCCAGCGCGTTAAAACAGTTAAACATAGAGGTACATGATAGAACAAGCACATTTTTTGTGGGGGGGCTATAAACAGTATGGACTTACGTTGCTAAAAAGATTCACACCATTTTTGTATGTTTTATAAGCTTAGCTATACAGTAGTTTCAACAGATTAAAACTGAGTGAAATAAAATAAGAATAAGAAAGGCTGAACATTGTTAGGTAAGTTGTGCTAGTGTAAGTATAACATGTCACGTTTCATAATGTGGCAGTAGCTGGGTACTAGATGGTATATATACGCATCATGCTCTGTGTGTAGGCTAGGAGGCATTTTATAATGCATAACATTGCTAAAACCTGTTTATATTGTAAAGTAACATCGCTATTTTCTCTAAACATAGTGAACTTATGGTTCTGCAAATCATAGCTAGGTATTATACCACTGGGAACAAGTTCCATCATAGATGTCATTATCATCGCAGGGCAATGCTGGCATGGGGCACAATCTGCGTGGGATATGCATGAGGCATATGTGTCTGGGTGGCCCGCTATGAGGATTCTGGACAGTCCAGGCTCAGAGTGCTCGTGTAAGGCGAGCTAGCGGTCGCTTCAGTCGATGCCTAGCGTTGGTAAGCCCTGGGTGTTTTCCTTATTTATCTCTCCGTCGTTAACTCTGGGTTTTCTTTCTCTGCTTCGTGGGTCAGCTCCAGCGGTGCTCTGTAGCGCGAGCAGCTGCTCAGTCGCTGGAGGTGCAGCGTTCTTCGTGTGAGGTCTGTACCTGCTGCGTTGGGTGCCGAGCTTTTGATCGGGTGAGTTCCTTGCTTGCGTCGGTTGTTTTGTGTTGCCAGGTGTTTTATTTTGCGGGTAGGAGAATGTGCCCGTTAGACTTGGCGCCGTTTTTCTGCTTAGGGCCTGCAGATGTCTGTGTTGCCGGACTGCCATCTTGGAGGTTCGTGGTATCTGCCTATAATAGCTGCGTCGCGCAGCAGGCCGTATCCACGATATCACCGTTATCTCTGCTTGACGATAGGTTTCTCCTCTGCTACGCAAAATGTCTTTAAAGGGACACTCCAGGCACCCAGACCACTTCTGCCCATTGGAGTGGTCTGGGTGCCAACTCCCACTACTCCTAACCCTGCAACTGTAATTATTGCAGTTTTTTTATAAACTGCAATAATTACATTGCTGGGTTAACTCCACCTCTAGTGGCTGTCTGCTAGACAGCCACTAGAGGTCACTTCCTAATTTCTAGCAAGGATTTTCCTGGCTAGAGCGTCGCTGGACGTCCTCACGCTGTGTGAGGACCTCCAGCGTCGCTAATTTCCCCATAGGAAAGCATTGAAATTCGTTTTAAATGCTTTCCTATGGGGAGACCTAATGCGCATGCACGGCATTGCAGCGCATGCGCATTAGGTCTCCTCGGCCGATGGGCGGGATCAGTCTCGCCCGACGGAATCAGAAGGAGGAGTGGCGCGGAGGAGGAGACAGCGACGAGAGACATCGCCGCTGCCTCAGGTAAATGACTGAAGGGGTTTTCACCCCTTCAGTAACCGGGGATTGGGGGGTGGGAGGGAGAGGGTACCTCCAGTGCCAGGAAAAAGGCTTGTGCAGAGTCGATCAAATGTCTCCAGGGGGAACATGGGTGGCTGGGTTTGGGTGCTTGTTATGTTTATGCTGAGCGGCCATCTCGGTTATGCCCTGTGTGCCAGCAGCCCCAGTGTGTCTTGTGGCTGGATCGCCTGCTTGCAATCCTGGTCGTCGTGTCCAGTGGGGACCGGGATATCCCCCACCGGTCCAAAGGGGGGAAGTTGAGTCGCTTGAGGGCTCTCGCGCCGAGGAGAGCGGCCGCCTCTCCCCGGCTTCAGCCCCAGTAGGCCGCATTTGTATCTCTGAGTTGCCGGCCTCGACAGGCCCCGGGGTAGTATCGGTGAGTTCTGGAGGGCACCCCCGGCGTGGGTGGCGCACCCCCGAGTGGCTTTGTGCTATATTGCCGCTGTTTATGCCCGCTCAGCGGGAGCTCATGTCAGACACGTCTGCATGGCTCAGTGGTCAGGCTCCGCCCCAACAATTACTATTTTAACGCTGCTACCACCAAGACAATTTATAAATGGGGTGCCTTGGTCCCCCAGGTAAATCAATAATAAAACCCACCAAATATTACTTAGCACAATATTTAAGGAATTGCAAAAATACTAGTTAGTCTCTTCAAGTAATGTGATTCTTAACCAGACAAAAGGCAGAACTAAATGAGTATTTATTATGAGCAAAAATAGTCACAGCGCATATAAAAATATATGATAAACAAATTATTTACACCATCAACAGATAAAAACAAAAAGGATAAAATACAGAAGTCCTACAACTTCTGCCCAGGGGGGTCTCTGCTAAGGAAGGATGCTGGTGACTCACTCAAGATGGCCCCTTCTTGGCCCCAAGCAAGTACACCAAGACCTTTCAATATCACTTGTTTTATACCCTTTAGATTCCTCTCAAGTCCCAAGCCTTACCACAGGCGGAGATAAGGCGTACCTATAGACACAATAAGTAGCCACTTCCTTGTATTCTAGAAAACAACAAGCCAAATATAAACTTTTTGGTTTTATCTCCTCTACAGTACTTGCAACAGAAATAATAATTGCCTCTATGAATTTGTTACCATTTTCCCATTTCAGGGGTATATCACATGACTTACATGCACCCTAATAAAGAAGACTTCACAACCCCTGCCACCAGGTTTAAGGTGTATAAGTGTTTAGACTTGATTAAAAGGCTGTGCTTGCCCCATTCTAAATATAATAAAAATGAGGCGTAATTATTAATCTGTGGGTAATTATTAATGTTTCTCTTGGATATGATACTAAAACATACTGGTCTTCATGAAAGTAATACCATTATCATATCAAAAGATTGAACTATCTATTGATAGTTTCCAGCCATATGGTCAAAGTCAGTTAGTTTACATTGAAACTAGACATACAGGCGCAGTGGCGTACATACCAGGGCCGCAGGGGTCGCGGCTGCGACCGTGCCCGGCCACCAGGGGGCACGGCCGCCCTGTGACCCAGGTATGTACCCACAGGGCCAGCCTCTTCTGCTGGGGGGCCCAGGAGCCGGCCACCTCCGGGCCCCCCCGAGGCTGGCCCTGCTGTCACCCGGCTGGCTGGCGGGCGCGCGAGGGAGCACTGTCCCCTGGGTGCTCCCTCTTCAGCTCCCTCGCGCACCGCACTGAAACCGGAGCCGGAAGATGACGTCATCTTCCGGCTCCGGCATCAGTACGTGGCGCGCGAGGGAGCTGAAGAGGGAGCACCCAGGGGACAGTGCTCCCTCGCGCGCCCGCCAGCCAGCCGGGTGACAGCCTGACCAGCAACACCACTGGACCCCAGGGAATCCCCCCAGCTCTCCCACAGGTAAGGAGGCTGGGGGGATTAAATTAAAAAAAAAAAAACCAAAAAACGTTTGAGTGTGTTAGTGTTAGTGAGTGTGTTAGTGTTAGTGAGTGTGTTAGTGAGTGTGTGTGTTAGTGTTAGTGAGTGTGTGTGTTAGTGTTAGTGAGTGTGTGTGTTAGTGTTAGTGAGTGTGTGTTAGTGTTAGTGAGTGTGTGTTAGTGAGTGTGTGTTAGTGAGTGTGTGTTAGTGAGTGTGTGTGTTAGTGAGTGTGTGTGTTAGTGAGTGTGTGTGTTAGTGAGTGTGTGTGTTAGTGAGTGTGTGTGTTAGTGAGTGTGTGTGTTAGTGAGTGTGTGTGTTAGTGAGTGTGTGTGTTAGTGAGTGTGTGTGTTAGTGAGTGTGTGTGTTAGTGAGTCTCAGCTCACCGAATGCAAGAGCCACGCACGCATTCAAACCGCCCATAGGAAAGCATTACTCAATGCTTTCCTATGGACGTTCAGCGTCTTCTCACTGTGATTTTCACAGTGAGAATCGCAGAAAATCCTCTAGCGGCTGTCAATGAGACAGCCACTAGAGGCTGGATTAACCCTCAGTGAAACATAGCAGTTTTGCTGCTATGTTTTCAGCTGCAGGGTTAAAACTAGAGAGACCTGGCACCCAGACCACTTCATTGAGCTGATGTGATCTGGGTGTCTGTAGTGGTCCTTTAAGTGTATGTGTTTATGCATGCACTGGCATACATACCGCGGTCGCACGGGTCGCAGCCCTGCGACCAGGTGCCCGCCGCCATGTGTTGCGGCCCCAGCCTGCGCAGAGTAAGCGCTTGCGCAGGGGGAGGGGGGGGCCCCGGATCAGTTTTCGCACCGGGGCCCCATGGGTTGTGTGTACGCCACTGTACAGGCGGCTTAAGTGTAAAATGTCTCACCTTGCAGGACTTTTGATAGATTAAAAAGGGCAATCCGTTTCATACCTTCCAAAAGCCCCTTTTGATCAAAAGAGCAATTTCTCTCTGCCATTTGTCCTCTAGCCAGGGGTCCAATTATTGATGCACTGCACAAGTTATATTAAATGGCCATATTCCATAGTGCATTAATAAATTATGTACCCTTGCCGTGACACTCACTGCATCCACTACACACAGAGGAGCACAAAAAAATTATTGAAAACATAAAACAAATCTGACTGGCATGTATATTTTGTGCATTTACCACTTAATAAAAAAAAGATTTGCAATAAAAAACATTAAATAATCATGTTCAGTTAACAGTAGATTTGTATAGAAATATTCTTTTTTTCAAAACGGTAAATGTACAGAATATCGGTAAGCTATTGGCTGTCGGTCTGAAAAGAAGTCTGTTTAATTAATTTGTATGCTGACCAGCTGCACAGGTATGAGTAGCTGTGTGCTACCAGTGTGCCCATTAAATGATCAATGACCGCTGCAACAACTGACTGCCACCCATACAGAGAACAGTACTGGCACATTGATTGATTAGACATGGCACATTGATTAGACAAGGCACAATGATTAAACATGGCACAAATATTACATATGGCACATTGATTGATTAGACATGGCACACTGATTCGACATGGCACATTGATTGATTAGACATGGCACATTGACAGAGCCAGTGCAAGGATTTTTAGCTACACAAGCATAGATGTATTTTGCCGCCCCCTACCCCCCCTTGAAAAAAAATGCATCTTCACCTGTGTGTCTTGTTGTAAACCCCCCCTTTGAATTTCTTACCCAAGTGATTTAGCATATTTTATTCCCCCTTTAGTCTGTCTTACAAGTCCCTTTGTAAATATCTTACTTCCCCTCCAAACCCCTTAGTGTGCCTCTTCCCTCCAGCCCGTTTATGTGTCTCTTTATTACCCCAGCCCCTTTCTGTGTTTCCTTCTTACCCCAGCCCCTTCTCCACCACAGTCCCTCTGTGTGGCTCTTGTTCACCTCAGTCCGTTTTGTGTGTCCCTCCCCTCCTGATCCCTTTGTGTGTCTTTCCTTTCAAGCCACAAGCACACAGGAATCATTTTTAGGCACACAGTCATAGAAGATATACAATCATACAGGTACACGGTCATACAAACAGAGACATAATCATACAATGACACACAGACACAGAAACATACAGGCAGAGACATACAGACAGTCACACAGAGATTTACAGGCAGAGACATGCACACAGAGAGAGACATACAGTCATACAGGCACACAGAAACATACATACAGAGACATAAAGGCATTAAATATATGCATACAGAGACATACATACATTCAGTTACGTACATGCATACAGACAGGGCCGGACTGGGAAAAAAATTAGGCCCAGTCATTTTTCAATCAGAACAGCCCCCTAAGGGGGCGGGGCCAGAGAGGGTGTGTTTTGTCATCACTAATTACAAGCACGCCCCCTCTCAAAGTGAGCATGTTGGTTCAATGCGCAGAGCCGCGCTGAAGAGCTCTGGCATTAGAAAAAGGCCCTGAATTTGTTCTGCGCAGCGCAAGCAAATTTAATAACATGCTTGCGCTGTGTTTGCTTTTAAATTGTCTCTGGTGTCTCCACAAGTGGGATACCAGAGGACAAAAGGGCCAGGAAAGTGTATGGTGCATGTGTTTGGAGCCTGCTTGAGGGATTGCGTGTGTGTACAGTGTAGTGTGGTATTGTGTAAATAGGTCAATTTAATTTATGTTTGTGGTGTAATATGTGTGGCTAGGGGCTGTAGAGAGTGTGTGTATAGAGGGCATAGTGTTATAGGTGATGTAGCGAGTGTGTGTTTACGGGCTGTAGTGTGTGTGTGTATAGGTGACGTAGTGTGTGTAGGGGTTGTAGAGAGGGTGTGTTTAGAGAATGTTGTATGTGTTTGCTGACAAGTAATGCAGTGTGTGTAGGAGTTCTAGTGTGTAAAGGACCCAGAGTGTGTATAGGAGATTGTGTGTGTGTGTGTATAGAGGATTAAGAGTGCATATAGGGTAAGGGATCTAGCGTGTATCTGGAGCGTAATGTGGGTAGTGGTGCAGTGTGAGGGTTGCTGTAGTGTATGTGTGTATGTATATATATATATATATATATATATATATATATATATATATATTTGGACGTATTGTATGTGTGAGGGGCGCAGTGTGTGTGTGTATGTGAGAGGGGTGCTGTGTGTGAGGGTGTTTTTATCTGCCGTCACATTCTAGGTTTCTAATTTTCTTTGTTAAAGGGACACTCCAGGCACCCAGACCACTTCTGCTCATTGGAGTGGTCTGGGTGCCAACTCCCACTACCCTTAACCCTGCAAGTGTAATTATTGCAGTTTTTTATAAACTGCAATAATTACCTTGCAGGGTTAAGTCCTCCCCTAGAGGCTGTCTACTAGACAGCCACTAGAGGTCACTGCCTGCATCATAGCACAGCACTGTGTGAGGACCTCCAGAGTCGCTCTATTCCCCATAGGGAAGCATTGAAATTCATTTTCGCGCATTGCCGCGCATGCGCATTGGGACTCCTCGGCCGGTGGGCGGGATCAGTCTCGCCCACCGGCCGACGGAGGAAGAAGGTGGAGCGGCGGGGGAGGAGCAGGCAGCGACGTGGGACATGTCGCTGCCTGAGGTAAGTGACTGAAGGGGTTTTCACCCCTTCAGTAACCGGGGATTGGTGGGTGGGAGGGAGAGGGACCCTCCAGTGCCAGGAAAACGGATTGTTTTCCTGGCACTGGAGTTTCCCTTTAATTCACTGAGGGTTAATATATATATATATATATATATATATATATATATATATATATATATATATATATATGTGGGAGTGTGCTGTGTGTGTGAGTGAGGGTGCTGTGTTTGAGGGTGCTGTGTTTGAGGGTGCTGTGTTTGAGGGTGCTGTGTTTGAGGGTGCTGTGTTTGAGGGTGCTGTGTTTGAGGGTGCTGTGTTTGAGGGTGCTGTGTTTGAGGGTGCTGTGTTTGAGGGTGCTGTGTTTGAGGGTGCTGAGTGCGTCTGAGGGTGCTGAGTGCGTCTGAGGGTGCTGAGTGCGTCTGAGGGTGCTGAGTGCGTCTGAGGGTGCTGAGTGCGTCTGAGGGTGCTGAGTGCGTCTGAGGGTGCTGAGTGCGTCTGAGGGTGCTGAGTGCGTCTGAGGGTGCTGAGTGCGTCTGAGGGTGCTGAGTGCGTCTGAGGGTGCTGAGTGCGTCTGAGGGTGCTGAGTGCGTCTGAGGGTGCTGAGTGCGTCTGAGGGTGCTGAGTGCGTCTGAGGGTGCTGAGTGCGTCTGAGGGTGCTGAGTGCGTCTGAGGGTGCTGAGTGCGTCTGAGGGTGCTGAGTGCGTCTGAGGGTGCTGAGTGCGTCTGAGGGTGCTGAGTGCGTCTGAGGGTGCTGAGTGCGTCTGAGGGTGCTGAGTGCGTCTGAGGGTGCTGAGTGCGTCTGAGGGTGCTGAGTGCGTCTGAGGGTGCTGAGTGAGTCTGAGGGTGCTGAGTGAGTCTGAGGGTGCTGAGTGAGTCTGAGGGTGCTGAGTGAGTCTGAGTGCGTCTGAGTGCGCGCGTCTGAGGGTGCTGAGTGCGCGCGTCTGAGGGTGCTGAGTGCGCGCGTCTGAGGGTGCTGAGTGCGCGCGTCTGAGGGTGCTGAGTGCGCTCGTCTGAGGGTGCTGAGTGCGCTCGTCTGAGGGTGCTCTGTGCGCGCGTCTGAGGGTGCTGAGTGCGCGCGTCTGAGGGTGCTGAGTGCGCGCGTCTGAGGGTGCTGAGTGCGCGCGTCTGAGGGTGCTGAGTGCGCGCGTCTGAGGGTGCTGAGTGCGCGCGTCTGAGGGTGCTGAGTGCGCGCGTCTGAGGGTGCTGAGTGCGCGCGTCTGAGGGTGCTGAGTGCGCGCGTCTGAGGGTGCTGAGTGCGCGCGTCTGAGGGTGCTGAGTGCGCGCGTCTGAGGGTGCTGAGTGCGCGCGTCTGAGGGTGCTGAGTGCGCGCGTCTGAGGGTGCTGAGTGCGCGCGTCTGAGGGTGCTGAGTGCGCGCGTCTGGGGGTGCTGAGTGCGCGCGTCTGGGGGTGCTGAGTGCGCGCGTCTGGGGGTGCTGTGTGCGCGCGTCTGGGGGTGCTGTGTGCGCGCGTCTGGGGGTGCTGTGTGCGCGCGTCTGGGGGTGCTGTGTGCGCGCGTCTGGGGGTGCTGTGTGCGCGCGTCTGGGGGTGCTGTGTGCGCGCGTCTGGGGGTGCTGTGTGCGCGCGTCTGGGGCACAGTGATTGTGCCATGTGCCATTGTGCCATGTGTAATCACTCACTGTGCCATGTGTAATCAATCACTGGTACAGTGATTGATTACACATGGCACAGTGAGTGATTACACATGGCACAGTGAGTGATTACACATGGCACAGTGAGTGATTGCACATGCACAGTGATTGATTACACATGGCACAGTGATTGATTACACATGGCTGATTACACATGGCACAGTGAGTGATTACACATGGCACAGTGATTGCGCATGGCACAGTGATTGCGCATGGCACAGTGATTGCGCATGGCACAGTGATTGCGCATGGCACAGTGATTGCGCATGGCACAGTGATTGATTGCGCATGGCACCGTGATTGATTGCGCATGGCACAGTGAGTGAATAACATGGCACAGTGAGTGATTGCACATGGCACAGTGAGTGATTGCACATGGCACAGTGATTGATTGCACATGGCACAGTGATTGATTACACATGGCACAGTGATTGATTACACATGGCTGATTACACATGGCACAGTGAGTGATTACACATGGCACAGTGAGTGATTACACATGGCACAGTGATTGCGCATGGCACAGTGATTGCGCATGGCACAGTGATTGCGCATGGCACAGTGATTGCACATGGCACAGTGATTGATTGCGCATGGCACCGTGAGTGAATAACATGGCACCGTGAGTGAATAACATGGCACCGTGAGTAAATAACATGGCACCGTGAGTGAATAACATGGCACAGTGAGTGAATAACATGGCACAGTGAGTGATTGCACATGGCACAGTGATTGATTACACATGGCACAGTGATTGATTACACATGGCACAGTGAGTGATTACACATGGCACAGTGATTGATTACACATGGCACAGTGAGTGATTACACATGGCACAGTGATTGATTACACATGGCACAGTGATTGATTACACATGGCACAGTGAGTGATTACACATGGCACAGTGAGTGTTTGCACATGGCACAGTGATTGATTACACATGGCTGATTACACATGGCACAGTGAGTGAATACACATGGCACAGTGAGTGATTACACATGGCACAGTGATTGAGTAACATGGCACAGTGATTGAGTAACATGGCACAGTGATTGAGTAACATGGCACAGTGATTGATTACACATGGCACAGTGATTGATTACACATGGCACAGTGAGTGTTTGCACATGGCACAGTGAGTGTTTGCACATGGCACAGTGAGTGTTTGCACATGGCACAGTGAGTGTTTGCACATGGCACAGTGAGTGATTACACATGGCACAGTGAGTGATTGCACATGGCACAGTGATTGATTACACATGGCACAGTGATTGATTACACATGGCACAGTGATTGAGTAACATGGCACAGTGAGTGATTACACATGGCACAGCGAGTGATTACACATGGCACAGTGAGTGATTACACATGGCACAGTGAGTGATTACACATGGCACAGTGATTGATGAACATGGCACAGTGAGTGATTGCACATGGCACAGTGATTGATTACACATGGCACAGTGATTGATGAACATGGCACAGTGAGTGATTACACATGGCACAGTGATTGATTAACATGGCACAGTGATTGATTAACATGGCACAGTGATTGATTACACATGGCACAGTGAGTGATTGCACATGGCACAGTGAGTGATTGCACATGGCACAGTGATTGATTACACATGGCACAGTGAGTGATTAACATGGCACAGTGAGTGATTAACATGGCACAGTGAGTGATTAACATGGCACAGTGAGTGATTGCACATGGCACAGTGAGTGATTACACATGGCACATTGAGTGATTACACATGGCACATTGAGTGATTACACATGGCACAGTGAGTGATTACACATGGCACAGTGATTGATTGCACATGGCACAGTGAGTGAATAACATGGCACAGTGAGTGATTAACATGGCACAGTGAGTGATTGCACATGGCACAGTGAGTGATTGCACATGGCACAGTGAGTGATTGCACATGGCACAGTGAGTGATTGATTACACATGGCTGATTGATTACACATGGCACAGTGATTAACATGGCACAGTGAGTGATTGCACATGGCTGATTGATTACACATGGCACAGTGATTGATTACACATGGCACAGTGATTGATTACACACGGCACAGTGAGTGATTACACACTGCACAGTGATTGATTAACATGGCACAGTGAGTGATTACACATGGCACAGTGAGTGGCTAACATGGCACAGTGAGTGATTGCACATGGCACAGTGAGTGATTGCACATGGCACAGTGATTGATTACACATGGCTGATTGATTAACATGGCACAGTGATTGATTAACATGGCACAGTGATTGATTAACATGGCACAGTGATTGAGTAACATGTCACAGTTATTGAGTAACATGGCACAGTGAGTGATTGCACATGGCACAGTGAGTGATTACACATGGCACAGTGAGTGATTACACATGGCTGATTGATTACACATGGCACAGTGATTACACATGGCACAGTGATTGCACATGGCACAGTGATTGCACATGGCACAGTGAGTGATTGCACATGGCACAGTGATTGATTACACATGGCTGATTGATTAACATGGCACAGTGATTGATTAACATGGCACAGTGATTGATTACACATGGCACAGTGATTGAGTAACATGGCACAGTGATTGAGTAACATGGCACAGTGAGTGATTGCACATGGCACAGTGATTGATTACACATGGCACAGTGATTGATTACACATGGCACAGTGAGTGATTGCACATGGCACAGTGAGTGATTGCACATGGCACAGTGATTGATTGCACATGGCACAGTGAGTGATTACACATGGCACAGTGATTACACATGGCACAGTGAGTGATTAACGTGGCACAGTGATTGATTACACATGGCACAGTGATTAAGTAACATGGCACAGTTATTGAGTAACATGGCACAGTTATTGAGTAACATGGCACAGTGAGTGATTGCACATGGCACAGTGATTGATTACACATGGCACAGTGAGTGATTACACATGGCACTGAGTGATTAACATGGCACAGTGAGTGATTACACATGGCACAGTGAGTGATTACACATGGCACAGTGAGTGATTACACATGGCACAGTGAGTGATGAACATGGCACAGTGAGTGATTAACATGGCACAGTGAGTGATTAACATGGCACAGTGAGTGATTAACATGGCACAGTGAGTGATTGCACATGGCACAGTGAGTGATTGCACATGGCACAGTGATTGAGTAACATGGCACAGTGATTGAGTAACATGGCACAGTGAGTGATTACACATGGCACAGTGATTACACATGGCACAGTGATTGAGTAACATGGCACAGTGATTGAGTAACATGGCACAGTGAGTGATTGCACATGGCACAGTGAGTGATTGCACATGGCACAGTGAGTGATTGCACATGGCACAGTGAGTGATTACACATGGCACAGTGAGTGATTACACATGGCACAGTGAGTGATTAACATGGCACAGTGAGTGATTGCACATGGCACAGTGAGTGATTAACATGGCACAATGAGTGATTGCACATGGCACAGTGATTGATTACACATGGCACAGTGAGTGATTACACATGGCACAGTGATTGATTAACATGGCACAGTGATTGATTAACATGGCACAGTGATTGATTAACATGGCACAGTGAGTGATTGCACATGGCACAGTGAGTGATTGCACATGGCACAGTGAGTGATTGCACATGGCACAGTGATTGATTACACATGGCACAGTGAGTGATTAACATGGCACAGTGAGTGATTAACATGGCACAGTGAGTGATTAACATGGCACAGTGAGTGATTGCACATGGCACAGTGAGTGATTACACATGGCACATTGAGTGATTACACATGGCACATTGAGTGATTGCACATGGCACAGTGAGTGATTACACATGGCACAGTGATTGATTGCACATGGCACAGTGAGTGAATAACATGGCACAGTGAGTGATTAACATGGCACAGTGAGTGATTAACATGGCACAGTGAGTGATTGCACATGGCACAGTGAGTGATTGATTACACATGGCTGATTGATTACACATGGCACAGTGATTAACATGGCACAGTGAGTGATTGCACATGGCTGATTGATTACACATGGCACAGTGATTGATTACACATGGCACAGTGATTGATTACACACGGCACAGTGAGTGATTACACACGGCACAGTGAGTGATTACACACGGCACAGTGAGTGATTACACATGGCACATTGAGTGATTACACATGGCACATTGAGTGATTACACATGGCACAGTGAGTGATTGCACATGGCACAGTGAGTGATTACACATGGCACAGTGATTGATTGCACATGGCACAGTGAGTGAATAACATGGCACAGTGAGTGATTAACATGGCACAGTGAGTGATTGCACATGGCACAGTGAGTGATTGATTACACATGGCTGATTGATTACACATGGCACAGTGATTAACATGGCACAGTGAGTGATTGCACATGGCTGATTGATTACACATGGCACAGTGATTGATTACACATGGCACAGTGATTGATTACACACGGCACAGTGATTGATTACACACTGCACAGTGATTGATTAACATGGCACAGTGAGTGATTACACATGGCACAGTGAGTGGCTAACATGGCACAGTGAGTGATTGCACATGGCACAGTGATTGATTACACATGGCTGACTGATTAACATGGCACAGTGATTGATTAACATGGCACAGTGATTGATTAACATGGCACAGTGATTGAGTAACATGTCACAGTTATTGAGTAACATGTCACAGTTATTGAGTAACATGGCACAGTGAGTGATTGATTACACATGGCTGATTGATTACACATGGCACAGTGATTAACATGGCACAGTGAGTGATTGCACATGGCTGATTGATTACACATGGCACAGTGATTGATTACACATGGCACAGTGATTGATTACACACGGCACAGTGAGTGATTACACACGGCACAGTGAGTGATTACACATGGCACATTGAGTGATTACACATGGCACATTGAGTGATTACACATGGCACAGTGAGTGATTGCACATGGCACAGTGAGTGATTACACATGGCACAGTGATTGATTGCACATGGCACAGTGAGTGATTACACATGGCACAGTGAGTGATTACACATGGCACAGTGAGTGATTACACATGGCACAGTGATTGATTGCACATGGCACAGTGAGTGATTAACATGGCACAGTGAGTGATTAACATGGCACAGTGAGTGATTAACATGGCACAGTGAGTGATTGCACATGGCACAGTGAGTGATTGATTACACATGGCTGATTGATTACACATGGCACAGTGATTAACATGGCACAGTGAGTGATTGCACATGGCTGATTGATTACACATGGCACAGTGATTGATTACACATGGCACAGTGATTGATTACACACGGCACAGTGATTGATTACACACGGCACAGTGAGTGATTACACACGGCACAGTGAGTGATTACACACGGCACATTGAGTGATTACACACGGCACATTGAGTGATTACACATGGCACATTGAGTGATTACACATGGCACAGTGAGTGATTGCACATGGCACAGTGAGTGATTACACATGGCACAGTGATTGATTGCACATGGCACAGTGAGTGAATAACATGGCACAGTGAGTGATTAACATGGCACAGTGAGTGATTGCACATGGCACAGTGAGTGATTGATTACACATGGCTGATTGATTACACATGGCACAGTGATTAACATGGCACAGTGAGTGATTGCACATGGCTGATTGATTACACATGGCACAGTGATTGATTACACATGGCACAGTGATTGATTACACACGGCACAGTGATTGATTACACACTGCACAGTGATTGATTAACATGGCACAGTGAGTGATTACACATGGCACAGTGAGTGGCTAACATGGCACAGTGAGTGATTGCACATGGCACAGTGAGTGATTGCACATGGCACAGTGATTGATTACACATGGCTGACTGATTAACATGGCACAGTGATTGATTAACATGGCACAGTGATTGATTAACATGGCACAGTGATTGAGTAACATGTCACAGTTATTGAGTAACATGTCACAGTTATTGAGTAACATGTCACAGTTATTGAGTAACATGGCACAGTGAGTGATTGCACATGGCACAGTGAGTGATTACACATGGCACAGTGAGTGATTACACATGGCACAGTGAGTGATTACACATGGCTGATTGATTACACATGGCACAGTGATTACACATGGCACAGTGATTACACATGGCACAGTGATTGCACATGGCACAGTGAGTGATTGCACATGGCACAGTGATTGATTGCACATGGCTGATTGATTAACATGGCACAGTGATTGATTAACATGGCACAGTGATTGATTACACATGGCACAGTGATTGAGTAACATGGCACAGTGATTGAGTAACATGGCACAGTGATTGAGTAACATGGCACAGTGAGTGATTGCACATGGCACAGTGAGTGATTACACATGGCACAGTGATTGATTACACATGGCACAGTGAGTGATTGCACATG
Organism: Pelobates fuscus; assembly: GCF_036172605.1. Taxonomy (NCBI): domain Eukaryota; kingdom Metazoa; phylum Chordata; class Amphibia; order Anura; family Pelobatidae; genus Pelobates; species Pelobates fuscus. Next base: position 227,747,882 of record NC_086322.1, read on the forward strand.
GCACAGTGAGTGATTGCACATGGCACAGTGAGTGATTGCACATGGCACAGTGAGTGATTACACATGGCACAGTGATTACACATGGCACAGTGAGTGATTAACGTGGCACAGTGATTGATTACACATGGCACAGTGATTAAGTAACATGGCACAGTTATTGAGTAACATGGCACAGTTATTGAGTAACATGGCACAGTGAGTGATTGCACATGGCACAGTGAGTGATTGCACATGGCACAGTGATTACACATGGCACAGTGAGTGATTACACATGGCACTGAGTGATTAACATGGCACAGTGAGTGATTACACATGGCACAGTGAGTGATTACACATGGCACAGTGAGTGATTACACATGGCACAGTGAGTGATTAACATGGCACAGTGAGTGATTAACATGGCACAGTGAGTGATTGCACATGGCACAGTGATTGAGTAACATGGCACAGTGATTGAGTAACATGGCACAGTGAGTGATTACACATGGCACAGTGATTACACATGGCACAGTGAGTGATTACACATGGCACAGTGATTGATTACACATGGCACAGTGATTGAGTAACATGGCACAGTGATTGAGTAACATGGCACAGTGAGTGATTGCACATGGCACAGTGAGTGATTGCACATGGCACAGTGAATGATTACACATGGCACAGTGAGTGATTGCACATGGCACAGTGAGTGATTGCACATGGCACAGTGAGTGATTAACATGGCACAGTGAGTGATTGCACATGGCACAGTGATTGATTACACATGGCACAGTGAGTGATTACACATGGCACAGTGATTACACATGGCACAGTGATTACACATGGCACAGTGATTACACATGGCACAGTGAGTGATTGCACATGGCACAGTGAGTGATTGCACATGGCACAGTGAGTGATTGCACATGGCACAGTGATTGATTACACATGGCACAGTGATTGATTACACATGGCACAGTGATTGATTACACATGGCACAGTGAGTGATTGCACCTGGCACAGTGAGTGATTGCACCTGGCACAGTGATTGAGTAACATGGCACAGTGATTGAGTAACATGGCACAGTGAGTGATTACACATGGCACAGTGATTACACATGGCACAGTGAGTGATTACACATGGCACAGTGATTGATTGAGTAACATGGCACAGTGATTGAGTAACATGGCACAGTGAGTGATTACACATGGCACAGTGAGTGATTAACATGGCACAGTGAGTGATTACACATGGCACAGTGAGTGATTACACATGGCACAGTGAGTGATTAACATGGCACAGTGAGTGATTAACATGGCACAGTGAGTGATTGCACATGGCACAGTGAGTGATTGCACATGGCACAGTGAGTGATTGCACATGGCACAGTGATTGATTACACATGGCACAGTGAGTGATTGAACATGGCACAGTGAGTGATTAAACATGGCACAGTGAGTGATTGAACATGGCACAGTGATTGCACATGGCACAGTGAGTGATTACACATGGCACAGTGAGTGATTGCACATGGCACAGTGAGTGATTACACATGGCACAGTGATTGATTACACATGGCACAGTGATTGATTACACATGGCACAGTGATTGATTACACATGGCAAAGTGAGTGATTACACATGGCAAAGTGAGTGATTAACATGGCACAGTGAGTGATTACACATGGCACAGTAAGTGATTGATGAACATGGCACAGTGAGTGATTATACATGACACAGTAAGTGATTGGTTGCACATGGCACAGTGAGTGATTACACATGGCACAGTGAGTGATTACACATGGCACAGTGAGTGATTACACATGGCACAGTGAGTGATTACACATGGCACAGTGAGTGATTACACATGGCACAGTGAGTGATTACACATGGCACAGTGAGTGATTGCACATGGCACAGTGAGTGATTAACATGGCACAGTGAGTGATTACACATAGAAACATAGAAACATAGAATGTGACGGCAGATAAGAACCATTCGACCCATCTAGTCTGCCCAGTTTTCTAAATACTTTCATTAGTCCCTGGCATTATCTTATAGTTAGGATAGCCTTATGCCTATCCCACGCATGCTTAAACTCCTTTACTGTGTTAACCTCTACCACTTCAGCTGGAAGGCTATTCCATGCATCCACTACCCTCTCAGTAAAGTAATACTTCCTGATATTATTTTTAAACCTTTGTCCCTCTAATTTAAGACTATGTCCTCTTGTTGTGGTAGTTTTTCTTCGTTTAAATATAGTCTCCTCCTTTACTGTGTTGATTCCCTTTATGTATTTAAATGTTTCTATCATATCCCCCCTGTCTCGTCTTTCCTCCAAGCTATACATGTTAAGATCCTTTAACCTTTCCTGGTAAGTTTTATCCTGCAATCCATGAACCAGTTTAGTAGCCCTTCTTTGAACTTTCTCTAAGGTATCAATATCCTTCTGAAGATAGGGTCTCCAGTACTGTGTACAGTACTCCAAGTGAGGTCTCACCAGTGTTCTGTACAATGGCATGAGCACTTCCCTCTTTCTACTGCTAATACCTCTCCCTATACAACCAAGCATTCTGCTAGCATTTCCTGCTGCTCTATTACATTGTCTGCCTACCTTTAAGTCATCAGAAATAAATCACCCCTAAATCCCTTTCCTCAGATGTTGAGGTTAGGACTCTATCAAATATTCTGTACTCTGCCCTTGGGTTTTTACGTCCAAGATGCATTATCTTGCACTTATCCACATTAAATGTCAGTTGCCACAACTCTGACCATTTTTCTAGTTTACCTAAATCATTTTCCATTTGGCTTATCCCTCCTGGAACATCAACCCTGTTACATATCTTAGTATCATCCGCAAAAATACACACCTTACCATCAAGACCTTCTGCAATATCACTAATAAAAATATTAAAGAGAATGGGTCCAAGTACAGATCCCTGAGGTACCCCACTGGTGACAAGCCCAAGCTTCGAATATACTCCATTGACTACAACCCTCTGTTGCCTGTCACTCAGCCACTGCCTTACCCATTCAACAATATTGGAATCCAAACTCAAAGATTGTAGTTTATTGCTAAGCCTTCTATTTGCAACAGTGTCAAAAGCCTTACTGAAATCTAGGTAAGCAATGTCTACTGCACCACCCTGATCTATAATTTTAGTTACCCAATCAAAAAAATCAATAAGATTAGTTTGGCATGATCTCCCTGAAGTAAACCCATGTTGTCTCTGATCTTGAAATCCATGTGTTTTTAGATGTTCAACAATCCTATCCTTTAACATGGTTTCCATCACTTTCCCCACTACTGAAGTAAGGCTTACTGGCCTATAGTTGCCCGACTCCTCCCTATTACCTTTCTTGTGAATGGGCACAACATTCGCTAACTTCCAATCTTCTGGGACTACTCCTGTTATCAATGATTGGTTAAATAAATCTGTTAATGGCTTTGCTAGTACACCACTAAGCTCTTTTAATAGCTTTGGGTGTATTCCATCAGGTCCCATTGACTTATTTGTCTTTACTTTTGACAGTTGAAATAGAACCTCTTCCTCTGTAAACTCACGTGTAATAAATGACTCATTTATCCTTTTTCTTAACTGAGGTCCCTTTCCTTCATTTTCATCTGTAAATACCGAACAAAAATATTCATTGAGGCAGTCAGCTAGACCTTTATCCTCATCTACATACCTTCCTTCTCATTTATGTATCTAAAAAAAGTTTTGTCTCCTTTTTTACTGACTGTGCTGTTTTCTCTTCTGTGTGTGATTTGGAAGCTCTTATAACTTGCTTAGCCTCTTTCTGCCTAATCTTATAGGTCATTCTGTCTTCCTCACTCTGGTTTTTTTTATAATTACTAAATGCTAACTTTTTGTTTTTTTACTATTTTGGCCACATCTGCGGAGTACCACAGTGGTTTCTTGAATTTTTTGCTTTTACTGACAAGCCTAATGCAATTTTCTGTTGCCTTCAGTAGTGCAACTTTTAAATAATCCCATTTCTTTTGGACTCCATTTAAATTGCTCCAGTCTGATAATGACTCCTTTACACATATTCTAATTTTAGAAAAGTCTGTTTTTCTAAAGTCTAAAACTTTTGTTTTTGTGTGGTGTGACTCAGTCACTGTTTTTATATTAAACCACACTGACTGATGATCACTGGATCCTAAACTTTCACCTACAGTAATATCTGATACCAAATCTCCATTTGTTAACACTAAATCTAGTATGGCCTCTTTACGAGTTGGCTCCTCAACGACTTGTTTTAGAGACAATCCCAGTAGGGAGTTTAGAATATGTGTGCTCCTGGCACAAGTAGCTATTTTTGTTTTCCAATTCACATCAGGAAGATTAAAGTCACACATGATGATAACTTCCCCCTTCATTGTCATTTTAGCTATTTCTTCAACTAGTAGATTATCTAACTCTTCAATTTGTCCTGGGGGCCTATAAATCACACCTACACGAGTTACTGTGTGATTACCAAATTCTAACGTAACCCAAACGGACTCTATGTTCGCCTCACTAACCTTTATTAGGCTAGATTTCATGCTATCCTTTACATACAGGGCCACCCCTCCCCCTTTCTTGCCTTCCCTGTCTTTTCTATATAAAGAGTACCTTGGTATTGCTATGTCCCAGTCATGTTTCTCATTATACCATGTCTCAGTAACAGCGACTAAATCTACACTATCAGTTGCCATTATTGCCACAAGTTCATGGATCTTATTCCCTAAACTGCGAGCATTTGTAGACATGACTCTAAGCTTATCATTTTTTAACACAATTGCTACATGGCACAGTGAGTGATTACACATGGCACAGTGAGTGATTACACATGGCACAGTGAGTGATTACACATGGCACAGTGAGTGATTACACATGGCACAGTGAGTGATTACACATGGCACAGTGAGTGATTACACATGGCACAGTGAGTGATTACACATGGCACAGTGAGTGATTGATTAACATGGCACAGTGAGTGATTAACATGGCACAGTGAGTGATTACACATGGCACAGTGATTGATTACACATGGCACAGTGATTGATTACACATGGCACAGTGAGTGATTGCACATGGCACAGTGATTGATTACACATGGCACAGTGAGTGATTGCACATGGCACAGTGAGTGATTGATGAACATGGCACAGTGAGTGATTACACATGGCACAGTGATTGATTACACATGGCACAGTGATTGATTACACATGGCACAGTGAGTGATTAACATGGCACAGTGAGTGATTACACATGGCACAGTGATTGATTACACATGGCACAGTGAGTGATTGCACATGGCACAGTGATTGATTACACATGGCACAGTGAGTGATTGCACATGGCACAGTGATTGATTACACATGGCACAGTGATTGATTGCACATGGCACAGTGATTGATTACACATGGCACAGTGAGTGATTACACATGGCACAGTGATTGATTACACATGGCACAGTGATTGATTACACATGGCACAGTGAGTGATTGCACATGGCACAGTGAGTGATTGATGAACATGGCACAGTGAGTGATTAACATGGCACAGTGAGTGATTAACATGGCACAGTGAGTGATTACACATGGCACAGTGATTGATTACACATGGCACAGTGATTGATTACACATGGCACAGTGATTGATTACACATGGCACAGTGAGTGATTAACATGGCACAGTGAGTGATTACACATGGCACAGTGATTGATTACACATGGCACAGTGAGTGATTGCACATGGCACAGTGATTGATTACACATGGCACAGTGAGTGATTGCACATGGCACAGTGATTGATTACACATGGCACAGTGATTGATTGCACATGGCACAGTGATTGATTACACATGGCACAGTGATTGATTACACATGGCACAGTGAGTGATTACACATGGCACAGTGAGTGATTGCACATGGCACAGTGATTGATTAACATGGCACAGTGAGTGATTGCACATGGCACAGTGATTGATTACACATGGCACAGTGATTGATTGCACATGGCACAGTGATTGATTACACATGGCACAGTGATTGATTACACATGGCACAGTGAGTGATTACACATGGCACAGTGAGTGATTACACATGGCACAGTGAGTGATTGCACATGGCACAGTGATTGATTGCACATGGCACAGTGAGTGATTGCACATGGCACAGTGAGTGATTGCACATGGCACAGTGATTGATTAACATGGCACAGTGAGTGATTGCACATGGCACAGTGAGTGATTGCACATGGCACAGTGATTGATTACACATGGCACAGTGATTGATTGCACATGGCACAGTGATTGATTACACATGGCACAGTGATTGATTACACATGGCACAGTGAGTGATTGCACATGACACAGTGAGTGATTGCACATGGCACAGTGAGTGATTGCACATGGCACAGTGAGTGATTGCACATGGCACAGTGAGTGATTGCACATGGCACAGTGAGTGATTGCACATGGCACAGTGAGTGATTAACATGGCACAGTGAGTGATTGCACATGGCACAGTGATTGATTACACATGGCACAGTGATTGATTGCACATGGCACAGTGATTGATTACACATGGCACAGTGAGTGATTACACATGGCACAGTGATTGATTACACATGGCACAGTGATTGATTACACATGGCACAGTGAGTGATTACACATGGCACAGTGATTGATTACACATGGCACAGTGATTGATTGCACATGGCACAGTGAGTGATTGCACATGGCACAGTGAGTGATTGCACATGGCACAGTGAGTGATTGCACATGGCACAGTGATTGATTGCACATGGCACAGTGATTGATTGCACATGGCACAGTGAGTGATTGCACATGGCACAGTGAGTGATTACACATGGCACAGTGATTGATTGCACATGGCACAGTGAGTGATTGCACATGGCACAGTGAGTGATTGCACATGGCACAGTGAGTGATTACACATGGCACAGTGATTGATTGCACATGGCACAGTGAGTGATTGCACATGGCACAGTGAGTGATTACACATGGCACAGTGAGTGATTGCACATGGCACAGTGATTGCACAGTGATGGTATAGATGTCAATGTGATGGCACTGTAATGTCGGAGTATAACTGTATACGTGTCAGTGTCACACACACTGTCTCTATCCTTACAGTTTACCTCCAGATAGTACAGGTCGAGAGGGGTGATCTGAGAGTCCAAAAAGTCTTCGTATGTATTATACTCCGTGTCCGCTCCGTCCATCCCGGCGCCGCTCTCGTCTACCTCCATCTTCAGCTTCAGCTTCACTTCCTCCGCGTCCCTAGCAACGGCGGGGCGGGGCCAACCAACGACAACAATCCCCGGTGTAATGTGCGCAACCGGCCAATGGGAAGTATGCTACAGGTAGCTCCTCCCACTGGAGGGAGAACCTCGCCTGCTCGCTGTCTGTGTATGACGCAAGGAGTGAGCGCAGAATGCTATGTATGACAGGCAGTGAGCGCAGTGTGTGTATGACAGGCTGTGAGCGCAGTGTGTGTATGACAGGCTGTGAGGGTAGTGTGGGACCCTGTCAGGGTGAGACAGAAAGGGAGGTTGTCAGATGTGGAGAGCGTGTGTCACACATAGAGCTCGTGCCCCTTTACCTGGGTATTTTTTGGTATTTAGTTATTACCGTTGTGAAAATAAAAAAATATTGAAATAAAAAATAACTATTTGTTTGTGTGTATAATGTGTGACTGACATGAAGGGCTCAAGAAGACAATGAACTGCAATACATTACATGCACTAGTCTTTCGAGAACTCAGCATTGTTTTTACGAAAAATTAGGATTTTTAGAATTCAAAGTGATGTCAAATTTAACGCCAAAGTGATATATCCAGATATGTCTCTGATATTTCTTGGAATTTTATCAGGGCATAATTTTGATTATCATGTTTATACTCTTGTACAAGTGGCTGTAGCATACATGAGAAACTTGGAAGTTGATACAATTAAATGCACAGTTACAGTTGATACTATTAAATGCCAACTATCTGCATATTTAGAGATATAAAAGAGAAATGATTGTGTAGTTTATTAATTAATCCTTGCACTTTTTATTGTGTATTCATTTCACTTTGTATATTTTATATTTGGGCCTTTCGGCTTTTCATCTGATCCACAGCAATCTCAATGGCAACAAATTTCTTGTCAGTTTGGTTTCCTGACGCACTCACATGATGACACTCATGCAACACACCGCGCCCCAACCACGCACTGAGTTTGTATTAATTCCCTGGAGGCTTCTTTCTGCAATAATGTTGTATTAGCTCATTTTGGTTCCTGGTGGCTTCTGACCATGTCTGTGCTACTCAGCAGCTTTGGTGCTTTTATGTATAAATCCTTTTATGGCTCAAGGAGGTTTCCAGTCGCTTCCTCGGACTCCCTTTATTGATTTAAAGGGACACTATAGTCACCCAGACCACTTCAGCTCATTGAAGTGGTCTGGGTGCCAGGTCCCCCAGGTTTTAACCTGCAGCTGTAAACATAACAGTTTCAGAGAAACTGCAATGTTTACATTGCAGGTTAATCCAGCCTCTAGTGGCTGTCTTCTGACAGTCGCTAGAGGCGCTTCCGCACCGCTCAATGCGAAAATTGCATTGAGCACGCAGAACGTCCATAGGAAAGCATTGGGTAATGCTGTCCTATGAGCGGCTTGAATCCGTGCCCGGCTCTGGAGTTGACGTCGGAGGGGGAGGAGAGGTCACCAGCGCGAGGGAGGCAGCGCTGGATTAAGGTAAGTGGCTGAAGGGGGCCCTCAGGGCGGGGGGACCTAAGGACTATAAAGCGCCAGTAAAACGAGTTTGTTTTCCTGGCACTAGAGTGGTCCTTTAAAGGACCACTCTAGTGCCAGGAAAACATACTCGTTTTCCTGGCACTAGAGTGCCCTGAGGGTGCCCCCACCCTCAGGGACCCACTCCCGCCGGGCTCTGGAAAGGGGAAAGTGTTTAAAACTTACCTTTTTCCAGCGGAGAGCTCTCCTCCGATCCTCCTCCTCTCCTCCCCGTCGGCTGAATGCGCACACGCGGCACGAGCTGCGCGCGCAGTCAGCCGGTCACATAGGAAAGCATTCATAATGCTTTCCTATGGACGCTTGCGTGCTCTCACTGTGAAAATCACAGTGAGAATCACGCAAGCGCCTCTAGCGGCTGTCAATGAGACAGCCACTAAAGGAAATAGGGGAAGGCTTAACCCATTCACAAACATAGCAGTTTCTCTGAAACTGCTATGTTTATGAAAAAATGGGTTAATCCTAGAAGGACCTGGCACCCAGACCACTTCATTAAGCTGAAGTGGTCTGGGTGCCTAGAGTGGTCCTTTAATTATTTAATGTTTGGTTCCTGGTGACGCATAATGTGACTGATTTTTTTTTTTGTTTTCTGATTTTTTTTGCTGTCAATCAGATTTGGATGCATATTTTTCAGTTAATGAAGTAAGTGTATGATTGTCACTTCACTTGCAATCATTGTTAATTATGTGTCCTCTATATATGGATTTTATTCACTGTGGTAAAGACTTCACTGAGGTCGAAACATAGCTTTTCATATTCTGACTTTCCAATAAATGTGTTATTTTATGTATGTACCTTGAGTGCCTGGATCATACTGTTACTTATATATGGGGGCTGCCAAACTCAGGTCTGGTTTTGTAGGATTACTTGTGCGAATTCCTTCTTCTTTTGGAACAATACAGTTAGAGCCTAACAGATAACATTATCTAAGGTGAACTGTATTCCTCTGTATAAGGGATATTTTTTTCAATCCCTTTACATTTTTAATTATTTAAATCAGAATAAATATTCATCAAATTGTAGTGGGACGAAGGCATGGCTGGCTGCCGAGCAAGATGGAAGCATAATCCACAGCTCCGGCACCAGAGCTCTTAATCCATCACCATCCCGGTGTACAGAAATCTGAAAACCGCAACACAGCCAAGATGCATAAGAGCAAAAAGAATGCCTCCAAGGCGGAAAAACAAAACTTTTTTGTGCACAAACCGCAACTAGAGTCTACCGGCCAGTAGGCCTCAGACAAAGATGGCGACGGGAAAGTGGAAAAAGATGCCCTAAACCACGAACTGGAAACATCTGAACCACCGGGGAAGCAGTTGCCTTACCAAGGCGCTAGATGCTCTCTCCCGCAAATTAATTTCCCCATGGCAGACCTCAATGGAATCCCTGCACAGGGATGTGCAAGAACTGAACCGGCACATTGCTCACACAAAATCCAAAATGGATGAATTTGCCTCAGCGCACAACGTCTTGGCAAGCCATGTGGAGGAATTAGAGGCCAAGCTGGAACGCACTGAAGCCAAACTAGCAGACCAGGAAGACCGAGCGAGGCGCAACAACCTCCGCCTCAGAGGGGTGCCTTAAACTATTCCCCCGACAGAGTTACAGGCCTACGTTAGAGGCCTTCGACACGCCTACGCACCAAAGATTCCCGCCGACATGCTACTTGTGGACGGCATGCACCGAGTCCCACACCCAAGACACCTACCGGGCTCCACACCCAGAGATGTACTGCTCCGGGCACATTATTATCATGTTAAAGAACATATCCTCAGATCCAGCAGGAACAAAGCTAAACCACCAGAGGACTATCCTACTGTTAAAAATTTCACGGATCTCTCCGCAGTGACGCACCGCAGAAGAAGAGATTTTGCACCCATTGTAGAGATCCTACGAGCAAATGGCATGAGATACCGTTGGGGATTCCCTACCAAAGTGCTGGTTAACCAAGAAGGAAGAATGATAGCTATACTTTAACCAGAAGACGGCGCACAAAAATTGAGATCTTGGGGGCGGAGCTAGCCGTGATCGCGAATGGACGCACGCTAGCGAGCTCCGATTGCGAAGACGGGCAATCCACTGCCATCAGGCAATTAAAGCAACATGGGACACCCCAAATGAACCTCTAATGCCTCCTAACAAGCGAGCAAACAAACCAGGAAAAAAACAGGTGTTTTAACCAAGTATTTTAAAGATCATGCCGAACAACAATCTGAAGCACTAGGCCCCAATATGGCACCGGACGACCAGGCGGATCTACTCTCACTACCTTCCAAAAGAAAATGGATGACATCTTCTCTGAAGTCAAACAGGTCAGTGAACAGGTTAACTCCCTAGAAAATGATCAGACTACACAGCCACACAGCTGCAAAATTTGCAAAGCACAGTAGCAGCCCATAACTCACAAATGGCGGCAATGTACAGCGCGCTAGATGACTTAGATAATAGGGGGCGCAGAAACAATCTGAGAATCAAGGGCCTCCCAGAAATGGAGGGAGAGGACCTAGCAATCATTCTTCAAGAAATGTTCAATCTCATACTCCAAAGAGACACGACAGTACCGATCATATTTGAAAGAGCACAAAGAGCGTTAAGGCCAAGAAACTTCACAGCTGACGTGCCCAGAGATGTAATATGCAGGCTACATTACGATGCATGCAAATACAGACACACCGATACACACACACACAGTTACACTCAACGATACACACACTGACAGTTACACACACATTTTGAAGAGAATTCACTGAAAGATACACATACGCAGATACACAAACATGCATACAGATACACAAACACATACACATATACACACACATACACTCAGGTGCACACTGATACACATATACAGATAGAACACACACTGACAAATCCACAAATACACTCACTTGCACACTGACACACAGATACATACAGACACACACACAGATGCACATGCACTCAGGTACATATAAATACATACAAAGACAAACTGACACACTAAATTTTGCCACCCTCCTGTTAACTTTTGGCTTCAGGAGAATGGACTCTGCTGGCTGCTCTATGTTGTTCTGGCTCTCTCATCCTCTCCCCTGTGCTTCCTCCTTCCCACATGGGTGTAAGCTGGGAGGAAGTGACTGGAGCTCACTTCCTCCCAGCACTGCCAGGATCATTAAAGGGGCCCGGTCACACTATTAGAAATCCAGAACGCTGACAGGGGCCCCTTAAGACATATGCCCATCAGGTGGCCCCAAGTGCATGGGCCACTCATTTGGCCCCTTAAGCAGCTGCACCCAGGGCCGGTGCAAGGATTTTTGCCGCCCTAGGCAAAAAAAATTTGCCGCCCCCCCATATGTCCAGCCCACCATGTGACATCACAATGCCCCGCCCATATGCTCTGCCATATGGGCCAACGCCAGTCTTCACAAAGTGTCTTATCTGAAAAGACAGTGTGTTTACATTAGAAAGCCTACAGGCACAGGCTATAGACACCAGAACCACTACATTATGCTGTAGTGCTTCTGGTGACTATAGTATCCATTTAATGTGAGGTAAATTAGAGATTAGTGCCACTAATAATATATTGGATTGCCTACTTACCACCAGATGAGGACAAGAGGCTGATGATGGGCTCAGTCTGGCTCCACAGGTCTGGTGTAGAAGAGGCTCTCTAGAGACTGTTTTTAACAGTGCTCACAACAATTAACGAACAGGAAGCAGCTCAATTTTTTAGGGCCCCTTACACAGCTCAAGGTCTGGGCCCCCAGGGGGCATACGCCTACAATGCCCACCCATAAATCCACCTACATGGCCCATCCGTGAGTTGGGGATGTTTTATGTGTGCAATTTGTGTAAGGGATGTAGTGTGTTTATAGGGGATGTAGTGTGTTTTTGCTTGTAAGGAATGCATTGTATGTTTCTGGGTGTGTGTGTGTGTGTGTGTGTGTGTGTGTGTGTAAGGGGTGCAAGGTTTGTTTCTGTGTATGTAATTGAATGCAGTGTGTGTCTGTAAGGGGTGCATTAATTATGTAAGAGAACGTAAGGGATGAATTGTGTGTTTCGGGTGTGTCTGTGTGTGAGTAGGAATGCATTGTTTGTTTCTGTGTGTGTGGGGGGATGCATTGTGTATGTGTGTAGTGTAAAAGAGAGGGTTTGTGGGGTAGGATAGGGTCCTTATCCCACCCTCCCTCCTATAGTGCTCCTTATCCCCCCCCCTCCCATAGTGCTCCTTATCCCCCTCCTCCCATAGTGCTCCTTATCCCCCTCCTCCCATAGTGCTCCTTATCCCCCTCCTCCCATAGTGCTCCTTATCCCCCCCCTCCCATAGTGGTCCTTATCCCAACCATCCCTCCCCTAGTGGTCCTTATACCCCCCCATCCCTCCCCTAGTGGTCCTTATACCCCCCCTAGTGGTCCTTATACCCTCCCCCCCTCCCTTAGTGGTCCTTATACCCCCTCCCTCCCTTAGTGGTCCTTATACCCTCCCCCAGTGGTCCTTATACCCCCCTCCCCTAGTGGTCCTTATACCCCCCTCCCCTAGTGGTCCTTATACCCCCCCTCCCTTAGTGGTCCTTATACCCCCCCCTCCCTTAGTGGTCCTTATACCCCCCCTCCCTTAGTGGTCCTTATACCCCCCCTCCCTTAGTGGTCCTTATACCCCCCCTCCCTTAGTGGTCCTTATACCCCCCCTCCCTTAGTGGTCCTTATACCCCCCCCCTTAGTGGTCCTTATACCCCCCCCCCTTAGTGGTCCTTATACCCTCCCCCCCCCCTTAGTGGTCCTTATACCCCCCCCCTCCCTTAGTGGTCCTTATACCCCCCCTCCCTTAGTGGTCCTTATACACCCCCTCCCCTCCCTTAGTGTTCCTTATACCCTCCCCCCTCCCTTAGTGGTCCTTATACCCTCCCCCCCCCTCCCTTAGTGGTCCTTAACACCCCCCCCCCCCTTAGTAGTCCTTAACCCCCCCCCTTAGTGGTCCTTACCCTCCCCTCCTGCCCATGTAGCGTGGCCGGGCAGCGCGGAACGCGGGACAGGAACCATTGTTTCCTGTACCCGGCCGCCGGCGGAATTACAGGAAATGCTCACTGAGTGAGCACTTCCTGTCATTCCGCCGGCGGCCGGGTACAGGAAACAAAGGTTCCTGTCCCCGTTCCGCGCTGCCCGGCCACGCTACATGGAGTACGGCAGGAGGGAGCGCTCTGCGCTTCCCTCCTGCCGGTCACTCAAACCCGGCCGCCCTCACACAGCAGTGCTGCGCCGCCTGGGGCTTGCTAAAGCGCTCAGGCGGCGCAGCATGAGGAGGCGCACCGGGGACAGGGATCCGGCGCCCCCTAGTAAGTTGCGCCCTAGGCGGCTGCCTAGGTCGCCTTACAGGTGGCGCCGGCCCTGGCTGCACCAATGGTAGTTCCACCACTGACAGGACCCAATGTGTGGGCCCTGATCCCATTCACATGGAAATCACTACAGCCTGCTTCTAAAGGTATTTATAGTACAATGACTGCTCCTGTTCCTTGAAGATATAATTGTTAATTGTACTTGAGCTTTTTAAGCCTATATAATAAATATAGTTTTTTTTTCATTTTTAAGAGACCAACTAAGGTCTCTAGTAATATCCAATTATTTGATACTATAACTAGAAATACACCTCTGATGAGGTCATTACCCACAAGAGGATTATGCACACAGAAGTTCAACTTCTATTTAGATCTTTTTTAGTCTGGTACTTATAGCACTGATCCTGCTAGCAATTTAAATAAGGATTACTTAGATTGAATGTAACTCCTTTTTGAGCTACTGTAGCAAAATATGCACTATATCGTTGAATAATTACAAGGAGGAAGTACTGTTAGCTGTTATACCAACAAAGTTATTCAACATTGCACTTTAGATAAGTACTAATGTCGATACTCCTGTCCCTTGGCCTATTGATTTCCATTTTTAATTACACGTAATCACTTTTTTATTTACTTTATTTGTATGTTGTTTTTGTGTTTTGTATTCATTAATAAAGACTCAAATTAAGTAATTGTATCTGTTATCATCAAGAATGATAATATATTGGTGGTGATCTTTTGAAGTCTGGCCCCCTAGTTTGGGTTTGTCTTGACTTGTTTTCATGACGTATTTGGTTTGGGTTATGCCCTAATTACCTACCCAGCCCATTTGAGCATCAGAGCTAGACATTCTGAAGCACTTTTTTTGTTCATATTTGCCAAATGTGTGTTCTGTCTTCATGGCATCCCTGACAAAATAGTCCTTGACAGAGGCTCACAATTCATTTCTCGATTTTGAAAATAATTCTGTAATAAAATGGTTATACACAGACAAATGGATCAGCAGAGAGAACTAATCAGGTTCTAAAACAATATTTCAGGTGTTTCCAGTTTGAACATCAAGACAACTGGACTTGCTTGCTCCAATGAGTGGACTCATATATGAGTCTATTGATCACAGCTCTTTTTTACATTAGCTATGGTTTCCATTCAACTTTGCTCCCAATAGGGGAAATTACTGCCCTGGATGAGCATATAAAAAGATTACGTTGAACCTGGGAGAAGCGCCAGAGACCTCCTGGCACCATAACAACTTAATTTAGCCGAAGTTGCTATGGTGCCTGGAGTGTTCCTCTAATATAATTAAAATTTACAACCCTAGTGCTAATTCATGTTTTAATATGTTCTAGAATATTCCATAAACCTTCTCCTGATTTTGCTTCTGATAAGTTCCCTCCCACCCAAAATAATAAAAAAATAGGTATTGTATAACAGAACTTATATAACAGCGGAGACCTAATGTATCCAAACAGCATATGTTTCCACGCCTCTATAAGGGCAATCACGGTAAAAACAAATCCATGCAAGATATTTAAATGTAATTATATTGTTACATGTACTGCCATCAGTCTGCTGCTAAATTTCTTTCCATAAATAGCTCTCTGTCTACGCCGTGAAAGCTATGCCATGTAAATAATTCACAGATCATAAAACATTTACAGTGGCTTCCTACTACTAATAATATAGTTAGCAGCTTGCTGGTTATTATTTATTACAGCACAGTAAAACTAAGCAAAAAATATAAAGGATTTTTAAAAGATGAATTCAATCTCTAAGATGAACTTCTCTCTTGCGCAAATGTAATTTACATTTTAATCTGTTTTCATAGGCATTGCTAAAAAGACAGCCAATCCACCCGAAAGTAACACCTTTGTAAATTTTTTATCAGTATAGTATTCAAGTGCAGTGATTCAAAGGGCTAAATCAAGCAGGTATAATAAGCAGATAAGTGTATTATGCAATCAGTCTCCGACACTGTTCACATGATAGCACGGGATGTAATCATATTGGTAACAGTCTGTGTCAGTAACCACTTTGTAACACTTGTCATTTTCAATTCATTGCAGTACATTTTCATATTGAATAGATCTTTTTGTGACAGACCTATCCGTATGGACTAAAAATACTGTGTTAGTCTGTTTTGCCGTTTGCATGAATTCCCCCATTCGTATGCCTTGATTAAGGGAATGCATTTGTTTGCCGACCGGAACTACCGAACGGACGGCCACCCAGGAGAGAAGTGTGCTGCTAGTTAACCTATTGATCCCAATTAGAACGTTGAGGTTAACCGCAGACACTTCTCAATTAAGACCAAAGACAGGGTGGTCGTCGTTCGTATGTCGACCACGAGGCGGCGGCCATTTTAACTATGCGAAAGCCCAGCGGTGTTCGAGGATTATTTCATGGAACTCAAAATGGACCCTTTTTCAACCGAACACCGCTGAAGCCATCGACCTCCCCTTCTCAATCAACAGAAGTATACGAATACCGGCCGCTCGGGAGATTTAACAGCACGAATGGACTTGAACCCAGATAGCCGTCCCATGGAGTCGATCGCATAACGAAGAGCTATAACCGACTTTGACTCCATGGCGATTGAACTATGCGTATGGGATCTGAGCGCTATTCGCCAATAATATGCACTCAGATCCAGGCTATCTGGGGATGTGTTATACGAATGCAATATGTTCGGCAGTTATAAAGTTATAGATTTTAATGTGATTTATAACTTTGAGTTAAAATGGCGATGTGCCTCTGCTCGGGGAGATAATTGAATTACTTCCCAATTATCTCCCGAGCAGAGGGGAGGAAACTGTGAAGCATGTAGGGAATATTGTGGGGATGTAAGCCTGAAATTTCCCCATGTCCTTCTGTTATTCCAGTCTCCCATTTGGTCCCCTAGGGAAGTGTCCACCAAGTGGGAGACCTGCATAAATACGGGCAGGTAGCCCACAGTAAACTCAGTTCGTGTTTTACCCTCAAAGCGGAGCTTGGTCTCGTTATTGGGGGGATTTTATTACCGGCGACTAGAGACTGCTTATTGGGATTACCGTATGTGCCGCTTGGAACCTATTGCCGTTCGGCTGTAAGTGGCGATTCGTATGTTTGGAGCTCAAGAAGGGAGAGAGCCGTACAGGTACCGTTCGGGAGTTTGGAGTGTTCCCTAGCTGGCGGTTCGCATGGTTATACTGTATACGCTACCAGACCACATTATTGCGACCGGGGAGCATTCACTAAACGGCAGTTTGTGCATTTATTACTGGAGGTACCGTAACACTTTTCTGTTGAAATGCGCTACATTTTAGAGTTGATATCTTGTTATGCTTTTATTTAGAGAAAGGTAAATTAAATATTAAATATAGCAAAGATAAGGTTTAGCTTCTTTTTAAAAAATAATTAGGTAATTTTAAAGATTAGATAAAGTCTCTAATTGACAGAGATGGAAAAGTGTTGCATGTGTAGGTAAATTAGATGCAAAAAGATATATTATATAGGTACATTGTTGGTCTAGTGAACATATCAGATATGCAAGTTAGAAAAAATTAAAGTACTTAGTATCAGGAGAATATGTTGGCACTGATTATTATTAGGTAAAAGGGTGGGTATCCGTAGTGAAGTTTCATGGTTGTGATAAGGGCAGACATATGGAGCTGCCAAAAAGTCTGCCATAGACAGAACAAAGAAAAAAAAAGACATCAGAGGTTAATTATGGACTTTTTTAACATTGTTTGTTTTGATTCAATGTTAAATTCGTTGTATAAGGCCCCTCTCACTATTATTAGTTGGGGAGGTAGGTTGAACTCTATTTATGGATAGTGGATAGGGGATTGGGACTCTTAGCCATGCCAAAGGCAATATTTATTGGGAGACAAGAGGATGGATTTTGGAATAGCTCCATCCACTTCTTATAGGTGGGGCAGTAAATGCATAATAGTATGTCTAAAGGCGAAAGGTGAAGCTAGATATAACGGTTAAACTACCAAACGCGTAAGTAAATACACAAATGCCGTTGTATAATACTAAGCTATTTGGTTAAAACAAAGTGAATGACGGACGAATGGCGAGCAGAAACGCTGACAGGACACCAAAATTCCGCTCAACTTCCCTGCGCCCGATCAATAAAGATTGGGCTCAGGTTGGCAGTGTAGGAATTAGGATCGAGAGGGTATTAGAAAGTAACAACAAGTATGTACACAAAAATGAAAGTATAAGGAGAAAAACTGTATATGACAGGGAAATCAATTAAAGAGATACATAAATCCCACAGGCATTAGTACATAGACAATATTAATCAGTAAAGTATTAAAGGTACAATAATGAATTATAATAATACAAAATTTGATAATAATACAAAATATGATCCCCACAGTTAAGGAACCGTGGGGACCTGATGTTACTTAACTGAGGGAGCAGCAAAGAAAGAGGAATAGGATTGGTTGACAGAACCTATTATGCTGGAGAGAAGAACCTGATTGGCTGTTACCATTGCTAAGGAGACACTGCTCTCAGACTGTTAATGTTATGTACTGGTTATGTTTTCAAATGTTTTATTTGCTGCTGAGGGAAATAAAGAAAGAGTGCAGCATAATACTCGCCTCTGTGTCATTAATAAAATCATGACTTTACGTCATGGTAATAGTAAAATCTGTGAATTATTGGAATAGCTCCATCCACTTCTTATAGGTGGGGCAGTAAATGCATAATAGTATGTCTAACCCCCATATAACTATTTAGATCCCACTTGCTGCCTATGGGTGGGGGTAAGAGTAAGAGTAGGAAAACTGGCATGTCCCACTTGAACTATTTTATTTGAATCCATTTGATGCCACTGGTGGGTATGGGGAGGGCTTCTCCTCTAAAAGTTGTATACAGGCCCAATCACACCACTAATAGGACTTTTAGCAAGTAGGCAGTCACAGCTACCCAGTTGTTGTTCTTATAAACATTAGATGGCTGGCCAATGGGGGATAATAAGGAAGGCCAGAGATGAGTCCCATCTTGTTCCCCCTATATTCATACCCTATTCCACTGCCCAACGCTGGTGGCTGCTCACTATTTAATAGATATATCACCATCTGAAACATGTCCGTTAGGGCCATAAGTCAACCCAATAGTTAAACAGGGGTCGTATTGACACCAAATTGCAACTGAACATGGCCACACACTTTTTGTGATGCTGAGTTTTTTCTTAACTATTTGCTCAATGGTTGCTAGCACTACTAGTGGATTTTTTTTCCACATTCAGCCAAAGATTTCAGCTGATTGCTACTGCCAAAGAGGCTGAAATCCAGTGGAAAGTCCATAATATTCAACTGCTGCTATATAAAATCCAGACATTGAATAGTCTTGTAGATAACTTCCACTCTCCATTCCCGAGATAGTTAACTTCAACTCTCCATTCCCGAGATAGATAACTGCCACTCTCCATTCCCGAGATAGATAACTTCCACTCTCCATTCCCGAGATAGATAACTTCCACTCTGCATTCCCGAGATAGATAACTGCCACTCTCCATTCCCGAGATAGATAACTTCCACTCTCCATTCCCGAGATAGATAACTTCCACTCTGCATTCCCGAGATAGATAACTTCCACTCTGCATTCCTGAGATAGATAACTGCCACTCTCCATTCCTGAGATAGATAACTTTCACTCTCCATTCCTGACATAAATAAATAGAAGGAAGATACAATTAATAGTAAAAATAAAGCATTCATTTAACAAAAAGTTAGTAGTATCTTACCTTATACCAGTCAATATAACCAATTTAATGAGATGAAATGTTCATAGTGTACAGTGTCCCTTTAATAAGCACTATAGTTATGTAATTGGAATGTCTTGCTTCTAACAAGCTCCACCTCATCTATTATACTTCTTGGCTTGAGTTATAGATGGGGAATCCAATTTCTGGGTGAACACCTATACTTCTGGCTTTTGTTGATTTAGCAGGAGAATATAGGGTCTAGGACCCATCACCTCAAGGCGACAACAGGAGTAATCTGGAATATCTTGTCGATGTCGAATAATATCTATGATTTAAACTTTACCAGAAAATATCCAGACTCCTACAGTCTGGACCTCGAGGTTATGTCTTAGATGGAGGCTATTTCATGGTGATATAAAACTGCTTATCTATATCTCAGAGGTCTGCTTCGAGCTGCGGGTGCCCCCTCTTTGTGTGTTGGCACCACCATAATCAATCTTATTTTATAATGCACTCACATGCGCCATTACGCAGGTTTCAAGAAAGATTCAACATACTTTGATGACTATTTATTATAAAATATATATAGATATTTTTTTTTCAAAGAACACTTGTTTTCAGGTTTCTGGTATGTGATATGTAGGGGTAATGTGGCTTCGTAACCTAATAGCTTTATGGTATTATAAATGCAACACATTGTAAATGGACATGTTTCCTTGCTTTTCACAAACATTGTGTGGCAAGTTGTCGCAAGAATGTAACTATTGTTAGGTAGGTGTTTCCATGCTTCAAAATTCAACAGTTAACAGCTACTAGCCAGTGCTTGTTGTACTTAATGTCTCCCACAGAGGTTAATATGATATGATAAATAACACCTCGTCTGCAGTACATGCTCGAGCAGAAAAAGATGTGTGTATATAGTAGCATGCAAATAAAAAACAACTGGGAATTTTAGTAAAATAAAAAATGAACCCATAGCTAACTTTTAGTTAACTCTTGAGTTATGGAAAAATCTCAGTAGTGATGGTTCTGATTTAAAGTTTTTCGGAATGTAGCAGAGGAATTGATCAGAGCTTCACTTGGGAATTGTAGCTGTCACCTGGTTAAATACCAGGAAAAGTACATTTAGATGTTTGCTAGTTTTCAAGTATGCCTCGGGGTGCAGATGTTTTTATTACCCAATATATGTACTGATTAAGTTACCTACTAAGTGCTACCATGAAAAGTGGTATTAACCCCAAGGTTTCACTCAGGTTATAGAATAATAAAGAAAATTTCACCATACTTACCGTAATTTTCTTTTCCTGGATATATCCATGGCAGCATTACGATAGGGTTAGCTCCGCCCACTTGGCTGTTTAGGACAGGAAATAAAAGGTATAAATACTCCTCCTACCAGACCAGATCTCCAGTCTAGTTGCAAGCTCCTAAAAAAGAAATTTATACAGAAGGGAGGGATGCAATGCTGCCATGGATATATCCAGGAAAAGAAAATTACGGTAAGTATGGTGACATTTTCTTTATTCCTGGCTAATCCATGGCAGCATTATGATAGGGTAATACCCAAGCTCAACATCTGATGGGAGGGAAATAAACAAGCACCCACCAATATTTGTAAAATCAGTTAAGAACAAGCAAACCCTGGACTGCAGAGTTTCTGGGAAACTTCCCAAAATGTCAAATAAGGCCACTTTCTTGGAGTATCCAATTTGTGAAATCTGAATAGAGAACAGAAAAACTGTTATAGTCATCTGGCTAGTCATGTGACCATAGATGTCACATGACTATAACCACCCATTTCTAGATTGCCAAATCATAATGAAATCAGCAACTTACAATATCCAGGAATCTAACACCTGTCCATTCCTGGACAACAGCATCAAATTATAAAGATCTGAAAGATATACCAATAAATGAGCAGAAGAAATAAACCAGGCTACGGAATTAATCTTAGATTATCATGTACAGTAAGAAAACACACTTCCCCCCAGTCAAAGACAACTGCAGAGGTACCCAAATTAGTGTTCGATAGGAGGAACAGGGAATCAGACCTCTAACCCAACCAAGCATTGGCATCCTGTTAATTGCAAAATGGGAGGAAAAGGTATTAGATATAAAATAGCAGAGGAACTGTGGCAGAAACCAAGCGTGAGGGAATAGGCAAGGTTAAACAGGAATAGTTTCAAGTCTGAGAACAACTACAGCATCAAGGAAGCTGCTAATTCTTCCAGTTTCTCAGAGATCAGAGACTGTAACAACCTCCTAAAAAAAATTAAATAGAACATTCTCTCAAGGAGAGAGACACTGACTGGATGCTATAGGAAAACAGAAATACAGGAACATTTCAGTAATGTAGTATCGTAATAGGTAGAAGACTATATATAGTGACATCTGAGAACAGAAAATTCAATAAGAACTGAGTTAAATGAAATTGCGTGAGACATACCTTATTATGACACTAAGTTCAAAGCATTGCAAATATCAGGATACTCTTTATACTTGGCTTGTTCCAAAACCAAATCCAAATCCAAAAAAGGTAATGCAACTTACCTGAAACCATGTCCACAGCCAAGAGGACAGGAAAAAAGACTGGAGATCCGGTCTGGTAGGAGGAGTATTTATACCTTTTATTTCCTGTCCTAAACAGCCAAGTGGGCGGAGCTAACCCTATCGTAGATTAGCCAGGAAAGGTTTTTTTTACACTGATGAAAGACCCACAGTATCATTGCTGTGAATCTCCGTTGTATGTTTTTTCCCCCTCATTTTATTAACCATAGAAAGGAGAAAGATTGAGAACCTACGATTCCACATATTTAGACTTCTCCCCTGAGCTATCCCACTGGCAATTTGGAAGTTGTATTTATTTATTTATTTTCATTTTTAAACCTATTAGATCCCATATTGTGACTGTATTATTTCTTTTTCTTAGGTTTCTTTGCCCCCTGATTCTCATTTCTGTGTCTTCAGTACCCTTTAACTCGTCCCTTTTAAGTAGCTCACTGTTAATTGAGCTACAACGGCTCCAATATTTAAAGCAGAATTGTCACTTCTCGATTCAAGTTTTTTAACAGGGATAATAGTGCTGCGGAGGTAAGTACAATACATACTTAACTTTGCAGTACTTCTGTGCTCCATTCAACTTCTCTCACTTGTGTTACACTGCAGGCTTTAATGTAGTTTACATTCAATTTCTGGCATGCCTTGTAAATAAAGGAAAATAATTAAATAAACTATTAATATTTTTTTTAATAATACAATCCTGAGTTAACTTTTAGTTAACATGCTTAAATAAAGATTGTCAAAAAAACACACTAGAGATGTCCCGAACAGTTCGCCGGGAACTGTTCGCTGGCGAACATAGCTTGTTCGCGGTCGCCGCGGTGGGCGAACATATGCGATGTTCGGTCCGCCCCCTATTCGTCATCATTGAGTAAACTTTGACCCTGTACCTCACAGTCAGCAGACACATTACAGCCAATCAGCAGCAGACCCTCCCTCCCAGACCCTCCCACCTCCATGATGAATAGGGGGCGGACCAAACATCGCATATGTTCGCCCGCTGCGGCGACCGCGAACAAGCTATGTTCGCCGGCGAACAGTTCCCGGCGAACTGTTCGGGACATCTCTAAAACACACATTTAGTTTACAGCAACAGTTCTGTCTTAAAGTTCCTCTGAATTAGGCATAAGATTGATCAGAACCTCAGTGGAGAATTACATATTACCTGCAATATTTCTGCACAAAGTAAGCCATTATCCGTTTTTTTCTATTCTAGGATATAGAAGCACTTATAGGCATAACATGCAAATCACTGGTTGTTCATGATCCCATATGGACCAAGGTGTTGCATGCACGGTACATTGAGTGAAATACCCAGTGTACCATCATGTGCGGAATGCATTATGGTAAGAAGAAGCTTAAACACTTATACTTGCATCCAGGGAAAGATCAACCAAAAATTATACCGCAGTAAGATCACGCTTTGTCCCTTTAAATTCATAAATAGTACTTACTAGAGTGAGTGAAAATAGCACTTTTACCAACCAGAAGGTGACAAATCCTCTTTAATTCGCATTGCAATGCAGCCACGTCCAATTAAAGAAGTTGTTGGTAGGAAAGTGATTCAAATAAACAGAAAAAATGGGTGTTGTACTTTACATGCATCAATCAGTCCCCATTCATTAAAATTAAAGAAACACTATAAGGTCAGGAACACAAACGTGTACATTGCTAAAACCACCATTTAGGTTGCTTGCCTCCTCTTACCCCCCTATAAAGGTTAACGAAACTTACCTTATTTCCAGTGGCGGATGGATCCGCTGGCCCCACCCCAATATGCCTCCCTGACTGACATCAGAATTCATGACCTGAGCTAATCCAGTGCTTTTCAGTAGGAAAAGCATTGGATTGTCTGAGATTGTCAAGGAGGCAGGATGGGAGGGGAAAATGCTGGTCTGGCCAATCAGCATCTCTTCGTAGAAATGCATTGAATCAATGCATATCTTTGGGGAGAGTTTAGCGTCTCTATGCAGAGGGTGCAGTCTCTGAACACACTATGCAGCACTGCCCCAAGAAGCACTTCTAGTGGCCGTCTGAGGAGTGGACACTAGAGGTGTCCCTAGGGTTTACAGCAAAATGCCTTCAGGGACTGACTATAGACACCAGAACAACTAGATTAAGCTGTAGTTGTTCTAGTGACTATACTGTCCATTTAAAGGAGCATTGTATCATATACAATCCATCTTCCAAATAAGACCAAGGATTAGCTGGGATATCTGGTAAATCCCAGGTTGATGAAGATAACTAGCTGAATTGCTTTTATGCCCCTTAAAAATTAAGTGGACATAACTCACTATGAAATAGTAATTATATTTTTTAAACTATTCCTGCCAGGCTGTTTAAAAATCTGTAGATTAAAGGGACACTATACTCACAAGAACAACTACAGCTTAATGTAGTTGTTCTGGTGAGTATAATAGCTCCCTTCAGGCATTTCCATGTAATCACTGACTTTTCAGAGAAAAGGCAGTGTTTACATTGCCCCTAGGGACACCTCCAAGTGGCCACTCCTCAGATGGCCAAAGCATCTCTATGAGTTGGTATTGATTGGCAAAGATGGCATTTGGCCCCGCCCCGTGCCGATTTTAGCCAATCCAATGCTTTCCCTATGGGAAAGTATTGGATTGGCAAACAATCGGCCATTTTGATGATGTCACAAAGGGGGCAGAGCCAGTGCCGGCGGACCTGCGCGGCTCTGGAAATAAGATAAGTTTTATACTTTGATAGGGGGGCTAAAGGGGGAAATCCACCTAAATGGTGGGTTTAGCACTATAGGGTCAGGAATACATGTTTATGTTCCTGACCCTATAGTGATCCTTTAACTCCTCGATAGGATAAGTAGAGCTGTAAATGAACCTTTCCCATAATAAAATCTAGTAGAATGATGCTTTAACAACAACAACAACAAAAACTGTTTTGTCTGTTAGTTATTTAGCACTTGTGTAACAGGACTTCCTAAAAAGGCTGAAGAATGATGCTGAAAATAACCCTAAATGAGCAGCCATAACTGTTTCTCAAACTGTTTTATGGGAACATGTTTCATCGTTTTAATTAGCCTGTTTTTGTAAACAGATGTTATCTTGAATTATTTAAGTATACAATGTTAAAGAAAAAGATTACATGGTGCAGTTAACCCTCTGGGTGATATTGTGATGCTCCAGTATTTTCCCATAAGGTGCCAATCCATCTGGCCTTTGTACTGTTTTGTAAATATCACGTGTTTGTTGGTCACTGTATGGTTTATAATAAACATAACGTTTTTGAACATGCTGGGAATCATTATTTTGTTGTTGTGTGTGAAAAGATCGAACAATAAATGTAGGCACAATTTATGCAACCACAGTTCCTTAGGCAATTAGTAAACAACGACATAATAGAACATACTTACAGCACATACAATCTAAATTATTAAAAAAAAATTGTCATAATTTGTAGTAACCCATTGTTATATTGCATATTAAGTAAAGAACATAGAATCTTGGACATTTTATCACAGTAACATTTGTCACTACAAAGTTATTATTGAAGAAATAAAGCGTGTTCAAGCCTTTGATCATGCTAATGAATATGTTAGTCTTATTTAAGCAGGACCATGAACTTGAACATGCATTTAAGGTGGTAATCAATCCCTCTAATTACGATCGTAAATGTAATACACTGACCAGAGCCAACGTTAAAACCACTGACAGGTGAAGTGAATGACATTGATTATAGCGCTACAATGTCACCTGTCTAGGGGTTCGGAGATACAAGGAAGCAAGTTAAAAGCTGGTACTTGAATTTCATGTGTTGGAAGCAGGAAAAATGGGCAAGCAAAAAGATGAGTGACTTTCACAAGGGCCAAATAGTGATGGCTAGACGACTGGGTCGGAACATCTCCACAGAATCATGAACTGAAATGGACATGACCCTGCCATTGCTCGTTTCAGGTGGCTTGTTCAGTTGCATTTCAGCTCGCATCTCTGGAATTCAAATGTTTACCTGATCAGGCCAAATGTGGACAGACAAATTGGAGTTTGGACTGAAACAAGTCTCCAAGTCTAGTTGCCTCATGTTTCTTTGAAAACTCACATGTTTCTGCTAACTGGCAATTAAAACTAAAGTGATGTGGCTTTATAACTGCAATTTTCATTTATTTAGTGAGTTAGTTAAAAGTTAAAACTGTTTTTTTCTGTACTGTATTATGGTATACATATAGTGTCTTCACCATCTGGATATTTACATATTATCACAGTGTTTTCAATGGGATATTATTCGGATTATTCCCATTCAATTTAAACATTAAAGGTGTAAAATGTGTTTCTATAATTATTTATATAAGAAAATATTCTAGAGCAAGCACTGTGGAAATAAAATTTAGTTTTTTTCTGTTTTGTTGCATAATGTAAAAAATGCAGTTTTGGCATGCTTTGATCTCCCCTATGTACGTCAAATCTCTCTATCTACATATTAAAAATATGATTGATAACAAAAAAATCGAAATGCAATATTTAGTAAAAAATAAAAATAAAAAATATATTTGTTGACATTTCTATGAAAACCCTAAATAAGCTCTGGCGCAACCAACGTTTTTCAGAAATCACACAATCAGTTTACCTGAGTGCAATTACAGTGTTACATAATCTTTAAATAAATACACCTGTTTTGAAAGACATCAACATTTTTAGAGAGCATATCTTTTCAAGCATAAATGTAATAAAAGTTTAAATATAAACTGATATGTTGGCCAGAATGAAAGGAATGGAACGAGTTAAACATTAGAAGTCCATTTTAACTGTGGATCTCTATAATATACTGATCAATGTGAGTTTTTTTGCTGTGGTGATTGGAATATCTGTTGATGTCAATGATAGCAATCAATGGTAATATGACAGTATTTATTTTAAGAGCTTAAATTGAATTGGCTAACGTGAGGCTGACAGAGTGAAATCCCTGATATTAAGTAATACTTTTTCAAGTAAGCTGTCAAGGGACAGTCAACATTAGTGATGTACCAAACTGTCCGCCGGCGAACAGTTCCCGGCGAAATTAGCGTGTTCGCGTTCGCCGCGGCGGGCGGACACATGCGCAGTTCGATCCGCCCCCTATTCGTCATCATTGGGCAAACTTTGACCCTGTGCCTCTCGGTCAGCAGACACATTCCAGCCAATCAGCAGCACTCCCTCCCTTCCACACCCTCCAACCTCCCTCCCAGCATCCATTTTCGATTCATTCGGAAGATGCATGCTTAGTGAGAGGAGGGAAAGTTTAGCTGCTGCTGATTAGATAGGGAAATTGATAGCTAGGCTAGGGTATTCAGTGTCCACTACAATCCTGAAGGACTCATCTGATCTCTGCTGTAAGGACAGCACCCCAAAAAGCCCTTTTTAGGGCTATAACATCAGGCTGCTTTTTTTTTTTTTTTCCTGTGTAATGTAATTGCAGGTGCCTGCCTGCCAGCTTCTGTGTGGGGTTCACATTGGATACTGTGCATATTTGCCCAGTGCCACCACTCATATCTGTTTTAACAATTGGTTAAGCTTTACATTTAAAATAAATATTTTTTTTTCACTGTAATAGAAGAGCAGTTGCCTGCCTGCCAGCTTCTGTGTGAGGTTGGATGCCTTGCCCATTTGCACAGTCAGTGCCACCACTCATATATGTTTTAACAATTGGTTAAGCTTTAGATTTAAAATAAATATTTTTTTTTCACTGTAATAGAAGAGCAGTTGCCTGCCTGCCTGCCAGCTTCTGTGTGAGGTTCACATTGGATACTGTGCCTATTTGCCCAGTGCCACCACTCATATCTGTTTTAACAATAGGTTAAGCTTTACATTTAAAATAATTTTTTTTTCACTGTAATAGAAGAGCAGTTAGTTGTCTGCAAGCGTCTGTGTTTCAGGCCTACTTCAGCGTGTGCTCTGCAGACCTGTGCCAGCGTGCTTTGACAGTTGCCACTCATATCTTGTGTCTCTATAGCGTGCTTTTACAACCAAAATTTTGTTTCCACTGTAATAGAAGAGCAGTTGCCTGCCTGCCAGCTTCTGTGTGAGGTTCACATTGGATACTGTGCCTATTTGCCCAGTGCCACCACTCATATCTGTTTTAACAATTGGTTAAGCTTTACATTTAAAATAAATATTTTTTTTTCACTGTAATAGAAGAGCAGTTGCCTGCCTGCCAGCTTCTGTGTGAGGTTCACATTGGATACTGTGCCTATTTGCCCAGTGCCACCACTCATATCTGTTTTAACAATAGGTTAAGCTTTACATTTAAAATAAATATTTTTTTTTCACTGTAATAGAAGAGCAGTTGCCTGCCTGCCAGCTTCTGTGTGAGGTTCACATTGGATACTGTGCCTATTTGCCCAGTGCCACCACTCATATCTGTTTTAACAATAGGTTAAGCTTTACATTTAAAATAAATATTTTTTTTTCACTGTAATAGAAGAGCAGTTGCCTGCCTGCCTGCCAGCTTCTGTGTGAGGTTCACATTGGATACTGTGCCTATTTGTCCAGTGCCACCACTCATATCTGTTTTAACAATAGGTTAAGCTTTACATTTAAAATCATTTTTTTTTTCACTGTAATAGAAGAGCAGTTAGTTGTCTGCAAGCGTCTGTGTTTCAGGCCTACTTCAGCGTGTGCTCTGCAGACCTGTGCCAGCGTGCTTTGACAGTTGCCACTCATATCTTGTGTCTCTATAGCGTGCTTTTACAACCAAAATTTTGTTTCCACTGTAATAGAAGAGCAGTTGCCTGCCTGCCAGCTTCTGTGTGAGGTTCACATTGGATACTGTGCCTATTTGCCCAGTGCCACCACTCATATCTGTTTTAACAATAGGTTAAGCTTTACATTTAAAATAAATATTTTTTTTCACTGTAATAGAAGAGCAGTTGCCTGCCTGCCTGCCAGCTTCTGTGTGAGGTTCACATTGGATACTGTGCCTATTTGCCCAGTGCCACCACTCATATCTGTTTTAACAATAGGTTAAGCTTTACATTTAAAATCATTTTTTTTTTCACTGTAATAGAAGAGCAGTTAGTTGTCTGCAAGCGTCTGTGTTTCAGGCCTACTTCAGCGTGTGCTCTGCAGACCTGTGCCAGCGTGCTTTGACAGTTGCCACTCATATCTTGTGTCTCTATAGCGTGCTTTTACAACCAAAATTTTGTTTCCACTGTAATAGAAGAGCAGTTGCCTGCCTGCCAGCTTCTGTGTGAGGTTCACATTGGATACTGTGCCTATTTGCCCAGTGCCACCACTCATATCTGTTTTAACAATAGGTTAAGCTTTACATTTAAAATATTTTTTTTTTTCACTGTAATAGAAGAGCAGTTAGTTGTCTGCAAGCGTCTGTGTTTCAGGCCTACTTCAGCGTGTGCTCTGCAGACCTGTGCCAGCGTGCTTTGACAGTTGCCACTCATATCTTGTGTCTCTATAGCGTGCTTTTACAACCAAAATTTTGTTTCCACTGTAATAGAAGAGCAGTTGCCTGCCTGCCAGCTTCTGTGTGAGGTTCACATTGGATACTGTGCCTATTTGCCCAGTGCCACCACTCATATCTGTTTTAACAATTGGTTAAGCTTTAGATTTAAAATAAATATTTTTTTTTCACTGTAATAGAAGATCAGTTAGTTGTCTGCAAGCGTCTGGGTGTCAGGCCTACTTCAGCGTGTGCTCTGTAGACCTGTTCCAGCGTGCTTTGACAGTTGCCAATCATATTTGGTGTCTCTATAGCGTGCTTTTAAAATCAAAATTTGTTTTTCACTGTTATAGATTGAATAGCAGTTACTTGTCTTCAAGCGGGTGTCTCAGGCCTACAGTGTGTGCTCTGCAGAACTGTTCCAGTGCACATTGCCAATCATATCTGGTCTCACAGTAGCTTGCACGCATAGTACCACTAATCCCCAAAAAAATGACAGGCAGAGGCAGGCCACCCCGCAGGGGCCGTCGTGGTCGTGGTGCTGTGATTCCCTTTTGCCCTAGAATAATGCCCAGTTTTCAGAAGCCACGTACCCTGAACTTGAAAAGTTCTGAGGACTTAGTTGACTGGCTAACACAGGACACCCAATCTTGTACAGCCTCCGCTCGGAACCTTGACGCACCATCCTCCTCCAGCTTAGCTTCAGGCACCTCTCAAGATAGCACTCACCCGCCTGCCGCCACCACCAAAACACAGCCGCTTTACTTGGTATGTCAGAGGAGTTATTCACACACCCGTTTGAAGAAATGAGTGATGCGCAACCATTATTGCTAGAGGATGTAGATAACAGGGATATGTCTCAGGCAGGCAGCATTAAACACATGGAGGTACGGTGTGATGATGATGATGTTGTACCCGCTGCTGCTTCCTTTTCTGAGTTGTCAGATACAAGCGAAGCGGTTGATGATGACGATGCGTCCATGGATGTCACGTGGGTGCCCGCTAGAAGAGAAGAAGAACAGGGCGAAAGTTCAGATGGGGAGACAGAGAGGAGGAGGAGGAGACGAGTTGGAAGCAGGGGGGGGTCGTCGCAAGGAGCTAGTGGCACAGTCAGACAGCATGCATCAGCCCGACAGCACGCCAATCAACGCATGCTGTGTCCACCACCAGAATGCCGTCATTGCAGAGCTCAGCAGTGTGGCATTTTTTTTGTGTGTCTGCCTCTGACAACAGCGATGCCATTTGCAACCTGTGCCAAAGGAAACTGAGTCGTGGGAGGTCCAACACCCACCTAGGTACAACTGCTTTGCATAGGCACATGATCTCACATCACAAACGCCTATGGGATCAACACATGAGTACAAGCAGCACGCCTACTCTAAGCCGCCATCCTCCTCCTGGTCCAGCATCTTCAGCCACGTCAACCACTGCTGTCCTTCTTGCCCCCTCTCAACCATCCGCCACTCCGTCTCCCGCCTTGAGCAGTTCCCGCTCATCTGCCCACAGTCATGTGTCTGTCAAGGACATGTTTGAGCGTAAGAAGCCAATGTCACCAAGTCACCCCCTTGCCCAGCGTCTGACAGCTGGCTTGTCCGAACTATTAGCCCGCCAGCTTTTACCATACAATCTGGTTGAGTCTGAGGCGTTCAAAAAATTTGTAGCTATTGGGACACCGCAGTGGAAGGTACCCGGCCGGAATTTCTTTTCACAAAAGGCAATCCCCAACTTGTACTCGATTGTGCAAAAGGAAGTCATGGCATGTCTGGCACACAGTGTTGGGGCAAGGGTCCATCTGACCACTGATACCTGGTCTGCAAAGCATGGTCAGGGCAGGTATATCACCTACACTGCGCATTGGGTAAACCTGCTGACGGCTGACAAGCAAGGAATGCGTGGCATTGCAGAGGAGTTGGTGACACCGCCACGAATTGCAGGCAGTCCTGCTGCCACCTCCTCTACTCCTCCTACTCCATCCTCTTCCATAACCTCCTCGGCTGAGTCCTCTTGTGCCGCTGCTTCTTGCTCCACATCAACGGCACCCCCCCAGCTCCCCAGGTACTATTCCACATCCCGGATACGGCAGTGTCCCGCCGTCTTGGGTTTGACTTGCTTGAAAGCAGAGAGTCACACCGGACAAGCACTCCTGTCCGCCCTGAACGCACAGGTGGAAAAGTGGCTGACTCCGCAGCAACTGGATATCGGCAAAGTGGTGTGTGACAACGGAAAAAATTTGATAGCGGCATTGAAGTTGGGCAAGTTGACACATGTGCCGTGCATGGCACATGTGTGTAATCTGATCGTACAACGCTTTGTGCATAAGTACACAGGCTTACAGGACGTCCTGAAGCAGGCCAGGAAGGTGTGTGGCCATTTCAGGCGTTCCTACACGGCCATGGCTCACTTTGCCGATATCCAGCGGCGAAACAACATGCCAGTGAGGCGCTTGATTTGCGACAGCCCTACACGTTTGAATTCAACACTCCTAATGTTCGACCGCCTGCTCCAACAAGAAAAAGCTGTTAATGAATATTTGTATGACCGGGGTGCTAGGACAGCCTCTGGGGAGCTGGGAATTTTTTTGCCACGTTACTGGACGCTCATGCGCAATGCCTGTAGGCTCATGCGTCCTTTTGAGGAGGTGACAAACCTAGTCAGTTGCACCGAAGGCACCATCAGCGACATCATACCATTTGTTTTCTTCATGGAGCGTGCCCTGCGAAGAGTGCTGGATCAGGCTGTAGATGAGCGTGAAGAGGAAGAGGAAGAGTTGTGGTCACCATCACCACCAGAAACAGCCTTATCAGCATCGCTTGCTGGACCTGCGGCAACGCTGGAAGAGGATTGTGAGGAAGAGGAGTCAGAGGAGGATTGTAGCTTTGAGGAGGAGGAGCAAGACCAAACACAACAGGCATCCCAGGGTGCTCGTTGTCACCTATCTGGTACCCGTGGTGTTGTACGTGGCTGGGGGGAAGAACATACCTTCAATGACATCAGTGAGGAGGAGGAACGGGAAATGAGTAGCTCGGCATCCAACCTTGTGCAAATGGGGTCTTTCATGCTGTACTGCCTGTTGAGGGACCCTCGTATAAAAAGGCTGAAGGAGAACGACCTGTACTGGGTGTCCACGCTACTAGACCCCCGGTATAAGCAGAAAGTGGCGGAAATGTTACCCAATTACAACAAGTCGGAAAGGATGCAGCATTTGCAAAATAAATTAAAAAGTATGCTTTACACAGCGTATAAGGGTGATGTCACAGCACAACGGGAATCTAACAGGGGGAGAGGTGGAAGTCACGACCACGACCTCCCACGACCACGCCGGCAAGGACAGGACGCTTTAAAGACGTGTTGTTGATGGAGGACATGCGGACCTTTTTAAGTCCTATGCATCGCCACAGCCCTTCGGGATCCACCCTCAGAGAGCGACTCGACCGACAGGTAGCAGACTACCTCGCCTTAACTGCAGATATCGACACTCTGAGGAGCGATGAACCCCTTGACTACTGGGTGTGCAGGCTTGACCTGTGGCCTGAGCTATCCCAATTTGCGATAGAACTTCTGGCCTGCCCCGCTTCAAGTGTCCTGTCAGAAAGGACCTTCAGTGCAGCAGGAGGTATTGTCACTGAGAAGAGAAGTCGCCAAGGTCAAAAAACCGAAAATTTCGGGTTCGCGACAACACTAGTCAACATCAATGGAATTTTCTATGTTGGCATGTCTTCGTTAAATATATTCCCCACAACTGTCCTGAGTGGTTCGTAGTTAGTGTAAATATATATTTTGATCTAACCTGATCAGACCTACCAGAAAAGTCAGACCTTACACAAGAAATGGTAATTCTCAGCACAAAGCAGTACAATTTAAATGTGGTTTAGCCACTTTTGTTTCTGTTCATGCAGTCCTAGCCACACCTCCCCTGCATGTGACCCACACAGTCTGCAATAGTTAATTTTCAACCAGATGTTAACTTGTTTCAGAAGTTTTCTATCTCCTTCTCTGTAAATGTAATCACACATAGGAGGTTCCCGCATAGGGCTAGAAGGCTATTAACAGAGCAGGAGATAAGAAGTTCTAACATTCTGCACAATAAAGGAAGTCCAAACCGTGTATCTCTCTTTATAGGAAGTTTTCAGAAAGGCAGTGCAAGTCACATGCAGGGAGGTATGTCTAGGGCTGCATAAACAAAGTGATATAACAAATAAATGTCAGAGCATTGAGCAGTAAGACTGCAGGGGCATGATCTATACAGTAAAACTACTTCATTATGCAAACGTTGCTTTAGTGTCAAAATCACTGAACTGGAAAATTTCATAGATGCTTTCAGTTTGGCTACTTTGGCCTCGAATTTGAAATCCACTTTGAAATACATTGAAATTCTCACTTAGTGAATAACCCTGCATGCTGACACTTTCCCCGTACCTTATTTGATGGCTGAATAAACCCCATAAAATACAACAGACAGCCAATGCCACTGCCTATATGGTGAATTTGGATAAGACATATGGAATAAGGAAGGACAGACAGATGTAACAAGGAAGGGAGGGGAGATATCATGATGAGAGAATATCTAAACAGCATGAGTTGGGAGATGGAATGAGGATACAGATGTTCTGAGAAGATGAAGATAGTTGGAGAACGTTGGTGAAGATATGATAAAATGAGGCTGTAGGGGAAAAGTAAGGTAGATGAGAGAATAAGGGGTTTAACGGGATGAGCTTGAGTATGATTTTCAGGAGAATTTAATCTGATTTAGGGAGAAGAAACAATGCTGGTATAAGTTTTGAGGGTAGGAAGTAGGCTGGGGCAGGGATGTGAGGAATATATTAGGTTTGTCAGCTACAACAGAACTAAACAAATGTACTTTTTTTGTATTTTACATATAAATCTTACATTTCCTAGTTTTCCAATGATTGGTCCAAAAATGCCTGCTCCACTATACTAAAATTAAAAGGCACTGGTTGGGGACACACTTAGAATTTTTTTTTAATAGTAATTGTGCTGGAACCTGGAATGACAAAAGTTTATATTTACAATAAAAGTATAGCTCAGAGCAGAGAAAGTAACTTTTAACCATTTTTCAAAGAGTCTTTAAAGGTTATTTAAAATCCCTCGTAGTACTTGTTCATATAGTAGCCCTGACTAGGCTTTAGTTAAGCTCTCCAACCCTGCACACACACACACATGCTTCATAATAAGTGTTCTAAAAAGTACTTGAATTATAGGTGAGGTGCTCGGAACAGGAAACCAGTAATGCAAGTAAGTCAATCAGTTTGTAGTTGATATTTGTCCCATGTTAAAATATACAAATGTAGGTTAGGACCACAAATATTGGGGAACTTTTTAAATGTCGGTGGGCTTAAACACAACGTAGTGATATGGCGTGACTAACTCAATACAGTTTGAACATGAGGCAGGGAATGTTAAAGGACAAGCCAAAAACAGCCCTGGCCAATCAGCATTATCTCATAGAGATGTATTGAATCAATGCATCTCTATGAGGAAAGTTCAGTATCTACATGCAGAGGGAGGAGACACTGAATGGCACTGCTGCACACTGTGCAGCACTGCCCCAGAAAGCACATCTAGCAGCCATCAGAGGAGTTGCCAGTGGAGTTATGCCTAGGCTGTAATTTTAAAACTGCCTTTTCTCTGAAGGGAATGATTCTACTCACTTGAACAAATACAATAAGCTGTAGTTGTTCTGGTGACTATAGTGTCCCTTTAAATAGCTTTGCAAATTGTATGAATATATGTTTGACAATGTTGTGTATGTGTGCACTGAGCATCTAATCAAAGGAGTGAGGTCATCACAGATCTATTATTTTTAACATTAGGAAAAACTATGACGTATGATAACGGGGAAAAAATATATAGTAAAAAATATCCTATAAGAGTTTATTTTAACAGTCCACCTTTTTTAACACAAATAATACGTGCCTGTGTGTTGTGTTTTGGCGTAATCACATAATTAGGTGCTGAAAGCCTATGGGAAATACACACTTTATTGTGGATGTAGCAGACAATATCATATTGTCAAATAGAAAAGGCATATTTATGGTAGCATATTATGAATTGCTAAATATATATCTGTAAAAAGACATGATTTAAAGAAATGTATTATACATTTGTACCACTAGGTGGCACTCTAAGAGCACTTAAAGACATGCATTATATAACACTGTAGAAATTCACCTATAAATATGTTTACATGCATATTAAAAAATGATTAAATGAAATAAAGATAGTAGATAATTTGTAGAACTGTGTATTATGGCAAAATAATAGTGTAGAGGGATTCTGAAGACGTCATACCATTGCTATCATCATATTTTGCCATTTAAAGGTCACACACATTAATAATTCTTCTAGAAATAGAAATAAATATATAAAAATATGTAAATAAAGGACTTTGCAAATGACAGAACAATATTTTTTGACCCACAATTAAGTTCTAGAATCTAGTCACCGAGATCAGCACACTGACATCTGAGGAGGTTCTGAATGTTTGATGACATTTAAAAAATATATGTCATTGTAATTGCACCACTTATAAAATAAACTAGGTTATACGCATGGGCCCGTAGAAGAGGGGTCAGGAAAAGTGAGGTTAAATCTGGTCCAAAGGTCAGGACAATCAGTGTGTGTTCACAAATAAGTAGGTAAGTCCAAGTCCCAATATCAGGGCTATATCAGAACTAAGGTAAGAAGGAAATGTCTATCTTTCCAAAAAAAGTGTCACTTTCCTAGGCGTTCATTAAAGAGTGGTGAAAGTCAACAAGCCTCAGTATTATGCTTCAAAACACATATACTGATAACAACACTCAGGGCCGGCCTTAGGCCTTTAGGCGCCCTGTGCGAAAAATCTTCACAGCGCCCCCCACCACCCCCCCATCATACATGTATGATGTAATGTTTGTGTTGTCTGTGTATGTGATAGTAGGTATGATGACTGTGTGTGATATGTATGCTATGTGTTGGCTGTGTGTGATATTTGTAATGGGTGTATTAACAGTGTGTGATATGCGTGTATTGGTTGTATGTGATACACACACACACACACACACAGGAAGACATCCACACACACAGAGGCAGGCAGGCTCACACACACACACACACACAGGCAGACAGTCACACACACACACACACAGGCAGTCAGTCACACACACACACACAAGCAGTCATACACATGCACACAGTCACACACACACACAGGCAGTCATACACACACAGGCAGTCACACACACACACACACACACAGGCAGTCATACACACACACACACACGCACATAGTCACACACACACACAGGCAGTCATACACACACAGGCAGTCACACACACACACACAGGCAGTCACACACACACACAGGCAGTCACACACACACACACACAGGCAGTCATACACACACACACACACACACGCACGCACATAGTCACACACACACAGGCAGTCATACACACACAGGCAGTCACACACACACACACACAGGCAGTCACACACACACACACAGGCAGTCATACACACACAGGAAGTCACACACACACACACACACACACACACACACACACACACACACAGGCAGTCATACACACGCACACACGCACATAGTCACACACACACACAGGCAGTCATACACACACAGGCAGTCACACACACACAGGCAGTCATACACACACACACAGGCAGTCATACACACACATACACAGGCACAGTCACACTCACACTGACAATCACACAGTTACCTGTGGAGTTCATTGTGGAGGCAGACAGGCAGTGCAGCTCCTGGAGACTGTTTGTTGGGGGAAGCAGGGACTCCTTCCTGCTTCCTCTGCAGCAGTTATCCGGTGCTTGTAGCTCCGCCCCTGCCGCACGGTAAGCCCCGCCCCAAATCACGTTAAGCTCCGCCCCCGCTGCACGCTAAGCTCCGCCCCCGCCACAATTTTTTTTTTACATTCCGGCTGGCCATGTGTGAGCTGTGTCGGCCGCAGGGCGCCCCCCCTCCATGGTGCCCCCACTCCATGGCGCCCCCCCTCCATGGCGCCCCCCTCCATGGCGCCCTGTGAGGCCGCACAGCTCGCACACCCCTAAGGCCGGCCCTGACAATACTGTACACACACTACTACATATGCTGCTACCCTCAGTGTAACAAACACACAATACTGCACACACATCAAGTCACAACATGCTCCCATAAGCATGCATCAATAATTTTCAAACAGTTTTATATTTTATAGGGAAATAACAAGGGAAAAGGAGAATACGAAAGGATGAAAACTTCAATTTCATCAAATTCAACGAAAGGATCAGATTGCATATTAATGCCCATAAAGAACAATACAAATATTTTTAAAAAGGTAATAAAAGATTACGTCACCCATAAATACATATATAAAAACAGTATTGCATTGTGAAAAATCCCAGTACCCTAAAACAGTATTAATAATATAATTATTGACCCAAGTGGGGCATAAAAAAAAGAAACATTAAAAAAAAGAAAAAAGAAAAGAAAATAAACACAGGGAATAAATCTCTGTTGGACAATTTGAGATTCTTAGCTACATCCATCATAAACTGTGTATTTCCTATAATTCTATGATTATAACGTTTTTTTTTGGGTCAACAGTAACACACAGAGACATATTTGTATCCTTCATTTAAACACATACTGATACCCACACATACCGCTACACACACTACTACACATATTGCCACTACCCTCACTGTTACAAACAAACTGCTGCACACACACTCTACACAAACACACACTGGTATACATACACAGAAATACATATACACATGTAAATGCACTCAGATATTTACAGACACTGCTACACATACGCACACCACACACACACACACACACATACATATACTCACTGTTTTTGTCTTTCATCATAGTTTAAGGTCATTTGTGTTTTTTCATTTGTTTGGTAAAATAGGATTTGGGGGCTATTGAGAATTCTGTGTCTCGGGATGTAAATCCGACTCTGGTGGTAGATCATGTTAAAAAACTGCTTTTGTGATGTTTTCAATACAGATTTTTATTTCTGTTTCTTGAGTTTTATTAGAATTTTTCTATTAAATTAGTTAGGTGACCTTATGCTTCAGAGAACATTAATTAATCATAATTGTGTCTGGCTGGTATGCCAGATAAGAAGCGCGATTTACATTTTTGCTAAATTTTAGTTTTGGCTTATGTAGCTAAAATTAATGAGCTTTGGCAGGCGTACATACCTTTTGTTGATATCCTTTTTAACTTTGCTCTTGCTAATTAAGTTGTTACTATTGTGCAAGATAGCCATATGCTTGCCATGCTTTACACTATGTACAACATAAAGAAAAAAAATGTTCATTTTGAAATCTAAGCACTAATTCTAGCTTTTATTGTAAGGGTTTCTATTAATATAACTCTATTCCAGTAGTTAATGCAGCTGATCTTGGAGAAAGTAAAATGAGCTGGATGTACCAGGCAAGGTGTCTGGATAGTTTACACTGAAATTAATAATATGTTTTGACTTTTTTGCAAATCTAAATCCTTGGGCATTTTGCTCCCTAGTTTGTGAACTCTTGTTTCAGAAAAAAAATCTTGTTTTTTTCTTTTCATAAAATGTACTTTTAGATAGTGGTATGTTAATATTATATTGCATACTCTGATACATTATTGTAATGTAGTGAAATGCTGTAGGTGAAGATTGTTGTGTATTCAAAGCACTCGGAAAAATGGGGCTCTGAGTCTCTGCGAATGATGACAATGTCAAGCAGTTAAGCTGGTGCTTTTGTGTAAAAAGTAACTCAATCTAAAAACAGTCTAGCCCAAGAGGACTTTCATTTTCCCAAGCCAAACCGTTAACACACTACAGAAAACTTTCCAGATATATGCACACATGGATCCTGGAACTCACAACATTGGGTGTTTTTTAAAGGCAACATGACATTTTTAGAGTTAAAAACAAGTTAATTGCATGCACATATACATATGTATTTGGCAGATGATTATTATTATTTTTTTAAAATATTAAAATATCAAACATATCATATTATATAAAAAATTAGTATATAAAAAAATCGAATTATTTCAATATTGTTATTATACACAGTATTAAATCATTTAAAAAGCTTATCCAAAAATATAAAATAAAGGCCTTAATCAGTAATGCACAGACATTGAAGCATGAGTGCTTTATCTGTGTTACCTGTGTATGGTATAGAACACTTAAAACAAGTGTTTTTTTATGAACACTTTAGGATTTAAGATACATTTTTAAAAATTAACGTTGGAGTGTTCCTTCACCTTAGAGTTTGCCCCTTCAAATAAAAAAACGTTGTTTCTACTCACCTTTTTATCCAGTGCCAGACAGTCTCCTTCAGGCAACTGCTTCTCCTCTTCTCAGGTCATCCTGATGGACAATCTTGGGCCAATACCAATGCATCTCATAGAGAAGCATTTGGGACCAAGTGGGCAAGAGTGGCAAAGGATGCACTCATCCAATAGGATGCTTTTCATAGAGAAGCACTAAATTAAATGCATTCACAGTTTTTGGCCACACCGAACATGAAAAATGTCAATTATTGAAAGTCTTCACAAGGAAGTGCATGGTGGCTGTCTGATTGATTGCCTGATTGTCAGCCACTATAGGTATTCGCAAACAGCTATGTTTACATTTGTCAACCTGCAGGAACAGAGTCTTGAGATGCAGTGGTTGGGTGGTTAGAGTATTCCTTGAAATCACTTCAATAATATTTTCTGGTGTACAGATATAGGACATTAGAAAAATGGGACATATATGACCTTAATGTTCATTTTCCCACAACTCTTTGACAGTCATGACATGAGACAGGCATTAGTATATTGTTATAACAAATAAATGGTGGGCACACCCGACTGCCAGCCATAGGCAATAAATTCATGCAGTCAATACGAATACAAAAATATGGGTGCTCACTCTAAAGCCCTATTTCCAGAGGCTAATAAGACAATATACTATAATAATGAATGAGGAGCACAACCGACTAAAATAAAATGCCCTTTATTATACAGGTACAAAAATCACAGGTATCACAAAATATCTAACTGCAAATCTCAGTATAGATACGACCATACATATACAAGCAAAAGGAGGACTATATCCAAATCAGAAGATAAACATAATCAATCCTGGATATGCAGACTAAATAGTACCAATCCAGATACAGAAGAGAATGGATACCTGTATAAAAATGTCCACCAAATAATACATACCAGAAACAATTAAACCTATCAGAATGAATGAGAGGAGGGTGAAAAGGTCACAGAATAGCCCCCAAAGTTTCGGCGTGTACGCCTTTATCAAGGGAGCAGTATATTATTGTTACTCATGGTTGTTAAACTATTTAAATAGTTTTAGATTTTAGTATATGTTTATTATTACCAACTTTCAACAGAATTTCAGATGGAATACATTTCTATGCAGGTAGGAATTAAGAACATTCTACTACAGAAGAATAAGTCAGAGAATACACATCCTGATCTTTGAGGTCAAGCATCATGCGAGCAGCGAACTAACTGCTTTTTATGAAATTCAAACCCTATCAGACTCCTCTGTATATACCAGCTGTATTTATTATCTGATTGTTTTGTTGTTTGCCCAGTTGTATTAAATAAAGTTCTTCAGGATTAAGAGTTCCTTAGTGGGGGAGTATTTTCGGAGATGATACTGTACATCTGCTTACCATCATTCATAGGTAATGCAGAACTGCAGCCAAACAACATTCAGTTTCATAGAAATCATAAAAAAATGAAAACAAAACAAAATGAAACTGGAAAACTGGACGTCAATAAAAATATTATTTTGAGATCCATTCATGAAGGTTCATATTTGGTTTGGCTGTTTAGTTTGACTGATCAATCTCTTTTAGTTTTATGCACTAAAGATTGAATTGTCAGGAATTCAAAATTGAATTAAAATTTTAGGCTAAAAACATTTTTTTTTTTCAATTTGGTTATTTAGCCTACAATTTGAAATCCACTTTAAATGTGCAGATCATTTCTGACATTAGTATTTTGGTGAATAGCCTTGTACATTTTCTCAAAGAATTTCCACTGGAAGAAAATGAGCATTCTCAGAGTTCATCCACCTATACTTATCTATTGAATTAGTATTTCTGTTTTTCAGTATTAGTGGCTTAATTTTATAAATTTGTCCAGGAATTTTATGGCAAGACAGGATGCTTTACATTTCCTTTACCCTTATTTCCTGAAACCTCCCAGCAGCAAATAAAGAGCTAAACATACAAAAGACAAATAAATAGTTAAACATACAAAAATTCCAAAATACACATCAGATTAGCTTTAATGCTGTGAAACTCATCCCAACTTCTCTTTTCTTGGTGCTAGCCTCCCAGGTGAGTTTATTCCAAATATGTAATTATAGTATCTACTTATTCTACTGTATTCATGTAATACTATATTTCACTTATTACCATTTTTTTAATTTCTATGTGATCACTGGGACCAGCTAATTGGCTGGTCCTGTGTTCTACTTTGTTTTATTTCCCTGTCATATTGTTAACCCACTGTCCTATCTATAGGCCCACACTAGTCTTCACCAGCCACTCCCGGACAGGGTCCATGGCTTTCTGGGGACTCTCCTACCCCTTCAGTTTAGCACCAAAGACTCCTTCCCACATTTCCGCTAGCATGGACGCCAGCAATCGGAATGTCCAACATTTGCATCTAATCCTGACAAGGTTTCCATATTGTCTCAAGCAAAACAGCACAATATATATTAAAAGACTTAAGAATAACGACAAATCTGCTGTGTATGTTCAATGTGTCTTCATCTTACTTCCTCTGAATGTAAACATAACCATTCCTATCACAGATAAAAAACAATAATAAAGGAAAAATAAAGGTAAAATAAAAGTAAAAATAAGAAAGGGTATAGGGACAGGGGTAGGGTAAGTTCCCCTCCATAGGTGTTGGTACAATACTGGCAACCTCAATAGTCTTACAACCATACCCCAATCATTTTTTCACCCAAATTTCTCCCAAGGTTGCCACACTTTGGTAAACACTGTCATTGTGTTATGAACATGAGCTCTGAGTTTGTCCTTTCCCATGTGACACAGTTTACAGGGGTGGTATACTACCTAAATAGTGTTTTAAAAGAGTGCTCTTGGATAGTCACGCATATGGAGGAATTTAAAGCTACCTTCAAATTACCCCCGGTTGCTACCCTTCATTATCTGCTGCATTTCTGCCTCCCATTGTTCCACAAGAGACACATACCGGGGCAAATATAATAGTGATAAGAACCCTTTGTAGAGTTTCGATTACGCATAGATTTTCAAATAAGATAAGGGGGGCGGTTGCACAGTATCCTTCTGGGAAAAGTTAAAGTCATTTAAAATAGTCTCCAGTGGTTAATTGGGTTTGAGATCATTAAATGATCTGAATACAGTGGCATCATATAAATCAGGGCCGGATTAACATAGGGGCTGATGGAGCTGCAGCTCCAGGCCCAGGCCCATGGAATAGGCCCATTTAAAAAAAAAAAATAAATAATATATATTTTTTTTTTTTTTTACACACTACTCTTAAGTATACCACTTAACTGGTATTTTAATGGCACAGCTGGTATTTGAGGCTTCCTGGCCAGTGCCAGTATTGCTGTAATACCGGCAATACAAATGCAGGTATTTTTCTCAGTATAAACGGAAATTACCAGCACCGGCCAGTAGGGGTCACTGTGTGTGGGGACAGGCAGGGATAGGAAGTAACCAGGGCGCTGTGTGCTGGGAGGACTTCCTCCAGGATCATAGAGAGCAGCGCAGGGGAGAGACAGGGAGAGGAAGATCAGCTCTGCACAGAGGCATCCAGACAGCTGCTGGTAAGTGTTATTCAGTCTGTGTGTAGGGGGGGGGGGGGGGGAGGGGTCAGTCTGTGTGTGTGTATGGATCAGTCTGTGTGTGTGTATGGATCAGTCTGTGTGTGTGTATGGATCAGTCTGTGTGTGTGTATGGATCAGTCTGTGTGTGTGTATGGATCAGTCTGTGTGTGTATGGATCAGTCTGTGTGTGTATGGATCAGTCTGTGTGTGTATGGATCAGTCTGTGTGTGTGTATGGATCAGTCTGTGTGTGTGTATGGATCAGTCTGTGTGTGTGTATGGATCAGTCTGTGTATGTATGGATCAGTCTGTGTATGTATGGATCAGTCTGTGTATGTATGGATCAGTCTGTGTGTGTATGGATCAGTCTGTGTGTGTGTATGGATCAGTATGTGTGTGTGTATGGATCAGTCTGTGTATGTATGGATCAGTCTGTGTATGTATGGATCAGTCTGTGTGTGTGTATTGATCAGTCTGTATGTATGGGTCAGTCTGTGTGTGTATGGATCAGTCTGTGTATGTATG
This sequence comes from Pelobates fuscus, assembly GCF_036172605.1. NCBI lineage: Eukaryota > Metazoa > Chordata > Amphibia > Anura > Pelobatidae > Pelobates > Pelobates fuscus. Next base: position 227,792,027 of record NC_086322.1, read on the forward strand.
GATCCGTCTGTGTGTGTGTGTGTGGGGGGTCAGTCTGTATATGTATGGATCAGTCTGTATGTATGGGTCAGTCTGTGTGTGTATGGATCAGTCTGTGTGTGTGTATGGATCAGTCTGTGTGTGTGTATGGATCAGTCTGTGTATGTATGGATCAGTCTGTGTGTGTGTGTATGGATCAGTCTGTGTATATATGGGTCAGTCTGTGTATGTATGGATCAGTCTGTGTGTGTGTATGGATCAGTCTGTGTGTGTGTATGGCTCAGTCTGTGTGTGTGTATGGCTCAGTCTGTGTGTGTGTATGGCTCAGTCTGTGTGTGTGTATGGCTCAGTCTGTGTGTGTGTATGGATCAGTCTGTGTGTGTATGGATCAGTCTGTGTGTGTGTATGGATCAGTCTGTGTGTGTGTATGGATCAGTCTGTATGTATGGGTCAGTCTGTGTGTATGGATCAGTCTGTGTGTGTGTATGGATCAGTCTGTGTATGTATGGATCAGTCTGTGTATGTATGGATCAGTCTGTGTATGTATGGATCAGTCTGTGTGTGTATGGATCAGTCTGTGTGTGTATGGATCAGTATGTGTGTGTGTATGGATCAGTCTGTGTATGTATGGATCAGTCTGTGTATGTATGGATCAGTCTGTGTATGTATGGATCAGTCTGTGTGTGTGTATTGATCAGTCTGTATGTATGGGTCAGTCTGTGTGTGTATGGATCAGTCTGTGTATGTATGGATCCGTCTGTGTGTGTGTGGGGGGGGGGGTCAGTCTGTATATGTATGGATCAGTCTGTATGTATGGGTCAGTGTGTGTGTATGGATCAGTCTGTGTGTGTGTATGGATCAGTCTGTGTGTGTGTATGGATCAGTCTGTGTATGTATGGATCAGTCTGTGTGTGTCCGTATGGATCAGTCTGTGTATATATGGGTCAGTCTGTGTATGTATGGATCAGTCTGTGTGTGTGTATGGATCAGTCTGTGTGTGTGTATGGCTCAGTCTGTGTGTGTGTATGGCTCAGTCTGTGTGTGTGTATGGCTCAGTCTGTGTGTGTGTATGGCTCAGTCTGTGTGTGTGTATGGATCAGTCTGTGTGTGTATGGATCAGTCTGTGTGTGTATGGATCAGTCTGTGTGTGTGTATGGATCAGTCTGTGTGTGTGTATGGATCAGTCTGTATGTATGGGTCAGTCTGTGTGTATGGATCAGTCTGTGTGTGTATGGATCAGTCTGTGTGTGTGTGTATGGATCAGTCTGTGTGTGTGTGTATGGATCAGTCTGTGTGTGTGTATGGATCAGTCTGTGTGTGTGTATGGATCAGTCTGTGTGTGTGTATGGCTCAGTCTGTGTGTATGTATGGGTCAGTCTGTGTGTGTGTATGGATCAGTCTGTATGTATGGGTCAGTCTGTGTGTGTGTATGGATCAGTCTGTGTGTGTATGGATCAGTCTGTGTATGTATGGATCAGTCTGTGTGTAGGGGGGCTTAGTCTGTATATGTATGGATCAGTCTGTGTTTGTGTATGGATCAGTCTGTGTGTGTGTGTATGGATCAGTCTGTGTGTGTGTATGGATCAGTCTGTGTGTGTGTATGGATCAGTCTGTGTGTGTGTATGGATCAGTCTGTGTATGTATGGCTCAGTCTGTGTGTGTGTGTATGGATCAGTCTGTATGTATGGGTCAGTCTGTGTGTGTGTATGGATCAGTCTGTATGTATGGGTCAGTCTGTGTGTGTATGGATCAGTCTGTGTATGTATGGATCCGTCTGTGTGTGTGTGGGGGGGTCAGTCTGTATATGTATGGATCAGTCTGTATGTATGGGTCAGTCTGTGTGTGTATGGATCAGTCTGTGTATGTATGGATCAGTCTGTGTATGTATGGATCAGTCTGTGTGTGTGTATGGATCAGTCTGTGTGTGTGTATGGATCAGTCTGTGTGTATGTATGGATCAGTCTGTGTGTGTGTATGGATCAGTCTGTGTATGTATGGATCAGTCTGTGTGTGTGTATGGATAAGTCTGTATGTATGGGTCAGTCTGTGAGTGTGTATGGATCAGTCTGTATGTATGGGTCAGTCTTTGTGTGTATGGATCAGTCTGTGTATGTATGGATCCGTCTGTGTGAGGGGGGGGGGGCAGTCTGTATATGTATGGATCAGTCTGTATGTATGGGTCAGTCTGTGTGTGTATGTTTCAGTCTGTGTATGTATGGATCAGTCTGTGTATGTATGGATCAGTCTGTGTGTGTGTATGGATCAGTCTGTGTATGTATGGATCAGGCTGTGTGTGTGTATGGATCAGTCTGTGTGTGTATGGATCAGTTTGTGTATGTATGGATCAGTCTGTGTGAGGGGGGGGTCAGTCTGTATATGTATGGATCAGTCTGTGTATGTGTGGATCAGTCTGTGTGTATGTATGGATCAGTCTGTGTGTGTGTATGGATCAGTCTGTGTGTGTGTATGGATCAGTCTGTGTGTGTGTATGGATCAGTCTGTGTATGTATGGATCAGTCTGTGTGTAGGGGGGGGGGTCAGTCTGTATATGTATGGATCAGTCTGTGTGTGTATGGATCAGTCTGTGTATATATGGGTCAGTCTGTGTGTGTGTATGGATCAGTCTGTGTGTGTGTATGGATCAGTCTGTGTGTGTGTATGGATCAGTCTGTGTGTGTGTATGGATCAGTCTGTGTGTGTGTATGGCTCAGTCTGTGTGTGTATGGATCAGTCTGTGTGTGTGTTTGTGGATCAGTCTGTGTGTGTATGGATCAGTCTGTGTGTGTATGGATCAGTCTGTGTGTGTATGGATCAGTCTGTGTGTAGGGGGGCAGTCTGTATATGTATGGATCAGTCTGTGTATGTATGGGTCAGTCTGTGTGGGGGCAGTCTGTGAGTGTATGGGTCAGCCAGTGAGTGTATGGGTCAGCCAGTGAGTGTATGGGTGTGGGGGGGGGGGGGGGTCAGTCTGTGTATGTATGGGTCAGTCTGTGAGTGTATGGGTCAGTCTGTGTATGGGTGTGGGGCGTCAGTCTGTGTATGTATGGGTTAGTCTGTGTAAGGGAGCAGAGTGTGTGTGTATGGGTCTATCTGTGTATGGGTATGTCTGTGTATGGGCCAGTCGAGTATGTATGGGTTAGTCTGTGTATGGGCCAGTCTGTGTATGTATGGGTTAGTCTGTGTATGGGCCAGTCTGTGTATGTATGGGTTAGTCTGTGTATGGGCCAGTCTGTGTATGTATGGGTTAGTCTGTGTATGGGCCAGTCTGTGTATGTATGGGTTAGTCTGTGTAAGGGAGCAGTCTGTGTGTGGGGGGCAGAGTGTGTGTGTATGGGTCTATCTGTGTATGGGTATGTCTGTGTATGGGTCTGTCTGTGTATGGGTCTGTCTGTGTATGGGCCGTCTGTCTATGGGCCGTCTGTCTATGGGCCGTCTGTGTATGGGCCGTCTGTGTATGGGCCGTCTGTGTATGTGTATGGGTCAGTCTGTGGGTTTGTATGGGTCAGTCTGTGGGTTTGTATGGGTCAGTCACTGTAAGTGCTTGAGCTCCAAGAGACAGAGCTCTCATCTCGTGACCCCCCCTGTACCTGATGGATAGGCAGCCTTCTCAACCACCATGGATCTAATTGTGACACCCCCTCCCTGCAAGGTAAGATGATGGAAAGGGGAATACAGTATTCTTCTTCTTTTTTTTGTAAACAATTAATAAAGTAAAAATTGTAAAGCTGTTCACTGTCCCACTCTCTACACCCCCTGAACACAGTACACCCTCACAGACAGTGATCCCCCCTCTCCCCCTACATACAGTACACTCCCACCAACACAGAGTACACCTTTGCATACACACACAGTGCACACCTCACACATCATCTCTTCACCCACATACCTTTATCCCCACAAACACATGCATACATACATACATGCTTTACCCCATTACACACCATATCTCAATGAAGTGGTCTGGGTGCCAGGTCACTCTAGTGTTAACCCTGCAGCTGTAAACATAGCAGTTTCAGAGAAACTGCTATGTTTACACTAGGGTTAATCCAGCCTCTAGTGGCTGTCTTACAGGCAGTCGCTAGAGGCGCTTCCGTGCTTCTCACTGTGAGAAATGCTTTCCTATGGGTGGTTTGAATGTGCGCGCGGGCCTTGCCCCGCATGCGCATTTGAGGCTGACATGGGCAGAAGGAGGAGAGTTCCCAGCGCCGAGGGAGCCCGGCGCTGGAGAAAGGTAAGTGTTTCTAACCCCTTCAGCCCAACGGGAGTGGGGCCCTGAGGGTGGGGGGGACCTAAAGACCCTATAGTGCCAGGAAAACAAGTTTGTTTTCCTGGCACTATAGTGGTCCTTTAAATATATATATATATATATATATATATATATATATATATATATATATATAACTACAACTCCTTAATAAGCACACAGTGCAACCCCAATACACATATACTCACAATGCAGCCCCTAAATGCACATGCACTTTACAGGCCCTTCCAGCACACACACACACACATTTTCTCACACAATCACAATTTAATATTTTTGTTTCAATTTAAATCCACCCAGCCTTTGGGAGAGCTGAGTGGATCTTTCCCTGGCATCCAGTGTGTCTACTCCCAGTCTTCCTGCAGTTTCTCTCTGCTCCTCTGTGCGCTCTCTGAAGTGATGCTGGGGACGGAGTGACGTCATGTTACTAAACAGCGCACAAGGGAGCAGAGAGGAACTTCAGGAAGGTTACTGCTCCCTCACGCACCATCTCCATGCTCCCTGCGGCGGCCGGCTCTAATGTTTCCTGCGCGGCTTAGCAAAGGGCTGACAAATGCCAGGTGCCAGGGTGAAATGTCTAGTCGTCATAGTGACCTGGCGACTGGAATTTGTCGAGCCCTCTGTGTGTGTATGTATGTGCCCCCCTTACTTTGTCCCTGGCCCCTTATGTGCCCCCCCTAAGTTTGAATCCTGGAGACGCCACTGCAGACATGCCCCTTTTTTGAGCATGTTCACCCCTTTTGGCAGGTCTGGTCACGTGATTCGCGCACAATCTGTGGCACAATCTTTTACCCTACACATTGACATCCTGCTTCACTGGACACTGCTGTTAGGGGATATGGATTTACTTGAAAGATGAAAGCATAAATTAGAGAGAGATTAGCATAGAATATGTGTTTTCGTATAGCTGCATCCTTTGAGTTTCCCTCCAACACCATCTCTATCAAATACATGATGCATGGGAGGTATGATTGTTTTAGTGTTTTTGGTCGATAAGATTCTGTAATTGGGCCCCATCATAAGTGTCAGCACCAGGCCCACTGGGCTCTTAATCTGGCCCTGATATAAATGCATGTATTTTTGCATTCCCGTGTTTTCTATTCTTGGAAAGTCCCTGGTTCAAAGGCTTTGTGTATGGGAGCCCTAGTCCTAGCAGGGACTTTCTCTCCACTGGATCACCCAAGAGTAAAATCAGGAACAAGAAAACACCAAGTAGATATTCCACCTCCACCTCAGCAACTGGACGACACACAGTTATGGGAGTACAACTGGTTTTATTCCTGCCACACACGGCTTTTATACTTTGCCCCTAGCATGGGGTTTCTTAGTCACATTCACAGGGCTTTTCTTCCCAAGATCCTCTGTACCTGAGATATAGTTGCATGAGAAAAATCTACAACTCAATCATCTCTCAGGTACAGAAAAATCTACAATATTTTAAAACATCCAAAAATCCATTTTAATAACTTCAGAACCCCACGAATATCAATGAATAGCTTGGATCTGAGCGCACACTTTCCCAAAGTATCACTCAGATCCCTTCGGTGGTTCAGGAACGCAATTCGAATTAAGTTTTGATCAGTCAGCCTTGAGCTGATGCCCCAAAACAATTCCAGAGAAAACAAGGCAATGACATGGGGGTTTTCACACGATAAATTTATCCCCTGGCTGTTAGTATGCGAATGCTCCCCCTGTTCGGTAGCTTATGCCTTCCGAACGCTGTTCTCCTAACTGTTTGGGAAGTTGCATGGGGAGCGGTACCAGTTTCCCGGGCGTTCGTGGGGTTGCATATCCGAAATGAGTTCCACGCCGTCGATGACCATGTACCACTGCCCTCGTTTGGTAGACAAAATGGCCTCTAATTGTTTGAACACGTGTGTTCGGTTATACGAATGGCTGCCACACAGAGAAAGCACTTGAACTAATAACCAATTTGTGGTTAACAGCCAGGGGTGGTCGGTGATTATGAAGGTGCAAACAAGGGGCCACACAGCGAGGAGGTTCGCTAAACAAATGGGGCATACGGACAGCCGAACAAAAAGGGGAATAAAAGTATATTAGAGTTCTCCATTCTGCTACACTTTGTTCTTTAAGTATGGTGTTAGCCGGCATGGAACAGTCATCAATGGGTGCTTAGTGGCTGTTAAATCCCATATCTGTTCGAATTTAGAATAGCAAGGCTGAAAAGTTGAACACAATTACAGGAAGTGCTTGAAAAATAAAACAAATTCTGGGTAGAACATTAATTTTTATAGCATGAAACCTTCCTATCCATTATAATCAGCTTGTCAAGTCATTTATCCAAATCATTAATCAATGTATTGATCAAGGGAGAGTAATTTTCTTGGTTTAGTCCTTTAGGATCTGCTGTCAGGATTATATCTAAATAGTTTATAGAACTCTGTGGAACCCACAAGCGCAGTGTCCACAGTTGACATATTAATGGGCATAGCTGTCACTTTATCTAAACTGATCTTGTACCCAGAGATGTAGCTTATAGTGTTGAGGATCTCCAATAAGCAGTGAATTGATTCTACAAGGTTTGTAAGTAGTGAGTAGGATGCTGTCTGCGTAAGCAAAAACTTTGAATTACCGTATTTATCGGCGTATAACATGCACCGGCGTATAACACGCACCTCATTTTAAGAAGGAAATTCCAGGAAATTCCCCCCCCTCCCATAGTATTCCCCCCCTCATCCCATAGTGTTCCCCCCTTTCCATAGTATTCTCCCCCCCTCCCATAGTATTCTCCACCCCCTCCCATAGGGTTCCCCCCCATCCCATAGTGTTCCCCCCCCTTTCCATAGTATTCTCCCCCCATAGTATTCTCCACCCCCTCCCATAGTGTTCCCCCCCTCATCCCATAGTGTTCCCCCCTTTCCATAGGAACACTTTCAGTCCCGCCGGAAACCAGAACCTGAAATTGAAGTTCCAGTACCGCGGTGCGCGCTGAACACCTGCCCACGCTTCAAGACAGGTAAGTAAATATGGTATATCGGCGTATAACATGCACCCATCATTTTCCCCCTATTTTCAGGGAGAAAAAGTGCGTGTTATACGCCGATAAATACGGTATTCACTAGCTATCTCTATTCCCTGTATATCCATGCTATTTCTAATCAAATGGAGTATCGGCTCCAAGACCAGGATGAACAAAATAGGTGGCAGTGGGCACCCGTGTAGAGAACTGTTTCTTAATTAAAGTGGCTCCTGTCTTGCACCTGGAACTAAATTTTAGGCTCTGGGCACAGTTTATAAGGCCCTTACAGCCTTAAGAAAACTAGAGGAAAATCATGTCTTCCAATAATTGAAACAAGAAGGGCTACTGTACTGCTGCATTCAGAGAGAGAACCAGAGAAGGTGTTCTCGATCAGACCGACCACCAAATTAGGTCCAACCATCTTCTTCTGTTCTCATATTGGAGCTAAAAACCACCTTATCAGGGTGTATGATAGTCTGTGAAAAGTGGAGTCAACCTAGTAGCAAGTATCTTACCGAAAGTTTTCATATCAATTTATAAAAGAAATTGGTAGAAAATTAGCATCTATATACTATCTTTGGCATAACGACCATGTTATCTAAAAGCATATCCACTGTATGTTCTTTGCGTTCCATAAAATCTGCAAATACTGTCTCTAGATGGGGAAGCAATTACTCTCTGAAGACCATATAATAAATCCCATCAAACCCATGTAGACCAAATGCTTTTGGATGCCTTTATTGGACGTATAATAGAAAAATCTCTTGGATCTAATATTGTCTCTGGTTACCTCATCTAGGGCATTTTCTCTTATTAAATGCCTTAATGCCTGAAATTCCTTCAATTTACCCTAGGGTGGAATGTAACGGCTACCCAGGTAGTGAGAGGGTATCAGCCGTTGGAGACGTCCTTTTTCCCGGCAAGTTGCTGTATAGTAATGAAGCTGGTTATTCCCATCCACAAGATCCAAGAGGAGAGTCAGGTTCAGCTGTTAAAAAGTAAAGTAATAATGCAGTAAAAATCCCCTTCCAAGAACAAGACGAGGCTACGTTTTGAAGGGTCAAGAAGAACTACATTTTAATGACAGGGATTCTCCTTTTATGCGATTCTGCCCATGAAAGGGAGACACCTACATAATTAGGACAGTAACCAATTACAAACATGTTACATCCCACACATTTCCTCCCCTCAGATAAACAGTTAACATAATTATCACACACACATTTTTACCCGAGTTTTGGATGTACCCCAAATACTTGGGGTACATTCATAAATCCAGTATCCCCAGATAGCCCCAATCTGGGGGAACAACATACTTAAACATCCTCCCATTCGGTTAAGGGGTTCGGGAATTATGGGACTTTAAGGTTTTGACCGACGGCACAGGCACACTAGCCGAAAATAGTTCCATAAGTTTTGGCCTTGCGGTCGGTCCTCATTCGTGCAGTGAAAAGGCATGAAAATCCTGCCATCTGTGAGTTTCCTGATGGTCGCTACAATACCTGTATGGGGTATAGTCTTTCTACCGAACGGCAGCACGGTCGCTAGTTCCAGCACGAATTTACGGTGTTCTGGAGGTCTCAGCGGTGTTCGCCTACTCGAGTGTCTGATTTTGGTTCCAGACACTCGACGGCAAATCACCGCTGTTCGTGAACTAAGATGGCCACAAACACGTGTAAAAGTCCCGAAATGGCGGGCACCTAGTAACTGGAACAAAGAGTTTGTGCGTTTCATACGGATGGTAAAAGCCGACCTGGGAGGTAAAATACCACATAATTAAAAAGCAGGGTGGTCCGGTGTTCGGTAGTTTGTGTTCATTCTTATACATGCTGAATCCCTACCGTACGGATTGCATAAAATAGACGAAAGTGATTAAATGTCCCGAACTGTGTTAAAAGTAATCCACATGAACCAGGTAAGCACATTCCATTGTGGTTATAGTCTCTGTTAATGTGCATGTACCTGGTTAGTGGTTAAAGGGCCGGTTTAGCAATAAATGTTCCCAGGCAAAGGTAAGGTTCTGTTACAGGTGGGATTTAATTTCTGCTCCACTTTACAGAGAACTTTTGAAGGTTAAATAGACATGCAGCTTTACTTTTCTTTACGTGCTACTTTAATAAGAACCCCGCTCAGAACTATTGTATGTGCTGCCCAGGCTATAATTGGTGATATGTCAGGTGTTCAATTAGTGTGAAAGTAGTCTTGTATTTCTTGTCAGTGTTGTTCAGTTATCAGTTGATCTCCAAAGCTACAGGGGGTGACCTGGCAATAGCAAGGCAATAGCCATGTCAGTGTGATCCAACCAAGAGATCACATTAACCCTGGTGGTCATGATCCACTGCATACCAGGTTGATTGGGTAGAAAAAAGTTGATTCGGGAGTAGGATGATTGGGAGACGAAATAAAAAGTATAGTACACACCTCCTGGATGCTGTGCCCTCCATGATTCTAACAGTCTTGTAGTTTGTATGAAGTTGTGTAAAAGCTTATATTGTCCCTTGGATAGGGACCCGTGGGTATATCTGTTAAATAGAACACTGGATGGGTGAACTAGGAGGGAGCAGAAACTAGTACATAAGATCACTTTAAGTGCACACAGACCGATAGCAACCGCGTGGCTGTCGCCGGAGGGACTTGAGTTCCCAGGGGTGATATCTAGGATTAGAGAAAGTAAACTTATGGATGACCTGACAGCCATAGTAAGGGGGACGATGGCAGCATTCCAGAGACTATGGGAACCGTGGGACAATAGCTTAGTGGGGTTGGGAGGAGACTGAGGGCGACCTGACAGGGGAGTGGACAGCTAAGGGATGTTTGCCCCTCGCGGGATACAGATGTGGCTTGAGAAGGGGGAGTTGGTTCCGGGCTCCCTACCCCCCTCTCACCTTTTTTCTCCTTCTATACCCCTTCTTCTCTTTCACTATCTTTCTGCCTTTCGTCTTTTTCTTCCTTCCCTTGCTCTTCAAGGGACAAACTATTATCAGGCATGATCAAGCTGATGGAGAAAATGGAAGCCCATGGGCAATGGCAGTCTCAAGAGAATTTTGGGCTTCATGTGCGGCTTAGCGCCTGATCCAAAAAATAAAAATCCTCGGTGGGTAGCAAGTCTTAATGGGCCAAAGAATAGGCTTGTACAGTTTGATTTCTATTGCATATTGTTATCAAGTGTGAAGTACATGCTGACTTTTGCACAAGCCCAAATGTTATTGTTTATTTGCTATACCTGATGTGTGAAAAAAAAGAATAATAATAATAAAAAAGCTTATATTGTTCTCCCCTTCTACTGCTATGATTGACTGCTGGACACATCACCTTGTTAAAATCCCCCTAATAACTATGACTCCCCAGGGTACAGAAGTGACAAGGGTCTCCAATGCAAAACAGAAGACTCTGTCAGGTGTGTTGGGGGCATAAACGTTAATCAGATGATACATCGTACTATGTATAATCTACCCTTCGTCTCTTAGGTAACACTATCTCAACCTGTTATTTTTAAGGTCATAATCTTACTAGCTAGATTAGGAGCATGGTGTGGAACTGGTAGCAATATTTATTGAAGTATATGTGCACTATAGTTAGCATCTCACAAGCTCAGATTCAAAGCCCATGATCTATTCTATCACTGGTATGTTTTGCTATATGCCTCCAAATCACTCACACCCATATAGGAGAGAAGGAGGTAGAAGAAAAGGTGACATAGGGGTAGGAGAAAACAAAAAAATTAAAAGAAAGACACAAAACTGCTAACAAAAAACATTAATAGACAAAATGATCAGTCTTATCCAATACAAGATTGATCGGGGGTGATCTACCGCCTCACAGAGTAATTTCCTCTCGCAGGAAAGATACCCAGCCGCTGAGTGCCCCGCCGAAGACCCTGAGTACAAAATGCCCATCAGATAGTTACATAATATTACCCATTAAGAGCATATAAAAGTATAAAAGAAAAACATTCCATGTTGTAACTTGTGACAACTAGATCTACAATGCCCTGTTGTCCATTCCAGGAAATCAAACATTAACATGTAAGGAACTTTCCCTTTCACCACATATAGCCACACCGTGACTGCAGATAATAAAACTGAAGTGCAATGTGTCTATACTCCCATCTGATCAGAAACTATAATGACTTCCCTTCACCCCTGCAGCTAAAACAAATGATACTAAGTGAACCTAACGATAGGGAATTTGTATATAAACCCTATGTTACACCAAAGATTATACCTCTAATCCAGAAAAATCCAGCAAGAAATCTTATGAGTGCATATGATTTAAACATCAAAGCATTACACTATAAATTATATACTGCTTCATAAACCAAGTATAGTCTTTGAACTTTAGATCTTAGACATCAATGAGAATGAAGGCAACGTAAAATACCTTCATTGTCTTCATCAAATGCTAGATATTAATCAGTGTAATTGTATGATCCTATTATTATTTTTCTTCTTCCTTCTTGCTTTTTTTTATGTGTGAAAAACAATATCACAAAAGTGTAAAAGGGGAAACAATGAGATAGGGAATTAGATAACCTCACATTAGAGTGTGCCTTGGCTATTAGCAGGGCGGATGGGGGTGCTGCTGTAATCAATACACCTGACCAGTAGGGGAGACGAGGTATATACATCAATCAGTGGTGTATCCTGGTTTTGTGCTGCCCTAGGCAGGACAAAACTCAGGCGCCTCCCCTCCCCCCGCGCCACCCCCACCCAACCTTTCCCCCCGCCCCGCATTCTAAATACACACACACACACACACTCGCTAACAGAAACACACACACACTAACAGACACACTCACACTCACTAACAGACAAACACACTCACTCACTAGCAGACACAAACTAACATACACACACACTCACAGGCAAACACACACTAACAGACACACACACTAACAGACACAGACACACACTAACAGACACACACACACACACACACACACACACACACACACACACACTAACAGACACAAACACTAACAGACACACACACTGACACACACACACTAACAGACACACACACACACACACACACTAACAGACACAAACACTGACACACACACACACTAACAGACACAGACACACACTAACAGACACACACACTAACAGACACAGACACACACTCACCCACCCACATTAACCCTTTTTTTTAACACATTTTCTATTTTTTTTAACACATTTTTTTTAATTTATTTTTAACAATTTTTTTTTTAACACGTTTTTTTTACATTTATTTTTAACACTTTTTTTTAAAATTAATTTTTAACACATTTTTTTTTTAATTTAACACCCCCCCCAGCCTCCTTACCTTTGGGAATGCTGGGGAGGGGGGGTGTCTCTTCCTCCCTGGTGGTCCAGTGGCTGCTGGGTGATCGGGCGGCACTGCCTGGCGGGCGGCCGGCTGGCCGGCGAGGGAGCACTTCCCCTGAGCTGTCTGCTCAGCTTCCTCGCCAGCCTCAGAGTGAGGCTGGGAGCCGGAATATGACGTCATATTCCGGCTCCGCCTCCCAGCCTCACTCTGCGGCTGGCGAGGGAGCTGAGCAGACAGCTCAGGGGAAGTGCTCCCTCGCCGGCCAGCCGGCCGCCCGCCAGGCAGTGCCGCCCGATCGCCCAGCAGCCCGCCGGCATGTCTGTTAGCCGCAAGGCTAACAAGACATTTGCCTTGGGCATTTGGGGGCGGCTTTTTTTGCCGCCCCCTGGAAAATGCCGCCCAAGGCAAATGCCTTGTTTGCCTCGCGGCTAATACGCCCCTGACATCAATATGTTGAATGAACAGTTGTAAAAAGTATAGGCTCTAGGGAGATTAGGACAACATAATATACAAGACAATAGTATACATTATATACAAGACTATGGAACAAAAAAGTTTTCCGGGTTCTTTACTCCAAGTCATTGGAGGAACTGCCATGGAGAACAGCAGGTCATGCAACCTTAAGAACAGTGAACCGGGCGATGTAGGACGACTGAAGCTTCCATCCTCTTGTGAGGCCTGCTGCAACAATCTTGGGGCTGCAAGCATTTCTGCAGGAATGACATCAGGTCTTATGAGCAAAATCCTTTAATAGTTAGTGTTTGCGTTTGTGACCAAGTGGCTACTAAAAAAGACTGGACATACCCCATTTGCAATACCTTGGGTTGTCTACTATTGCAAATGGTATGCCATCATGGGGGTAATTTTCATTCCTGGACTACCATACGGTCTCAAAGGCCACTTAACCAATCTGGTGAATTTCAATCTGAAAAACTGAAACGCAAGCCTTATATAACAATTGTAAATAGAAAAAATTGTTGCTGGCAAAAAAAGGATATATATCGGACAACTTGGAGGTCTGTACCTGCAGAGCTCTACAGTGACGTGATGTATATCTAATGGGAGTGTATGGGGGAGAAATCAACTCCCTAATATCTTAGATGGTGCTCCTGCAAAGTGATCGCTTGACAATGTCTTTATTTGATCCTTTATAATTAGCAGGATATCACCAACTGAAAAGTCACCCATCAAGGGTTAACGGAAAAAATTCCCATAGAAACATTAGGACAGTATGAATAAAATAGGGGGAGAGGGTTAAAGCTACAAAGTTGCAGTAAAAATGCAAATACAAGTAACCCCTTAAGTACCCCTTAAGTAGCCCCTTGTGTATGGGTTATATACAGAAGGGAGATATGCGTTTGAGGGCTGGCAAGAAACTCCTCTAATGTCTATATAGAAGAGGAAAAAACTCTGCGCTAGTCCCTATTAATCTCCCAACACCTTCGAGGGTGTTCTAATCTATAACTCCATCTACAAGGAAAAAGTATAAACTGCCTAATGTGCCATCACATCAACTATGAGAACGGCACTGTGTAAAAGTGAGAAAAAATTAAATAAATAAATTGAACCTACAAGGGTCTAAGTACCCATAGTGAAAAAGTGTCCCTAAGTGAGCAAACAGTGTGAAAACAAAAAAGTGACGAGCTTTGGGCTTTGAGGGAGCAGTGTGGAGGAATGTGACAGTTTAACGGGCAGGGTGTGAGTGGGTGACAGTGAGGAGGAAGATGACAGTGTGGGGTGGCAGTGTGGAGGATGGTGACAGTGTGGGAGGGCAAGGTGTGTGGGACACAGTGTAGAGAGGGCAGGGTGTGCGACAGCATGAGTGGGCAGTGTGTATGATAGTGTAGGGTGGAAGGGTGTGTGACCGTGTGGGTGGCAAAGTGTGTGGAAGACAGTGTGGGGGAGCAGGGTGTGTGGCAGTGGGGGGGGGGCAGTGTGTGTGACAGTGTGGGGAGCAGTGTGTGTGACAGTGGAGGGGGCAGTGTGTGTGACAGTGGGGGGCATATTGTGTGAGAAACTGTGTGGGGGCAGAGTGTGTGAGAGACAGTGTAGAGGGCATTGTTTGGGACAAAGTGTGTGGGAGTCAGATTGGGGGGCAGGGTGTATGGGAGGCAGTGTGTATGACAGTGTGGGGTGCAGGGTGTGGGGGAGTCAGTGTGGGGGCAGTGTGTGTGAGAGTGATTGAGTCAGTGGAGGAGACAGAATGTGTGGGGTGCAGTGTGGGGGTCTGGGTATGTGGTGGTCATTGTGGGGGTCAGGGTATGTGGTGGTCAATGTGGGGGACAGTTTCTGTGGTGGTCAGTGTGGGGGGCAGTGTATGTGGTGGTCAGTGTGGGGGCAGTGTATGTGGTGGTCAGTGTGGGGGCAGGGTATGTGGTTGTCAGTGTGGGGGGCAGTGTATGTGGTTGTCAGTGTGGTCGTCAGTGTGGGGGCAGTGTATGCGGTGGTCAGTGTTGGGTGTAGGGTATGTGGTTGTCAGTGTGGTGGTCTGTGTGGGGGCAGTGTATGTGGTGGTCAGTGTGGGGGTCAGTGTATGTGGGGGTCATCAGTGTGGGGGCAGTGTATGTAGTGGTTATTAGTGTGGGGGGCAGTGTATGTGGTGGTCAGGGTATGTGGTGGTCAGGGTATGTGGTGGTCAGGGTATGTGGTGGTCAGCATATGTGGTGGTCAGTGTATGTGGGGGGCAGGGCATGTGGTGGTCAGTGTGGGGGCAGTGTATGTGGGGGCAGGCAATGTGGGTGGCAGGGCAATGTGGGTGCAGTGTATGTGGTGGGCAGGGCAGTGTGGGGGGCAGAGTATATGACTGGCATGGCAGTGTATGTGGGTGGCAGGGCAGTGTTGGATGCAGGGTATGTGGGGGGCAGGACAGTGTTGGTGGTAGGGTATGTAGGGGCAGGGTATGTGGGTGGCCGGGCAGTGTTGGGGACAGGGCAGTGTTGGGGACAGGGCAGTGGGGGGTGGGAGGGCAGTGTTGGGGCAGTGGGGGTGGGAAGGCATTGTTGGGGACAGCGCAGTGTCCACACAATTAAATACCTTGTTTTTTAAATATGGTTGTCAATGAGGGGGAGAGTTTCTGTGGTGGTCAGTGTGGGGGGCAGTGTCTGTGGTGGTCAGTGTGGGGGGCAGTGTATGTGGTGGTCAGTGTGGGGGCAGTGTATGTGGTTGACAGTGTGTGGGGCAGGGTATGTGGTTGTCAGTGTGGTCGTCAGTGTGGGGGGCAGTGTATGTGGTTGTCAGTGTGGTGGTCAGTGTGGGGGCAGTGTATGCGGTGGTCAGTGTTGGGTGTAGGGTATGTGGTTGTCAGTGTGGTGGTCAGTGTGGGGGGCAGTGTATGTGGGGGTCATCAGTGTGGGGGGGGCAGTGTTTGTAGTGGTCATTAGTGTGGTAGGCAGTGTATGTGGTGGTCAGGGTATGTGGTGGTCAGTGTATGGCGAGGGCCCTATTTAGCCTTGTACTGCAGAGAGCCCCAGATGGAATTCTTTCCCCAAGTAAGTGGGTTAATCTCATAAGAGCAGACATTAGGCTGTTAGAGTAGGACCTGCCAAAGATGGGGTACATTGACGTTGTGGCAGGCTTATGCAATGTATGATCATATAAAGTAACTAAACCCCCATTATTTTTGCCTAGATTAGGTGTTTTAAAAAAAAACAAAAACAAATAAAATCTTTCAACATTGAAGTTGCTGTTTAGTGGATAGGTGAGTGCGCTGGATCTTGTGTATTGTATAATTTGGCCCCCAGCAGAACCCCCATTTATGCATGTTCAGGTGAGTGCAGCCACACCCCTTGTTTTATATATATATATATATATATATATATATATTTGGGAGTCTAGCCAACTCCTTGGTTTTGCACCCCTCCCTGTCACAGGTGCCTCATCCCAGGGCCCCATTTAGCCTTGTACTGCAGAGAGCCCCAGATGGAATATTTTCCCCAAGTAAGTGGGTTAATCTCATAAGAGCAGACATTAGGCTGTTAGAGTAGGACCTGCCAAAGATGGGGTACATTGACGTTGTGGCAGGCTTATGCAATGTATGATCATATAAAGTAACTAAACCCCCATTATTTTTGCCTACATTGGGTGTTTAAAAAAATAAATAAAATAAAAATCTTTCAACATTGAAGTTGCTGTTTAGTGGATAGGTGAGTGTGCTGGATCTTGTGTAATATATATATATATATATATATATATACACAAGAAAAAAATACCGGCACTCCTGGGATTTTCAAATACAATCTTCTTTATTCAGAGAAACCACATCAACGTTTCAGCTCCAGTCAGGAGCTTTCATCAGGACACTCCTGATGAAAGCTCCTGACTGGAGCTGAAACTGGAGCTGAAACGTTGAAACGTTGATGTGGTTTCTCTGAATAAAGAAGATTGTATTTGAAAATCCCAGGAGTGACAGTATTTTTTTCTTGTATATTACTCAGCCACCAGAGCACCGGGTATTCTAATTGTTTTAAGGTTGGAGTGCAGGAGCCAAGATTGTTTATATATATATATATATATATATATATATATATATATATATATATATATATATATGTGTGTGTGTAAGAAAAAACAGGGTATATAGGCGCTCGCTATAACGTGATAGATCAGTGAGGGCTGCTGTATACAATACAAGGATTCCCAAACCTTGTGTGTTAGTGAAACAGAGAATATAAAATATGGCGTATACTGCGCCCAAAGGTAATACGTACATACCTCTGAGAGGGAGAGTTGGTAAGTACCTCGAAGTAATAAAACAGAGAAAAAAATAATAGTGCAATACAGTATATTAAAGTGCAAATATTTGTGCTGGATAACTGTAGGAAAACCACTCACATAGGGTAGCTTTGTTCAGCGTGGACGGTATAATCCCCGTCTAAGGATACAGGATGGTAGAGATGGTATTGGTCCTCCAGATGCAAATGTAAATAAAAGAGAGAAGCACTCTGATAGTGTAGTAAGTACTATAAACCAGGGTAATAGAATAAAGTATTGTACTTACAATTTGTAGAGCAAGACCTGCTCTAGTAATCACAGCATGGGTGGTACTATCCACACCTAAGGATATGGTGGCACCAGGTAGTCAACAGGACATAAAATGCAGGTAAAATAATAAAGGTTCAGGTGAGTGCAGCCACACCCCCTTGTTATATATATAGAGAGAGAGATGGTATTGGTCCTCCAGATGCAAATGTAAATAAAAGAGAGAAGCACTCTGATAGTGTAGTAAGTACTATAAACCAGGGTAATAGAATAAAGTATTGTACTTACAATTTGTAGAGCAAGACCTGCTCTAGTAATCACATCATGGGTGGTACTATCCACACCTAAGGATATGGTGGCACCAGGTAGTCAACAGGACATAAAATGCATATATATATATACAAATTGTAAGTACAGTACTTTATTCTATTACCCTGGTTTATAGTACTTACTACACTATCAGAGTGCTTCTCTCTTTTATTTACATTTGCATCTGGAGGACCAATACCATCTCTACCATCCTGTATCCTATATATATATATCCTATATATATATTTGGGAGTCTAGCCAACTCCTTGGTTTTGCACCCCTCCCTGTCACAGGTGCCTCATCTCAGGGCCCTATTTAGCCTTGTACTGCTAAGTAGAATAAAATAGTAGAATGGCTAAGTAGAATAAAATAGACTATTTATTGTATAAATATAGCATATAAAAGTATAGGTACAAATGTCCAAAAAAGAATGTCCCACTTAACGCGTTTCGCCTCTCCAGAGGCTTTATCAAAAGTGTGGGGTGGTTCCTCAATGTCCTGTATAAATATGTGAGAGTTGATTGTAGAACGCTACCTGGTGGATACTTCTTCCGGTTCCGTAATGCATACCGGAAGTGATGTGGCAAAAAGGGAGGCGGTCGGCAAGTTCCGGCCGCGATGTGCGTACCACCGTGGACCGCACGCGTCATAACCGGAAGTGACGCGACGCGGCCTGAAACTCGGCGGTCATGTGTCTTCTGCTTGGAACGCACGCATCATCAAAAATGGCGTGCGTTGCGTTCCAAGCATAGATGACCTATATACACCATAAATGGGGATGAAAGGAGTAGCAGAAAAGGGAGAGAGCACAGTATAAATAAACAAAAGTATGCATACATACAAAATATGAGTAATATGAACATAATATAAGAAACATAATCGAAAACATCAAAGTGTAAATACAATTGCCATAGAGACATATCTAAAACACCAATTTGGATATAAAACTCATATAATTTGATAAACAATAGATATCAAAGTATTAGAGTAATATTTAAATATTATTATATGTCTGAATATATTGACATTATGCTACAGCCTTATGTTGTCAAAACCAAGTCCTATTTGAAAGACACGATCGACCTTCGTAAAAAATTAAGAAGCGATAACATGGCAAGAAGATTTTACACTAATGACTTGTGACGTCAAGTCGCTATATACCATCATTCAACATGACAAAGGATGTAATGCAGTGAGGACAATATTGGAAAGGGATAATTCTATGCCCCAAGATCAGATAGATTTCGTAATAGAAGGGATAGACTTGATCTTGAAAAACAATTTCTTTTGGTTCAAGGACAGGTTTTACCTACAAAATACTGGTACAGCCATGGGCACCAAGTTTGCACCCAGTTTTGCCAACCTCTATATTGATTGGGAAAATCGTATGGTCTGGAGTGGGCATAGCTGGGTGGACAGCCTGGTAGCCTATGTGAGATATATCGATGATCTCCTCTTTATATGGAGGGGTCCTGTCTCCTCCACACAGGAGTTTATATCTTTCCTAAATACCAATAATGAGGGCATCATTCTAACAGCAAACATTAGTACTACAACAGTGACCTACCTTGATCTCGACATATATATCAAAGACAACAAAATACACACTAAGACACACTTTAAAGATGTACATGTCAATAATTATATAAAGACCAACAGTTGCCATAATTAAGTATGGTTGGACAGCCAAATGCTGAGACAATTTTTAATAAACAGGCATATGATCTAAAGAAAAGATTTATACAAAAAGGGTATAGCAACATTAAAATAGAAGATACGATTAAGGAGACTTTAATTTTAAATAGGAAAGAATTGGTGCATAAAAAGAAGAAAAACGCAAAACAAGATTTTATATTACCTATTGTAATGGATTTTAATGATAAAAACAAACAACTCAGGTACATTTTAAACAAGCACTGGCACCTTTTAAAAGAAGATGAGGTATTAGGCAAAATTATACCTGATTATACCTGATAAACCAAAGATAATCTTTAGAGGTGCCCCCAATTTAAAGATGCATATTACAAAACATTTTACAAAAACTGACACAAAAAAAACAGATAATTTCATGGCGACAAAAAAAGGCTTCTTTAAATGCAACTGCTGTATAGCATGCAGGAAGACTAAACCAACACCCAAAGTAACATCAAAAATATTATTACGTGCAACAACAAAAACGTCATTTACCTATTAGATATAATATATCGGCAGAACTATTAGACCTCTTAAAGTTAGAAAAGCAGAGCATTGCAGAAACATAGAAAAGGGCTTCGCCAACCACGCTGTCTCTTCTCACTTTTGCACACATGAGAATAATCCTAAATTACTTACGTTCACGGGTATTGCAATTGTTAATAAACACTGGAGAGGTGGCGATATTATCAAACAGATTGGAAAGACTGAGATGAAATCGGTATATTACCTAGATACCCTACATCCCAAAGGTCTAAATATTGAATTCGATTTATATAATAATTTTTTATAATTTCTTTTTAATAATTTTTTATCATATTAATTTTTTATTATATATATTTTGTATCATAGATTCCCCCTTTTTTATTTTAGCCCTAACCCATCTTCTCATCCGCATTTTTATATATATATTTATGGGTAAGCCTTTCCCTCTTTGTATAATATATCTCCCCCTCTCCTACTATATTATACTTATTTGTATCGTATATTTGCTGCTATGTCGTCCCTATGTTGGTACTACTACTATTGCCATAATCATTTAGGATTGTATATATTCAAATATTTAAATATTACTCTAATACTTTGATATCTATTGTTTATCAAATTATATGATTTTTATATCCAAATTGGTGTTTTAGATATGTCTCTATGGCAATTGTATTTACACTTTGATGTTTTCGATTATGTTTCTTATATTATGTTCATATTACTCATATTTTGTATGTATGCATACTTTTGTTTATTTATACTGTGCTCTCTCCCTTTTCTGCTACTCCTTTCATCCCCATCTATGTTGACCTTGTAACATTCCAAAACATCATAAAACCTGTAGATGGGGGTATTGTTATATCGAGAGAGACTTCACTGAACACAAATATGAGTGTTTAAAACAGTAAAACTTATCACGACGATGAAATCACCAGTAAAAGTTCAGTTTTTGTGAGAAAAATAACACAAAGAAATGACTACCCAAAAGTTTGACAAAGACTGGTGGTAGAATTAGTTCATGAAAAGTGTTAAAATACCACCATTTGAAATACCCTAGGGTGTCTACTTTTCAAAAATATATGGTTTAATGGGGGTAAATTACAATGTCTGGCTTAAAAAATGTCCCAAATAGGTTCAGGATGACCAGCTGTAAAAAGCTCCAAGCTGGAAAACTGGAATGCGCACCCTCCAAATAAGGTATTTTAGCCCTCAGAGAACACAATACACCTATACATGGGGGTATCACTGTACTCAGGAGATGTTTCTTAACACATATTGGGGTGTTCTTTGGCAGTAACCCTTAATTTTCTCCGTACATGTATTCTTAAATTGCTATGTGTGTCGAAAAAATCACCAATTAATATTATTTTTTTATTTGGCATAGATTGGTGGTAAATGGTTGCATGAAAAGAGTCAAAATACCCCAAGTTTAATACCTTAGGTTGTCTTCTTTAAAAAATATATAAATGGGAAGGGTTATTCAGGGATTCCTGACAGAAAATAAAAAATGGTTTGGAAATAGCAAAGTGCTACTTGTACTTATAGCCCTATAACTTTCCAAAAAGAGCTTAGAACATGTTAACATTGGGCATTTCTAAACTCAGGGCAAAATTTAGAATCTATTTAGCATAGCTGTTTTTTGGCGGTTGTAGATGCGTAACATATTTTGGGGGTCAAAGTAAGAAAAAGTGTTTTGTTTTTTTTAAATTCATCACATTTTATAAAAAATGATGTAGTAAATTATATGATATGATGAAAATAATGGTATCTTTAGAAAGACCATTTAATGGCAGGAAAACTGTATATAATATGTGTGGGTACAGTACATGAGTAAGAGGAAAATTACAGCTAAACACAAACATCGCAGAAATGTAAAAAGAGCCTTGGTCTTTTACGGTAAGAAAATTGAAAAACGCTCTGGTCACTAAGGGGTTAAGGAACCAAGCACAACAATGTGTTTGTCAATAAGGTGTTTCCATCAAAACACAACATTATTTAAAGCTATACAGCTATTCACACTAGCTCTTGTAAGAGCTTCTTCACTTGGAACACAACTGGATGCTGAGAATCCTCCTCACTGATCGGGGAAAAGGACACCCTCCAGCGGTTGAAACCCCTCTGCTACACGGGGTAACCGCTACATGCATCTCTAAGAGGAAAGTTCAGTGTCTTAATGCAGAGGGTGGAGACAGTGTTTACTGCAAAAAGCCTGAAGGGAATGATTCTACTCACCAGAACAAAAACAATAAGCTGCAGTTGTTCTGATGACTATAGTGTCCCATTAATCAAAAAATTCCACGAGTCCATGAAAACTAATGTAGATTAAAAAAAGACTCATGTACTTAATTTTGAGCCTTACAAAGATATTGCTGATGTCTGCTGTTTAACCAAAAAAAAAGTGAAAAAAATATTTTAAAGCAATTTCCAATTTTGACACAAAATTGGAAAATATACTTTTTATGCCAAACACTGCAGTCAAATTTCTCCTTGGATCAACAAGCTTCTAGCCTACATATTAACTATAAAATACAGATTGTATATTCTTGAATGTTATGTTTTTTTCCAGAATTAGTACAGAATGTTGTATAAATATCTGTACAGAATCTTATGAGAACTAAGAAATCTACATAGGCTCTGAAAAAGTGGGAACCTTTTTGGGGTCCATCATAAGTAGCATAGAATCCAGGCGCTTCCTAATGATTTGATGGATTTTGAAGAGCCATGCAACTGCTTTCTAGATAACCTTGGAGTTTTGGCACCCTTATTCTTATTTATTTATTATTATTTTTTCGGCTGTAACCCACTAAGCTTTAGAAGGGTTAACAAAATTGTTTCGAAATTCAAAATTTAGTAGAGAGACCCCTGTCTTTGACAACCCTAAAACATTATGTCAGAGCTTATCACTATTCTACAACAATCTTTTATAAAACAACCATTATGTGCATACTGTATGGAAGAACTAATTTATTTTCCAAGCCAAAGCACCTGTCATTGAAATGATCTCATTTGAAAACAAACTCACTAGGTCTGCTGCCTTGCTGTGTGTTCCTGCTCAGAAATATTTGTAGTCTTTCACTTCTGACCTTCCCAGCTTAGGTCTCCCATTAGTGACCGTAACTGTGAACAATCTGCTGACAACCCAACTGTGAGATTCTTTATTGCCATTTTGCAAACATATGACAACTCAAGCAGTCTGTTAAAACCACTGTTTTACTAACCAGGAAACATTATAAATAAAATGCAGAAACAGCAAAGATAAGATTGGAAAATATTGAATATAATGGGATGAAAGGGAATGTTTTATACATTTATAAGGTCTCTATATGAAAATAATGATTTTATTTGTTTGGAATGTTTCGATCTATTCAGCGGTGCTGTCAATTGTTTTTTCTTTCAACTTCTCGTGTTCTAGGAAGAATATTACAGATGAAGGAAGATAACATTTTATTAGAGAAAGGAACAAAACAAGCAAGTACACATTCTAAAGACCAATATACCGCAGAACATACAAACCACTTAAAAATGTACGTTTTAAGTAAAAACTTTACATTGTTGAGCACACATTTTGTACAGCTCTATTAATTTCCTTTAATTATGCTTCCGTTAAGGTAATAAAATATGGATCAAACAGAGTCTATAACATGAGTAACTAAGCAAAAGGCATATAGGGGGGAGGGGTGGGTGGAAAACACATCTAGGGTCCATAAGATCTCAGTATTTACATAAGACAAATTGCGAGAGTAACCCCCTCCACCCTCCCTACCAACCTCCCTACCTTAAAAGAGTATTTCATAAATAAAGATTGAATCTTTGTAAAATATATGATATCACATTTTGACTCATTTCAAAGAAATTCCAACCAAGTCAAGAGATATACAGAGAAAAAGAAGAGACTACTTTGTCTCTATAAATTTCCTCCGCCTGACTTTCACCAGTGACAGCTGCATTGAATTGGTTTTTTCTATGGAGGGTCTCGCAGGATCCTCCATAAACCTCAGTGCTGTACATGAGAGCAGTGACGCCGGCTCTGAAGCTCCAGCAGCTGAAGAGAAGCAGACCGGGGAAGATGGAGGTGTCTGCGAGGGACAGGTTCAGGTAAGTAAATCTAAATCGTCCAACTCGTCTTGTGCATAAACCTATTGTATGGCGCTGCAGAATTTGTTGGCACTTCATAAATAATAATAATAATTTGGTTGCATTGGAATGTTATAGAAAGTCTGGACTGGGTTTGCAAGAGGGTAAGAGGGCTTGCAAAAGCAGCAGGCAAGAGACCCTCAGGTTTTGCAAGCCATTTTTAGAAAAACAAAAATTTTATTTGAGGTATATCTGCTAAACCAGTTAAATCACTGTTTAGCACAGGGGTTCTCAACCCAGTTCTCAAGGACCCCTTACCAGTCCAGGATTTAGGGATTACCTGGGTGTGTCTAAGTTGTTTAGAAAAAGAAAAGAAAAAAAAAACACTCTGAAAAGAAAAAACACACCCAGGTAATCCCTAAATCCTGGACTGGTAGGGGTCCTTGAGAACTGGGTTTAGAACCCCTGTGCTAAACAGTGATTTTAATGTTTTTGTATTTGGGTAGTGTTGTGTCCCTATAAAGATGAATACAATGTTAAAAATGTGTTACAACCCCCCCCCCCCCCATTTTTCACAATTTTGCTTATAATCATTTTTATACATCAAGTACAACTAAAGAAAAATAATTCAAAACAGATTCACATATTAATCATGATTATTAAATGCTGCATATGTCTAGGACTTACATCAATTTTTGGTAGTTAATGCTAATCCTGTACACCCCCTACCCCTAACCCTATGCTTACACTTACTGTAACCAAACTGAACTTTTACCCTTACCTTAATCCTACTCCATCTCTAACTTTAAAACTGCATTAACCGTAACCCAGCATTAGCCCTCATGTAACTCTAGCACTAACCCTATACTAACCCTACCCCTCCACCAAAGGGCTCCTCTGCTACATCAGCAGAGGGATTTCTCAGCTAAAACAGTAGAGAATGGTCTGTGCGAGCACCATCTGCTTATTGTTTGCTACACGAGAGGGAGATCTCCTTCTAATGCTGCAGCCCTCACACGCTGATGACAATTAATAGCGAACTCAAGGAACTGAATTACCAAATTTATTTTAACTACATTTAGAGCAGCAAATTATATATTGTAGCATATTTAGGAAGGTAAATGAAAAAAGAGGTGCCATATTTTTCTTCTTTGTAATCACATTCCATATATAGGTTAACAATAATCAGTAGTAGAGTACTCCACACATTAATTGGAGAATAATACACAGAACAGTTGACATGATCTCCTTTAGCAAAATAAACATTATCACCTTGAAATATTGAGTAGATGTATGAGATGCAGCCTAGCCTTTTAGCACTTGAAGAAATCATTGTACGCCAGGAGGATATTAGGTCAGAGATCAAAAACTGGGTGCTGTGTCTTGATGGAAGACATCTAGTTGTGATGTAAGTATGAGGCATGGACACTAAACTGTGATGTAAAAAGAATCTTTGCATACATTAGGATCTGTTACTGTCTTAAATCATTTGTTTCCCGGGAAGGAAATAATGTCTTCTGCTCTCTGTTATTTCAGGTTGTTGGAAGGTGACCTCCCACTGTGTTGCTTTTCTTGTATCCGCCATCAGTAGCAGCTTGAACTGACCTCATCTTGTCATTGCAGTGATTAACAGCTACCACATGAATCCTTTTATTTGACAAGCAGGTTGCAGACAGCCTTTGTTTATATGTATGGGGATATGACGGCTACTTACTATGTGCTAGTACTAATGATTCTGTAATATTGTACCTTTGGTTGTGTTTAAAAAACAAATTTCGAGTTTATGATAAAAACATACTGTTAGTAAATCCCGCCAAGGAAAAATAACATAAAAGTAAACTTTGTACGTTGGATACAGTCATTGGATTTTAAAACAATTTGCATTCTTTTTAGAGTAAGTAAAATGATTTGAGGATGGTTGCCATATATTTCATATCTCTGATAGGTGGGTTCAGCTATTACTTGTGCAACCATTACTTGCCAATGATACCAATGGTACTAACGCCGAGCTCTCGTAGTAGAATGGCCCCTTTAGGCCTAACTCCAATACTTTCAAAGTGGCACCATCATAGGGAGAACCTTTTGAACAATTCAGTTCTTCAAGTGTATGTCCTCCTAAAAAGCCACAGTGAATAGTAAATTATGTTGTTGCGAAGTAGAAATCTTTTAGTCATGAAATGGAATGCTGCACAGGAAGGTAATACATATCATATAAAAATTGCCTACCTCAAATTCATTAATCCCTGAAAAGTCACAAACTCACAGTTTAAGTATCAGCAATACAATATGTTAGATCTTCATAAAATTGTTTTTTTAATGCCTGGTCAGCCACACACAATACTATTAGCTCCAGGTGCTATGAATCATAATCTGGAGTGGTGTAAGTCCTAATACTCATCATTTTGTAAAGATCTAAGTAGGATAACTTCTTGATTCATTATACTTGCCTTGTTTGCAAGCACTACTAGAAAAAACACTAGATTTGTGTCGAAAATTTGGCTCAGGCAAAAAAAATAATAAATAATTATGAAAATAGAACATCGACCATATGTCGGTTTGCCTCGGCAGAATTTTGTAACCACGATTCCTAATAGGAAACAGTAAGCTGGACCAATGCATTTTTTGAACTCTATGCAAGGTCCTTCTGCACTGAGTGTAGAGCAAGCGCCTCTAATTACACTTTTTCAGTTCCCTGGTGTCAAGACAGAGGGATAGAACCATCAAATCAGGACTGTCCAACCAAATAAGAACTGTTGAGAGACCTGCAAAGACGGATTAAGGTTGCCCAGAGCCACAGGCAGGGTGGCAAATTGGGGCACCATAACAGAAGTGTGAATGGTATGTGTGTTGACATTGTTGTGTGTAAGAATGTGCATTGGTGTGTTTTGTGGATGACGATTGTGTGTGTGGAGGAAGGTGAGAGCTGTGTGGTTGACTATTGTGTGTGGTGGCTGAATTGTGTGTGTGCAGTGGAGTCTAATTGTTTTGTGTGTATGTTTGCCCCTTCTCCTACTTATATTTCCTGTTGGTCCAGTGGAGGATAATCTGGATCCCAGGTGGTCTGGTGTGGGAGCTCCATCGTGTAAACCATTATAAACACACAGGCAGGCTGGTTATGTTTAGGGATGTGCATGGGTAAAATTTTGGCTCGGCACTTCCGAAATTTGGGACTTCGGCAATTCGGGACTTCGGCACTTCGGTTCGGCACTTCTGAAATTTGGCGCTTCTGCTATTCGGCAATTCGGCACTTAGGTTCGGCACTTCCAAAATTTGGGACTTTGGCAATTCCCTAACCCCTAATCTTACCTCTAACCCTAAACCCTAATCCTACCCTAACCCTACCCCTAACCCTCATGCTGTATGTCTAAGCCAGCCTGAAGCACTCAGTATGTTTTGGATATTGGGCGTTTGTGGTCCCTCCCTGGTCCACATAGAAGTTCAAAAGGAGTTTTGTCTCTAGGTTGCCATAATGGTATTACCGATTCGTGTATGAAGTTTCTTAATTGTGCCATACCCATAGTGTTTAGTAAGGTCATACGTCTGTTTGGTCTATGAAATTACTTGACTCTAGGGGGGTCGTTACCTGTCAAGACTTTATGTATATGACTTTATGGTCTGGGTCCCCTGTCAGTCGTGACCGGATAGTGCTGCCCTGTCCATTCTGAAAGTAAGGTTTGCTTGCCAGAGGGAAGAACAGAGATATCCCAGGGGCTAGTTTCCATGTGTTTTTGTGTCTTCTCCAAATTTGGAGCGTATTTCAGAGCGTCTATGGCTCTCCATTCTTTTATTCTTGTGAGCAAGACTGCCACATAGTATCTATATAAGTGCAGCAGGCCCCCCCTTACTAATAGTTGCAGTCAGGGTGTCGTAGGCTAGGTGTGGCACCTTATTTTCCCAAATATAGGTCATGAAAGGTGTGCGAAAGAATAATCCTGGTACAGGGATTGGGAGGGCCTGAAACAAATACAGCAATCTGGGCAGGATCATCAGCTTTGATATATTAACCCGTCCCATTAACAAGAAATAGGGCAAGTCACATTTTTTTTTTTAATATTCTTTATTTTGTTTGTGGATTTGCTCATAGCGTACGTGGTACAGTTTACATTCCGTCCACTTTTTGTTGTAAGGTAAATAAGGTAAATACAGTAAATAAGTAAACATAACATACAGAGATAGCTCTGTATGTTATTTCTGGGAGTCTGTTTTTTCTGTTCTGCGGTAAGTGAGGCCTGCTCAGCCTGGAGGTGTGTGGATGTCTCCTCTGTGGCTTTAATACCCCCGGTGAGCGTGAGCATGTCCTCTCGCAGGATCGCTAAATCTGCCTGGAATATTTTGCGTATGTCCCGGAGCAGTGTTTTTATGTCACCCGTTATAGCTGGGATGTTGTTCTCCTCGTCGGAGGATTCGTTATGTAGGCCCCCGGCTGGGGTGATCTCATCTAGCGTGTCCAGAGAG
Organism: Pelobates fuscus; assembly: GCF_036172605.1. Classification (NCBI taxonomy): domain Eukaryota; kingdom Metazoa; phylum Chordata; class Amphibia; order Anura; family Pelobatidae; genus Pelobates; species Pelobates fuscus. Next base: position 227,820,556 of record NC_086322.1, read on the forward strand.
GGTTCCTCATCGGACGACAAGATCCCTGTTTGCTGGTCCGCCATCTTGGGCACCTTGCACTGGGGGCCTCCCTGCAGATAATCGCCGATATTACGGGAACCTGAAGCCAGGGCTGTTTTGTTCTTCTTGGCCCGTTTCCCCATTGTGTTGTGGGGGTGTATAGTCGTTAAACCGGTGGTGTAACACCCGGTTCGCTGCGGTTATTGGGCTTAGTAGCACGGAGCTTCAGCTCTGCACGTCTGCTTGGTTTGCTGGTCGGCTCCGCCCCCCAAGTCAAATTTTTAAGGTCCCTTTTCATGCCTTCTATGAGAGGGGTGTAATTCAGTTATAAGCCGTACAAGGATTTTTTCTTGTGTATGGCTGTCCATTCTTTTATTCTCGTGAGCAAGACTGCCACATAGTATCTATATAAGTGCAGTATTATTATTATTATTATTCTTTTATTATTTATATAGCACCAACAAATTCCGTAGCGCAGTACAATGGGTGGACTAACAGACACATAATTGAGATCAGACCACTGGACGTACAGGAACAGAGGGGGTTGAGGGCCCTGCTCGATGAGCTTACATGCTAGAGGGAGTGGGGTATAGTGACACAAAGGGTTAAAGTAGGGGAATTAAATAGTTTGTTAGAGAAGGGTTTATTGAGTGCTTGGTAGGTCATTTTTGACAGTTGCAGGAAAGGAGTCATGGGGTGGGGGATGAGAAACCTGCTGACAGTTTAATTGATACGCTTTAATGAAGAAGTGAAAGTCTGATTGAGGAGGGAAGGGAGTTCCAGAGAATAGGTGCAGCCCTGGAGAAGTCTTGAAGGCGAGCATCAGAGGTGGGGATCCGGGCAGAGGATAGGCGTAGGTCTTGGGCTAAGCGCAGGGGTCTCGATGGGACATACTTATGTATGAGGGAGGATAGGTATGTTGGAGCAGCATTATGTAGGGATTTGTAAGCAAGCGCCAGAATTGTGAATTGGGCCCTATATCTAACTGGAAGCCAATGCAGGGACTGACAGAGCGTGGAGGCGTGGGAGGTGCGACCGGACAGGAAAATAAGCCACGCAGACGCATTCATTATAGATTGCAGCAGTGCAAGCTGGGAACATATAAGACCAGTAAGAAGGGGATTGCAGTAGTCGAAGCGAGAGAGAACAACAGCATGAACCAGTATCTTAGTCGCGTCCGGCGTTAGATATGGGTGGATGCGCGCTATGTTCTTGAGTTGGAAGCAACAGGATTTGACTATCGATTGGACATGGGGAGTAAAAGAGAGGTCAGAATCAAAAAGAACCCCTGGGCAGCGAGCCTGCGAGGTAGAGGTGATAGTAGCGCCGTTGACTTGGATGGAGACAGACACAGGCGTAGCAGCACTTGAGGGAGGAAAAACTAGAAGTTCTGTTTTGGACAGGTTGAGTTTAAGGAAGTGAGCAGCCATCCAGTTGGAAATAGCAGAGAGGCAGTCAGAAACACGAGTCAAGGTGGGCGGAGAGAGATATGGGGAGGACAGGTAGATTTGCGTGTCATCTGCATATAAATGATATTGGAAGCCAAAGGAGCTGATGAGTTTACCAAGCGAGGCAGTATAGATAGAGAACAGTAGGGGGCTGAGGACAGAGCCTTGGGGGACGCCGACAGAGAGGGGTTGGGGAGAAGAGGTAGAACCAGAGAAAGAAACACTGAAAGAGCGCTGGGAGAGGTAGGAGGAGCACCAGGAGAGAGCAGTATCCCGTAGACCAAAGTTATGAAGAATGTGAAGAAGCTGTTGATGATCAACAGTGTCAAAGGTGGCAGAAAGATCAAGGAGGATTAGGATAGAGTATTGGCCGTGAGATTTAGCAGCAATTAAATTGTTGGATACTTTGGTCACAGCAGTTTCGACTGAGTGACCAGCGCGGAATCTAGACTGAAGGGGGTCAAGCAGAGAGGTGGATTCGAGAAAGTCCGTCAATCTGGCGTACACAACTCTCTCGAGGATCTTGGAGGCAGATGGCAGTAGCGAGATAGGGCGGTAGTTGGATGGGGAGTTGGGATCAAGGTTGGGCTTTTCCAGAATCGGGGTTACGGTTGCATGTTTGAAGGGTGAGGGAAATGTGCCAGAGGAAAGGGAGAGATTGAAAATGTTAGCTAGAAGAAGAGCAAGAGAGGGAGACAAAGTGCGGATGAGATGCGAGGGAATAGGATCGAGGGAGCAGGTGGTGGGGCGGGAGGACAGGAGCAGAGCAGAAACCTCTTGTGCTGTAGCAGGTGCAAATAAGCATAGGATGGCAGGGGGAGTGGGGTTGGGTGATGTATTTATAGGGGTAGGAGAGAGATTAGAGATCTCTTTCCTGATTGTAGAAATCTTCTCAGTGAAATGAGATGCAAAGTTTGTGGCGGACAAGGTGGTGGAAGGAGGGGGATTTACAGGGCGAAGAAGAGCATCAAAAGTGTGAAACAGGTGTTTGGGTTGATGGGACAGTGTGCTTATGAGGATGTTGAAGTAGTTTACTTTTGCAGAGGAGCCATGCTGTAGGAGCGCAGCATAAATTTATAGTGGACAAAGTCAGATGCAAAGTGAGACTTTCTCCAGCAGCGTTCAGAAGTTCTGGAACATTTTTGGAGGTAACGGGTCAGCTTGGTGTGCCAGGGTTGTAGTTGGGGGCTCTTGCTGCGTTTAACTGTAGGAGGTGCCATGATGTCAAGTTGAGAGGAGAGAGTGGAGTTATAGAGTGAGGTTGCAGAGTTAGGGCAGTTGAGATTTGAGATGGGTAAAAGGAGTGTTTGGAGTTTGGTGGAGAAGTGCTGGAGATCGAGGGAGTTGAGGTTTCTGTGAGGTTGGAGAGTTGATGATGCAGTAGGCCCCCCTTACTAATAGTTGCAGTCAGGGTGTCGTAGGCTAGGTGTGGCACCTTATTTTCCCAAATTAAGGTCATGAAAGGTGTGTGAAAGAATAATCCTGGTACAGGGATTGGGAGGGCCTGAAACAAATTCAGCAACCTGGGCAGGATCATCACCTTTGGTATATTACCCGTCCCATTAACGAGAAATTGGGCAAGTCACATTTTTAAGGTCCCTTTTCATGCCTTCTATGAGAGGGGTGTAATTCAGTTCGTATTAGTCTGTGTGGTTTGTGCCCAAGCGGATCCCCAGCTTAGTGAGGCCCGTGGCCTTCCAATTGAATTTATGTGTGTCTTGTATGTGTGTCTGCCATCTCGGAGGAACTGATAACCCTAATGTTTTACACTTATCAGTGTTGATCTTAAAATTAGATAGGGATGCAAATTTATCAAGTCTATGGCGTGGTCCAAGACCATGTCTCAGTCTCTCCCCATCACTAGCATCCCCTCTGCAAAGCTTTCCAACTTCCTTAGACAAGAGTGTATGAAAGAAACCTGGTCCAAGTTCGAGGCATACACATTCGCTAAGGTAATAAGCTGGCCGTTCAATTTCCCTTCGATAAATAAGAACCTTCCCCCTGGGTCAGTCTTCCTGTCTGTCTCCACAAATGTTATCTGGGACGACAGCAATATGGCCACCCCCCTTGACTTCCCTTTTCTATAACTGCTAAAGTAGGACTGTTGGACACATCGGGATCGGAGTCTGGGTTTGAAGTCACCCCTGTAGTGGGTTTCTTGGATAAACATTATGTCTGCATTTTGCCTGTCTAGTTCCTGTGCCAATATACAGTGCTTCTCTGGGGCATTGAGACCCTTTTACATTCAGGGACAGAAGTTTAACCTGGGCCATAGAAGGGACAAAAAATATTTAGCTTTTGAGTTTGCGATCTATGCTGAGCACCATGCTGAGTGTGATTGAAGATAGTGGATATAAAATAACTTGGGGTAATATTGGAGGCACGGGGGGTAACACAAACTAAATACATATGTATAAGTGATGGTAGTCAGACCAACCATGAGAATGGTGTCACCCCTGTGGGAAACGTTTACGTGTCCACAGGTGGTCTTGGGGAACCGCTCGGGGGGGTAGGTTGCCTAGGTACCGTAGGGGGAAATGGATGAAGTTGTTAGAGACATTTGAGAGGGCACTGATAGCTTTGCACATGTAAGACATGTGCGCAGCACGTACCCCTCGATTTTACCCAGAGCTGGTCCCCTGTGGGCCTAATTATCCAGGAGTCTATATTATCACTAACCTCGTCTCGGGCCCCTAGATTCCGGCATACACATATAACATAACTTAATTAAGAAACATATGGCAACATGAAATTAACTATAGGATCACATTTACGTGTGATGTCGTGTGGCTTATTAGCACAAAGGATATATGAGTTTCACCCTTTAGAGAGTCCTCAGGTGACTTTGCTTCCAGGCATGGAGGGGTTATCGGCTCCTGGAGGGACCTGCTGCCTGCGTTTCTTAGGTGTCCTCTGCTATCTGGGCCTCTGCGGTGGTTGCTTGAAAGTGTATCCGGAGAATCCAGTCCAGTCCTCAACTTCTATGGGCGGTAGGCCCAAGGCCTGTAGAAAGTCAGGGACATCTGCTGGGGTGTTTATGGAGTAACTCTTGCCTTGATGCATCACCACAAGTGCAAAGGTTTGTCCAGGAGGATCTGGGTAATAGGCTGGAGCGCCCTCCTAGTCAGCAAGGTGGTGGGTGACAGATCTTGGTAAATGCCCACTCGGTGACCCTCGAATTGTAACTCACGGGTTTGGTGGGCTTTACGGAGAATTTCTTCCTTCAGTGGGAAGTTGTGTATGCGGCAAATGCGGTTGTGTTGCTTGTCTTGTGATAGGTTCCTGGGCCGTGCCGCTCTGTGGGCCCTGTCAAATTGGATTACGGTGTCCAAAGGTCGAGTTAAAATTTGATTGAAGAGGGCGGTCGCCGGTCAGCACCTTTATGAAATGCCTTCCGGGCTTTCCAGTACTCCCATCTACCGCAAGTTGTTCCGTCGTCCCCTGTTGTCCACGTCCTTCAGCTAACTTTGGAGGTGTATGATTGCTGCTCAGCGGTCTCCCCCTCATCCTCCAGAGCCTGTACTCTATCTCTCAGGTGCTGTACTTCGGAGCTGACAGCACTGAGCTTTTCGCCAAAGCTCTCCTCCAGCTTCTGGAACAAATCTGCAAGGTCCGTTTTGGACGGGAGCTGGGTAATTTGGGCTATGATGTCAGTGTCATCTTGTGAGCACACAGGGCTTGTTGGTTGGCTGCCTCGTGTTTGCGTGTGAGGCGCCATTTTGACGTGCTGCTCTGGCTCTGTGCGGTTGGAGAAGAACCTTCATAGGGAGGATTTGGAGGACACTGAATTGTTTGCGGGGATGTTCCTCGCTGCCTTGCAATGTTTTTTAGATGCCATAGTCTCTATTTGTTGCCGGGTTTCACTTTTTACATCCAGTTACACATGGAGCTTGGTGTTCATGCGACCATCCATGCTGGAGTCCAGGCCACGCCCCCATAGTGTATATTGTTATGGTGAGAGGCGTAAACATAACTTTGCCTCCACAAAATCCTCATTTGGAGGCCAGGCTGTATTCTACTGGGAACCAAGTCTCTGCTAAGTAGTGAGTAAACCATTTAGCAGTGCTCAAGGTACCATAACCACGTCAATCAATTGAGGGATTATAGGGCTGAGAGTGTTTCTCTGATTTATCTCTTCTTCGAGAAATGCAATTCTGAAAAGGCTATCAAACGTTAACATTTTCCAGACGCACTCGAGTCTGTAGTTTGTTATATACATTATACATATAATTCTTATATTGATAGACTTGTAACAAAAAAAACAAGGTTCGTTTATTTATTAAAAAAAAATAATCAAATAATGTTTCAGTTTTCTGAAAAATATGCTTCTTTTTTTAAACAAATACAAACCTTTTTTTGGATTAATTCTCAATTTTTAGAGGCTCATGGTGATTGGAAAACAGACCAGATGTACACTTTTTTACAACTGATTATAAGAATGCATATATTCTAGGCCTGTCACGCTGAACTGAAATTATACGTTTTCTTATGTGTCAAGGATGCTTTCTGTGTGGTAAAAATATATCCCAGATGTTTGTGGCAGAACTTAAGTCATAAACCAAGAAACACACATGCAAACATATATTAGTCTTACACGCAAGCTCCCTTTGTATTGTCTGTATATTAAAAAGTCAAACATAAAAGTAAATAAGAAACGATTTATTATCGTTTCACAATCATTTTGTACAAGCATTTTTTAAAAAAACTTTTTTTGCCCAATTTATATGTGATCCATTCCAAATTAACTAGATTTAGAGGCAGATATTGACTGTCAAAATATCTAATTTGCTGTTTGTATTGTGCCAAGCTCCATGTTGATTTATACATGATAACTACATTTGCTATAACTACTAGATTTCATTTCCACTATGGAAGGGCAGTAGGCTGTAAAATTTACTTAAACTAGACTGCTGTTTGCAGAGCTGAATGCTGAAAAATAATACAAATATTGTGTTAGAGTCCACATGTGAATGAGCACACATGCTCTTGATAAAGGGCTGTAACCTGAAATGTTTTTTTTTTTTTGCTGATGGACCTATGCAACAGCAAGATAAGCAAGGAAAAAGTTACCTCTTTTTTTTTTTTTATAGATTTATATGATTAAATCCATTTAGCAGCATAAATATTGACTATAATAGCATTCTTCATTAATAACAAGTTTGCAGCCCCCCTCCCTAGGATTACCGGAAAGTAGGGTTAATCCACTAACAATAAAGAACAATGATATGGGATTTAGTAACCTCAACACGTGATTGGTTTGGCCACGGACATTTTGGTACACCTCTACTTTGCATCCCCAATATTTTTATTGTGCCACAGTCCTCAATTTTAATTATCTTTAATTTTTGATGATTTATATCTAAATACATCCAAGAGTGGGAATTGCACATATATGCAAGAGTGGGGATTTGTAACGAAAATATACCCCAACACGCAGGATTCAGCTAAACAGAAGACAACACAGAGGGGAGCTACGTCTACCGGACCTTAGAGTGTCCGGACTCGACGTATATAGGAGAAGTACAGAGTTAGGAGCGATCCGCGGTCAAGGGCACAAAGAGACAGCGTAAACTAGGACTAGCCGGGGTCTGGTACACAGTAAACAGCAAGCCGGCAAACAGAACAGATAAGGATAAAGAGATAACGTAGTCAGAAAACAAAGCCAAGGTCAAGTACGAAGGAACACAACTGAACACAACAAGTGCTAAAGGGAACTGAAACAGAAACCACGATAGGGCAAGGAACCAAGGGAAAAAGGTGAGTATAAATAGCTAAACAACTATTTTGATTGGTCCCTGTCATCTCCACGCCCCCAAAAGGTAAGTGTATGGGGAGTGTGGCATGACAGGGACCAATGGGAGGTCTTTTCCAATTTAGGCTCCCACTGTCCCTTTAAGAACGCGCCCGAGACCCGCGGCGCGCTCTTAGAGTCAGGCGGGACACGTGACCGCTTCTCGCGGTCACTGCCCGCCTTCCTGTTCCTGCGTTCGGATGAGCCGCGCGCGGCTCGTGCAGCAGCAGGACCCCGCGTGGCTCGAACAGAGGACCCCGGCTGGCCCCTGGAAAGGGTAAGTGCCGCTACAGTACCCCCCCTGAGGACATGCCCTCTGAGCGGGGAGGGCCAGGCCTGGCAGGAAAACGAGAATGGAAAGAACGCACAAGGCGAGGAGCGTGAACAGCATCAGCGGAAATCCAACTGTGTTCCTCAGGCCCATAGCCCTTCCAATGCACCAGGTACTGAAGTCGACCTCTAAGGAAACGAGGTCGAAGAACAGCAGAAACTTCAAACTCCTCATGACCCTCCACAGAGACAGGAGGGGGAGGAGGAGTATGCCGGGTATAGCGGTTGCGTACGTAAGGCTTCAACAACGAGGTGTGAAAGACATTAGGAATGCGCAGATTCTTAGGAAGACCTAAGGCATACGAAACAGGATTAACCTTATGCAAAATACGATAAGGACCAATAAAGCGGGGAGCCAATTTCATAGAAGGCACCCGGAGGCTAATATTCCGCGTGGAAAGGAAAACCCTGTCCCCCACGACATAAGAAGGAGCCGCCCTGCGATGCTTGTCAGCCTGCACTTTCTGGCGAGCAGCGGAATCCACCAAAGAACGCTGAACCTGCTCCCAAGTATTACTTAAACCAGCCAAATGTTCATCCAGAACTGGCATGCCCTGTGAGGAGAAAGCAGCCGGAAGAACAACGGGATGCTGGCCATAGACAACGTAAAAAGGACTTTTGCCGGAAGAATCATGAGTAGCGTTATTCTGAGCAAATTCAGCCCAAGGAAGAAGGTCAGACCAATTGTTCTGATGGTGGGATACGAAACAATGAAGGTACTGCTCCAGAGATTGATTGGCACGTTCAGCAGCTCCATTAGACTGGGGGTGGTATGCGGAAGAAAACGAGAGAGTAATACCCATTTCAGAACAAAAGGCTTTCCAGAACCTGGAAATAAATTGGCTACCCCTATCGGACACAATAGATACGGGAATGCCATGCAACCTAAACACCTCTCTAGCAAATATAAGTGCCAGTTCCCTAGACGTGGGCAGCTTGCGAAGAGACACAAAATGGGCCATCTTGGAAAACCGATCTACTATCATTAGGATAACAGTGTTACCATTCGAAGGGGGTAATTCAACAATAAAATCCATGGACAGGTTAGACCAAGGTCTCTCGGGAACGGGTAACGGATGTAACAGCCCACAAGGAACTCTACGAGAAGATTTCATACAGGCACAAGTAGTACAAGCACCTATATAGTCGGTGACATCCTTGCGCAAGGAATCCCACCAAAAATACCGAGAAACAGCTGACACCGTTTTGGAAATACCAGGATGTCCAGCAGTCTTAGTGTCATGATACAACGACAGAATATCCCGTCTCTCGGGAACATCAACACATAGTTTATCTGTAGGCCTCTCGCTAGGTGCCATGCTTTGTTTCGCTTGTATGGTCTGCAAGAGGGACGAGGAAATGGACAAAATAGTAGTAGCTATTATCCTGTCTGGGGGAATGACAGGAGTAACATCAATCTCCATTTTGTCAGCAGTTTCGAACTGTCTGGACAGAGCGTCTGCTTTAGTGTTGCGATCACCTGGCCTATAGGTGATAATATAATTGAAATGGGACAAAAACAGTGACCACCTAGCCTGCCTAGAAGACAATCTTTTAGCCTCACTAAGGTAGGATAAGTTCTTGTGATCCGTAAATATAAGGATGGGATCCTTAGTTCCTTCTAACAAATGTCTCCATTCTTTGAGTGCTAAATTAATAGCAAGGAGTTCGCGATTACCCAAGTCATAATTCTTTTCTGCTTTGGACATTTATTTAGAAAAGAAGTCACAAGGATTTAATGGTTTTTCAGGCGACTCTCTTTGGGATAAGACAGCACCTACCCCGATATCGGAAGCATCAACTTCAAGAGGGGGCACTTCAGTGAGGGGACAGGATGCTGTAAAATAGGTGCAGATGCGAACGTAGTTTTAAGAAATTCAAAAGCCTGAAGTGCCTCGGGAGACCAGATACAAGTATTGCCATCCTTTTTTGTCATACGGGTGATAGGCGCTACAATAGAGGAAAAACCTTTAATAAAGCGTCTATAATAGTTAGAGAAACCAAGAAAACTCTGAATGGCTTTCAAACCTTGTGGTAGAGGCCATTCCATGACAGCAGAAAGATTCTGGGGATCCATACGAAAACCTTTAGCGGAAATTAAATATCCCAAAAACTGGACTTCGGATTGGTCGAATAGACATTTTTCCAGTTTACAATAAAGACCATTAGCAAGAAGGGTCTTCAGAACTGTTGTAACATGTCTGTGATGAGTGTGTAAATCTGTAGAGTATATTAATATGTCGTCCAAGTACACAATTACAAATGTGTGAATAAAGTCTCTTAGGACGTCATTAATAAATTCTTGAAATACTGCTGGAGCATTACATAGACCAAATGGCATAACAGTATACTCATAATGGCCAGATCTAGGGTTGAGTGCCGTCTTCCATTCGTGGTCTTTCTTAATACGTATTAAATTGTATGCACCTCTAAGATCCAATTTAGTGAATACAGTAGCATGTTTTAGCCTGTCAAATAATTCCGTGATTAAAGGTATAGGGTATGCATTTTTGGTGGTGATTTTATTTAGACCTCTGTAATCGATACACGGTCTTAAATCACCTTCTTTCTTTGATACAAAAAAGAACCCCGCTCCAGCCGGAGAAGAGGATCTCCTAACAAACCCTTTTTCTTGTGATTCCTTAATATACTCCTCCATGACACGGTTTTCTTGAACAGATGAAGGGTACACCCTGCCCTTTGGAGGTAGAGTGCCAGGCAATAAATCGATAGCACAATCGTAGGGTCTGTGAGGCGGTAATTTGTCAGCCTCCCTTTTATCGAAGACAGTCTTGAGAAATAAGTACTGAGGGGGTATAACCATAGACAAAGGAGGAGTAGTAGGAACATTAATAGAGTTCAAAGGGGTTACTTCAATAGTAAAAGATTCATGGCAGGCTTCGCTCCGTGATTTTATTTGCCCTGACTCCCAGTCGAAAATGGGATTGTGAGCACGTAACCATGGGTACCCTAACACTAGGTGTGAAGAAGGAGAGGTGATGACCTGGAACCGAATGGTTTCAAAGTGTAAAACCCCTGTATACATGTGTAACGGTACAGTTTCATGAGTAACAACTAGAGAACTTAATGGTCTACCATGTATGGCCTCAACGGCCAAGGGTATCTCCTTCTCTCTGATGGGAATGTTGTTTTTCTTAACAAAACCAGAGTCTATGAAATTTTCAGCTGCCCCGGAGTCAACCAGAGCGTATATGTGCTCAGCTATACAACTCTCTCCCATATGTAAAGAAACAGGAAGAAGCAAACGGTGAGGAGGCAATTTAGGAGACTTAGATATCACACCCAAGGCCAGTCCCCTATAAGGTCTTAGGTGCGAGAGTTTTCCTGAAGCAAAGGACACTCCTTTACCATATGTTCTCTCCTACCACAGTATAGGCAGAGTCCGTCCCTTCTCCTATGTAACTTTTCAGTATCAGAGAGTTTGGCAACCCCTAATTGCAAGGGTTCCTCCTCAGATACTTTAACACTCTCAGGTTTATCAACTCTGGGGTTAATAGGTGTAACAAAACGTCTATTCCTGTTCTTAGTATAGATCCTGTCACGAATCCTATTATCTATATCAATGAGGTAGTCAATAAGGTCCTCTAATGCAATAGGAAGCTCCTCAGCTGCTACCTCATCCAATATAGTGTCAGATAAACATTCCATGAACGCAGTAGTTAACCCATTATTGGTCCAATCTACCTGTGAAGCAAGGGTACGAAACTGAATAGCCTAATCAGCCACAGACCTAGAACCCTGTTTAATTCTCATTAATGCTCTTGCGGCATTTTTTGACCTTTTCGTTGTGTCAAAAGTTCTACGAAAAGCTGTAAGAAAACTGTTGAAATCATGCACCATAGATCCATTAGCCTCCCAAATAGGATTTGCCCACTCAAGTGCTTTATCGGTCAGTTGGTGCATAAGGAATCCCACCTTAGACCTTTCTGTGGGAAAGGAACGTGGATACACCTCAAAGTGGAATTCTATTTGATTAATGAAACCTCTGCATGTCTTAGAATCCCCTCCATACCTAGGAGGAGTTGGAGGAGTTGTTAAATGGGCCGAAGTATTAGGCAAAGCAGATACCTCAGGAAGAAGAGGTGTAGTAGGGTTAGGTGTGGTTGCTGGAATAGTTCTAGATAAGAGCGTCTGGAGAGCCTGGGCTATCTGATCCATATGGTGATCCTGCTCTACAAATCTAGCCTCATGGGATGCCATCTGCTGAGCTAAATCTGCGGGGTCCATGGCCCTATCGTAATGTAATGAAAATATACCCCAACACGCAGGATTCAGCTAAACAGAAGACAACACAGAGGGGAGATACGTCTACCGGACCTTAGAGTGGCCGGACTCGACGTATATAGGAGAAGTACAGAGTTAGGAGCGATCCGAGGTCAAGGGCACAAAGAGACAGCGTAAACTAGGACTAGCCGGGGTCTGGTACACAGTAAACAGCAAGCCGGCAAACAGAACAGATAAGGATAAAGAGATAACGTAGTCAGAAAACAAAGCCACGGTCAAGTACGAAGGGAACTGAAACAGAAACCACGATAGGGCAAGGAACCAAGGGAAAAAGGTGAGTATAAAAAGCTAAACAAGTATTTTGATTGGTCCCTGTCATCTCCACGCCCCCAAAAGGTAAGTGTATGGGGAGTGTGGCATGACAGGGACCAATGGGAGGCCTTTTCCAATTTAGGCTCCCACTGTCCCTTTTGAGCACACTCGAGACCCGCGGCGCGCTCTTAGAGTCAGACGGGACACGTGACTGCTTCTAGCGGTCACTGTCCGTCTTACTGTTCCTGCCTTCGGATGAGCCGCGCGCGGCTCGTGCAGCAGCAGGACCGCGCGCGGCTCAAACAGAGGACCCCGGCTGGCCCCTATAAAGGGTAAGTGCCGCTACAGGATTATTCCACTCAATGATCCACATAAGGAGCTATCAGAAGGTTCCATAAGATGTGAGTGCACACTTTTTATACTTTTTATCTACAACTTTGGACAACAAACATGCTGATATTAGTGTTATTGCTCTGCTTTCCCTATATACCTGGACTATACCCTTTTGGATTAAGACATCAAGTCCACATCCTTAGGCAGGGATTGTGGAGCTAGTTTACTGTAAGTGCAATTTTTCTTTTTTTCCCCACATCAAAATCATTAGTCTACTACACTATATTCCTTTCCCTGTTGTCATCTCTTTCTAGTTGCACATGAACTTGGATTTGAGGACCCCACCAAGGAGCTGCTCCCTTCTGTTTTCCATACCTTACATCTGTGACCAGATAAGAGAGACTCTGGTTTGGGTTGTTGAAGCTGCCTTCTACACTGTATATCAAGTACTAGAAACCTACCTATCTCTAAAAAGAAAATTACTTACCATCAGATTTTTCCTTTCTTCTGAAGTCTTAATTTCTTCAAAGCTCCCCCCAAAAAGCTATTACATCCTGATGTTACTATTAAAATAAAAATAGACCAGATTCTCAAAAAAAAAATCATACAAAAAAACCCTCCACATCAAAAATAGATTCAGGTTAGTCCCTCAAGGGTTCTCAGCAGAATGAGATTTCAATGTGGGAAAAGAGTTATCTGGCCGGCAAGTCTCACTTATCTCGCCTAGCAGTTTAGTGAATCACATTGTTAGTCTAGCTTTGCTTGCTGATTGGTTTTGCCACTCATCACGATTAAACATCAAGAGCAGAAAACATAGCTCATAACAGCTCATAGACATTTCTGGATAAAAAGTAACATTAACTATTTTGTGTAAAACTATATTCAGTTTTACACACTTCTACATATTGTAAATGTAAAAAAATAATGAGTGCAAGAATTTTGATATATATATATATATATATATATATATATATATAAAATAAATATTTTTTAAATTCATTTTAATAAACTAATGTAGAGCTGCAGCTATGAAAACCTACTCAAAGCATAAAAAATAAGGGAACTTATTCACAAAAATATGATCTAAACATCAGCTAGATAAATCGAGATATCTAAATAAATAAATTAATAGATTAATTAAAGGGATACCATAGTCACCAAAACAACTTTAGTTTAATAATAGATATTATAATAATAAAGCAGTCTTTGTGTGTAGGTCATGCCCCTGCAGTCTCACAGCTCAATTATTTGCCATTTAGGAATTAAATAGCTTTTGTTTCTGTTTATGCAGCCCTAGCCACACCTCCCCTGGCTGTGACTGACAGAGCGGGCATTAAACAATTATTTCATTTTTAATCAGATGTTAGAAAGAGAAAAATTAATAGGCGCTCACTATAGTGATCAGGCAGCAGTATACAGAACAAGGATTCCCCAACCTTGTGAGTGACACTTCTGAAGAAGCCTATCAGGCGAAACGCGTTAAGTGGGACTATATTTTATATTTTATATTTTATCATCTATTATTTTGTTTGTTTATATTAAAGTATACTTTTAAAGTTACTTTTTATATCTACTATTTTTATTTCCTGGTATCCTATATATCCTTGGTGGGGATTATACTAGAGCAGGTCACATGCTCTGGAAATTGTAAGTACAATACTATTTATTATCTATGATATTATTGGTACTTACTTCACCATATTGCTGCTATCTTTCTTTTATACCAACTACGCACATTGCACCCTGAGAACATCTGTGGCAACTACTGCAAATCCAAAGACGGGGATTGTAGCGTCCAAGCGCTTCACAGCAGAGCTCTGTTATAGCTCATCTTCATGTGAGTGGACTGTACATAGTTATTAACTACCTACTTTTAAGATAAAATTTACTGTATTGCACTATTATTTTTTTCTTAATTTCTTTTTTTGAGGTTATGATTAATTGTAATATCCAAGGATACATGTATGTATTTTTTGCATATATAAACTAATAGGCACGGTATACGCCCTCTTTCTTTCTCTGTTAATCAGATGTTGGCTAACTTCAGAAGTTTTTTTTTTTTATCTCCTGCTCTGTAAATTGCCCTTTAATCACACACAGTAGACTCCTACAAGGTCTAGCAAGCTATTAACAGAGAAGGATTTAAGCAATTCTAAATTCAATGGAATTTGCAATAAAGGAAGTGTAAACATTAAACTAAAGTGTTTTTTGTGACTATAGTGTCCCTTTAAGCAGAACAGGAGATTTTGTTTCCCAACTTAGTTATTTTGACCTACCTTAAACCCTGTTGTTGCCATTTTATCTTTGATTTTTACATTGTATACCAACTCAGATCTCACTGTTTAGTGGCTATTTCCCTTGTTCACCAGGAACTTTATCTAAACCTTACAAACTTTACATGAAACTTGATAATCATTTAAATAAAATATGAACATCTTTTTTAATATATACAAACCACCCCATTAGTTAGATTGTGTAATCTCACAAATTTGAAAACATTTAATTTATCTCCTCTGGTGTAACTTTCTTTGCATTGTGTAAGTGCTTAGATTATCTGGAGATGTTAAAAAATATTAGAAAACATAGGTATTGCTTCAACTATCAGCTACATTCCTAACAGAATGGTTTTCTAATTAGCACCCTTAGAACATTCATATTTTTCTTTTTCACATTTCAAAACTGATCCTAGAACCCTTTAAAAATAGAACTATTACATTTTGTACTGTTTTTACAAAACAAATAAAATGTCACTGCTTTCAGTTCTTCCCTCCTAACCTACATTGTTTGATGATATAGTCCGATAATAACTCCTGCTCTGAGTGGAACTGAGACTATGCACAAAAAAGCTTTGACATATGGTAATCAGCCGCTCCCTTTAATGATGACAGTCTGACAGCTTGATAGATTTATAAGTGAGTGAAACACAAGTGCAAGTTATCTGTGTGTGGGCTAGTAGCTGTCACATTTCTAATCTCTGCAAAGAGCTAAATAGCTAGTGTCCGATCTTTAATTTAACGCTTACACTGCTGAGTTAAACATTTCCAACAGCATAATCCGAAACTTCAATATCCCATGAAGCGGTTTGCAGGTGGGCAGGGTAAGAGGGGGTGGACCAGTGATATGAATCACATCATAGGTGTAGGGCTGTCTTTAACGCAGGATAAATGGGGCAGCTGCCCTGGGCCCAGCTACAGGGGGGGGGGGGGGGGGGGGAGGGGGGGGGCAAGTATGTCTGTGTGTCTGTGTCAATGTGTGTGTCTGTGTGTCTGTGTCAATGTGTGTGTCTGTGTGTCAGTATGTCTTTCAGTGTGTATCTGTGTGTCAGTGTGTGCGTCAGTATGTGGCTGTGTGTGTTAGTATGTGTGTTTGTGTCAGTGTATCTGTTAGTATGTGTGTCAGTGTATCAGTATGTCTGTCAGTGTGTGTGTCTGTGTGTGTCAGTATGTCTGTCAGTGTGTGTGTGTCTATGTGCATTATGTGTGTCTGTGTGTGTCAGTATGTCTGTCAGTAAATGTGTCTGTGTATATGTATGTGTGTTAGTGTGTGTATCTGAATGTTGTCATTGTGTGTATCTGTATATCTACATATTGTCAGTGTGTAACTGTGTGTCTGTATGTTGTCAGTATGTGTATCTGTGTGTGTTTGTGTCAGTGTGTGTATCTGTATGTAGTCAGTGTGTGTACCTGTATCTGCATGTGTGCCAGTGTGTGTACATGTGTATCTGTATGTAGTCAGTGTGTGTATCTGTATCTGCATGTGTGTCAGTGTTTGTATCTGTGTGTCTGTATATCTGTATGTGTGTCACATATGTGTTTCTGTGTCAGTCTGTGCATCTGTGCGTCTGTACCTGTATGTGTGTCAATCTGTGTATATGTTTTTGTATATAAAAAAAGGCATGCTGTAAATTCTGAATTAGTTTATCTAGACCCTGCAGATGGCTATGGGATAAAAATTGACAGAATATGGCCATATGCTTTGCTAGAAATATTTGAGATGATGCTTTTCAATCTAATAATCAGACATATGAGAGTGTTCCTGTTTAACTTAACACTATTGCTAATTTAGTGTTGAGACCTCCAGAGCATTCAGTCTCTCAGTAATGCAGATTATTAGGATGTTGAGTGACGTTGGATATTTCGTGATGTAGGACTTGGGATAAGGTAGGATGTTTAGTGAAGTTTGGAAAGACTCATGTGTTCCCATTGTAGGAAGTGCAAATTGTGGGATTTGTCCACTTTTGTCCCTTTATTTGACCATCTGAAGGACCATATTTCCCACTTTAAATAACTATATACAAGGTATATGCTCAGTCAGACTGGTACAAAATGTCATCCCAAAGTACAGTTTCAAGAAGTCCACAGTCGACTGGGACTCTCTTTGAAGATAACTGCATTAGTGTGGATAAACCTATTTCGTCTGGTCACAATTTTCCTATAAAATGTAATAAATTACAATCTAATGGAAATGGTCATGGTGCTTAGATTCCCCTGGTAACAATCCCTACATTCAGTATTAAAGGGACACCATAGGAACCTAGACCAATTAATCAGAAAGCATTGGATTGGTTAAGATGATCAAGACTGATGATCTCAGCCAAGGAGGCGAAGCTTCAGCACAGAGACTGGCATGCAAGAGGATGTAAAGTAAATAAACGTACCTTTTAAATCCTCATAGCAGCGCGCTTGGCCACCAATAGATAGAGGAACAAAATAGCGTTAGGAATACCTTTGCAAGCAGTTTAACACTAAATAAAGGTCCATTGCCACCAACAGCTTGGTCCCTAAAAAAGCTATGGCTAAGCCAGAGATTACACACTTCTTCTAGACATTCCAATTGATACCAGCAATGAGCACTAGCATAGGCTAAAAGAGGTCAGCTGACATTCTCAGCCAATCACAGCCAACCTTAGCTGCTCAGACTAATGCATCCTCACTTTCTTCCTCGCTGCGGCACTAAATTAATTAATCGCATTTATATTTGCTGAGGACCCTTTCTTAAATTAAATAGTTAAAAACAGATGGAAGGACTGCGCCAGGGGACTCCAGACACTATAAGCACCTCAATGAGATCAAGTAGTTACAATGCCTACAGTGTCCCTTTAATGATGAATTTTGCTGGAATCACTGATTGGTTATTATTATTATTATTATTATTGCCATTTATATAGCGCCAACAGATTCCGTAGCGCTTTACAATATTTTTAGAGGGGGGATGTAACAATAAATAAGACAATTACAAGAAAACTTACAGGAACAATAGGTTGAAGAGAACCCTGCTCAAATGAGCTTACAGTCTATAGGAGGTGGGGTATTAGAAACATTAGGATAGGAAATATCAGGTAGGAGTGAAGCAGAGCTGGAGAAGAGAGCAAAGCACTATCCCATAGGAGAGAGCAAGAGACAGGTATGTAAGGGAGAGATTACTCTGGGAGGCCATACGCTTTCCTGAAGAGATGGGTTTTAAGGCCCTTCTTAAATGATTGAAGACTAGGGGAGAGTCTGATGGCAGTAGGCAAGTTATTCCAAAGGAGAGGAGCCGCCCGTGAGAGGTCCTGCAAGCGCGAGTTGGCCGTACGGGTGCGAGCAGCGGTCAGGAGGTGGTCGCGGGCAGAGCGGAGGGTACGAGGAGGGGCATACCTCTGGATCAGTGAAGAGATATAAGAGGGGCTGGAATTGTTCAGTGCTTTAAATGTATGGGTTAGCACTTTGAATTGACTCCGATAGGATACAGGGAGCCAATGTAAGGACTGGCAGAGGGGCGAGGTGTGAGAGGACCGACTGGATAGGAAAATCAGTCTAGCTGCAGCATTCATTACAGACTGTAGCGGGGCAGTACGGCTTTTGGGGAGACCAATCAGGAGAGAGTTACAGTAATCCATGCGGGAAATTACTAGAGCATGGACAAACTCCTTGGTAGCATCTTGCGTAAGAAAGGGGCGGATGCGGGCTATGTTTTTGAGTTGGAACCTACAGGACTTGGCAACAAACTGGATGTGAGACTCAAAGGTGAGACCAGAGTCAAGTATGACGCCAAGACAGCGCGCTTGTAGGGATGGACTTATGTGGATATCACTGACTTGAAGGGAGAGTGAGAGAGGAGGATCAGTATTAGGAGGAGGAAAGACAAGGAGTTCAGTTTTAGAGAGGTTAAGTTTGAGAAAGCGTGACGACATCCAGTCAGAGATGGAAGAGAGGCAAGCAGTGACACGTTGCAGGACGGCCGGGGAGAGGTCCGGTGAGGAGAGGTATATCTGAGTGTCATCAGCGTACAGGTGGTAGTTGAATCCAAAAGAGGCAATAAGTTTTCCAAGAGAGGCAGTATAAAGAGAAAATAGAAGGGGACCAAGGACAGAGCCTTGGGGAACTCCAACCGAGACAGGGCGAGGGGAGGAGGTTTCCTTGGAAAAGGAGACACTAAATGAGCGTTGGGAGAGATAGGAGGAAAACCAAGAGAGGACAGAGTCACAGAGACCGAGTGATTGAAGAGTTTGAAGGAGGAGAGCATGATCAACTGTGTCAAAGGCAGCAGAGAGGTCAAGGAGAATTAATATGGAGTAGTGACCTTTGGATTTAGCAGAGATTAGGTCATTAGTCACTTTGATAAGAGCGGTCTCAGTAGAGTGGAGAGGGCGGAAGCCAGACTGAAGAGGGTCAAGGAGAGAGTTGGAATTAAGGAAGTGAGACACACGGGTAAAGACAAGTCTTTCCAAAAGCTTTGATGAGTAAGGGAGCAGGGATATGGGACGATAGTTAGAGGGGGAGGACGGGTCAAGAGATGTTTTTTTCAGGATAGGTATTACAGTGGCATGTTTAAGGTCAGCAGGAACAGTGCCAGAAGAGAGAGAGCAGTTAAAGATGTGTGTTAGGATAGGCACAAGACAAGGGGAGAGAGATCTGATAAGGTGAGATGGGACAGGATCAAGTGGGCAAGTGGTGGGGCGAGAGGAACGGAGAAGTGCAGCCACCTCTTGTTCAGTAGCTGGGGAGAAAGTCTGAAGGGTAGGGAAAGCATGATTTATGTGTGGTTGAGAAAGAGAACGGCAAGGAGGGGAGAATTGTTTCCTTAGCTGTTCAATCTTGTCAGTAAAGTAATATGCAAAGCTATCAGCTGTAAGGTTAGTTTTGGGGGTGGCCACAGCAGGGCGGAGAAGGGAATTAAAAGTGTCAAAGAGACGTCTGGGATTGCGGGAGCATGAACTAATGAGAGAGGAAAAGTAGGACTGTTTGGCGAGGGCAAGGGCTGCGCTGTATGAAAGCAACATGAATCTATAATGAAGATAGTCTGCCTGGGTGTGGGACTTCCTCCAGGAGCGTTCAGCACAGCGGGAGCAACTCTGCAGATAGCGTGTTGATTTATTATGCCAAGGTTGGGGTCGTGTTCTCCTCGAGGTGCATGTTTGGAGTGGGGCTGCAGTGTTCAAGGCAGATGTGAGGGTAGTGTTATATGTGGAGATGGCCAGTGAGGGACAGGAGAGGGAAGGGATGGATAGCAGTTGTGAATCAATGTCAGCCGACAGCTGCTGGAGGTCAATAGAGTTAAGGTTCCTCCTGAGCTGAGGGGGGTTAGGCTGAGGTTGTTGGGTGAGGGGGATAAATCCTTTGATCTTCGTCAGACTAACTACTAATTATTAGGAGTCCTGGAGCCCCTATATTGTATTTACAAGACAGTTTGCATTCCTTCTTACACACATTGTGCATCTCTTTACTATCCTGTATCTCTCTCTGCTGTTATAAAAAAAATCTAATCACATTTAATTTAATTCCTAATTTGTATGGTTAATAATTCAAATTCTATATAAACGCAATAGGGAAAAAGGAAGCCTTAAATCTTTTTTCTGGGTAAGCCTTATGATGTGCCACAATTGCTTTGAAATCATTACAATTATTAGGGGATTATTTTCTGAACAGTGTTTAGTGGTACGTGTATGAGCCGTACATGTAATACCAACATAACAGAGTTTCAAAAATATTATATCTAGGTTATCTACATCTGACTTTTATTCCAATATGTTTTCAGATATCTTGACATACTATTAAGGCCAGTTACCAAACGATCACAATTCACTGTTTAAGGGACAAACTGTTTCTTGTTGTGAAATAATAATAATCATTCCCAGCAAAAAGCAAGATAAAAAAAAACTTTATTTAATGCAATAAAATTGTTACAATTTGTATCATAAAAAGTTCAAACATTAAAAGCTGTTTAAAATTTTAAAGCAGTTAAATATGCTTAATAATTAGGTATTTATAAAATAATATAAAAATGTATAATCTTAAGACATTTTATATTCACACCAAAACTAAATAAAAACTAATTGAGAACATAAAAGCAA
Source organism: Pelobates fuscus (assembly GCF_036172605.1). Lineage (NCBI taxonomy): Eukaryota > Metazoa > Chordata > Amphibia > Anura > Pelobatidae > Pelobates > Pelobates fuscus. The sequence continues at coordinate 227,841,347 of NC_086322.1, forward strand.
CTTCTATTTTTAGAACATCAGGTGACACCATTTTAAGTTTCTTTAAGATGAATTGGTTTGCAGTGCACTTATTGATAGGATCTAATAGATTTTCAATGGTAGCAATGTTAAACTTGCACTTTAAATTATTGTAAACTACATTTCTTGTGAAACTCAGGTAGCCATTTGGCCACCGAAACACAATGGGAATTGTAGTTCTTAAACATCTGGGTTGGCAAGTTAGACAACAGTGTTTCAATACCAGTAGCAAATAATGTTCATGTAGAGCAGGTATGCCTAAAATGTAAATCCCAGATGTTTAGAACTACAACTCCCATGATGCTTTGCATGCCTTCAGTATGACAACACATCATGCAAGCTGTAGTTATGAAACATCGGAGGATCTACCTTTTGGGCACTCCTGATGTTGAAGACATTTACTAAGGCTTGTTGATGTGGTTATACTTGCTAATCAAAATACAATACCGATCATGAAATGGTCATTAACCCCTTAAGGACACATGGCATGTGTGACATGTCATGATTCCCTTTTATTCCAAAAGTTTGGTCCTTAAGGGGTTAAAATAATGATTTCTCATTTTGCCATAGTTTTTGCACATGTGCCTTTAAGACAAATCATTTTCCCATTTCTATATCTTTGCTGGGGATTATGGAGAATATTTAGAATTAGTACCAGGTGCGGTGTTTATCACAGTAACTAAAAGTGATGTAAAATATTAACTGTGAAAAATCATCTGTCGATTTAATGAATGACTTATTCTATGCTCCATTACCACTTCAGTGTTTTGAAGTGGTCATGGTGCAAGGCCCCTGAATTCTGCAATACCACAATAGTTAATTTTGCCACCTGCACAACACAGGTACTTGACAAACTTTTGCAAACAAGGGAGTAGCATGAGTTTCCTTTGGGCATCATAGCCACTACAGCAGGCTTTGGTGGTTATGATGCCTGGAGTAACCCTTCAATTAATAATTCTAGTTCCAGAGTGCCTGTGACATTTAAAGGGACAATATAGTCACCAAAAACAACTTTAGCTTAATGAAGCAGTTTTTATTTTATTTTTTGTTATATGTATCTGAGCTGATGAATACTGCCGCCTAAGTGTAGTGGGAGTTCTAATTAAATTTTTGTGTGTAGGGATTCAAAGTGAATTTAAAAGGATTTTTGGCCTAATTTTTGGCCTCTCTTCGAATAATTCTGGCAGTTCACATTTTAGTGAACAAACTTCTGAACAAAACTTTCCAAACCGCAGATTGATCTCACTGAGATACACATACCCCAGTTTAATAGACTCTCACCCAAGAGCCTATGAATACCAATCAAAGGTTGCCTCTTTTTTACAGAGGAGTGTGTATAACAAAAGTGCTCAAAAAAGTCAGAAAGTGATTTACAGGCAGCTCAATACACTGGTGTGGAAATATCCTCTATTCCACTGAATAAATTTAGTAGATATTGGTGCGGTGTAAGTGACAAGGACCTACACCTATAAGTGGAGCGCTCCACTTATAGGTGTAGGTCCTTGTCACTTACACCGCACCAATATCTCACCCAAGAGAACATAGTATTTATTTGTATACAAAATAACTAATTTGGCAGCAAAATGTGACCGGTGTGTGGGTTTATTGACTAAGTTGGGAAATGTGGGCAATTGATAAGGAAAATTTGTAAATTCTCTAACTCTAGTTATTGCAATAACCTTATCAATTTCCTATGATTACAGGTTTATACAATACCTCCAATGGGTTTTAAATGTAACATTTTAAAACATTTACAAGCAGTCTTCATGGTAGAACACTTGGGTTTTACATGTCCAATATATAATCTTGAACATTCTACTTCTCAAAACTACACTCATGATTACTTGGGGCTGAAAACTTGGATTATTGATGGCTACTAAGGCCCAGCTATTCAAATCCATAACCTCCTGGGAACCAAGTTAAAAACTGTCTTCCAATATGCCGTCCATTTTTTATGAAAAGGAAGTTCCCAGCATCGCAGCCTATCACATGACATGTCACTGGAAAGCACAAGATTTCCTCTTTACAATACATTAAGGATTGATCGAGTAGCTCAATAGAATAAAAGGAGATGCATGTGAACTAAATGACCAGTAGAGAGGGCACAAGTTAATGGGCTGGGTCAAAGGAGGATACAATAGGTTAGATGAACAATTTTGCAACAATTATGTACAAAGGCCACGTGTAAACATTAAAGCATTACTAGTACCGTGACCAGTCCATTGATATGGAGTGATCATGGTGTAAGAAACGCTTCACATACAGAGATATTAATACTGTTGCTAGAGGTGTAACTCCACGTCTGGCAAAGAGCCCACAGCTGGTGGTCTCAGCCAATGATTGACTGGTAGTAGCAGCATCAGGCTTTTACAGCTCTGCACAATCCCAATGTCATTCAGCTGCCATTCGTTGATGCTTGTCCCCATGACGATATCCAGATAAGCTGTTGTAAATATGTTGCCTCCTTAGGAGGGAATGGAGCCATGGTATTCCTTGCACTATATCCTCTACAGCCCCCTACGATACTTGGAGGAACCCTTTGATGATGCCTATATATTGCTGTGATTTAGTATCATATTACATATTGGCAAGTTAATGATCTGTTTGTATCAGAAATCTGCATATTCATAGACACACACGTATGTAGTGTATATGTGATATATATAAATGTGAAAAATGATCTACAGCAGCACTATGTATTAGTCCTACAATATACACTAAGTGGACGTTATAAAGAGCTTAGAAGTGCTCATTTGCATAGAGACCAATGTCATGCATGGTCATACCATCTATTCTTGATTGCATACTTGCAATGCTTGGCAACTTTCCTTTTGTATCTGCCGAAAAGTAACAATGTTTAATGAATATATGTTATGCTGTGTTTTTGCTGAGTATATTCAAATATACAATGTAAGTAGCTCAGAATGAAACAAGTCTACCAAGCAATGATAGTCATAATACTGAATAACTACGTAATTGCCACATCTGCTTATTTTAATGTTTAGGTAGGTTATAGTATGCCTTAGAGCCAAACATTTTACTGCAGTTTCAACACGCATTATGCATGGTTTTTTTTTTTATCTCTACTGAAACGACAATATAAATTTGTATCTTAGAAAAATAGTCTTATTAAACCCAAATACATTGCCCTTGTCGTGTATAAAGTATTTTAGCAATCATATTACAATGAAACCTAAAGTAAAAAAAATGCTGTATGTGTGCTTCTGAGTTTGGACTTATTTGTGACAAGAAATTGCGTACATACCATCAGTGCTTTCATATAAATTGATCTTTTAAACCTCCTTACTCACAAGAACAAAATATCTCCATTCTCCGATATCAAGAGCAAAGCACCAGTTTATCCAAAGCGAAACTTAAGTCTGTATCTAACTGGACTGCTGTTTTTCTTCGATTGGGTGGGTACAGTCTTTGGTACAGTCTTTGGATTAATGGGTGAAGCTGCCTTCTTCTTTTCCGGAGATCTGACAGTGAAGGAGATTTCTGGAGTCTCTGAGTATTTTATCCTGGGAAGGAAGTGTGTGGATATGTGTTGAGGCTTTACCCTTGGACTGCATCCTCTTTTTGCCTTTCCCCTCTTATTTAATGCCACGTACCATCTCCGTCCTGTTTTTTCAGTCCTGTAAATAGCTGAAGCATAGGTGTTATAGCTGTTTTCTTGATACCTTTCCATGAATTTGCACTCATCCGAAAATCTGGGCTGTAACACAGACAAAAATACCAAACCAAAACAATAATAATTAATTAAGGCATTCTTATGTGACACAGCAAATTGAAAAAAAATGTACAAACATTTCCAAAACTAAACATGGTAATAATTTATTATATTTTTATTTTTGACATAGTATCACTTGAGTAGACTATAATGAAGATCCATGACATTTTCATGACTGTTGGTGGCTTACCTCACCACAACAGATTGCTCAGCAGCTTAATAACATTTTGAATTGTGGAGAACTACGAACCGCACAGTCCAGCAAATAACCGTGCTAATGCTTTACTGTGTGATACATAAAGAATTAACTTAGGTGTTTACTATGTCTTCACAAACTTTCTAGAACATCTCTAAATGCAGTGTTTGCTACATATTTTGTATCACATAGGTTTATCATAATGATTTCTCCATAATTACATCTTTTGTGTTGTTCTATTGTGCGTTAGATTCAAGCAAGTGCGGAAGAGTTGCAAACATGTAATAAACGTTGACATGCACTGTGTCAAAAACTTTGTTCACAATATCCTTTTAGACCTGCACCTGCACTGGGTAAAAGTCATTTTAGTATGCACTCTTTTTCGACTTTAGAAATAGCACAAAAAAGCAAATGTGAATGTATGCTTGACAACACTGTCTAAAATGATTAGAGATAGACAGAGAATTAATCCTATAAAGCCTAAGTCAAACATATCCTCACGACTGTGTAGAAATATCCTTAGATGCAGTAGATAAAGCTAGAACACTTGGAAGATGTAGTGATTAGCCGAAGATGACCTCTATACTACCTCTATAGTACAAGTAAATCAATTCCTATTAAAACAAACTTTGATTAGAAGAAAAGTGTCAAATTTATTTTTAAAAGATAAAATTATCTGCAAAAGATAACATAAAACAATATAGTCATGCTTATATCTAAAAAGTGAATGTCTGTTGACAGGTATATAATTATTTTAATTATCTGAGTTGTTTGACATATTGTTGGTATAATTTGTAATGGAATAGATTATATTACCAGGAAAATAAAAATGCATAGGTATATGTTTTTTTTTTTTAAACTCTGAACTCAATAATATTCATTCTGCATTTAGTTTAATTTTTTATTGGTTGCACATTAACCCTTTAAGGACCGGCCTGTTTTTGTGATGCTGTACGTTAACGACCAGGGCTCTTTTAACACTTTTGTGGTGTTTTTGTTTAGCTGTAATTTTCCTCTCTCTCATGTACTGTTCACATACAAATTATATAAAAAGGGCTTTCTTTACATACCATTATTTGTGCCATGTCATATAATTTACTTAAAAAAAAAATATGGTGAAAAATTGAAAACAAAAAACTTGTTTTTTGACTTTTGCTTGAAAAATCTTTTACTTACCTACGAAAGCTAATGAAAAAAACTGCTAAATAGATTCAAAATTTTGTCCTGAGTTTGAAAACACCCAGTGTTTACATGCTTTTTTGCTTCTTTTTTGTAAGCTATAGGGCTATAAGTACAAATAGAAAAATTATGTTTCAAAATTTTTTTTTAAAATGTATCAATAGTGACATTGTAACACTATTATCTGTCATAAATCTCTGAATCACACTGCACATGTACATATTTTTTTTTAAGTAGACAACCCAGGGTATTCAATATGGGGTATGTTCAGTCTTTTTTAGTAGCCACTTAGTCACAAACACTGGCCAAAGTTAGCGTTCATATTTGTTTGTGTGTGAAAAAAGTAAAAAACTAAATTGAAAGCAAATTTTGGCCAGTGTTTGTGACTAAGTGGCTACTAAAAAAGACTGGACATACCCCATTTGCAATACCTTGGGTTGTCTTCTTTTTCAAATGGTATGCCATAATGGGGTTAATTCTCATTCCTGGGCTACCATTCGCTCTCAAATGCAACGTAAACAACCTGCCAATTTTCAATGTAAAAATGTTTGACCGTTATATTTGACCCTGTAACTTTCAAAAACGCTATAAAACCTGTACATGGGGGGTACTGTTATAGTCGGGAGACTTTGCTGAACACAAATATTATCACTGTATTTTACCCTGTAACTTTCTATGACACCTTAAAACCTTTACATGGGGGGTACTGTTTTGCTCGGGAGACTACGCTGAACACAAATATTAGTGATTCAAAACAGTAAAACATATCACAACAATTATATCATCATAAAAGTGCTGTTTGTGTGTGAAAAATGCAAAAAAAAAAGTCACTTTCACTGACAATATCATTGCTGTGATATGTTTTACTGTTTTAAATCACTAATATTTGTGTTCAGCGAAGTCTCCCGAGTAAAACAGTACCCCCCATGTAAAGGTTTTAGGGTGTCATAGAAAGTTACAGGGTAAAATACAGTGCTAGCAAATTAAATTCTCTGGACTTTTTGCCTGGGTTGTAAGGCAAGTCCCTCAAATTGCAATCAATACAATTACTTAATTATGTAAAAATATTACATAAATACACACGTAGAATTTAAATATATATGCATATTTATATATTTAAAGTCTACATGTATATTTATATAATTATTTATGTAATTTTGTATATGGACATGTATATTTCGTATTATTTGTATTTATTTATATATAGATATATATACAATTTTATTCTAAGTGTATTTTGATATAAATATATATATATATATATATATATTTATATCAAAATACAGTTAGAATAAAATTTCATATAGATATATAATTTTTTTAACATTTTAATTATTATTTTAAAAAAAATTAATTTAATTTACTTATTATTTGTATTTGATAATAATATATATATACAATATATATAGTTATTATATATATATTATATATATATGTGTGTAATTTAATTATAAGTGCATTTTTATATTAATATATGTATATATTAATATAAAAATACACTCAGTATGACATTATATATATGATATATAGACATATACACACACATATATAATTCTTTTTTTTATTAACATTAACCTTTATTTTTTTTACACTTGCAGGGAGACTGCCTGTCAGCACAGGCAGTCCCCCTGCAGGCAGACACTAGGACACCTATTGTGGCCATGTGACCGCTCTGTTGAGCAATCACATGGCCCCAGGGGTCCTAATTCGCCATGGGGAGACTGCTTGGGCTGCAGGCCATCTCCCCACACTGGGAGCACCGTTGATCGCCGCCGGGTGAATGACAGTGATCGGGTGAGTACATAATACTGTTGTGACGGTTCAGCATGTTAAGTCGTTAAGGGGTTAAAAGAACACTCTCAGCCCATAGCAATGTAAGCTCATTTAAGTTATTGTGGTGGTAAACAAAATTATAAACGCAACACTTTTGTTTTTGCCCCAATTTTTCATGCATGGCCAGCATACTCACCGGACATGTCACCCATTGAGCATTTTTGGGATGCTTTGGATCGGCGTACACAACAGCATGTTCCAGGTCCTGCCAATATCCAGCAACTTCGCACAGCCATTGAAGAGGAGTTGACCAACATTCCACAGGCCACAATCAACAACCTGATCAACTCTATGCGAAGGAGATGTGTTGCACTGCGTGAGGCAACTGGTGGTCACACCAGATACCGACTGTTTTTTGGACCCCCCCCCAGAATCCCCCAATGTAGTAAAACTGCACATTTTAGAGTGGCCTTTTATTGTGGCCAGCCTAAGCCACACCTGTGCAATAATCATGCTGTCTAATCAGCATATTGATATACCACACCTGTGAGGTGGATGGATTATCTCGGCAAAGGAGAAGTGCTCACTAACCCAGATTAAGACAGATTTGTGAACAATATTTGTGAGAAACAGGCCTTTTGCGTACATAGAAAAAGTCTTAGAGTTCAGCTCATGAAAAATGGGTGCAAAAGCAAAAGTGTTGTGTTTTTAATTTTGTTCAGTGTATATATATATATATATATATATATATATTTGTGTGTGTATATACATATATATATATATATATATATATATATATACACATACACACATACACACAAACACACAAACACACATTTTCTCACATTTATACATACGTACTCACACTTTCACATTCACACAGATGAACAGATACGATTTTTTTTATTTTTAGCCTCCTTTTTCCTACCTTTACCTGGGAGAGTTGGAGAAGATCCACACACCCGGTGGCCAGTGGTGAGCTGCTGTGATCGCAATGTGCACTGATTTTGGCAGATATATGTAATAAAGTGTTATTACATACACCTGCCACCATCACAAGTCTGGGCAGTTTACAAGTAAAGAATACTCCAAGCATCTTATATTCTGTTGGACATTTTATTTTGGTGCAACCTGTACATATATTTTGTATTATCTTGTTTTATATTATTCATTAAAGAGCTGAGGGTATCCCTTACTACCAGTGTTTGTTGCCTGCTTACAATTCTACATATAGTTGCCTTTTAGTGCTCATGCTACTTTCTATTATTAGTAATTTAAATGGGCTGAGTAAGCACCTGCAGTGCCAGAAATGCACCTGCTCTACTTAATAGGGAATCCAGTAGCAGTACCACTAGGGGGTATGTTTACATGGCAGAGGTAGCATCCACAAATATCGTCAGTCTCACATAAAAAAAAAACATGTCCCCCATATAGCAAATATCTAAAAATCCTTCTAATATAAAAAAATAAAATGTGAAGACCCCTGTCATGGGTTGGCTTCTGTTGATACATCGATGGGTGCATTGATTCACCTGTCTAAAGTCTTATACAGTTAGTTCCAAAAATATTCAAGTTACAGTTAAATAATGAATGGGATTGAAGTGCAGTCTCTCGGCTTTAATTTGAGGGTATTCACATCCAAATTGGAGGAAGGGCTTATAAATTACAGCTCTTTAATATGTAGCTCCCTCTTTTCCAAGGGATCATAAGTAATTCGACTATTGACTCAGAAGCTGTTTCAAGGACAGGTGTGTGCTATTCCTTCATTATTTATTCATCAATTAAGCAGGTAAGAGGTCTGGAGTTGATTCACATTTGAAAGCTGTTGCCGTGAACAATATGCAGTCAAAGGAGTGAAACAAAAAACAAAACCAATCAGAGAGAAATCAGGAATTTTACGAGTGGCCCACTCAACAGTTTGGTAAATTTTGAGAGAAAAAACGCACTTGTAAGCTCTGCAACAAAAAAAGGTCTAGACATCCACGTAAATAATAGTGGTGGATGATCATATGATCCTTTCCATGGTAAAGAAAAAGCCCTTCACAACATCCAGCCAAGTGAAGAACACTCTATACGAGATAGGCATATCATTATCCAAGTCTACCATAACGAGAAGACTTCATGAGAGGAAATACAGTGGGCTCCCCAGAATATGCAAACTATTCATAAGCCTCTAGACTTTGCCAAAAACATCTGAAAAAGCCAGCCCAGTTCTGGAACAGCATTTGGACAGATGAAGTTAAGATCAATCTGTACCAAATGATGGGAAGAAAAAAGTATGGAGGAGGCTTGGAACGGCTCATGATCCAAAGCATACCACATCATCTGTAAAACACAGTGCAGACAATATGATGGCATGGGCATGTATGGCTTCTTTGGCACTGGATCACTAGTGGTTATTGATTATGTGACAGAAGACAGAAACAGCTAGATGAATTCTCAAGTGTATAAGAATATATTGTCTGCTCAGGATTGATTGGACGGCGCTTCACTTTACAGACGGGCAATGACCCAAAATATATTGTGAAAACAACCCAGAGGTTTTGCTTTCATGTCTGAGTCAATCATCTGACCTCAACCCGAGCAAACATGCATTTTACTTGGTGAAGACAAAACTTAAAGCAGAAACCACAAACAACACCTGAAGACAGCTGCAGTAAAGGCATTGCAAAGCAACACAAAGGAGGAAACCCGGCGTTTGGTGATGTCCATATGTCCCAGACTTCAAGCAGTTATTGCCTGCAAAGGATTCTCAAGAAAGTATTCAAAATGTATGTATGTCAAATTACATTTGAGCCCCTGAAATAAACACTAAATTGTTGTAATATTAGTGCATACGCATGCTTAAGGGAATCTATAGTGTTAGGAATATAAATCTGTATTCCTAACATTATGGAGCCCTCTGCTCCCACACTCCCTTGTGCCTCCCCCCCCCGGCAGCTAAAGGGTTACAAAAAAATTTTAGTCGCTTACCTAATTCCAGCACCAATGTCTCTTGTCGCTGTGTCGGAGGTACACCTCTTCCGACATCCTCCATCGGGGGTTGGTAATGTGCATGAGCGGCGAGTGTTGCAAGCACATTAGGCCCTCCCCATAGAAAAGCATTGCTTCAATGCTTTCCTATGGGATTAGTGAATCTGGATGTCCTCATGCATTGATTGACAGACACTAGAGGCAGTCTTAGTCCTGCAATGTAGGTATTGCAGTTTCTCAAAATGAGATGAAGTGGTTGGGGTGACTATATTATCCCTTTGAAAACTCATATCTTTCTGTCTGAATTTCTATCTATCTACCTATCTTCACAATTTAATAATTAAAGAGTTCCTGAAACTACATTGAAAAAAATTTAATATCATCTTGAGTTAGACATTCACTATAAAAGCGTTAACAGACCATTCATCATGGGATGTTTTGAGAAGTATGGGAAGAGAAGGTGGAGTAAGCATATGGAATCTATAGTATAGTGTTATGCACCCAGGAGTGTCTGCAGATGGAATGAGTCATGCTTCTCACTCCTGACACTTGAGTAAGCTGAAATAGTCTTTTGTGACTAAACAAAAACTAATAAATTAAGTTATGGCTAGACAATGAAGTACAAAGATAAATACGCCTGGGATAGAATTCATATCTGATTGATAGATCATTAGTTGATTGAAGACGTTTTCTCTCTTTAAGGTTGAGTCCATCAAATTAAAATGTCTTCAGGGACAAATTAAAGCCTATCATTGCCTAAAAAGTTGGAGCTTAACCATGTGTTAGGAATGACGTTAGAAGAAGTAAAAACTGTTGACAATGTTATTAAGTGTTCTTTGACTGCAACTTTCCCATAAACTATGTGATATGTTTTACAACATTATGTGTGTCTATTGGTAAGACAATAAGTAGGCATGAAAATAAATAGACAAAACACCCAGTCTCTCAATAGTAGAGTCTATAGGCCTTCTGTGATAGCGCCAGAATGGTGATTGCAGTTGATGACACAAGCCATTTGTGGAAACACAAAAAAGGACTATAATAACTCTTTATACCTAACAGCAACAAAGTTGCATGTGGCGTTTTTGCTCTGCTAACAGCGATTAAGCAGTGCTAATTACCAGGACTTTCACACTGGGTTTAAGCTGCTTTTATTGGGAATACTGAGGATTATGTGTACTAAGAAGTGTAAGAGGATACTTTAACTAATTTAAGATCATTAAAGAAGAAAATAAAACATGTCTTGCTGTGTAATCCATATCGTATTTCCTCTCTGGACATGCTGAGGCTCATGGCAAAAAAAACAATGGCTTCCAAATTTCAAACATTGATAATGTTAGTGAAACCATCAGATTATCATGACAAATCACCCATCCAGTGAGTCAACACAAATCAGTTGTTAGAAATATTTGAGAAGGTATGAGGATAATTTACTAAGATTGTGTTAAAGGGAATGAATATGTAAAATGCACACTTTTTGAGGTATAAATGTAATATGCTATCTTTACAATGTAATCATTAAAGAGTTCCTGAAACACACTCTCTCTCTCTCTCTCTCTATATATATATATATATATATATATATATTTCCTGAAAATCTACATATATAAATGAAATAATCTAATATATATATATATATATATATATATATTTATATATATATATTGCTTTTAGACCTCGAAAAGTGTGCATTTTATTACCTTAATTGAGAATGTAAAAAAGGAACAACATTTTGTAAAATAAAAAAATGAACTATCTAAAATATTAACAAGACATTCTCTATAGTCATGTCTGTAACTAATTAAAGAGTATTAGAGCATTCTCATTCTCATACATATTCATTCCCATTAACACAATTCTAGTAAATTACCCTTATATGTTCTCAATATGCTTATACAGGGCCGGATTAACATAGGGGCTGATGGAGCTGCAGCTCCAGGCCCAGGCCCATGGAATAGGCCCATTTAAAAAAAAAAAAAAAATTTTTTTTTTTTTTTTTTTTTACACACTACTCTTAGGTTTGCCACCTGACCAGTATTTTACTGGCACAGCCGGTATTTGAAGCTGCCTGGCCATGCCAGTATTGCAGTAATAACGGCAATACAAATGCAGGTATTTTTCTCAGAATAAATGGAGATTACTCTGCAATACCAGCACCAGCCAGTAGGGGTCACTGTGTGTGGAGAGAGGCAGGGATAGGAAGTTACAGCATATCCCTGCCTTTCTCTACTACTCACTGATCCGTGGGGGAGCGGCAACACAGCACAGAGTCCAGACAGCAGCTCTACAGCTCAGGTAAGTGAGAGAGGGGGGAAAGGCAGCAGGGACACATGGGGACACTGAGACACTAGGGGACACATGGGGACACTGAAACACTAGGGGACATTGAGACACTAGCGGACATATGGGGACACTGAGACACTAGGGGACACAGACCCTAGGGGACACATGGGGACACAGACACTAGGGGACACTGAGACACTAGGACACATGGGGACACATACACTGGGAGACCTGGGAACGCTGAGACACTTGGGGACACTGGAAAACATGGGGACACTGAGACACTAGGGGACACTGAGACACTAGGGGACATATGGGGACACTGAGACACTAGAGGACACATGGGGACACAGACACTAGGGGACACTGAGACACTAGGACACATGGGGACACAGGCACTGGGAGACCTGGGAACACTGAGACACTTGGGGACACTGGAAAACATGGGGACACTGAGACACATGGAGACACTGGGACACATGGGGATGCTGTGAGACATAGGGACATTGGGAGACACTGAGACATTGGGACACGGAGACACTATGTCCTCATGTCTCCCAGTGTCCCCATGTCCCCCAGCCAGTGTCCCTAGTGTCCCCAAGTCTCCCAGTGCCTGTGTCGCATGTCTCTCAGTGTGCCTAGTGTCCCCATGTCTCCCAGTGTCCCTATATGTCCCAGTGTCCCCATGTCTATGTCCACAACTGTCCCCATGTCTACCAGTGTCCCCAAGTGTATGTCTCCCAGCCAGTGTCCCCAGTGTCCCCTAGTCTCCCAGTGTCTGTGTTCCCATGTCTCTGTGTCCCTAGTGTCTTAGTGTCCTAAAATATTTCAGTGTCCCCATGTCTCCCAGTTTCCCTAAATTTCTCAGTGTCCCCATGTCTCGCTGTGTTCCCAGTATCCTAGTGACATGGGGGCACACTGAGACATTAGGACACTGGGAGAAATGGGGACACTGAGACACTGGGAGACTAGGGGACTGGGCGACATGGGGACACTTACACTGTGATACATAGGGACACTGAGACACTGGGTGACTTGCGAGACTGAGACACAGGGAGACAGTGGGAGCAATCCATCTATACAGCAGAATCAAACTGTGAGTAGTTTGTTGGTGATTTTACAGAATTTTCTCTGATGTCACTCCTTGTGATTTACATCATGTGATGTCACGCATAACTAATTAATTATACAAATTAATTATACAAATGATTAAGGCTGGTATTTTTTTCCAAGAAAGGTGGCAACCTTAACTACTCTTCACATACTCTTGCTTAAAGGAGCACTATAGGGTCAGGAACACAATCATGTATTTCTGACCCTAATTTGTTAAAACCGCCACCCTGGCCCCTTCTTGCCTCCCTAAATATAGCAAAATATTACTTGTATTCAAGTCTACAGCTGCTGGCTCTGCCTCTGAACTGACTGTCTGCTGACATCATCAGAAGTGGTGGTCTGAGCAAATTACAATACTTCCCCATAGGTTTGTCTGAGACTGTCAACTAGGCAGATCAGGGGCAGAGCCAGCACAAGTCCAACATAGCCCTGGCCAATCAACATCTCCTCATAAAGATACATTGAATCAATGCATCTCTATGAGGAAAGTTCAGTGTCTGCATGCAGAGGGTGGAGACTCTGAATGGCAGTGCTGCACACTAGGCAGTACTGCCCCAGGAAGCACCTCTAGCAGCCATCTAAGGAGCGGCCAGTGGAGTTATTTTCTCTGAAAAGAGACAGTGTTTACTGCAAAAAGCCTGAATGGAATGATTCTACTTACCAGAACAAATACAATAAGCTGTAGTTGTTCTGGTGACTATAGTGTCCCTTTAAGTTTGGAAGCTTAAGAGGGATGTATGGGAACAAAACTTGTGTGGACTGGCTGACAATAAAATTAGTTTAGATAATGCAGACGTTGGTCTCTCTAACACTGTGGCATGTCCCCTTTCTTCTATACTCACTACATACACCTTTTCTCTGTCTCAGACAATATACCAGGAACGTCTGCCTGCTATTAAGAAGGTAAGGAGACAAGTGGACCAGCAAGTGCTAGGGTACAGTCCTTAGAAAGCATGGAGTGAGTGCATCATTAGACGCATTTATGTCAAGCTCAGGGTGCTGCCTGCATAGTATGCCCTTACTTGGACAGCCTGCAGGATTTGCAGGCAGCCTGACATGCATTCATGCCAGGCTGACCTTCCAATTCTTTGGACAAACATGCCCCCTTTTTGGGCATGTTCACCCCCTTTTGGCGGGTCTGGTAACGTGATTCGCGCCAGTGGCACACCCTTTTACCCCACCCATTGACTTCCTGCTTCACTGGACACTGCTGTTAGGGGTTATGGATTTACTTGAAAGATGAAAGCATACGTTAGAGAGAGATTAGCATAGAGTATGTCTTTTCTTATAGCTGCATCCTATGAGTTTCCCTCCAGCACCATCTCCATCAGATACATGACGCTTGGGAGGTATGACTGTTTTAGTGTTTTTGGTCGGTAAGATTCCGTAAATAGGCCCATCATAATTGTCAGCACCAGGCCCACTGTGCTCTTAATCCGGCCCTGTGCTTATATATGCTTAATAGTCCTAATATTTTCAAAATATTATAACTGCATACATGAACTGCTTTATAAAGCTAAAAATATATATTTTTATGATATTGATTTTTATTTTTTTTTACTATCATGACTAGTGCATGGATGTCTAAAACACATTTAGCCAATTTTTCATATGGTCTGAGTTGCTAAAAAAAAAACAACACCACTATATATATATATATATATATATATATATATATATATATAAATAAGAAAACCAAGATGCTTGCTCTCCTGGATTAGAGAGTAATTGCCCGGTGCTGGTCAGGCACAAGATTCAAAAAAAATGATTGGAAATGACCGCACAAATATAACTTTTATTCTATATCATTTAAAAATATTGACGTTTCAGCCCCAATACATGGGCTTTCATCAGGATGGCAATATTTCATCCTGATAAAAGCCCATGTATTGGGGCTGAAACATCAATATTTTTAAATGATATAGAATAAAAGTTATATATATTTTATTTTTACTATCATCAAGTCCTTGGAGTGTGGTCATTTCCAATCATTTATATATATATATATATATATATATATATATATATATATATATATATATATATATATATATATATATTCCTTTTATCAATTTTGTAGCTCGTCTCTGATATCCTTCTTTAGAACAGGTGCCCAAAATTGCACAGCATATTCAAGGTGTGGTCTCACCAGTGATTTATAAAGAGTCAAAATTATAGTTTCATCCCGAGAATTTATGCCCCTATTTATACATGACAAAACCTTACTGGCCTTAGCAACTGCAGATTGACATTGCATATTGCTGCCTAATTTGTTGTCTATAACAATTCCCAAATCCTTCTCATTTGTGGTTATCCCTAATTCACTACCATTTAGGGTTTAAGTTGCTTGTGCATTCTTGACCCCGAAGTGCATAACTTTGCATTTCTCTACATTAAAGTTAATCTGCCATTTTAGTGCCCAGTCCCCCAATCTATCCAAAGGAATATCCTGCTCACATTTTATTACTTTACAAATTTTGTGTCATCTGCAAACACTGAAACATGGCTTTCAATGCCTATTTCAAGATAATTTATAAATATTTTAAATAGAAGCGGTCCGAAAACAGAACCCTGAGGGACACCACTTACCACTTTTGTCCAGCACAAAAACTCGTTGTACTCTATCCATAAGCCAATGTTCTACCCAAAAACAAGAATATTCATCTAGACCAATTTCTTTTAGTTTGAGGACTAACCTATTGTGAGGAACCATATCAAATGCCTTGGCAAAATCCAAGTAGATCACATCCTCTGCAATACCCTGATCTATACTTCTACTTACATCTTCGTAGAATGCAATTCGGTTAGTTTGACATGACATATGTTTCATAAAACCATAATGATTATTGCTATTAAGAAAGTTCTTCCCCTTGAATTCCTGAATATTATCCCTTAATAGCCCTTCAAATATTTCCCAGTCACAGAAGTTAAGCTCACATGTCTATAATTTCCGGGAAAGGATTTTGAACCATTTTTAATTATAGAACCGACATCTGCCTTCCTCCAATCCTCAGGTACAATACCTGAAACAAAAGAATCTTGAAAAATTAAATAAAGAGGTTCACTTATTTCACACTTCGCTCATTTAGTACTCGTGGGTGAATACCGTCAGGCCCCGGAGCTTTATTCACATTATTTTCTATAACCTTGTCTCGAATCATCCAATCACAAGTTGTCTGCACGTTTTTGCAGCAATCATTTGCTTATCTCTTGTCATAGGATCCTCATTAACATATACTGAAGAAAAATTGTTATTTAAAATGTGTACCTTTTCCTGGTCTTTATTAGCTAACAGACCCATCTCTGTTTCCAGTGTACCTACACTTTTTGTTTTATAGAATTATTGTACGTGAAAAAAAAATGTGGGTTGGTTTTGCAAAGACCATGATGACTGGTATGCTAATATTACTGGTTTATCAATATCTTTGTTTAAAACTGCAAAACCTGGCTACTTGCATACTTGTGCACTGAACACTTATCGTACAATGTTGATTCTTTTTATGAACTCACTGTCTTTTGTGTCTTTGTTTAAAACTTCAAAACCTAGTCAAATCTTATTGACAAAAATAAATAAAAATTCAACTGATTAAATTAAAGTATTGGGTTTATTAGCTGGATTAGAGAGTAATTGCCCGGTGCTGGTCAGGCACAAGATTCAAAAAAAATGATTGGAAATGACCGCACAAATATAACTTTTATTCTATATCATTTAAAAATATTGACGTTTCAGCCCCAATACATGGGCTTTCATCAGGATGGCAATATTTCATCCTGATAAAAGCCCATGTATTGGGGCTGAAACATCAATATTTTTAAATGATATAGAATAAAAGTTATATATATTTTATTTTTACTATCATCAAGTCCTTGGAGTGTGGTCATTTCCAATCATTTATATATATATATATATATATATATATATATATATATATATATATATATATATATATATATTCCTTTTATCAATTTTGTAGCTCGTCTCTGATATCCTTCTTTAGAACAGGTGCCCAAAATTGCACAGCATATTCAAGGTGTGGTCTCACCAGTGATTTATAAAGAGTCAAAATTATAGTTTCATCCCGAGAATTTATGCCCCTATTTATACATGACAAAACCTTACTGGCCTTAGCAACTGCAGATTGACATTGCATATTGCTGCCTAATTTGTTGTCTATAACAATTCCCAAATCCTTCTCATTTGTGGTTATCCCTAATTCACTACCATTTAGGGTTTAAGTTGCTTGTGCATTCTTGACCCCGAAGTGCATAACTTTGCATTTCTCTACATTAAAGTTAATCTGCCATTTTAGTGCCCAGTCCCCCAATCTATCCAAAGGAATATCCTGCTCACATTTTATTACTTTACAAATTTTGTGTCATCTGCAAACACTGAAACATGGCTTTCAATGCCTATTTCAAGATAATTTATAAATATTTTAAATAGAAGCGGTCCGAAAACAGAACCCTGAGGGACACCACTTACCACTTTTGTCCAGCACAAAAACTCGTTGTACTCTATCCATAAGCCAATGTTCTACCCAAAAACAAGAATATTCATCTAGACCAATTTCTTTTAGTTTGAGGACTAACCTATTGTGAGGAACCATATCAAATGCCTTGGCAAAATCCAAGTAGATCACATCCTCTGCAATACCCTGATCTATACTTCTACTTACATCTTCGTAGAATGCAATTCGGTTAGTTTGACATGACATATGTTTCATAAAACCATAATGATTATTGCTATTAAGAAAGTTCTTCCCCTTGAATTCCTGAATATTATCCCTTAATAGCCCTTCAAATATTTCCCAGTCACAGAAGTTAAGCTCACATGTCTATAATTTCCGGGAAAGGATTTTGAACCATTTTTAATTATAGAACCGACATCTGCCTTCCTCCAATCCTCAGGTACAATACCTGAAACAAAAGAATCTTGAAAAATTAAATAAAGAGGTTCACTTATTTCACACTTCGCTCATTTAGTACTCGTGGGTGAATACCGTCAGGCCCCGGAGCTTTATTCACATTATTTTCTATAACCTTGTCTCGAATCATCCAATCACAAGTTGTCTGCACGTTTTTGCAGCAATCATTTGCTTATCTCTTGTCATAGGATCCTCATTAACATATACTGAAGAAAAATTGTTATTTAAAATGTGTACCTTTTCCTGGTCTTTATTAGCTAACAGACCCATCTCTGTTTCCAGTGTACCTACACTTTTTGTTTTATAGAATTATTGTACGTGAAAAAAAAATGTGGGTTGGTTTTGCAAAGACCATGATGACTGGTATGCTAATATTACTGGTTTATCAATATCTTTGTTTAAAACTGCAAAACCTGGCTACTTGCATACTTGTGCACTGAACACTTATCGTACAATGTTGATTCTTTTTATGAACTCACTGTCTTTTGTGTCTTTGTTTAAAACTTCAAAACCTAGTCAAATCTTATTGACAAAAATAAATAAAAATTCAACTGATTAAATTAAAGTATTGGGTTTATTAGCTACAGCTTGCAGCTTGCGGAGACTTGAACGAAATCAACTGAGATGGAAAAAAAAAAAAAAAAAAATTCTTCATGGGTTGATATTTTTTTTCAAGTATTTTGTCCTAAATTCTACAAGTGAATCTCAAGTTTCCAGAGTTTGTTGTTTGAATCTATTAATGTATGTAAAGAAGGAGCTATAGGATAAATACTTGGAAAGTTGTTTCACATTTAAGATACGTTCTTTTAAAAAGAAAACAATTATGTTACAGGGATCAAAATACATTTTTTGAGTCCGTTTTTCATATGCAAGTGATGCTAATTAGCATAATGACATAAGACACTAGAAATTCTTCGGAGACCATCTCAATTCTTTGGAGACCATCTCAAGAGATTCAGGGGGATACAGAACTTAAAAATGTACTGATGCTATGTGAATAATAATTAAAGTAAAAAAAATGTTGTATGAAAAGATACATGGCATTCAATGGACAAAATATGCTTGGAAAAACTGTTCTCAAAGATTTACCAGCATCTCTTTAGGTGTTATCACAGAGCTTACAATGCAACATATACAAGGTTATTCGATAAAGTAAGAATTCAAGGTGAATTTCAACTTTTAAAGCGGCACTGTCATGGCCGAATCCCATTTTTTTTTAACCCCCCTCCCGCCTCCACTACATCTAACCGACCCCTTAGTAACCCCCAAATGCCCCTAAGCCCCCCATATTACCTATTTTTTAATCTTTATTTTCTGCCCCGATCTATATTCAGGGCGCCGCCTTCTGTGTGTGGGTAGATGAAGTCCCTGTGGGACACATCATCTGCCCACACTAGATAGCGCTGTAATTCCCGCACATGCCCTGTGAAACACATGCAAATGGAAATGTCATCTATTCATTCATCAGAAAGCCGAATGAATAAATAGAAATGTCAGACGAACAATCAAACACTAAGCACTACCTACCCCCATCACCCTAAAAAAAGTGAGGGGAGAATAAAATAACTAACCTGTAAATAAAAATTAAACTTACCATTTGACGTCTTCTTTTTTCTAAAATCTTCATTTTTCAGCCCCCAAAAAGGCCAAATAAAAGGCCATCATACCCGTCGAACTTAAAATAAATTAAAAAACCCGAGGGCAAATAATAAATCCTGCCGAAAAAGAAAAAAAACAGACAC
The DNA here is from genome assembly GCF_036172605.1 of Pelobates fuscus. Classification (NCBI taxonomy): domain Eukaryota; kingdom Metazoa; phylum Chordata; class Amphibia; order Anura; family Pelobatidae; genus Pelobates; species Pelobates fuscus. The sequence goes on from NC_086322.1 coordinate 227,861,282, forward strand.
TAAAAAAATTAATCCATCTTAACCCATGGAGGGCTCCGCGCAGACTGAGCTCTGCAGGGCGGGGGAAGGCTTATAAAGCCTTGCCCCGCCCTGCAATTAGGCTAAGAACACTCTGATTGGTTGGTTTAAGCCAATCAGAGTGCTCTTTGTCATTTTACACAGCGTGTGAAAATTCCAAAGAACCTTACATCCCGCCCATTGTGATTTATGGCCCCCACCCACGGCGCAGGGGTGGGGGCCGGGGGAGGGGAGGACAGTAGGCCCCCCTCATTGTCATTTAGGGCCCCACCCGTCGCCCATGGATGGGGGCGGTTAGTAGGTTGCTCACTGTTTAATAGACATGCCCCTACTCGCGGTATAGTGAGTAGGGGCTGAATTTACTGATACTAAGTAATCTTTACTTAGTATTAGTCAAGTTGGCTGAAAGACCAATTTAGGTCTTTCAGCCTTTTAGTAGATAACTCCCTGATACAGTGGGAATTAAGTGGTTATCTACTAAGCGGCTGCAAGATGCAGCCACAGCACGAATAGGATCGGAGTTTCATTCATTCGAAAGAAAATGTGATCCGAACAAAGTCCCGAATTGCATCCTAACACGAATGGAGAAACTGTTCTCATTCTGTTAGGATGCAATTCGGCAGTTATGCCGGCGTTCTGTCTAAGTGACAGGACGTTCGGCAATACTGACAGGAAGCATCGTGGGAACAGGGAGGAAAGGTGAGAATTGTGTTAAAATTGGTCTGACCAGCGGAAATTAAGCACACTTTGCTGGTCAAGCGGAGGAAACCTCCATAAGGCAAAGAGTCCCTACTTTGTCTTATGATTTTAAAGAAAACTGAAGAAGACAGGAAGAAAAGAAGATCCCAAGAGAGGGGGAGAAGGGGAGAGGGGGAGAAGAGGAAGAGATTGAGGAAAGGTAAGTTCGGCATGACGGTGCCGCTTTAAGTCAAAGTAGCAAACTTGGAAATGTTTTACAAGTCAGTAATGCTGACATACTGTGACCTTAAATTTGAAATTCTCTTTAAATTCTCACTTTAATGAATAACTTTTTTTTGTTTTCAAACATTAGTTTTCAAGAGCTTTAGGGAGCTTGTTAACCAAACTGCATGTGGGAATTAATGTTATTTAAAGTTATTTGTACAATATTTTATGCATCATTGGTGCTAACTTTAAACATCGGGTCGATTTTCCTTGGAGAGGTTTCTCCTTCCCATTTAAGTGTTTTGATTTCTAGTGTTTTCGGATAACTGCTATTGGTATAGGTTAATAGTGCATTTTATTTTATTTATTAGAGTGCCATCCTGGAAGCCATGGGAGGATATATCTGGTTTATATTTTAAGAGTTTGTTTTAGTACACAAATTGCTAAATGAATCCCATATATGACTTAGCCTATCCTTCTATGAAAGACTATCCAAAATTATTATTTTATTTTTTTCCCAGAGAAAAGATTTTATCCAAATCCCTAATGTATATTTACAGATGTAGTAACAAGGAACATCTGGGCTGAGAATTGTTTTATTTTATATTTATAAAATTACCTCTATGTCTTTAGTATATTGGGAAACCAGCAGCAGGGATTAAATGAGACTAGCAGCAGGGATAAAAGGAAACCAACAGCAGGGATTAAACTCTAGGCACCATAACAACCTCATCTAAATGATGATGAAGACAAAACATATTTTGTCTTGTCGTACTCTATAATTGAAGGTATAGCAATCACTACGTTCTCAATTAAAATGCACATATATTATGTAACATGATAAAAGTGATTTGGCAAGCAAATGTTGCTAAATTAAAATGTTACATAGTTGCCTTGGTTGAAAAAGACTTAAATCCATTACGTTCAAACATGAAGCCCATTCTTTTATGTTGTCGATCCAAAATAAGTCACCCCCCTCCACCCCCCAGTTGTAGCCATTTCCAATTATGCCACAAAAAGGGAGGAACATCTTTCTTAACTTCATAATGATAATCCGATTTATCCTTGGATCAACAACCAGTTGAAATGCTTTTCATTCCCCTTGGTAGTTATACATTATACAATGCGTTCCAATGGGAGAAATCCTAACGCAAGCGTGGCACTCGCCGCGCATGTGCATTAGGTCTACTTGCTGCTGACGTAGGTGGAGTAGAAGTGGAGGCGGAGCTTGAACCACAGAGGATTATCGGTACTGGAATCAGGTAAGTGATGAAGGAGTTTTTAATACCTTCAACACCAAGGAAGGCGGGGGGAGGGGGCTGTGGGGGTGGTTGTGAGGGAGTGGACCCTATAGGGGGTTATAGTGCTAGGAAAAAAACATTGGCCAAAAAAGCTGACCTTGAAATATAGCTGACTTGCATAATTTTACTCAATTGAACTATTTTGGCCTTAACTATTTGGAATGTCAAGTGAATTTCAAATGTCTCTCTTTATAACTCTGAAAGAAAAATACTAAAAATATAAAAACTGAAAGTCTTTTTGGAAACACTAGCTCTCACAGATGCCTGAGTAGGTAATGAATAAGCATGTGTAGAACAAAATATTTTAGTACATTCAGTTATAGCCCCACCTATAAGTGCGACAGGGGGTACACAGTCTTCCCAATCAGAAACGTTTTATCACTGCGAGAAGATTTTATGATGGTTTTAACACTATAGGGTCAGGAATACATGTTTGTTTTCCTGCCCCTATAGTGTTTCTTTAAATCTTTTTTCAACCACACAAAAGGAAAAAAATAAGAATCCATTATACATGGTGACTATTAAAAAATATATAATAGTTTACAAAAAAAAATATGTAATACAAAATAAAATCCTGACGCATAAAATATAATCCATTGATAGGGGCTGGGGAGTCATTAGGCCCCCCTTATCAATATTAGAGCCATCACTGACTACCCATGGTCTATTTCTCTACATATTATTATTATTTAACTAGTGCCCCATTGTGAGGGTATAGAGGTCCCACCCCACTTTAATTTTATAAATGATATCCCACTATGGGGGCACAGGAGGTAAACCTCTTTTCTTTAAAATTGCTGCTCCCAGATGTCCATGGTTGGGGGCACAGGAGAGTATGCTACTAGCAACGGAGCAGCAATGGCTTCCCAGTCACTGGTCTTGTACTACAAAGAGCAACACTGTCTGCTTGCAGTTTAGGATTATGAACTCACTTATCGCGGGGTGAGTGGGGCCATGAGAGAGGTATAAAACCACTCTTGTACTAATGTAAAGATCATAGTGACTCCACAAGCAGTTTTTTTGCAGTTGGCAAATAGTTAGCCATTAATCCAAAAGCAACCAGCCGTTGTGTATTTTTGTTGCTTTGGGATTAACTCATGTGTCTACTCGGAATTCAGTTTTTTGTCAGAATTGCCGAGTGCCCCAAGTTTGGCCAAATCACAATTCCTCTGCTATAGATTTTCTAATTTTAGCGATGAATGTGTTAAGTCCTTTGATTGTTTCTCCTTTTCTGGGCAAACCTTATATGTCCTTGATTGTCTACAAGAATTAAAATGGGATTCAACATGTTCAGTTCCATGTCCCGTAGCTGACATATCCAATTTGCTTTCTGACATGTTGATGCTGTGTACTCTGTTTCAGATGAAGGAAGTGCAACAGTTGTTTGATTTTAACTTGACCATCTGCTGATCCCTTCTCTTTATTGAAAGACACAGCTACTTGTAGACTTGTGGTCCGTGGTGTCTCCAGACCAGTTAGCATAAACATATCCAATTAACTTTGAATTCAAGGATGATGGCACTTGTAACTTAATTTGAATTGTCCCTTTTAAGTCCTGCATCAACAATTCTGTTGCATATCAGTCACTTTAGCACAGTGCTACAATTTCCCTGCTGCATCAGTAAAATAAGAAGTGGTATTAAAGAAGTGTACTTTACTAGTGGAATGCATGTTTTAAAACCCACCGTCTTTCCTGCAACTGTGTCATCTAAAAAACTAAGCCTTCATTGTAAACTTCATTGTAGCAACCTAAACCTACTTTTTGCATACATTAAATATATCCTATCCTTACCTCTTGTGTCACTTTAGCTCATGTCTCCTAGAATTTAAGCTCATTTGAGCAAGGGCCTCTACACCCTCTATTCCTGTGCACCCACCTTGTTTTGTTAAAAAATACTGTCTTCTAGTCCTCCCATTGTACAGCACTGTGGAATTTGTTGGTTCTTTATAAATAATAATAATCTTGTCCAAATTTCTATGCATAACCTCTAGTACAAGGGTAGGCATCACTTTAGCAGCACTGTGTCTAGAAAATACTTTGAATTCCCTTGGCATTGTAGTCTAGTTTTCTTTTTAAATGAACTTTTGTGCATGTTGCTGTATGACATTTGTATTGTGTGTGTTGTGTATGGGTGCTGCAACTGCTTTGTAAGTTTGTATCTGTGTGTATATGAGCTTTGTTGTAATGTGTAGGTATGTGACCAGTTTGTAGTGTTGTGGTATTACTGGTACACCTCCAGTACACACTGCTTGGGGACACAGTTTCACTGTCAGTCTCACACACAATGCTAAACACACACAATGCTACACACACAGTCACACTGCTAGACACAAACAAACTGCAAGACACACACATACATAGTAACACACACTACTGCACTCATACACGTACAATCAGGGCCGGATTAAGAGCACACTGGGCCTGGTGCTGACAATTATGATGGGCCTAATTACGGAATCTTATCGACCAAAAACACGAAAACAGTCAGACCCCCCAAGCATCATGTATCCAATTGAGATGGTGCTGGAAGGAAACTCATAGGATGCAGCTATAAGAAAACACATACTCTATGCTAATCTCTCTCTAATTTATGCTTTCATCTTTCAAGTAAATCCATAACCCCTAACAGCAGTGTCCAGTGAAGCAGGAAATCAATGGGCGCGGTAAAAGGGTGTGCCACGGGCGAGAATCACGTGACCAGGCCTGCCAAAAGGGGTGAACATGCCCAAAAAGGGGGCATGTTTGTCCAAAGAATTGGAAGGTCAGCCTGGCATGAATGCATGTCAGGCTGCCTGCCAATCCTGCAGGCTGTCCAACTAAGGGCATCCTATGTAGGCAGCACCCTGAGCTTGACATAAATGCGTCTAATGATGCGTTCACACCATGCTTTCTAAGGACTGTCCCCTAGCACTCGCTGGTCCACTAGTCTCCTTATCTTCTTACTAGCAGGCAGAAGTTCCTGGTATATAGTCTGAGATAGAGAAAAGGTGTATGTAGTGAGTGTAGAAGAAAGGGGACATGCCACAGTGTTAGAGAGACCAACGTCTGCATTACCTAAACTAATTTTATTGTCAGCCAATCCACACAAGTTTTGTTCCCATACATCCCTCTTAAGCTTCCAAACTTAAAGGGACACTATAGTCACCAGAACAACTACAGTTTATTGTATTTGTTCTGGTAAATCATTCCATTCAGACTTTTTGCAGTAAACACTGTCTTTTCAGAGAAAATAACTCCACTCACCGCTCCTTAGATGGCTGCTAGAGGTGCTTCCTGGGGCAGTACTGCCTAGTGTGCAGCACTGCCATTCAGTGTCTCCACCCTCTGGATGCAGACACTGAACTTTCCTCAAAGAGATGCATTGATTCAATTTATCTTTATGAGGAGATGCTGATTGGCCAGGGCTATGTTGGACTTGTGCTGGCTCTGCCCCTGATCTGCCTAGTTGACAGTCTCAGCCAATCCTATGGGGAAGTATTGTAATTTGCTCAGACCACCACTTCTGATGAGGTCAGCAGACAGTCAGTTGAGAGGCAGAGCCAGCAGCTGCAGAATTGAATACAAGTAATATTTTACTATATTTAGGGAGGCAAGAAGGGGCCAGGGTGGTGGTTTTAACATAATAGGGTCAGAAATACATGATTGTTTTCCTGACCCTATAGTGCTCCGTTAAGCAAGAGTATGTGAAGAGTAGTTAAGGTTGCCACCTTTCTTGGAAAAAAAATACCAGCCTTAATCATTTGTATAATTAATTAGTTAGGCATGACATCACATGATGTAAATCACAAGGAGTGACATCAGAGAACATTCTGTAAAATCACCAACAAACTACTCACAGTTTGATTCTGCTGTATAGATGGATTGCTCCCTGTGTCTTCCTGTCTCCCAGTGTCACAGTCTCACAAGTCACCCAGTGTCTCAGTGTCCCTATGTATCACAGTGTCAGTGTCCCCATGTCGCCCAGTCTCCTAGTCTCCCAGTGTCTCAGTGTCCCATTTCTCTCAGTGTCCCAATGTCTCAGTGTGTCCCCATCACTAGGATACTGGGGACACTGAGAGACCCGGGGACACTTGGAGACATGGGGACACTGGGACATTTAGGGAAACTGGGAGAAATGGGGACACTGAGACACTAGGGACACAGACACTGGGAGACATGGGGACACTGAAACATTTGGGGACACTAGGGACACAGAGACATGGGAACACTGGGAGACTAGGGGACACTGGCTGGGAGACAGACACTTGGGGACACTGGGAGACATGGGGACAGTTGTGGACATAGACATGTGGACACTGGGACATATAGGGACACTGGGACACATGGGATCACTAAGCACACTGAGAGACATGGGACACAGACACTGGGAGACTTGGGGACAAAGACACTAGGGACACTGGCTGGGGGACATGGGGACTCTGGGAGACATGACGAGACCCAGTCATGTCTCAGTGTCTCCCAATGTCCCCATGTCTCACAGCATCCCCATGTGTCCCAGCATACCCATGTGTCCCAGCATCCCCTTGTGTCCCACCATCCCCTAGTGTCCCAGTGTCCCCTAGTGTTCCAGTGTCCCATGTTTTCCAGTGTCTCAGTGTTCCCAGGTCTCCTAGTGTCTGTGTCCCCATGTGTCCCCTAGTGTTTGTGTCCCCTAGTGTCTCAGTGTCCCCTAGTGTCTGTGTCCTTTAGTGTCTCAGTGTCCCCTAGTGTCTCAGTGTCCTTTAGTGTCTCAGTGTCCCCAAGTGTCTCAGTGTTCCCAGGTCTCCCAGTGTCTGTGTCCCCATGTGTCCCCTAGTGTCTGTGTCCCCTAGTGTCTCAGTGTCCCCATGTTTTCCAGTGTCCCCAAGTGTCTCAGTGTTCCCAGGTCTCCCAGTGTATGTGTCCCCATGTGTCGGTGTCCCCTAGTGTCTCAGTGTCCCCATATGTCCCCTAGTGTCTCAGTGTCCCTGCTGCCTTTCCCCCCATCCCTCACTTACTTGAGCTGTAGAGCTGCTGTCTGGACACTGTGCTGTGTTGCTGCTCCCCCATGGATCAGTGAGTAGTAGAGAGAGGCAGGGCTATGCTGTAACTTCCTATCCCCCCCCTGGTATTGCAGCGTAATCTATTTATTTATTTTGTCATTTATTCTGAGAAAAATACCTGCATTTGTATTGCCGGTATTACTTATTACTGCAATACCGGCACGGCCAGGCAGCCTCAAATACCAGCTGTGCCAGTAAAATACCAGTCAGGTGGTAAACCTAAGAGTAGTGTGTAAAAAAAAAAAAATTATAATTGTTTTTTCATTTTTTTAAATGGGCCTATTCCATGGGCCTGGGCCTGGGCCTGGAGCTGCAGCTCCATCAGCCCCTATGTTAATCCGGCCCTGCGTACAATGTTGTTATTTTTAGCCAGAAAAACTATCAAAAGCACACAGTCTCCCAATCTGGGTGAATGTGTTTGTTTCTACCAGATATCCAAAGTAGGGGATAACCCTGGTTGAACGTAAGTAAACAAAAAAAGAATGATCGAGGGTTCACACAAGTAGACTCAGGGCCGGCGCGTCCATAGGGCGGCACAGGCGGCCGCCTTAGGGTGCACAGGCTCTGGGGGCGCAATATTTCAGTGACCGGCAGGAGGGGGGCTCTCCCTCCTGCCAGGCCACCATCTCGACCCCTGGCGCGGCAGTGCTGTGCTGTGATCAGACGCGGCGAGGGAGCTCTAATCTCACCGCTCTGCGCACTCGCGCGCTGTCTGCTGATACCGCGGGAGTCAGAATATGACGTCTTATTCCGACTCCCACGGTATCAGCAGACAGCGCGTGAGGGAGCAGAGCGGTGAGATTAGAGCTCCCTCTCCGCGTCTGATCACAGCACAGCACTGCCACACGCCGCCCAGCAGCCCCACTGGACCCCAGGGAATAAGTCCTCATCCACACCAGCTCTCCAGATAGGGAGGCTGGGTGGAAATTTTTTATTTATTAAAATAATTAGTGAGTGTATGTGATGAGTCTGTGTGTGGGTGTCTGTGTTTCTGTGTGTGAGTGTCTGTGTGTGAGCGTCTGTATGTGTGTCTGTGTGTGACTGTATGTGTGTCTGTGAGTGAGTGTATGTGTGTCTGTGAGTGAGTGTATGTGTGTCTGTGAGTGAGTGTCTGAGTGAGTGAGTGAGTATGTGTGTGAGTGTCTGTGTGTCTGTATGTGTGTCTGAGTGAGTGAGTGTGTGTCTGAGTGAGTGTGTATGTGTGTCTGTGAGTGAGTGTGTATGTGTGTCTGTGAGTGAGTGTGTATGTGTGTCTGTGTGTGAGTGTCTGTGTGTCTGTGTGTCTGTGAGTGACTGTGTGTCTGTGAGTGACTGTGTGTGAGTGTCTGTGTGTCTGTATGTGTGTCTGAGTGAGTGAGTGTGTGTCTGAGTGAGTGAGTGTGTGTCTGAGTGAGTGTGTATGTGTGTCTGTGAGTGAGTGTGTATGTGTGTCTGTGAGTGAGTGTGTATGTGTGTCTGTGTGTGAGTGTCTGTGTGTCTGTGTGTCTGTGAGTGACTGTGTGTCTGTGAGTGACTGTGTGTCTGTGAGTGACTGTGTGTGAGTGTATGTGTGTCTGTATTACAAATAAAATATTAAGAAGTGGAGCGATTTAAGATTGCAATAGGTCCTTCTCCCACATGCACCAAAGTTTGCAAAAGGAAAAGAAAGGTACTTATATGATTCACTGAATGGTGTTCCAGTTCATGCTTGGCATGTAAGAAAAATATAAAAAACAAAAGAAATCATAGAACAGATCTGTATGGCTTACTGGAAGCCTCTTAAGTAATATTGAAAATACAGATAGTGGCTTAATTAGATATATGTAAAACGATTTATTACCAATATAACAGTATCAATTATACAAAAATTAAAAATAAATATAAAACATAGGTGTATAGCATATCACTGCTTAGTTAACAATCCTAAAGCAGGTAGTTGCTCTATACACGCACAAAACAGATTACTGCTAGACAAATAGGACATAAGGCAGGTTTGCTGCTTACTAGATAAAGTGGTGAGTAAAACGATGTATATTCCCGTTACTCACAAACAGGCTTTCCCGCACTGGGAGATGTCTCCTGGATTAGGGGATAAATGGAGTTCCTTTCACTGCGGTCCGGGTAATGTGCGAGCGATCAGCTGCTGCTTCTTTCAAAAGTCCCGGTTAGTTGATAGGCTCCGCCCCTTCTCAAAATACTTCCGTGTTCGTCTACGCGTTTCTCCGTTCACAGACGGCTTCGTCAGGACGTAATTTGCTAAGTCCCTCCTCACTCTCAGGGTTTTTATGCGAAAAGTCTTTCATCTCATTGGTGTGTTCCACCTTCCTCAATTTGCATATGTGGGACGTCCAGAGAGCCTCCAGACCGGCAAGCTAAAAAATGCTTGCTTTACTTTCATTTGGAATGGGCAGCCCACATTTGCAATAACAATATGTATATGGTCATTAACAGGTATATATATGCCTATACAAGGTTTGAGTGATAACATTAATACATTGCAACAACACAAAATATATGTACAAATTCAAATGTATCCACACTCATTTCCCTTTAGAAGCCTAATTGAAAAATACATATGGAAAGAGAGAGAGAATATGTGTGTCTGTGTGTGACTGTATGTGTGTCTGTGAGTGACTGTGTGTCTGTGAGTGTGTGCGTGAGTGAGTGTGTGTGTGAGTGAGTGTATGTGTGTGAGTGTGTGTGTCTGTGAGTGATTGTATGAGTGTGTGTGTGTGTCTGTGAGTGTATGAGTGTGTCAGTGTATGTGTGTGTCTGTCAGCGTGTGTTTGTGAGTGTCTGTCAAATCAGTGAGAGTATCTTTGTCATTGACTCTGTGTGTGTGACTATCAGTGTGTCTGTCAATGAGTGTCAATCAGTGTGTGTGTGTCAATGAATGAGTGTGTGTCAGATCAGTGAGACTGTGTGTTTGTCATTGAGTGTGTGTGTGACTGTCAGTGTGTATACACCACTGAGTGTAGCGTGGCGGAGCGCAGTACAGGAGCTTCTGTTTCCTGTACCCGGCCAGACTGACCAGAGGTGCTCACTGAGAGAGCACTCCCTGTCAGTCCGGCCAGGTACAGAAAATTGAAGCTCCTTTAGGGGATATCCTCCACTCGGCAAGGCTACAAGAAAGGTAGGAGGCAAACCAGGAAGGGGAGTGCGACCGCCAAGGGGGTGGGGGGTGCACCAAGGGACAGGGAGTGGAGGGGGAGAGAAACACCAAGGGACAGGGAAAAGAGGGGAGCGGTTAGAAGAACACTAAGGGACAGAGAAGGGATAATAATGGATGGGGAGAGGGGCTGGTTAAGAGGCACAAAGGTGAAGATGTTATTTTGGGGAGGGGGTGGAAAAATACATCTTCGCCTATGTACCCAAAAATCCATGCACCAGCCCTGAGTAGACCCAAGATCATGGTATGGATATCTAAGTAAATGGGCTAAATAGAATAAAATAAAAGAACATACTTTATTAATGATTAATATACAAAATAAAAAATAACTAATCACTCAAAAAAACAAATATGTGAATCCTAGAGGGGAGCTATAGAAGCTCAAAAATTGTCAGAAAAGCATATGGAGCAGTCCAGCGTCAAAATACAAGAGGTAAAGTAAAAATAGTGCCGGTGGCTAATCCTATCTGAGGGATGGATACAATAACCACCTTAAAATAAGCACATTCTATTATACCCCTACAAAATGTATCAAGCTGGCTGTGGCTACAGAGTAACTACACAGTATCAAATAGTGGAGAGATGTCCAGGGGCGGACTGAGAACCCTCAGGGCCCCCGGGCAAAATAAATCAAGGGCCCCCTTACAGGCCCCACCCATACTCCGCAGCAAGCGCCACCCATGTCCCGCCTCCATGCACCGCCTCCAGCCACACCCTACACAATCTTTAGACACGAGGAACAAAAGTGCAATAATCCCTTCGAGGCCCCAGTAGAGACTACAATTGAGGGCTAATGGGCCATGGAGGGGGGTCTTTCTAGCAGAGGCTATCTCAGTGTCCTTTAGAGAGTGTGTTAGAAAGAATCTCCTCCAGGCCCTATTAGAGACTACAATGGAGTCTAATAGGCTTGGAAGGGGGTCTTTCTAGCAGAGGCTATCTCAGTGTCCTTTAGAGAGTGTGTTAGAAAGAATTTCCTCCAGGTCCCATTAGAGACTACAATGGAGTCCAATGGGGCCTGGAGGGGGGTCTCTCCAACACTCTGGTTCCTATTCACAATATAGCAACACAACATAGCTCGCTGATACCTAGGCCAAGTTGGCTCCTCTTACCTTAATTACTGTTGCTGGCTGGCAGTCTGTGGGCTTGCTGGAAGGCTGTGGGCTTCCTGGCTGCTGCCGGCAGGCTGAGGGCTTGCTGGCTGCGGCTGGCAGGCTGTTGGCTTGCTGGCTGGCAGGCTGTGGGCTTGCTGGCTGGCAGGCTGTGGGCTTGCTGGCTGGCAGGCTGTGGGCTTGCTGGCTGGCAGGCTGTGGGCTTGCTGGCTGGCAGGCTGCACCTGGCAGGCTGTGTGCCTACTGGCTTTGGCTGGCAGGCTGTGTTGTTGCTGGCTGTAGGCCTGTGGCTTGCTGGCAGGCTGTGGGCTTGCTATAGGCAGGCTGGCTGGCAGCCTGTAGTGGCCGGCTGCTGGCCTGTGGTGGCCGGCTGGCTTGTGGTGGCCGTCTGGCTTGTGGTGGCCGGCTGGTGGCCTGTGGTGGCCGGCTGCTGGCCTGTGGTGGCCGGCTGCTGGCCTGTGGCCGGCTGCTGGCCTTTGGGCCGGCTGGCTTGTGGTGGCCGGCTGGCTTGTGGTGGCCGGCTGGTGGCCTGTGGTGGCCGGCTGGTGGCCTGTGATGGCCAGCTGCTGGGTTGTGGCTGGCTGCTGTGGCCGACCTGTCGCCAGCTGCTGGCCTGTCGGCGGCTGGGTAGTTGGCCTGGGGCCTGTGGCTGGCTGGCTAGTTGGCCTGGGGCCTGTGGCTGGCTGGCCTGGGGCCTGTGGCTGGCTGGCCGGCTAGTTGGCCTGGCGTCTGGCTGGCCTGGGGCCTGCTGGCTGGCCTGGGGCCTGTGGCTTGCTGGCTGGCCTGGGGCCTGTGGCTTGCTGGCTGGGGCCTGGGGCTTGCTGGCTGGGGCCTGGGGCTTGCTGGCTGGGGCCTGGGGCCTGGGGCTTGCTGGCTGGGGCCCTGTGGCTTGCAGGCTGGGGCCTGGGGCCCTGTGGCTTGCTGGCTGGGGCCTGGGGCCCTGGGGCCTGCTGGCTGGGGCCTGCTGGCTGGGGCCTGGGGCCTGCTGGCTGGGGCCTGGGGTCTGCTGGCTGGGGCCTGGGGCTTGCTGGCTGGGGCCTGTGGCTTGCTGGCTGGCCTGGGGCCTGTGGCTTGCTGGCTGGCCTGGGGCCTGTGGCTGGGGCCCTGTGGCTGGCTGGCCTGGGGCCCTGTGGCTGGGGCCCTGGGGCCCTGTGGCTGGCCGGGGGCCCTGTGGGTCTGTGGCTGGCCGGGGGGTCTGTGGCTGGCCGGGGGGTCTGTGGCTGGCCGGGGGGTCTGTGGCTTACCTGGCTAGTTGCTGGGCCTGGGATGTGAAGATGGCCGACCCATGTGGATTCCGGTCCCGTGCAGGCGGCGCCCGTCGACGTCATCGCGTCACGTAGTGACGTCGACGCGCCTCCGCGCACAGGACCGGGCCCCTCCTCCTCCTCCTCCTCCTGATACAGCAGTAAGTGGATATTACAGCGCCGGGCCCCGATCTCCCCGATCTCCACACTGAAATAACTTTGCAGCCGTGCACATTATGTGCACGGCTGCGGCGGGCCCCCCTCCCGGCCGGGCCCTCGGACCACGTCCGAAGTGCCCGACCGGTCAGTCCGCCCCTGGAGATGTCCCAATAGTGGAGCTTAAGTGTAATCCCGTCTAATATCTGACATGGATAGCACTAGCATCAAATTTCCAACTAATTGAACAAGGGACGCTAAAATGTGCACTTGACCAGGTGCTAGTCCACTTGAAGTGCAAGGCTACTCGAGGTATTGGCTTGTACTGAATAGAGTGAGGAGCACCTGAGGTAATCTATCTCTCCATCATACAACAATGGTGTATGATGGAGAGATTAGCACTTTGCCTTTGATAAAGGCGCTTTAGCAGCGCCGAAACGCGTTAGGCGAGATTATTTTTTTCACTCTGCACTAGTGATGTCGCGAACATAAAATTTTCGGTTCGCGAATGGCGAACGCGAACTCCCGCAAATGTTCGCGAACGAGCGAACCGGGCGAACCGCCATAGACTTCAATAGGCAGGCGAATTTTAAAACCCACAGGGACTCTTTCTGGCCACAATAGTGATGGAAAAGTTGTTTCAAGGGGATTAACACCTGGACTGTGGCATGCCGGAGGGGGATCCATGGCAAAACTCCCATGGAAAATTACATAGTTGATGCAGAGTCTGGTTTTAATCCATAAAGGGCATAAATCACCTAACATTCCTAAATTGTTTGGAATAATGTGCTTTAAAGCAGCACTATCATGCCGAACTTACCTTTACCTACTGTCCTCCCCCCGGCCCCCACCCCAGAGCAGTGGGTGGGGGCCCTAGATAAGAATGGTGGGGGGGACCTACCGTCCTCCCCCCCAGCCCCCACCCCTTAGTGGTGGGTGGGGGCCCTAAAAAAACAATAAGGGGGGGACCTACTGTCCACCACGGCCCCCACCCCTGAGCGGTGGGTGGGGGGCCTAAAAAAACAATAAGGGGGGACCTACTGTCCTCCCCCTCTGGCCCCCACCCCTGAGCAGTGAGTGGGGACCCTAGATAAGAATGGTGGGGGGGACCTACCGTCCTCCCCCCCGGCCCCCACCCCTGAGCGGTGGGTGGGGGCCCTAAAAAACCAATAAGGGGGGGACCTACTGTCCTCCCCCCGGCCACCACCCCTGAGCGGTGGGTGGGGGCCCTAAATAAAGAGAGTGGGGGGACCTACTGTCCTCCCCCCGGCCCCCACCCCTGAGCAGTGGGTGGGGGCCCTAAAAAAACTATAAGGGGGGACCTACTCTCCCCCCCGTCCCCCACCCCTGAGCGGTGGGTGGGGGCCCTAAAAAAACAATAAGAGGGGGGGACCTACTGTCCTCCCCCCTGACCCCCACCCCTGAGCGGTGGGTGGGGGCCCTAAATAAAGAGAGGGGGGGACCTACTATCCTCCCCCCGGCCCCCACCCCTGAGCAGTGGGTGGGGGCCCTAGATAAGAATGGTGGGGGGACCTACCGTCCTCCCCCCCGGCCCCCACCCCTGAGCGGGGGGTGGGGTCCCTAAAAAAACAATAAGGGTGGGACCTACTGTCCTCCCCCTGGCCCCCACCCCTGAGCGGTGGGTGGGGGCCCTAAATAAAGAGAGGGGGGACCTACTGTCCTACCCCCGGCCCCCACCCCTGAGCATTGCGTGGGGGCCCTAGATAAGAATGGTGGGGGGGACCTACCATCCTCCCCCCTGGCCCCCACCCCTGAGCGGTGGGTGGGGGCCCTAAAAAAACAATAAGAGGGGGGGACCTACTGTCCTCCCCCCCTGGCCCCCACCCCTGAGTGGTGGGTGGGGGCCCTAAATAAAGAGAGGGGGGGACCTACTGTCAGATATTCCCCTGAGCATTGGGTGGGGGCCCTAGATAAGAATGGTGGGAGGGGACCTACCGTCCTCCCCCCCGGCCCCCACCCCTGAGCGGTGGGTGGGGGCCCTAAAAAACAATAAGGGGGGACCTACTGTCCTCCCCCCTGGCCCCCACCCCTGAGCGGTGTGTGGGAGCCCTAAATAAAGAGAGGGGGGACCTACTTTCAGATAATCCCCTGAGCATTGGGTGGGGGCCCTAGATAAGAATGGTGGGAGGGGACCTACCATCCTCCCCCCCGGCCCCCACCCCTGAGCGGTGGGTGGGGGCCCTAAAAAAACAATAAGGGGGACCTACTGTCCCCCCCGGCCCCCACCCCTGTACGGCGCGTGGGGGCCCTAATTGAAATCCCCCCCAATCAAGGTGACTAGGGGTCCCAAGCCCCTAGTCACCCCCCCACCCAAATCAAACTATCCACTACCTACCCCCCTCACCCTAAAAATAGTGAGGGGGGAATAAAATAACTAACCTGTAAAAAAAAATTAAACTTACCATTTGACGTCTTCTTTTTTCTAAAATCTTCATTTTTCAGCCCCAAAAAAGGCCAAATAAAAAGCCATCATACCCGACGATCTTAAAATAAAATAGGCTGCTCACTGCTTACTAGACATGCCCCTACTCGCGGGTAGAGGCATATTATTTACAAATACTAAGCAATCTTTAGGTTACTGGCTATGCGGGGGGATAATGTATAATAAACACAGGTTACTGGCTATGGGAGGATAATGTATAATAAACACAGGTTACTGGCTATGGGGGATAATGTATAATAAACACAGGTTACTGGCTATGGAGGATAATGTATAATAAACACCAAAAAAAAAAAAAAAAAAAAATGAATGCAGCTTCAGAATTAATCTAAATTGTATGCTGTCTAGGAGGTGGGAGGGTCTGGGAGGGAGGGTCTGCTGCTGATTGGCTGGAATGTGTCTGCTGACTGTGAGGTACAATGATGACAAATAGGGGGCAGACCGAACATCGCATATGTTCGCCATCCATGGTGAACGCGAACATGCTATGTTCGCCAGGAACTATTCGCCAGCGAACCGTTCGGGACATCACTACTCTGCACGTTTAGTTTAGCACAGTTTATTTATTTTGTTTGTTTTTTTTTTGTCAGTCTTTATTAGGAGTTTTTGGCAGCTATGTAACTACTAGGGAGCATTTAGACCAAATAGTTGTATCAGAATTTAAGTTATATTGCAACAGTGTCTGACCCAATGACGGCATGTGTGTTTTTTTCACAGTGATTGTATGATTGAGAGATAGATTACCTCAGATGCTACTCACTCTATTCAGTACAAGTCAATACCTCGAGTAGCCCTGTACTGTTACCACGAGGGAGTCTTTAGACTAAGTAGCTATATCAGAATTCAAGTCATATTGCAACATTGTCCGACTCAATGACGGCGTGTGTTTTTTTCACCATTGTTGTATGATGGAGAGAAAGATTACCTCAGGTGCTCCTTACTCTATTCAGTACAAGCCAATACCTCGAGTAGCCTTGCACTTCAAGTGGACTAGCACCTGGTCAAGTGCACATTTTAGTGTCCCTCGTTCAATTATTTGCAAATTTGATGCTAGTGCTATCCCTGTCGGATATTAGCCGGGATTACACTTAAGCTCTACTATTGGGACATCTCTCCACTATTTGATACTGTGAAGTTACTCTGTAGCCACAGCCAGCTTGATACATTTTGTAGGGGTATAATAGAATTTGCTTATTTTAAGGTGGTTATTGTATCCATCCCTCAGATAGGATTAGCCACCGGCACTATTTTTACTTTACCTCTTGTATTTTGACGCTGGACTGCTCCATATTCTTTTCTGACAATTTTTGAGCTTCTATAGCTACCCTCTAGGATTCACATATATTTTTTTTTTTTTTTTGCGTGATTAGTTATTGTTTATTTTGTATATTTATAATTAATAAAGTATGTTCTTTTATTTTATTCTATTTAGACCATTTACTTAGATATCCATACCATGATCTTGGGTCTGCTTGTGTGAACCCTCAATCATTCTTTTTTTGTTTATTTTTAGCCACCCTCATTTTTTTCCCATTTAGGAGCACAATAGTGGCTTCCCTGGGGAGCGGTGGGGAGCGGCTGTACAGGTACAGGAAAATGGCAGGTGCTTTGGTGCGCTGCTCTTATTTTGCAGTGTTCTGAGGTCAGTTCCTTCCAGTGCTGTCACATGGGAATTGAGTGCTGACCATCACCGCCTGTTGCAATCAGGCACTAGCAGATATCTGACGAAGACCTACTGAGACCTGTGTCATGCCAGGTCTGGGGGAGATGCTCAGTTCCCCCGGTCTATTTGAGGCAGGCAGCCTTGTAAACCATGTAAAGACTTCCTGCGTGCCCTAGAAACTAATCTATCAATGTTGCTTTCTCTGTTATCCCTTTTGTGGTGTTGGTTCTATACATTTCCAATAGTTCAATATGAATGCAGGTAACTGTATTGCAATAATACTATTTGATTGTGCTTCACATATTCCACAATAGCTTTTCCACAGTTTTACATGTTCATTCATACAGAGGCGGCTCTAGACTTTATGAGGCCTTAGGCGAAATGCAAACATGAGGCCCCACTAACAAAAAAGTGTCACATATACACATTGATGCACTGTCTACCTGTGTATGTGCCTGAGAGTGTGTCTGACAGAGAGTATCCTTGTGTGTGCGAATGTATGTCTCTGTGAGCATGTTTGCGTTTTTGTCTGAGACCCTATGTGTATGGGGTAGCTGCTTGAAGTGTGTTGTGTGTATGGGGGGGGTGATGGTGAGAGGCGGGTGATGGTGAGAGGCGGGTGATGGTGAGAGGGGGGTGATGGTGAAAGGGGGGTGATGGTGAAAGGGGGGTGATGGTGAAAGGGGGGTGATGGTGTGGGGGTGATGGTGAGAGGGAGTGGGGGTGCTGGTGACAGGGAGCGGGGGGTGATGGTGAGAGGGAGCGGGGGGTGTGAAGGTGAGAGGGAGCGGGGGGTGTGAAGGTGAGAGGGAGCGGGGGGTGTGAAGGTGAGAGGGAGCGGGGGGTGTGAAGGTGAGAGAGAGCGGGGGGGGTGAAGGTGAGAGGGAGCGGGGGGTGATGGTGAGGGTGGTGGGGGGGAGTGATGCTGAGGGTGGTGGGGGGTGGTAGTGATGCTGAGGGTGGTGGGGGGTGGTGGTGATGATGAGGGTGGTGGGGCTGAGGGTGGTGGGGGGTGAAGCTGAGGGTGGTGGGGGTGAGGCTGAGGGTGGTGGGGGTGAAGCTGAGGGTGGTGGGGGTGAAGCTGACGGTGGTGGGGGGTGATGGTGGTGGGGGGTGATGGTGGTGGGGGGTGAGGCTGAGAGTGGTGGGGGTGATGGTGAGGGTGGGGAGGGGTGATGGTGGTGGGGGGTGAGGCTGAGGGTGGTGGGGGGTGATGGTGAGAGTGGTGGGGGGTGATGGTGAGGAGGGGTGGTGGGCGGTGAGGCTGAGGGTGGTGGGGGTGAGGGTGGTGGGGGTGATGGTGAGGGTGGGGAGGGGGAGGGGTGATGGTGGTGGGGGTGAGGCTGAGGGTGGTGGGGGGTGATGGTGAGTGTGGGGAGGGGTGATGGTGGTGGGGGGTGAGGCTGAGGGTGGTGGGGGTGATGGTGAGGGTGGGGAGGGGTGATGGTGGGGGGGTGAGGCTGAGGGTGGTGGGGGGTTATGGTGGTGGGGGTGAGGCTGAGGGTGGTGGGAGGTGAAGCTGAGGGTGGTGGGGGGTGAAGCTGAGGGTGGTGGGGGTGATGGTGGGGGTGGTGATGGTGAGGTTGGGGAGGGGTGATGGTGGTAGGGGGTGAGGCTGAGGGTGGTGGGGGGTTATGGTGGTGGGGGTGAGTCTGAGGGTGGTGGGAGGTGAAGCTGAGGGTGGTGGGAACTGAAGCTGAGGGTGGTGGGGGTGAGGCTGAGGGTGGTGGGGGGTGAAGCTGAGGGTGGTGGGGGGTGAAGCTGAGGGTGGTGGGGGGTGATGGTGGTGGGGGTGATGGTGAGGGTGGGGAGGGGTGATGGTGGGGGGGTGAGGCTGAGGGTGGTGGGGGGTGATGGTGGTGGGGGGTGAGGCTGAGG
Source organism: Pelobates fuscus (assembly GCF_036172605.1). Classification (NCBI taxonomy): domain Eukaryota; kingdom Metazoa; phylum Chordata; class Amphibia; order Anura; family Pelobatidae; genus Pelobates; species Pelobates fuscus. Next base: position 227,880,185 of record NC_086322.1, read on the forward strand.
GTCGTGGGGGGTGATGGTGAGGGTGGGGAGGGGTGATGGTGGTGGGGGTGAGGCTGAGGGTGGTGGGGGGGTGATGGTGAGAGTGGTGGGGGGTGATGGTGAGGGTGGGGAGGGGTGATGGTGGGGGGGTGAGGCTGAGGGTGGTGGGGGGTGATGGTGAGGGTGGGGAGGGGTGGGGGGTGAGGCTGAGGGTGGTGGGGGGTGATGGTGGTGGGGGTTGAGGCTGAGGGTGGTGGGGGTGAGGCTGAGGGTGGTGATGGTGGTGGGGGGTGATGGTGAGGGTGGGGAGGGGTGATGGTGGTGGGGGGTGAGGCTGAGGGTAGTGGGGGGTGATGGTGGTGGGGGTTGAGGCTGAGGGTGGTGGGGGTGAGGCTGAGGGTGGTGGGGATGGGGAGGGAGAGCCTACCTTTCCCTGGTGGTCCAGTGGGTTCCCTGGTGGTCCGGTGGCCACTGCTTCCGGTCTGCAGCTCCGCATAGCTGCAGGCCATGTAATCTCGCGAGATTTCAGAGCGTTGCCGTGGTAACCCGCGGCAACGCTCTGATTGGCCAAATCTCGCGAGTCACATGGTCTGCAGCTCTGCACACTGCGGAGCTGCAGACCAGTGTCTGCGATGGTGGCCGGCCTGGCAGCCAGGAGGGGCCTCGCACCCGGCGGCATACCGGGCAAGCCGCCGGGCCCCCTCCTGGTGTCAGGTCCTCGGTCAGTGACCGAGGACCTGACACACTCTGCCAACAGGCGGTTTAGGCGGCCGCGAGGCCCCAGCCAGCGCGAGGCCTTAGGCGGCCGCCTAAACCGCCTAATTAGAGAGCCGCCTCTGCATTCATATTCTGGATTTGTATTGCATTCTACCAGGTTATCATCAGGTACGTTTTGTTTATTGTACATACTACAAGTTAACAGTCCAGAGAAGTTTTGCTACCTTGAACTAAGACAATAATTACAGACAATAATTTACAATATTCACCAAATACACAGCAAATGTCTTATTTTACCAGCTCCCCTTTTTCTACTGTTTGTGTCCAACTGTTTGAAGTAGCTTACATCTATATAATATATTTTGTGCGGTGTAGTTTTAGTTTTGGGTATATGTATATTTCAGCTTTTATAGCCTATCTCATGTTAATTTTACTTGCTGAAAGGATTCACATGAATTCAGGCTGCTGAAGGTTATTGGTTACAGCAGGTATTGGTTTAAAAAGAGCAAGAGAAGCTGCCAGTTGTAGAATTATAGGAAACACAAAAAACTATACTTCACTCTTTGTATATATACAGTTACTGCAGCTCTTCCAATTGTTAAGTTTACATATTATTCTTAAAGGAACACTCTATGGTCAGGAACACAAACGTGTACTTTCTGACCCTATCGTGTTAAAAACACCATCTAGCTCCCCTGCCCCCCCCCCCCCCCCTCCCTTACTCCACTAAATATAACAAAATGTTACAATGATTCCAGTCTGCTGATGTTGGCTCTGCCCCTGATCTGCCTGCTGGCATCATCAGAATGCTTTTACGTTGGATTGGCTGAGCTTGTCAGGGAGGCAGATCATGGACAGAGCCAGCGCAAGCCAAACACAGCCCTGGCCAATCTGTATCTCCTCACAGAGATGCATTAAATCAATGCATGAGAGTTGACTGCCACAGGAAGCACCTCTAGTACCCTTCTGAGGAGTGGCCACTAGAGGCATCCCTAGGCTGTAATGTAAACACTGCATTTTCTCTAACAAACAGTGTTTACTACAAAAAGCATATAGGGAATGATTCTACTCACCAGAACAAATACAATAAGCTGTAGTCGTTTGGGTGAGTATAGTGTCACTCTTATGTATGGTATTGGTGCTATACCAGTAAATATCCACCAGTAACATACAAAAAGACAAGGTCAAATAGCATGTTAGATCTTTGAAGCTCTGCCTATCCTAGTTAGGCAGTAAGAGTTGGATGAAATAGCTAAGAACCTATCCTTTAATGAATAACTTGAGTTAGTTTTGTTTTTAATTGTATGTCATATGCAATATCAGTCAAAGTGCTTTTATTATAATAGATTTAAAAAAATGTTGCAGTCTTGGAATACAGTTTTAAATATTATATTGAAACAGAGAGCATGAAAAAGAATACACATAAAATATATATATATATATATATATATATATATATATATATATATATATATATATATATATATACATTTGATTCAATACGTCCACATAAACAGAAAACAGTTATAATCACTCAGGAATGTGTGCAGAACTTGGATAGTGAGAAGCTGAGATGAATTAGTCAGTTTGCTGCTACAGGGCAGACTGAAAGACAGTTCCAACTGTTTCTCTCCCACATGGGATACATGGATTACAGTTATCCAGAAAAAAAAAGATTCGTAATGAAAAATGTGACTAGCTTAATAACAGAATTAATGACATTACTGAGCCACTACACAAACAATCCGATACAGAATGCACTAGATGTGCCACCTTGTGGATTACAGGAGATCACAGGAGAAGGTCAGACACCAACTCATCTTCACTGAGGACCTATCTGTCTTTTTGCAATTTTTATTATTTAACAAGTGACATTATAACTTAGTTATAATATTATTGAGGGTGTTAGGCATCATAGGCGTGCGCAGCCTATTGCATTAGGGTGTGCACCCTAAAGCACAAGCACACGCTGCATATATATATATATATATGTATGTATATGTGTATATATATACACACACACAGATACACACACTGTGCTGTGCTGTGTGTGTGTGCTGTGTGAGGGTGCTGTTAGTGTGATGTGTGTGTGACGTGCTGGTAGTGTGCTATGTGGGTGAGGGTGTTTGTGTGTGCGCGCTTGTGAGGGTGCTGTTAATGTACTGTGTGTGAGGGTGCTGTTTGTGTGTGTGTGTGCGCTTGTGAGGGTGCTGTTAATGTACTGTGTGTGAGGGTACTGGTAGTGTGCTGTGTGTGTGTTTGTTAGGGTCCTGTTTGTGTTTGTGAGGGTACTGTTAGTGTGCTGTGTGTGTGTGAGGGTGCTGTTAGTGTGCTGTGTGTGAGGGTGCTGTGTGTGAGGGTGCTGTATGTGTGTTGCAGCTGTGTATGTCTGTGGGTGCTGTATGTATGTTGGTTCTGTGTATGTGTGTGGGTGCTGTATGTGTGTGGGTGCTGTGGGTGCTGTGTATGTGTGTGGGTGCTGTGTATATCTGTGGGTGCTGTGTATGTGTGTGGGTGCTGTGTATGTGTGTGGGTGCTGTATGTCTGTGGGTGCTGTGTGTGTCTGTGAGTGCTGTGTGTGTCTGTGGGTGCTGTGTATGTCTGTGGGTGCTGTATGTGTGTGGGTGCTGTATATGTGTGGGTGCTGTATGTGTGTGGGTGCTGTATGTGTGTAGGTGCTGTGTATGTCTGTGGGTGCTGTATGTGTGTGGGTGCTGTATGTGTATGTGTGCTGTATGTCTGTGGGTGCTGTATGTCTGTGGGTGCTGTATGTGTGTGGGTGCTGTATGTGTGTGGGTGCTGTATGTGTGTGTGTGCTGTATGTGTGTGGGTGCTGTATGTGTGTAGGTGCTGTGTATGTGTGGGTGCTGTATATGTGTGGGTGCTGTATGTGTGTGGGTGCTGTATGTGTGTAGGTGCTGTGTATGTCTGTGGGTGCTGTATGTGTGTGGGTGCTGTATGTGTATGTGTGCTGTATGTCTGTGGGTGCTGTGTATGTCTGTGGGTGCTGTATGTGTGTGGGTGCTGTATGTGTGTGGGTGCTGTATGTGTGTGTGTGCTGTATGTGTGTGGGTGCTGTATGTGTGTAGGTGCTGTGTATGTGTGTGGGTGCTGTATGTGTGTGGGTGCTGTATGTGTGTGGGTGCTGTATGTCTGTGGGTGCTGTATGTGTGTGGGTGATGTATGTGTGCGGGTGCTGTGTATGTCTGTGGGTGCTGTATGTGTGTGGGTGCTGTATGTGTGTGGGTGCTGTATGTGTGTGGGTGCTGTGTATGTCTGTGGGTCTTGTATGTGTGTGGGTGCTGTATGTGTGTGGGTGATTGTGGGGGTGAAGGTGGGGGTACATTACTTGCTATCCCCCCCTCCCTTCTTACCTTTTGTAGGGAGGGGTGATCCTGTTGCTGCTGATTCCTTCCCTGGTGGTCCAGTGGAGAGTGAACTCTAGCCCCTCTGGGGCTAGAGTTCACTCTCGCGAGATTTGAGCGTTGCCGCGGCAACGCTCATATCTCGCGAGAGGAACCCGGCGGAGCTGCCGGCAATAGCTCCGCCGGGTCCTCTCCTGCCTCCCTCCCTGCATGTGGGTCAGTGGGGAGGAAGGCTGAGAGCAGAGCCGGCGCTCGGATAGCGCCGGCTGTGCATGAGCCGACAGGGGGGATCCTGAGATCTCCCCTGCCGGTCTCAATATACATAGGCGTGCCGCGGGATTAGGGTGTGCCCAGGCATGTTAGGCATGTAAGGGTGTTAGATCTCTCAATCTATACATTTGCTACCCCTTCACTAATGAGAATATACAAATGCATTAACAGATAGTAAGTGCCTCTTGATAATTCTGTAGTTCAGGGGTAGGCAACCTTTCATTAATATTGTGCCAAAACAAGATCTTGACGTCCCTTGGCGTTCCGGTCTATTTTTATTTTTTTTAAATTGAGGTGTGTGTTGCCACATACTGATTGTGTTATTTATGGGTGCTACAGTTGCTTTGTAGCGTTGTATTTGTGTGTATGTGGCTGTTATGTTATATAGGATCATGAGTAATTTGTGGAATTGTGTATCATACTTATGAATGTGGGCTGTGTATAAGGGCTACTTGCGGAATTGAATGGATCATATGTCACATTGTGTGTTTGGTGGTATGTGTATGTGTGGGACTTTTTGTGTTATTGCAAGTGAGAGGCTGGTTGTGGGGTTGTGTGTATGTGTGTGGATTGCCAGTGATGTTTGTGCTTGTGGGGACCCTGTGTGGGCTGTTTGTATTACTTGTATGAGGGGAAGGCTTATTCAGTGTTGGTTGCTTCTCTGGGGTCCAGTGTGGACTGGGCAGGCGATGTGATAGCTGCTGTGGGCTGCTCTACTACACTGTGGTTTCCCACAGTTTTCTGAGATAACCTCCTCTAAGTGCTGCAATGCGTAAATTGAAGATTGCCCCTCACCACCTGCGATCAACGCTCGGTTTGCACCAACAGATACCAGAGATCGTACCGGGACTATTAATAAGCCAATGTCTGTTCGGCTCTGGCAGTCTTGAGTGCTGTGCAAAAGCATTTCAGGTGCCGTGCATGGCACACGTGCCATAGGTTGCTGACCCCTGCTATAGTTTGTGACATATACAGGTGACAAATCCTGTAGTAGCACTTATCTCCAGCCACCGGTAAGAAGAAAGGTGGAAAGTGGTGAGTCGAGTTCTACATAGTAATAATAATAATAATAATAGTAATAGTAATAATAACCGTGGGTAGGCCTCATCCGTTCGCACCGGTTCCAGGGCATTGTTCGTCCTGATTCTGGTATTTGCTTGTGCCCCCTGGAAACCCGGTCTGCTCCCTTGCCGCCTTGCTGGTATGCCGGTCTTTTTGCAGGGTATATACCCCATTAAGCGTAGTTTGTGTGCAGGAGCTGTGTCTCTGCGCTGCCATCCAGCTCGGCGGCTTCTACTTATTTCTTTTTTAGGTATTTGTGAAACAAATTACCCTTTTTTTGTAACACCAAAGGGTTTGTTCACTAAACTCTTAATTAAAATCCAAATGCTGTGACTATTGATGAGTTGGAGAATTGTAGAAATAGTTGCCTTAAAAAAACAGTACAAGCCCCATAACCACCTCAGCTTGCTCTAGTGGTTATGGTACCAGGAATTCCCTGCCCATCTCCTCTTTTGCTAGTAGTTTTGCTAGGGACCACCAAACAGTGTTCATTTTGTCGACTAACAATTTTAATCAGATTTTAGTCAACAAAAATATTTTAGATTTAGTTGACTAAAACTACACGAAAAATGAAAACAATTCAGATGACTAAACTACAACTAAAACTAAAATGGATTTTTAGTCAAAAAACTATGACTAAAAGCAAATGGAAATTTGATGCCAAAATTAGCACTACCACCGAGCGATGCTAGAAATTCCTAATCAGGAACCTCCGTTTGCTCTCCCAAGTTAAGTCCTGCAGGACAAGGCATTGCTTATTGTCTGAGAGCATAAGCTGATTGGAGTTTAGTGAATAAACTGTCTGACATTTCAGTAATCTAACATTTGGCAAATGGAAATAAAAAATGTCCCTAATCAGAAAATTTAAATGAACATGAAAAAGTAGACAAACTCTTCATGTTTGTGATGTTATTTACTATCACTGCTACTAGAAGAAATTATTCAGTAAGTGCTAAGGATATGGCATCATAATTAATTGATAAAAAGTTAAATTAGAACTGCAGTAAATATCTTTTATTCTGTGGCATCTGCTCAACTGTATATAAATTAGTTTTCACTATAACACGTGCATTTCCCTATGTCGGCATAGTGGCGTTTAACAAAATTCTTTCAATTACATTCAGAGGAATTTTCATTCATAAAATCATGAATTCTGCAGGATGTTTCCACTTTTTCTATTTCAATCTTGATATTTAATTTCACCTTCTCAGTTCTGCACAGATCTCAGTTCAGTGCTTAGACTCCAAATCGTAAGTGCTACGAATGTTCAAACACGAACACTGCTCTGAAAGCCCTTTTGTAAAAAATCACTGTTTAGAAATAATTAGACCATGAAATAACTTGCTGCCAAACCAAAAAAAAAAAAAAAAGAACAGATGTCATTTTAGCGTTATCTTTTTGTTTAGACCAACAATCATTAAACATTTGGGTCAAGTTTACAGATGTATTTGTGTGGCTTCCTTTGAGCTGAGAAATCACATTTTGTAACCTTGGATTGTAACCTGGCTAATTGGAATCCACTTACAGAGCTGTGCTTCTCGTCATAATTAACCAGAAGGTGGATGGTTTAATCTAATTTCACTTAGTGCCCTTGACATAAATCATTCTGCAAAAGGCATAATTAAGATTTAAAATGGACTTGCTGTAGGTTATTCTCAAGCTAGGGAAGCATCCGTTTGTAAAATAGCACATGGATTCCTTGTATTGCTGAAAAGAAAAAAATACAGGCACTGTTGTGTTAAAGAGTTTTAGTTGGATGTACTTTATATTGCTAATTTACTTACGCCATTATGAATAGTGTAGGTGATGGCTAAGTGTAGTACTAAAGACTGAGCATCATGGGATATGAATCCACCCAAGGCTGCCATTTGGCTGGGCTGAGCAGGAATCCAGCCCGAGGCTTTGTGTTATGGGTGGTCCCTTGGGTGGTTGTACAATCATCTAGCTCTCACACAGACATGTTGGGATGTCTGTGTGAGAGCCACTCAGGTGTAGCCCTTAAAGCTCAGATATGTCAGTGGCAGCTGGTGCTGGAATTTGACCTCTTATCCTGCCACCTGAGCTGGTTAGTGCACATCTCTTAAGATAACCCAACACTGAACATCTAGGGTGGCATGATTGAGTTCCTGAACTCTCTCCTTCTTCTTTGCCTCCTCAGGCAGCAGGCAAGAGTAAGATAGAGGGATATTAAAAATGTACATGTATTGGTGCATGTGTGTTAATAGGAGTTTTAGTTCACATGTGTTTGCAAGAGTATTAGTATATTTGTGTTTAAATGTCAATGGAATTGTGTATTAGTATGAATGCAAGTGTATCTGTGTTAATACCTGTCTATGGATGGGAGTTAGTTTGTGTCTACATGTTCGTATGAATGTCAGTGTGTCTTTCTGTTTGATTTTTAGTATCTGTGTTTACATGTTAGTATGTTTGCATTTTAATGTGTGCCTATGATTGTGTGTAAGTGTGTGTCTGTGTATGCATGTTAGAGTGTGTCAATGTGCGAGTGGTTAACTACATGCATGTGATTTGTAAACTCCTGCAGATCTGCTGTCTGCAGCCTTTGCCAGCCTTCCCCTTTTCCCCAGCCCAGACTTTCTGTGGCTGTCCAATCACAGATTTCCCAATGCAGTCTCTGCAAGGCAGGTGCTATGAGCAATTGCTGCCTCTTGAGTTTAGCTCCACTGAGCTAACCAAACCAGTAAGTAACATGAACCGCTCTCTGCTTTAAACCCAGGGGGTGTGACCAGTTTAATTTAACTCTAACATGCATACACAGACACACTTACACACAATCATAGGCACACATTAAACGTTCTATTGAAATCTGCACTTTTTGTAAAATGAAAAAAGAGGAAAAACTGTTAACACATAAAGCACGACTGCAAACAAAAGTGGTTTAGGTATTTGGAGGATTCTTCTATATTAGTTTTTTTAAATGCTTCCCTGAACATATAATATGTGCTGTTAATATAAATTACTGGTATATTCACTGGTGGAGTTATTTCTTTGGCTGTTTCTCTCAACATGTGTTTTTGATGGTTTGCTGTACTCGAAGCCCTATAGTGACGCTTCCTATCCATGCATCTAATACTGCATAGGGTATACAGTTTACACCCATATATGCTTGGTAAAACATCTTGTCCTTCACTACACATATCTGATTCTCTCACTGGATTAGTGTTTCTAAGTCAGAACCCTCACTGACACATAGGCATGCTTGGCAGGGAACTGGATATTATATAGGATGTACACAGAACTTTTTAAATTCCCAATGTATGATGCCTGCGTTATATATATACACACAGGCATCATACATATAGATATACAGTACTCAGTACAAATATTTATTTATTTTTAGTATTTTTTTTTCTACATACACACTATAAAGACATATTTTGCAGAACAGGTAGCTACACATATAAGCATTATCGTACAGTATAACAATTGACCTTTCCAATGTTCTCTAGAAGCCTGCATATTCAGATGTTTGTGCCTAGACCTACAGGAGCTTTGAAAAGTCTTTTCACCATGATTTTGCCATAACTTAGTCTGAAGAGTTACATTGCAAGCTCCGTGAAGCAGAAACTAGTATGTAACCTCCTGCATGATTTCTTAATACTTAATGACTAAATTCAGTTTATACCGTTTTTTTCTGTTCTAAGGCACACATTTTTACTAGTGTGTTTTAGTTGATATAAATAGCAGTTTTTATGCTTGCATTGGCTCCGTGTAAGTTATCTAAGGTGATTATGAGAGTTAAATCTTACAGTTATTCACTAGTTTTTCACTAATTCTGAATGACAAAAAGAAGATAGAATTAGTCATAGATCATTTATATTTGCCTCCGTTTTGTTATTCGGAATTATAATACATTTTTAGTACTTAGCTTGTTATTACATAAATTGTAAATAAATTAAAAATAAATAAATAGAGAATATAGGTGCTCGCTATACACTAGAATAGAGGCTGCAGTTTATCATAAAAGGATTCCCCAACCTTGTGAAAACATAGGATAGATAAAACAAACAATAGATAATCCACGCCTAAGAAACTTAAAACCTCTGAGTGAGATCACAAATAAGAAATATATTAATTATATAAATATAATAAAATAAATTTACATAAGATTGCTAGATGTACCAACCACAGATTCTGATTATGATGATATTACTTCCGGTCTATGTCCGAAAACTGGAAACAACATAGGAAGCCAATGCGAAACCTCTTTTAACACCCTTTAACATTATGTGCATAAAGACTTCGCCTATATAAACAGACTCTTTTTAAATAGATATCACACTTCTGACAAAACCCCACAGCGAAACACGTAAAGTCAGTTTTTATAGCCAATTTTATTTGATTTTAAGATACTACTTTATTTTTTCTGTTTGTTTACTAATTTGTTATTGTAATAAAGTTTATCCTTGTAAACGTAATTTATTTGGAATTTATTTGGAATTGACTTTGTACCTTCTGGCTTCCTGGTTTTCTTCAACTCTTTGGTTGTACATATCCCAGGTGGTGATTATACCACCAATGCTCCACTACACTAGAGCAGGTACATGCTCTGTTCCATGTGAGTAGAATACCTACCTTTATTTTACTTTGAATTTTATTGTACATACTACATGATTAGATATTTCCATTTATGTCTTCACATATGGCATTTTATTGAAGAAGTACCATCACCACTGTTGAACATATATTCTGAGACGGAGATTGTACTGTCCACGCTAATAAAAGCAAAGCTCTCAGTAGCTCTTAAAAGTGTGTGTGCCTTTGTCAACAAATTGTTATTTAAACAAATAAATAAACATATTGCACTCTCACTGTTTTCTTTTTTTTTTCTCTTTGAGATATCTACAACAACTTGACAAAAAGACTTTGATGATAAATGTATGTTTATATTTCTTATACGTGATCTCACTCAAATGTTTTAAGTTTCTTTGGTGGGATAGTCTATTTTATAAATTGTAAATGATCTGTAGTTAAAGGGACACTAAGCAACATAACCATTACAGCTTGCCGTTGTGGTTATGCTGCCTAGAGTGCCCTGGCACCATCCCTATGTTTAATGCCAAAACATGTAGAAAAATAGCATAGAGACCATCTGTAACGAACCCTGGAGTGGTAGCTAGTGGTTCGTATGGTTTGAGCCGAACGGCAGAGAGCCAGAGGGATTATAGCTAGCTGTTTAATTCTTCATTCATCAGTTAAATCCCAAAGAAACGAAATCCTCTAGTTGCAGTTCTCCCAAGTATCAATCAGGTACCCAAACACCAGCCAAAACATGATGAAGGGTGTAACAAGAATGGTGTTTATTGAGACCACACTGGCTTTTATGGAGGTCCCCTACAAAAGGAGCTCCCACAGTACACAAACATAATAACCAATCACATTGTGCATTTACAATAGATAATTAGGTAAGCTAAGGGATAACCCAATTATCTCCAGGCAAATGGAAACATTTTTCCCAAAACACAGAACACCCCTTTAACTCTGGGGTATCCCCAAAAATGACATATCCCCTGATAGTCCCGATCTGGGAGACCAACCTATTCAAATTTCACCCAGATCGGTTCAAGGGTTTTTAAAAAGTGTGGAAGTTCACCGACCGCATACAAGGCTCCTGCCCAAAATAGTTACACGAATTCAGTGTGTGCAGTCGGTCAATTTCAAAAATGGCATAAAAACTATAATCCATGAACTGAGCCTCCTGGCTCATAGGAGCGATTGTTCCCCTGGTTCGTGGGAACCGAACTACCGAACGGCGCTCTCCTAGCTGTTCGGCAACAAAAGGAAGCAGGCGTTCGTATACTTTCAGCGGTTTTCGGGAAGTCGAGTGTCCGATTTTAGTTTCAGACACTCGACGACCAAGTCCGCTGCCTCCTTTCGTGCAAACAATATTGCTGCCGTTTTCTCGGCCGCGTGGTGTTCGAATATACGAACGCCGGCCACCACGAGAGAGAGCTCAATTGACGGTTCCCTTTTGAAGTTAATGAGCCAGGAGGGTGGTCGGTGTTCGGTAGTTTTAATCTAACTAACCAATAAGGCTTAAAATAGATGAATAGACGAATGACCACTGAAAACCTCGAAATCCCTGCTGGTTTTCTCACACCATCTTTCCTCGGCTGCATTGCAAATGCAGGATTAACACTTCCTCATTTTCAAAGAAAATTTCATTCAACCTGGATAACACTGATTGGCTGAAATTGCTGAGGTTCAGTTAGCCTAAAACTTCTAGGCCAATCATTGCCTTACAAGTTGGATGATATTGGCATTGATTCATGTCAAGAATTAATTCTGAATTACCACTGTGACTAAGCAGGAAAAAGTCTCCAAGCACAAGGAAGAGCCCAGGTTCCTGTCAATCATTCCTAAATTGTTTGGTAATAAACTAGGGAATAACATGAAGACACTGTAGGAAACATAAAAATTACATGTTTTATTTAATATCACTGGTAGACAAATTTTGGTACTCCATATGTTGTGGACTACATCTCCCCTGATTCTTTGCCAGCTTTCTGGCTGAAAGAGCATTATGAGAGATGTAGTCCTCAACTGGAGTGCCGAAGGTTATGTCGAAGCAATATACAAGTTATACCCACGCATGATTGTAACGTAAACACAATATGTACCTTTTTGTTTATCTGTCTATCGCTGTGAGTGTGCCGTGATGTAAATCTAACGATCATTTAGTATTTATGTTATTAGCAATATTTTATATTTCCCTTATTCATTCACCAACATATCCTCGACGAGTATTGTTATAGGTAAACAAAGTATTTACAAGCAGAAATTAAAAAAAAAAGAGATTCCAAAAGAGTTCTACTAGAAGTCTCTACCTATGTGTTTGCAGTCCAGCATGTCTGAATATCTGAATTGTTTATGGTAAATTGCTAAAAGGACCAGTAAAAATAATAAATTAAAAATAACAATGTGTTGTTTTTTTTTAACAAGTCATTATTTATTTTATCTTTTTACAGGAAATCGCTAGTTATTGAATTACATTAGATTCAATAATACAAAAAGAATCTATACCATGACCACAGGCATTTGCACAGTTTTCTACTTAATCCTAGAATAAACATTGAAGTATTTTCCGATATTATATTTGTTGGTGAATCTGGTCCATGTCATTACATATCATTATAAATCATATATTTGTTGTTTTAGGCAACTGTCATGCATCGAGTTTTCTTGGATTTTGCTGCCACCTGTTCACTACTAATCCTACCCCAGAGAGTAATACAATTAGAGCATTGCGCTGAAGAACTGCAATACGGGATTCCTTGGGATGCGAAATTAGAACAGTTTTATGCTTTAACCAAATATGTGATATGAGCCTCTAATTATTCTTTGATTACAGTGACAATGTATGAGAGTATTTAACTTTAACTATACAACCAGAAAGTATATTTTTCTCTCAAAGGGTCACTATGATGGGTAATGATTAAGGGAAAAACAGATTTAATTGCAAGGCTAAACATCTACTCCAGACAGTCATTATGATATACTTCAAGGGAAAATTGGTACCGGTAAAGAAAAACATGCAAATTGTTCAAGATATTTTTTTTACATGTGTAATATATATATATACATATATATATATATATATATATATATATATATATATATATATATATATATCTACATTCTTAGTTTAAGCATTTCATAAGAAACATTAATTCATAATATAGGTGGGTGAACCAGGACTGGCCTAACTAAGCCATGTAAGAATCAGAATTGTCACTCAACATAGCTGGGAACTTATTGGGGCTCACAGTCTGGTTCACAGGCTAAGCGTGTAGTTATTATTTGGTGCATGCTCTCTGCTCTCTTTCAGTTTGTTTTCAGCATGCCCATAGTGGTGGATGGTAAACATGACTATGTCTATCACTTTACCCATGCTTACTCAAACATACTCAAGCTGATATTACTTACTGATTAAAAAGCTGCAATTACGCTCATTTTAATAGTTCTGCTCACAATCTGGCTGGTAAAATTGAGCAAAAAAAATCATATTATATGTTCAGGGATGCATTAAAAAAAAAACAAATATAGAAGAATACTCCAAATACCTAAACCACTGTTGTTTGCAGTCGTGCTTTATGTGTTAACGGTTTTTCCTCTTTTTTCATTTTACAAAAAGTGCAGAATTAAATAGAACTTTTATAAATTAACCTGGTCACACCGCCTGGTATTTTCGAAGTTTAGAAGTTTAGTGGCTTCATGAGAAATTTGCGCCATTGTATTAAGGCATAACTGGAACAATTCAACAACTTTTCAGTTGTCAAACATAAAAAAACAGCCCAATAAGAGTCCATAGAAGTCAGTAAGATAATGTTGTTTGTAGTATGTGATTGCTGAGCTTGTGGAACCCAGCAGTCAGTTGCATATCCTTCCAGACTGTTGCACTTATATCTCATCCCTTTTTGAAATCTCTGCTCACTTCTTAAGTATTTTTCTCTTAAATATAATAGAATATTCATACATAAATTTTAAATGCTCCATTAATTAATACATCTTGCAGGTATAAACTTTGCAAATGTCACTCACAAACCCCATTTGCCAGGTAGTGAGCCAAGCCGAGAGACACTTGCTAACTTGGTTCAAATTTAAGGAATTTTTCAGGCAAAGCAATTCCATGATTTGTTATTTTTTTGCTATTGTTTCCTAATGAAGTTACACGCCAAGCTACGTAATCTTTGGCAATCATTAAAAATGCATGCATATTATAAATCATTAGCATGCATATTATAAATACCCAAATGCAAATGCTTGTATTTATCAATGCTGAACTATAACTGTCATATATTTACTTAATCTGCCAAAAAACTAAATGTCTTATTTAACCAAATGGCATTTTCACCATTTAACCAACTCTCTTGCTGTTTATCTGTTTCCAACCATGGCCAATCTTCATAAGGAGAATGTGTTGCCATGGTTCTCCAATTGAATCAGCTTCCACAGATGATAGCAATGTGGAAGATCATTAAAGATCTATGCAGTAGATTTCCATCACCTTCCCAATTGCTCCAGTCTTTTTCGTCTGCTTTGTTTCTATTCTCTATGCGCATATTTATAGCCTCCACCTAATATTTCTTCAACTATAATATTACAAAATGACACCTACAGGTTTCCTTGTCTTCTATATTTCCAGTTCCTTATCCCATGGCTTCAGGATTGTCTATGTAATTCATCACTTCTCCTTATATTTCTAACCTTTCATCATTAATACAGCTACAACCTCATATTTTCAGCTGGCTCCCCACTTATTTACAACCTTCTATGCATAGCCTCAAAGATGGTGTTATTCCTTGGAGTTAAGGATAATGGTAGCACCTTACAAGTGTATTTTCGACAGTCACAGATGGATAGATCTGCTAACTTGCATGGTCCATGTGTTTCCTAGTTCACAGCAATGGAAAGGAAGTGATAGATCAACACTACCACATGGTGTGACCAAGGAAGCATGAACACATATGAGGACTCATACATATAATACGGCTCTTCCTCATTGACCCATAGCTCAAAACTTTAGTCAGAAAGATTATGCGTGAACACAGTGGTATAAGTTAGTGGTGTTTGGCACAGTTCTGTTCTCCTCATCGTGATTACCAAATAAGTGATGTATGGGAAGAGCTTGCTATGTTTTCCAATAGATTGCTTGACTGACATAAGTTTGATACAATGTACTGTTTAGTCTCCTGCATTATACTTTTCAATCATGGATTATTTAAATTAATTAGCACTGAATAATTTTTATGTAGTTATTTAGCGTACCTGTGAAATGTTTGTTTGCTTGTCCGCTTATCTGTCTTCATATTTGTTTATCTGTCTGCCTGTCTATACGTAAAATTATCCATGTGTATAACACATGTATATATTGATAGCTAAATTTCTTTCCTGGCCATTTGCAGGACCACAGCTGCTCTAAACATTTAGACATTGCATTTAAAACACATTTAAGAGGACAAGCGTTTAACATAATGAAAGTTGTAATTAAACAGAGACATTACTTACAGTTGCATGAAGTTTTCCTTTTTTTGACATGGCTAAAAATGTGTTGGTGAAAACTCCTCTTATTCCCACAATCCCCTGAGAGACAGCAAATATTTCCAAAATGCCTAGAATGACAGAAATCTCACAATAAAACAACATGTCTGAGCCTGGATATAGAGGAAGGGAAAAGAATAACAGTGGCTGTTGATATCTATCTTTCAAGACACCTCTGTAACTTCATTGACCTTTTTATTAGTTCCCAATTGAAAGTGAAGAACTGTCAAATGTCTGTGGATCAAACTAGCGCTCTCTGTGTGGATACATTTCAAGCTATACTTTTATACTGCTCCAAGTACTGCTGTAGGATACGTTAACAGGCATACTATTTGTACAAATAAAAGGCTAAAAGGATGACGTATTTAGCAATAGAAATAGGAATAGACGACTAGTGTAAAGCTGATGCCTTAATTGGCTAACTAAGCAAAGTTAAAGTAAGAGAGATAGGCCGTTAAATGTCTAGTAGAGCCCTTAATCTACTTTGTGAGCCAATATAGGTATCACATTTTCTTTGCTTGTTTCCATCTATTTTAATGTTACTTTATCCAAAATCTACCAAAACACCAAAGCATAATATAATATGATATATAAATAAATATAAAATAGTATCGTTTGGAACAAATATATATATAGAAAATTATTTGTAAATATATTTAGTAGCTCTATTAAAAGGAAAAAAATCATATCCCTACTGCATTAGAAATACAAACAGTATAGTCTTCTACTTTTAGTCCCTTTAATGGTCTAGACCAGGCTTCCCCAAACTCGGGCCCTCCAGATGTTGCTGAACAACTCCCATGATTCTATGAATGAAATAGATATTCTGAGAATCATGGGAGTTGTAGTTCAACAACATTTGGAGGGTCAGAGATTGGGGAAGCCTGGAGACGGAGAAATGAGGATAGGAATTAACCTAACAGGGCTTGATTTCCAATTTTTCAACTCTTGATTTCTTATTTTCTTCACCTACACAGCTAGGAGCTTTGCGTTTTACATTTATAATCAGTATGATTTAGAGAGGATATTTATTATATCCAGGTGGCATTTCTTCACTTTTGGTGAGGTAGTGACTTTTTTCCAATTTTTTGTTTATCTTAGCGATGGGCCCTAAAACACCCCTGGAGTGTTATGTTGGTTCCATTGTTTTTTTAGTGTTCTACTCTACTTTCAATTTCGATTGAGGGCCCTTCTAAACCCATCCAGCTACCCTTACCACCTCTGGTGATATCTTTCTGGAGGCAGTCTCATTTTTATCTTCTCGTCCAATACACTGCTTCCTTATATCAGCATTTGATGATGGTCGATGTTGAATGTCATATAACAAAGTTAAACTTGGTTGTTGTCGCGGAAGTATCCTCCAGTTTCTGTCAGAAAGGCAGCCACTAAAACTGTATTTGGCCCTGCAATGCATTGCTGTATCTACAAAGCACTTATTAAATCGAGGCCATATAGTGAATCCATGCGCCAAGTTGACATAGTTTCCCCATCTTTTGTCTTTACACAATTAATTTTTTTTATCTAATTCTAGTTTTTTCTCTCTCTAATAACCACACGCTCCCATCAATTTTCTACCATAGAAGAAAGTTGGTATTTGTGTAGCATGTAATGCAAAGCTCACCGTTATTACCAATAAAAAACATTCTGCAGAACCACCTGTCCACAAATGTCCTACAATATCCCACACACAGTGAATCCACACGTGGTAAAAATACGAACTTGAAGTTAATTATGCGTGTTAACTCACATTCTGCAGTAAACTACAAAACCATGGGGCTTATTCACTAAACTCCAAATTCCAGGAAATTGAAATCCAAATGGCAAAATCAGGGCAAAAAAAAGTCGATCTGGAAAAATTCTTTATCTCAGCTATAATCTCAGCTTGACTATTCTATCCTGAGTTTTGTCATTTGGATTTGCTACATGTTGGAATTTAGAGAATGACACCATCTGTGATATGTGTATCAAATCATAGGAAGAAAAGACTTTGGGTTTTATTTGCTAGAAAGCAATTTGCAGTGAGTTGACAATGGACTTGCAAATGGAAAAATGTCCAATTCTGTAAAAAAGGTGATTATAAACCAAACAGTAAGTTTCAGTAAAACAGCAACGTGAAATGAAACAATGGAGTTCAAAAAGGTGTGGAATATACATATATATAAAGACAAATAGAAAGTATGAGATTTTAGGTATAGAGCAATGTTTAGTTGTTACTGCCCACTTGGTTCTAATTTGCTGCAGAAGCTATTCCTGTAATGAACCTGTCTCTCACCCCGATACTCAGCCATACATACAAGCATTGAAAGAAGTTGTGCATATGCACCTGTTATACACAAATTTTACATTCTCAGGATTTCTCTTTCAATTTTAGCATAAGCTTGTGTTTATCAGACGGCTGTCGGGACGTAAGTCATTTTCTGCTGCCCAGACTTACCACCCAGCCCTTTAAAGGAGACGTTTGTCTGTTTAGAAGGATAAATTTATTCATATTGTACAAGTTTGATATTCAATTTTTCCCACAAAATTCTCATTGTACCGATAGGACAGAATTAGTAATGAAACAAGAACCAAGTATATTTTTTTGTTTTACTCTAAAGAAAAAATATCTATCCATCTATCTATCTATCTATCTATCTATCTATCTATCTATCTATCTATCTATCTATCTATCTATCTGTCTGTCTGTCTGTCTGTCTGTCTGTCTATCTATCTATCTATCTGTTATGTTACATTTCAGCACACCACCACAACACTGACCATACATAGAAAACATTGCAAAACTAAAACCCACTGAAAGAATGGCTGGGAAACAATGTAGGCCATGAAGTAGAGAAAAGAATGCTTAGAAAAATAAAACGAAATAATCTCTCCTTTTCATGTATACACTTTATTTTGTGTTTACATGTTTTCCTGCTTATGACCTACCCTTGATTCTGAACTTTCTTTCCATGGCTTAGACACCAGAATTTTAAAGTACTCAGTTTTATGTTACACTGTCACAATATCGTTAATAGTATTGTCATCACTTGTATTACCCCATCACAGGCAAAGATTTATTTTATTTTAGTTTCTGTTTCACAGTAAAGTGCCCGACTCACATTGTACATTACATTTTGTAAATGAGAGTAGGAGTTTGTTGACATTTCTTTTATTCCCACTCCCTTTCTGACAAAACACTCCACTGCTCAATAACATGTGCGGCCAATTTATATATATATATATATATATATATATATATATATCCAAAAGTAGTAAAGGGAGCACACTAGGTCTTGAAAATTGTGCAAAAAAGTATTTATTGCATTCAAAAGGAATACAACGCTGTGGTACAGCAAATCAACGTTTCGACCCTGCTGGGTCTTTATCAAGATCACAGTGCAAAACATAAAATACTGACAATTTATACATAAACATATGTGGAGCTTACCAATTAGGATGATCGGACAGCCTGTAGACTGAAACCCGGAAGTGAGGAACCACCACGTGATAATGTGCGTCTGACGTGTTGCGTATTGCGTGAATAGCGTAGTTGCTAGGTACTTACGTCAAAAGAGTGAAAATTGTGTTACATGTTACGTAAATGGCGTGGTCACCGAGTAACTACGTCCAGAAGTTAAAAACAAATGCCTGAACAGGGCAAGTTGAAAATACAGAGGCTACATCAGCCTGCCAGCTTGTATACATAAAGCCCTTAAGCCCCTTTCATAAAAATCCCCTAATGTGCATCTATGTGTGTATTAAAGTAAAGTGCCGTGAATAAGTGAAGAAAATACATAGAAAAGCTTACAGTGCGTCAACTGTGCTGTGGTAATCCAAGCCTATGATGATTATAGAACCGAAATTTTACAACAACTACGGGAGGAATCAACATATTTAAAACTCACGTTTGATCCAGTTTCAAAATTCCAGAAAAGGATCACATCCGTGATTGAGGAAGGATTGGCACACCGCTACCTGGATGAACGCACTGCTGAATTTTTATTTGTGAAACATCCCAAACATCCGGTGATGTACACCCTACCAAAAATACACAAAGATGCTGATCGTCCACCGGGCAGACCGATTGTGTCAGCAAAAGAAGGGTTAATAGAGCCCATTGCTCAATTCATTGACTTCCATATCAACAGCAGCATAAGGAAGCTACCGACATGCTTACTTGACACCCAGCATTTCATTAGTCAGATAGAAAACATAGAGTTAACCAACACAGACACCATTCTAGC
The DNA here is from genome assembly GCF_036172605.1 of Pelobates fuscus. Classification (NCBI taxonomy): domain Eukaryota; kingdom Metazoa; phylum Chordata; class Amphibia; order Anura; family Pelobatidae; genus Pelobates; species Pelobates fuscus. The sequence goes on from NC_086322.1 coordinate 227,899,860, forward strand.
CACTATGGACGTTAAAAGCCTCTATACGATAATACCAAAGAAGGAAGGTATGGAAGCCATCAATGAAATCTTACAGCAAGATGAAGCATACCAAGGTCCTCCGATCCCATATTTAATGGAATGGCTCGATATTGCTCTTACCTGCAACTACTTTAAATTCGAGGAGCACTTCTATCTGCAGACCTCCGGTACGGCCATGGGGGCGGCCATGGCACCGGCATACGCCAATGGATTCATGTATTGGTTTGAAAATACATACATCCTCCCTATATACCAACATCAGATAATTAAATACCTAAGATATGTTGACGATATCTTCATGATCTGGAAAGGGACTACGACTACACTTGAGGAAATGGTAGAGAATATCAATAGTCTACCAATACCAGTAACGCTGACACTTAGTTGGCATAATACCAATATTGAATTTTTAGACGTCTCGATCTTTAAGGAAAAGGGTCAGTTGGGGTTCACCCTATACAGAAAGGTGACTGACCGTAACACTCTCCTGTCGGCTACCAGTTTCCATCCTCAACACATCAAGGACGCTTTACCCATATCACAGTTTCTAAGAGTGCTACGATTTAATAGCGACCTAAGTAAATGTGAAGAGCAATTGCACGAAGTCCGTGACCGTTTCCTAGCAAGGGGATTCCATCCCAGGATATTGGATATTGCATTGGAGAAAGCTCGAAGCAAATCCAAACAAGTTAAAACTACTAAATCCAACACAAAGGACAGACTGTTTCTTCCTCTAACTTACAACACCGCAACTGCATCACTTAAAAAATCTATATTTAAAAACTGGAGCATACTCCACGCGGATCAAAACCTTCCTAAAAAATTTAAACAGAGTCCTATGATCAGCTACAGACGGGGCCGAAACCTAAGGGACCTATTGGTTCGAAACGACCCTCGGCACTGCTATGCAAAACCACCTCTCATTCACAAAAAAGGCTGCTTTAAATGTAGCGGATGTGTTACCTGTAGCCATATGTATACGGGATCAACATTCGCTCATCCCCACAGTGGCAAAAGAATGGCAATCAAACACTACATCACGTGCATGACCACTCATGTCATATACATGATCACATGCCCCTGTGGACTCTCGTATGTCGGTAAAACCGATATGACTCTGAGGGACCGGATCAGGGGACACCGGTCAGGAATAATGACGGCATTTAGAGACAAACGGACCGAAAAACCCGTTGCAAAACATTTCTTAGCTAACAACCATCATCTACCCCTACTACGATTCATCGCCATTGACCATGTCCCGGTACAACCGAGAGGAGGTGACAGATCCAAGCTACTTCTACAACGCGAGGCCTACTGGATTCATCATCTCAACACAGTGACTCCGAATGGATTGAATGAACACCTTGCATTGTCCATGTTTCTTTGAAACAGAACTTCTATTACTATAATCTGTATTAGGTCTACACATTACAATATTCAGCACGTCAAAAATTATCGCTGCAACCTTATAGTACAGTGCCCACTTGATAAACAGGTGATACTACCCACTCCCCATTGGATGGAACTACCTATTAGTCTACAAAGAAAAGATCCCACCCAATTTTTTTCTTACTATAAACACCTTAATTAGTAGAACTTGATTCTCATTAGTTATATATATATACAAATGGAGTTTAATGTATATTGGCAATACAGCCCCTAACGCAGAGGGCCAGTTTAGACAGTTAGGGAGAGGATCAGATATAAATTGATTTATTAATTTATTAATTTATGTACCAATTTCTTTATTGATCAATTTTTTATGTAGATATATCTTTATTCGTTTATGCATACGATAAGACTAATATTTAGGTAGCCATCTTTTCCCCAGCTCAGTACCTGCAGTTTGGTATAGCAACTAAAACTAATTCATATACCCCCTCAGGGGTAGTTAGTATAGAGCCCATATACCTCATAGGGATAGATGACACAATAGTACCTTCTACTGTATTGTTTGTTATATGGTCCAGCCCCGCTCCCAACCTCTTGTGTGAGTATATGTACACGGTTGACGCACTGTAAGCTTTTCTATGTATTTTCTTCACTTATTCACGGCACTTTACTTTAATACACACATAGATGCACATTAGGGGATTTTTATGAAAGGGGCTTAAGGGCTTTATGTATACAAGCTGGCAGGCTGATGTAGCCTCTGTATTTTCAACTTGCCCTGTTCAGGCATTTGTTTTTAACTTCTGGACGTAGTTACTCGGTGACCACGCCATTTACGTAACATGTAACACAATTTTCACTCTTTTGACGTAAGTACCTAGCAACTACGCTATTCACGCAATACGCAACACGTCAGACGCACATTATCACGTGGTGGTTCCTCACTTCCGGGTTTCAGTCTACAGGCTGTCCGATCATCCTAATTGGTAAGCTCCACATATGTTTATGTATAAATTGTCAGTATTTTATGTTTTGCACTGTGATCTTGATAAAGACCCAGCAGGGTCGAAACGTTGATTTGCTGTACCACAGCGTTGTATTCCTTTTGAATGCAATAAATACTTTTTTGCACAATTTTCAAGACCTAGTGTGCTCCCTTTACTACTTTTGGATATATATTACGCGGGATTGCACCTAGGCTCAGAATACCTAAACTACAAACACGGAGGAGTGCCTGGCTTTGGTATTTTGTATATATATATATATATATATATATATCAGACCAGACTCTGGCACTCAACCTCAACGAAAAAAAGTATATCAAATGTATATTACCAGGGTGCCTCCAGGCCAATAGATAAAAAGGTAGAAATCAGGAGCACTCGCTTGGATTTTTCAAACGTGAATAAACTATTTAATCACAACTTCAACATCAACGTTTCGACCCTTCAGGGTCTTTATCAAGATGTTGATAAAGACCCTGAAGGGTCGAAACGTTGATGTTGAAGTTGTGATTAAATAGTTTATTCACGTTTGAAAAATCCAAGCGAGTGCTCCTGATTTCTACCTTTTTATATATATATATATATATAAATTGCCCGCACATGTTGCACATGTTATTGAGCAGTGGCATATTTATACTTTTTAACAAATTAATACTTACACATGCAAATAAACCATCTAATAAGAATAATAATACTCAAACCTGTACTTTAACTTTATGAGGATTTTATAACTTCAAAAATAATAAAATATAGCATACAGTGAATGTGAAACACAATACACAAAAATATCAAATAATGTAAAAAGCTTATCCAAAAATATTAACTCAAGGCCTTTGTTCCTAACCGAACTGTTTTGACATCATTTCGTATGACAGTTAATTCAGCATAATTCGCAGCTTAGTGAATAAGCTCCCAAAATTAACTATAAAGGTTATTGCCTCCCAATGATTCTGACCTACCCAGGATTATTAGCTAAATACTGAATTTTAGCAAACTAATTCCAGATGGCTAAACTGAAGCTAAAATAGGCAAGCTGTCTATCAACTATTTTAGTCTCAATTACGTAATTTGGATTTATTTGCAAACTTTGGTGTTTAGTGAATATCTCATACTCTAAAGTGCTGATTGTGTAGCTCAGAATTATGGTTAATTCAGTTATATATGCAGTTAGTTTTATTTATTTAGAATTCTCACTTTTATTTCTGTCTGTTCACAAATTAGTGATGACAACATTATCACCGCAGTAACATCTAGTAAGATCAATTATAATTTTATATTTATTCTGAGATATAATTTCACCTTGTACTACTCCTAGTACACAATCCATGTTTAATTATATTACTATCAGCTGAAACCACTGATTACAGTATGTATTCAAACCCCTTTTAAATTTTAAGTTGTAAAAATTACAAGATAATTAATTACAGTAACTAAAGGGTAATCAAAGCCAGATTTTCCTTTAAATCAGCATTTTTCAATATTCCCCATGCAATTGTAGCTATTAGCATTTTTCAATTAAGCTATATGAATAAAAATATTCCCAACCAATTAGCTATAATAATAGCTATTATTCACCCAGTTTGTCCTCGTACTAATCTTTCCAAACAGCTGTCCCATAATACCATGTTTTAATCATATTTATCCTAACTTCTTCTCTTTAACTTCTAAGAAAATTATAAAAGGGGTTCAATGCAGAATTAAGTAATTGTCTTATGTTTATAGGCAAGTTTTTTTTTTAATGAAGTATATATGTAATACTCAGAATTATCTAAAGTATATGCTAAGAAACCATTTTTAAATGAGTCTGTACAGAGAGGCTGAATAAGGCATGGTTTGGGAGAGGCATTCCCCTTTAATGTTTCAACCTGTGTTAATATATTAATCTCTCTCAATCTACTCTATTGGGTTATTTTTTTTTCTTAAGTAAGAATTCAACCTGAATTCTACATTTAAGGCTAGAGTAGCTGCGTTGACAGCACAGCTGACTTAGAGAATTTTTCCAGTTTGGCTATTTTTATCTTACATTTGCAAATCCCTGTGAATTCTCATTTTAGTGAATATATTAACAATAAATGCAAAGTTATAAACAGTGTTTGGACTTGTATTATTTGGTATTATTGTATCAAACTAGTTGAAAGAAAATATTTCAATATGAAATATATATATATAGGGTTACACACTACAGTAAACAAAAGTTGGAGATGTAATGTGAATTCAAAGTGACTATCTAATCTAAGTCAAAAATAGCTGAGCTGGAAAAATCATTCAAGTCAACTATGCATCTGATTTGACAACTTTGGTCTTAAATCGAAATACACTGTGAATGTCTGACAATTCTTACTAAAGAATACACCTGAATGACTTTAACAGCAAGCTCAATCACACAGTGCTACATTTATTTAACAAACTAAAAAAAAAAAAAAAAAAATTAAATGAAAGTTTTTCTTAATGTAGTATAATGTTATAGACAGAGTAACAAAATCTAGTGGATGGAATTTAAGAATTTTGTTTTGTTTTTACATTGTATAACAAAATCTTAAATTCTCAATATTTTTCCAATAATCATGATTAGTAGGACACATGCTTATTTATTGTAAGGAATCAAAGTAAACAAAGTGTATTGAGTTTAAGATCATTTCTGCTCTTAATAATGCTCTAAAAAAATTAATCAGTTTTAACATACTTCAAACCCTGTGTAAGAAACAGACAGCTCAATACAGAGTTAAGTAGCTCAGATTTGCACAGCTGAGACAAGTACAAAAAAAACTATGGTGTGATTTATTTTCAAGAGTGAAAAATATGATTTAAAAGCATTTAATCTTTTTAAAAAAACACAACATTTCACAGTTTAACCCCAGCACAGAAACACATTTATTAAACAGCATGGTACAGATTGTCTTTTAAACTGGATCTAAATACATAGTTTAGTCCTTAACCTGTGTATATCATTCAGATATAAGAGTCAGAATGTGTATGTGGAAGAATTGAGGTGACACATATTATAGATTAGCAATAATTCTAAAGATCTATTTTAAATTGTAAAGTCGATTCCAAACCCTATTGCTCCCAGATGACTATAAATGAAGCATACTTTGTCCTATGTATTGTTAGCTCAATACAATAAGGTGTGGAGCAGCTATGTGCAATCATCTATATAATCTTTAATGTCTGCACTGCTTGATAAAATGCTAAGGAAATTGGCTTTAATAATTCATAATAAGCTTTTAAACGTGACGCCTAACGTACCGCACACCAAGTAGAGGATGTTACACCGTGTCTCAGACGTGCTGGGTTTTGTATATATGTATTGAATTTCTGATTATTCTAGTCGCCATCCATACTGCTATAGGAAGGATCCGGGTTTCCGCATTTAAATATTTAACAGGTACTCCAGAGAACTTTAGAAAACTTTTTTTTTTTCTTTTTTTTTTTAGCAATAAATAAATCTTTGGTGCTTATTCTCTACTGTTACATAATGTTAGTAGATCTATCACAATGTAATGTCATAGATAGATGGTGTGGTGTTATCAAACATATATTTAGAATTAGTAAATACAAATAATATTAATAATAATAATAATAATAATAATAATATAATATATATATATACATACATATATATATATATATATTGTATTTTTAAAATAAATCTATATATATATATATATATATATATATATATATATATATATATACATGAAAAAAATAAAGATATATACTATTAAGATATATACTATAAAAGTACTCAGTAGTGAAAGAATGTGATAACTGTTAGTGAGACTATACATGTTACTCACTATATATTTTTTATGTTGTATTTATTATGATTTAGTGGACATTAATATTTGCCAATAATATATTATTGATGATCTAGTAATTGCAGCAGTCAGGGGGAATTGATGTGCCTCTCTACCTATGTGTTTATGATACAATGTTGCTTTCCTGAGATGGTTTAACACATGCATGCCAGGGACTCAGGGTACAGGACTGCCATCCCTTGCCCTTTCACTTACTTAAATGATTGGCTTCATGAGATCCATTGACTCTGCCATCCGGGTGAATCTGGAGATGGAATCCAATGCCCACCCTGCAGAACAAGCTGCCAGTCCTACGGCCAGATGTGCTCCACAAAGACCCACTGATGCCCTCTGATCCAACTGTGCCAGGGGAGGAAGGAGACACTGAGGCTGAAGATTTGCCCCTGTGCTTTTTACTCAGGCTGCTGGTTCCTTTTGCCCCCTTGCCTTTGGCTTTCTTTTCCTTGCTAGCTGCTGACACTGTGGTGATCAGGCTGAGTGTGGAGACCAAGTAAAGTATGAAAAAACAGAATAAATGCAATTTCATTCTTCCAATGCACAATGTCCCAAGTGCATCTTGCTGCCCTGGTAGCCCGTGCTGTAGCAGCAGCAGTCAGTGACTTAGTTGTAATGTGCTTCTTCTGGTCAGATGTGTGTGTGTGTGTGTGGCTGCCAGGCACAGATAGACCCAACCTGAGCCCTGGCACTGCCTGATGTATTTATAACGCCTGTGATCTCACAGCCAGATGCCTGCAGCCTGCCCAGTCAGCCTCCTTCCCAAGATGCTGCTCTGATCTCTGGTGCAGATCTCCCCAGGAGTGAGGAGGATTCAATCCAGTTGGGTTATTTAGTGGAGGGATGGAGAGGTCTGTGATGGGTACAGTGCCACCCCTTGGAGATCCAGCCATACATAAAGGGAGACAGATTTGGAAACTCCATAGATCCCATGGAGAGGGTTCCCAGCCAGACACAGATGTAATGGATCTGTCCATGCAGAGTACAGCAGTATGAGCCTGTGCATTAAGCTCTATTGCTATGTCATCTATCTCTAACCATCAGTGGGACAAGCTGTTACAGGAGTTTTCTGGGCATTCACTAAAGGACCAATCACAGTATCTCCTGGCTGCCATCAGATCCTCTAACAAAGAATAGGTATACAGCTCTATAATCAGCTCTACCCTGCTGCCATCATCACTAACCTCCAGGAGCTGCTTGTCTTCATTAGGTGTTTGTCATTCATGTTGCACTGTGAGGCATGACTGCTCACTGCTGCTAAAAGCACTCTGTGCACGACATACATAGCAAGTGTATACACAAACATGCAATGTAAAAAGTACTTAGAATCTGAAGATATACAACTGACATGCCTTTATGGACTTAAAGACACTGATCTCTCTCTCTCTCTCTCTCTCTCTCTCTCTCTCTCTCTCTCTCTCCCTCTCTCTCTCTCTCTCCCTCTCTCTCTCTCTCTCTCTCTCTCTCTCTCTCCCTCTCTCTCTCTCTCTCTCTCTCTCTCTCTCTCTCTCTCTCTCTCTCTCTCTCCCTCTCTCTCTCTCTCTCCCTTTCCCTGTTTCTTATTCAAGACCCAAGTACATTTATTATTTATACAGGGGGTTTATTTACTAAGCAGTGCATTTTTGTAATTTGAAAATTAACTAGCAAAATTTGGATAGACAATATTGCATAACTATGTTTTTCCAAATCCACATGTAAATTAATTTATTATAGTCTTTCAGGGGTTTATTTACTAGTGAATTGTGATAGTTTGAAAAAAATATTGAAAAAATGTTGGAATTGATGGATATTTCCATCTCAGCTATTTTTGACTAGTTTTTCTTTTTCCCATTTTATTTTTAAACTCCTTACTATTCACATGCATATAAATCTATTCTTTTCTGAACACTAGGGTGGGTGGTTCTGTAGAACAGAATACAGAGGTGGTGGGTTTAACAGACAGGGATTTAAATAATTGTAGAGTGATACAAATAAATGACAGGCAAATGATACCACTAAAGTCTGAATTATCCAAATAAAAAAATAAGTGATTCATTTTAGTTCAAGATAGAGTCTTTAACAGTTTCAATTTTAACACTTGATTATAAGGGAAATTTACCACTTTCTGATTACCTGAAGGGAAGGGTCAATTGCACACTTAACCCCTTAAGGACAATACTTCTGGAATAAAAGGGAATCATGACATGTCACACATGTCACGTGTCCTTAAGGGGTTAAAGAATCTTAGATATATGAAACCAGGGCTGATCCTGTGTATGTGTGTGTGTGTGTGTTTGTTTATATGTATGAGTATCCTTTACTGGATGTTACAGTGTGTGCGTATATTGTTGTTTTCAGCAGTATGTTTGTTTATTTTTCTAAATGTCACTGTGTCCTATCCCCAGGGGCCTTGCTATGTGGACTAGGGACTTCATCCTAAAAATACATCCGATAACCCCTCCTATAGTTGACATTAAGCATGCCCAATAATCCACCTCAGCTGTACCGTAAAAAAAAAAATGAAAAAAAAATGATGAAATGATGCCCCCCCTCCCTTCCTCACTACAAGCATGCACACCAAAACACAACCACATCCAGTATGCTATGCAGTGTGTGTAGTGAATAGTGTGTCTGAGAGTGTGCTGGGGATGCAGTGTGTGTCTAGTTTGTGCAGGGAATGCAGTGTGTCTCTGTGTGTGTGCAGTGAATGCAGGGTGTGTCTGTGTGCACAGGGTGCAGTGTGTTTTACATTATTTATACTGTTTTCAAGAATTCTTATTCCACAAATATGTAAACTGTATGTTAATAATAGTCCCCTCAAGGCCCCATTGGAGACTACAATGGAGTCTAAAGGGCCTGGAGATTGTTTTCCCTAAAATGCTGGCCCCCATTCACAATATAGTGATATAACAAAGCTCTGTGATACCCAGCTCAAGCCGTCTCTTCTCACCTTAATTACTGTTGCTGGCTGGCTGCTGTGACTGGCAGGCTGCTGTGGCCGGCTGGCAGGCTGCTGTGGCTGGTTGGCATGCAGGCTGGCTGCTGTGGCTAGCCGGCTGGCTGGCGCTGGCAACTGTGACTGGCCTATTTCTTCTGCCAGCAGGCATCTTTTTCTAACCCCTTTGTGTGTCTCTTTTTTTCCACTCCCTTTTGTGTGTCTCTATCCTGAGCCCTTCAGTGTGTCTGTTCATCCCCACAGCCCTTTTGTGTGCCTCTTTGTCTCCCACATCCCCTTTGTGAGTTTCTTTCTCTCCAATTTGCGCATTTGTTTTACCCCAAACTTATTTGTGTGTCTCTTTTTCCCTTCCCCAGCCCCTATGTGTCTCTTTGCCCCCCAAGTGATTCTATGTTCCTCTTTGTTCCACCAGCCGTTCTGTGTGTCCATGTGCCCCCATCCTCTCTGTGTGTCTCTATGTCTCCCGTCAGCCCTCTTTGTGTGTCTTTGTCCCATCTCAGCCCATTTGTGTTTCTTTCTCCCCAACATCTCTGCGTGTCTCTTTAGCCCCCTCCCCTCGTGTGCCCTCTTTAGCCCCTCTCTACTCCTGTCCACTTATGTAGCCCCCTTTAGTCCCCTCCCCTTCTGTGCCATCTGTAGCCTCTCTCCCATCCTGTGCCCTCTTTAGCCATCTCTCCTTCTGTGCACTCTTTAGCCCACCTCCCCTGCTGTGCCCTTATGTAGTCCTGCTTTCCTCTGGTGCCCTATTTAACCTTTCTCCCCTTCTGTGCCATCTTTAGCCACCTACCCTCCTGTGCTCTTCTTTTAGTCCCTCCCCTTCCTGTGACCTCTTAGCCCCTTCCCCTCGTGTGCCCTAATGTAGCCTCCCCTCCTCTGTGTGTGTTCACCTTCCAGCCCAGCCAGCCTTCCAGGAGCTCTGAGGGCCTTCAGACAGGAGGTGGGGCTTAAAACAAAGGGTGTGGCTTTGTGAGAGGGGCAGAGCCTAACACTGCAATGCACCTCTACTCACAGAGCGCCTGGGCACTGTGCATACCGTGTACCCACCCAGGATCGGCTATGTGTGAATTTAAATCTAAGAATCTATAAAATACACTTCCACCATAGCACACCTATGTTGGCTAACACTAATGTCTGAATGGCTCTGTGACGAATGGTTGAATACGGCGCTATTTGGACAGCATAATCCAGATACTATTTATAAGATTTACGCCGCCTGATGCCTGAAATCTGGACTGAATCAATTAAACTCCGGCAAATGTGCTAGCAGCCACCAGACTAATAGTTAAAAACCCTCAGCATTAGCTATGCTGAAACGAAATAAATAAAAAGCCTATGGATGCCAATAAGACCACTGTATTAATAAAAAGGGTAATTTAACATCTGTGCTAGGTGGGAGCATGTCTACTAATTGTCTAAAACAGTTTCTAGAAAAAGTCCCATCCCAACCAAAGGCATTGGGCAAGGGACTTTTTAATTAGTTATTGGGAGAGAGGTTACTGTCTTACATTGGCATAAAGTGGAATTTTTTTTGTAAAATAAAGGTAGGGAAATCCTTATGCCTGCCCTGAATGCATTCATGGGAACTATTAAAAAATGTATTGGTGGCAGGTGAGGGTCCTAATAATAATAATCAGCTCAGGACCTAATGTCCTACTACACTCATTATCAGAGGGAGGATCTAGTGTCCTCTCCAAGCCTCCACCCATGGGTGTCAGGTTTAAGCGCTAACTAATTAAGTAATGGTGGGGTGGACATGTGATTGTCCACCCATCCAAATAGTTGATTGTTCACCCCCTCTTCCCTGGGTGGCTAGGGGTCTCCAATCAACCAGCTACCCTCCAATAAAAATAAATACCCCTGCCTAACCATAATAATAGCAAGGCTGGGACAAGAAAACTAATACCTGTAAATAACCCTGATGAAATTGTCTGGATTTTACAATTATGGCTCCGTATGAGGTATACTTTTGCCTGTATTTCAGCCACACCAAAAGCTGCTTGTTGGCTTAAATGCAGAACTAAATGCTTAAAAATGGGGCACAGATTTTTAATGTCCAATTGACTTACCAACTTGAAACTCCAACCAATTAGCCTGCTCTGACAAGTTTTGCGATAATTGCCTAACTCCCTCATTTGTCGGGGTGGATAATTGAATTCACCCACCCACCCAGATTAATAAATAGCCCATCCTACTCCCCACCTCCATTTATTACTTCATAGCCCCCATCCACTGGACACATGTGAGGGCACAGGGGGACCAGTGTCAAATCCCCACCCTCAATAATTTGAGGCCTTATTAGGACTGGGAAGCTATTGGGCAGCTATAAGTCAAGGAGCAGCTGCCAGCAGATCCTAGATAAGATGCTAAAGTACTTTAAGGATCCGGAATGTCCCTTTGACCTTAAGGTCCCAATGCAAACTTAATGGGTTAATCCAACCACCATGACCACTTCAGTGATTTGAAGTGGTCATGATGGTAGGAGTCTATATGTGCTTATGCTTGAAACACTGCACACAGAGGCATAGCTAGAAACCACCGGACCCCGGTGCAAATTTGTCCCGGGGCCCCCCACATGTGTTTCCCGCCAGCCTCTCCATGTGTCTCATTTCCCTCCCCAGCCCCTCCATGTGTCTCATTTCCCTCCAGTCCTTTCCTGTGTCCCACCCTCCCAGGTGTCTCCATACTACCCTTCAGCCCCTTCATGTGCCCCCACCCTCCGCCCAGCCCCTCCACAAGTCTCAATTTCTCCCCATGTGTCTCATTCCCCCACTCCTCCCTCACATCCTCCATTTGTCTTATTCCCCCACCCCTCCAATTGCCTCATCCCCTCATTCACCCCCTCATTTGCTTCATTCCCTCTCACCCCACATCCAGCCCTCATTAACCCCCCCAGCCTCCACCCAGCCATCACTCTCTCTCTAACCCCCATCCAGCCATCATGAAACCCCATTACTCCCATGCAGCCCTCTTTAACCTCCTTCAACCCCATCCAACCCCTATTATCTCTCCTCACCACCATCTTGCCCTCACTCTCTCTATCACCACCCAATCGAGCCCTCATTAACTCCCCTTCATACCCCATCCAGCCCTCGTTAAGCCCCTTACCCCCATCTAGCCCTCACTCCCTTTTCTCACCCCCATCCAGCCTTTGTTAACCCCCTTTTCCTACATCCATCCCTCATTAACCCCCCCTCATACCAATCCAGCCCTCATTAACCCCCCATCCAGTCCTCATTAAGCCCCCTCACCATGCAGCCATCAATCCCTCTCTCGGTCCCCCATCCAGCCCTCATTCTCTTTCTCCCTACTCTTCTCTTGTACTTTATGACTGGGAAGCGTGGTCGAGCGGTACCCAGTCTGACAGGAAGTGCTCTCTTAGTGAGCACTTCCTATCGGCCGCAGTGCTCGGCAACGCTGCACACTGAGAGACCTGCAGGAGGGGAGCATCAGAGTACATTGCTCCTCTGCTGCCAATCACCCAGCGACTGTGGGGCCCAGGCCGGCTTTGAGTTGTGGTGGCCCACGGTTGCAGTGGTCACAGCTGCAGCTGGGCCCCCTGGAGTGACAGGCCCAGTCGCAACTTTCGACCCCTGCGACCATGGTAGGTACACCACTGACTGCACATTCAGTGATATTTGCACATGTGTGCCTGGGGTTAGTTGTCATGAGTATGGAAGCACAGAAAACTCCGGGTTCCAGGCTGCCTAATGTCAATTCTATGCATATTTATGTCTGCGTCAGTGTGCAGAGGGCAGAGCGCCTGCAAGGGGAAGATTGCTTACCTCTCCCTCTCACTGTGTGCTCCTTCCTGCCTCACATCAATGCTTCTATTTTAACTTTTTTTAAAATGTAAATTCTATGAGAAACCTGTGATTGAACTGCTCGAGGCCCCCTGCTGACATCAGACAGAGGAGGGAGATCAATGCCAGGAGATTCGCACAGAGCTGAATTACATAAGTTTTAACTTTAGTTTTTTTATTTGCAATGTGGTGGACCTATTAACAATGCCCAATAAGGCATCCTAACCTTAAAAAAATATAAATGTGGCAAACGGTTGGAGAAACCCTTTGATAAAAAAATAAATAGGATAAACCAAGTTCTATGCGCATAGCTGTTTTGATGTAGCTATTTCCACTGAGCCAACTCATGTTGTTCTCCTTTAGTGGACAGACCCCAGTTTTACATATACACAATTATGCATCTAATGTGCATCAAGGCAGAAATTTAAAAATCATCTTAATATTCCTACTTTTGAATTTGGATCATTACATATGGCACACCTAGACCAATCACACCTTGTTGCTGCCTAAGGACTTGAGCTATCAAAGTTAGAGCAGATTTATATTGCTCTCCTCTTGTGAGTTTTCAACATTATATTGTATGCCACAAAGTTACACTATATATGTTTCCTTCCTGTTTTATTTTTTTTTAAGGTGATAATGACTTATTAGGGTATCAGGGCAATGGTCCTGTAAGGGGCACCAAAACTTTTAATTAAAGCTATGTATAAAGCAGAATTATTTCATTTTGTTTGGTGGTGGGAGGGTAGAGGGTGTGGAGGGAGAGTGTACCAAGCCATGAAGTAGAGTTGATCTTTAAAAGTGTGAACTGACCACTTGACTAATGAGCATTAAAGTACCACTATAGTGCCATGAAAACAAACTAATTTTCCTAGCTCTATAGGGTCTTTGGGTCCCCCCCCCCCCCCATTCTCTGGTTCCCCCTCCCGCCAGGCTGAAGGGGGAGGAAGGGGTTAATCACTTACCTTTCTCCAGCGCCTGGCTCCCTCGGTGCTGGGGACTCTCCTCCCTCTTCCAAAGTCATCTGCTGAATGCTGAATGCGCATGCTTGGCAAGAGCCGGGCGAGCATTCAGTCAGTCCATAGGAAAACATTACTCAATGCTTTCCTATAGACGCTGGCATCTTCTCACTGTGAAAATCCCAGTGGGAAGCGCGGAAGTGCCTGTCAATGAGACAGCCACTAGAGGCTGGATGAACCCTAATGTTTCTCTGGAACTGCTATGTTTACAGCAGGCAGGGATAACCTTAGATGGACCTGGCACCCAGACCACTTCATTGAGCTGAAGTGGTCTGGGTGCCTATAGTGGTCCTTTAAGCAATAGCTGCAGGGTGTCCAGACAAGCACATCGCATTATGCATACTCAAGCTATTTTCTTAAACATTGATACAACTGACCATACTATATTTTAACAAAACACAAATCCCCAGGCAAAAGTGAAGATTCTCTATACAGGTTCCATTCTTATTCAGCAGACAGAACAACCTATTGGCTTGCAGAAAATAATCAGGAAAATAAACATTGTACGAATTGCGCATGTTCCACAGCAGGATATTTCTGAACTGCGTTTCTGAAATTTCAGAATTGTGTTTCTAAAATCCTTACAATAACTTAGCAAAGGTATTTGCAACAAAGTACAGTATATGCATCTGAAGCACAAACTGATCTTTTTGTATAATGTCTATATTTATCTATTTTTTTAAGCTAGGGTTTCTTTATTGATGGTTCAAATAGATAGTAGCAACAATCAAATTTGATTTTATATAACAACTGAGTATCAAAACCATGGCATATAGAAGCAACTCAACCACAAAGTACACAAAATGGAGAAAAACAAGTGTCTAAAAGCATCAGAGAAAACCAGACTAAGAAATAAAATAGGTGTGGGTTGGATAAAGTACCAGAATTGAAATACGCATATTGTTTGGGTTTAAAACATATATATATTATTGGATAAACTTTCCAGATGATTTAAGATTTTTGGATAAACTTTTAAAATCATTTTTCAACATATTAAAATGTCATCACAAAATATTTCTCACAATAGTAACTCATTTTAAAAGTGTATCAAGAATTATTAAATCACTTGGAAACAATATTAAATTGAGGCCAAAGTGAATTAAAGACTTATGAATTTTTTCTAGTAGATTATGCAATATACTTTAGTTGATACCCAACTGATACTTACAGTGTAATAAGTATGATTTGGAATTTTTTTTTTACTGCAATGTGCTGACACTACCTCAAAAACAAAAACAAATTCAATAGCATCCAATTCAGGCATACCCTTCAAATATCCTCTTTTTTCTTTTTGTGCTTATGTGAATATGTTAAAAAGCAGAGTTTCATTCGGAAGTAAACAAAGTGCAGATAAATACGTAATAGAAATTAATTACATATATTTTGACTAAAATGACACATCTAGATTGTGGCAATTACATCAGATGTATTTGCCTTCCAATCAAGAAGCATATTTTCCTATTTCCAAATTAAACAAACGTGTACATATAGCTATAGTGAGCTAGTTGACCTTATGTCTTTTTTCAAATACCTTAACTGAGTAAATATTTAAGATAATTCACAGTACTGTAAGCTTCATAAAGTGATGTTCACTGCAGAATGATTAAAAAGATGAATGTTCTTTGGAGTCTCCTTTCGTCTAAATCCATTTATTTGAGGTTAAGAGACAAGACTTGTTTTCAGCTGAGGAGAAAGACGCAAAGCTGATTGAATAATTAAACATTATTTAACCAACTAACTTTGTTGTTTACTGAAAGTTCTGCTTGTTTAGTGATGTAAAGAGAAGATGATTTACATGTTTGGGATACCATAGAGAACATTATTCTCGTATTGTTGTCTTAAAGGATAGTCATGGAAATGTTGTGTTTAAAATAAAATAAAAAAACCACAGAAGAGCAGCCATTTTAAGTGAAGAGCAGTGATAGTTACTAATAGCACACATTTTACAGAAATGGCTGCACTTTCATTCTGAGTACTTTCTGGAATCATATAAAAATGGCTAAATTGCAAATTGTGAATTTACAAAGATGCATTACATCAGTGTGACATTATTTCATTACATCATTTCATTACAGCAGGGGTAGGCAACCTTCGGAACTCCATATGTTGTGGACTACATATCCCTTGATGCTTTGCCAGCATAATGAATGTAAGAGCATTATGGGAGATGTAGTCCACAACATCTGGAGTGCCGAAGGTTGCCTACGCTGCATTACAGCATTACAGCATTCATTACATATTAATTATATATCAGCCATGATCTGAACAGAGCTGCTTATATTGTAGGGATGACAAGATTGATGCTGGAAGTTTTAAGAGTTAGGTGGTAGTTTTAAAGTTAGTTTGAATCTAGATACTTTTTCTCGATTTAACATTGTTGGATAAACTTTTAAAGTGATTTAATATTATAAATAGTATTATAAGTTTGGTATTTTTAATATTTTTTATTTTTTTTTTACATTTGTTTATATATTATATAGTTTTGATATTTTAATATGTTGGAAAAAAATATTACAAGGTTTATGCTAAATTATTAAACCATTTGGAACGCTTAGCCAAAAATATTAAATTGAGGACTAGGTTTGGTGTTATTGGTTAAGTTTTTAGGGTTAAGACTTAAGGGATAATAGTTGGAGGTTAAAAGACAATGTCAGGGATTAATATTTAGATGTCAAGGTCAGTGAATATAAAGAAGTACTTAGAGGGTAGGACTTATGGGTATGGGGTATAAAGTACAGTAAAGAGGTGTTATACAATAAAGGGTTAGGATTTAGGGTTAATTGTTATGGTTATGTGTCCAAGGTTAGTTGCTATAGTTAGAGGTTAGGAGTTGAGAAGGGGTTAGGATTTACTATTAAGTTGCATAGAAGATTTAAAAAAATGTTAAACTTGCTGATGAAAAATAGTGCTCTTACAATGAACAATTGAACCCACCAAAACCATTCCAGTCTAATTCTATTCTTCTATTTGTTTAAATGGATTCACGGCTCTCTGTCTACAACTTGCTGTAACTAAGTCATCAATCATTCCATTCATATCCTCTCTTCCGCAGGTTATGTTATATAAGCACAGAAACCTTACACAGCAATGGAGGTTTGTCTCCTCTCTGCTCATCTCAGGTTTAAATGTGCAGAACGAATGAGCTGCAGCCCCTCAACTGTGCAGATTTGCCATGTGAAGGACCACAATGAATGATTAATGGCAAATGTCACTGAATTTAACATCAGGAAACCTGAGAGTTGAGAATTCCCCCTATTTCCAAAAAAAACAACAACTGCCATGTAAATGAAAATGTACTTGCATTCTTGAAATTGCTAACCAATAAAGACAAATCTATTGTACATAATCATTTTGCTCATGTAATAAAATCTAAATGGATATTTAAAAAAAAAAAAATCAAAAAAAAAAATCAAATAATATATTTAATGCTAGGCAGGAGAAGATACACTTTTAGATGCTGGTGAGCCCAGTACTAAGCTTTAATCATTACATTTTATTTATTATTACATTTAATCCTATTAATACAATTAATACAGTTCATCAAGGTACTACTACTCTGGCAATGTTCTTTGTACGTTTGTTGTATTCACCACTCATCTTGAAGACTACTGTAAGGCTGCCTCTTTTCGACTTATTCTTACCCATTATACTTTACTTTCGACTTCCGTTCCTTACGTATTTCGTAAAAAAAACCCCAGCTAAACAACCAGGAAGTAACAGGTCAGTGCGTTAGGTGTGTGGAATGTCCTTTTAATGCTGATTTTTGTAGAGCAATTGATGGATTAAATTTAAGTTTGACTTCGTAAAGATAGAAGGAGGACATATTAAATTTAATTATTTCCATTACAGAATTCTCAATTGATTTGACCCCTAGTTTGTGTCTCCTTAAGTGTTTTCCAGATAATTTAGCATATCATAAACGCGTTATGCTGGACCATCTCCTTATTTCAGCAACCACAGCGATTCGCAGCTTTTGGAAAACGATTGCAACTCCATCTATCACCGATGTTCTTATTCATCTATTTGTAAGTAAGAGATGCTCGCTTGTTCTCCCCATACCATCAGCCAGTGGTGTCCTCTTACGACACGACTGGTTTGAATGGGAAAAGGCAATAAAGGAAAAATTGAAATTGGTTTGATTATCCATCTGGTCGAATCTCATCTTTTAAATTTATCACCTTCTTTTATCTTTTTATTTCTTTCTCATTTCAATTTTATTCGTATGAATTATTGAAGAAATTACAACCTTTTTTTTTCTTGTTTATACTTATCTATTTTTTTCCTTTTGTTTTCTTTTTTATTGTTGATGGTTGCATTGCGGACGCAATATTGTTCCCTTCTACCCTCCTTTTTCTCCTCCCTCCCCCCCCCCCTTTAAAAAAAATATATTTTATCCCTGAGTTTATTATTATTCTATCAGTATTCTAAGTTTTCTATTGGTCACTATGACATTAACACTTTTAACACTACTAACTTCTAGTTCATTATCTCAGCCACTGTATTCTAGTTATGTATATTGTGACCATTACCTGTTATATTATCTTACGTAGATCATTACCATTTTCGTTTATTAATTATCATAATAATTTTCAAAATAAAAAAACATTTGAAAGGAATAGGCACTGGTAAGCGCATATAATATATAGATGTAATTTCAAAATATATCAAGTAGTATTCAAATAAGAATTTATAGTAATAAAGACATACCTTAAGTTCTAGCCTTGCTCTCCATTTCATATGCCAAGTGACGTTAATAGTCATCATGGTAGAGTAAAAAACTAATTAACTTCTGAAGTAAGGCAAATGATAATCATATTTTCATGAAACTTCTTTCTTTTCTCAGATTCAGCGCACACTAATATATTAAGAAAGTTATAATCATAAACACTTGTGCCGATTTACAAAACGTTACTATTTGTATGTATGCTGGTTAACTGGTTGCACAATTAACTTTTTAATAATATTAACCCCTTAAGGACGGAGCCAATTGTACACGTTTTGATGACAACAAAATCAAAACAAAACCTGGAATTTGCACTATATGTCTCTTCAACCATAATGTACCTCTTTCGTATGTACCCACCCTTATTAGACATAATAAAAGTGATTGTTATTAATTACGATTTGAGGGACCTGCCTGACAACCCAGGCAAAACGTCCAGAGCAGTTTATTTGCAAGTCCTATATTTAACCCTGTAACTTTCTAAAACATCATAAAACCTGTACATTGAGGGTACTGTTTAACTTGAGAGGCTTCGCTGAACACAAGTATGAGTGTTTTAAAATATTAAAACATATCATGACGATGATATAATCAATGAAAGTGCAATTTTTGTGTAAATATATTAATATTAAGATACAAGTAGAATGAAACCACATATATATATATATATATATATATATAATTATATATATATATATAATTGTTTTTTATTATTATATTTATTTGTTTATTTTTGTATTATATATATGTATGTATATATATATATATATATACATATTAATATAAAAATAAGTTTAGTATAAAATGATATATATATATATTTGTTGTGGCTTTTTTATTTATTTTTTACAGCAGCGGGATAGCTTCCTGACAGCCCAGGCAGTCCCCCTGCAACGAGGCACGATTTACTGGAGCGGACTGCCTGAGCTGAAAGTAGTTACGTTGTTCCATGCCGCTGCAGCGACTTTAAAGCCCATTAATATGTGGACGGCATGGAATGGCGTTATGTGGTTAATATTATTCAAATATTATATAATATATAAATATGTTTGTTTGTTCCTCCCCCCCCCCCCCCCCCTCTATTGGTCACTTCTCACTTGATCTGTGAATAAAATCAAAATTATCAACCAAAATTCAGATTGGCCAAAATTTGGACTAATCACACTTTGTTTGAAACCAAATGCACAAGTTACATATAAATCCTCTTTGTAGATGAACTACATTTACTTGTAAAAGTGTAATATTCAAAAGTCATAGATTGAAGAAGAGTCTTACATTTGAGTTAAAGGGAAGGCTTTACTTACTTATCTATATATTAATTTTACTTCTCTCATCATCAAATCACGTCTTATGTGGATACATATAAATTCTCAAACAAAGTATGTTTTTTGGTGTCCAAAGAATTCGCGACTATTTATAAAATATTTCACAGAATTTTAATGGGTATACATCCTGCAAATTTTATGTCCCTTCCGGCATATCCATCTGTTCTGCATGTTAATTTTGTTTTCACATTTTGTGCTTGCCACCATCTGTAAATGTTGTATTGTTTTAAAATTCAAAACAGTGACCTTTGAAATCACGTTATACAGTCTGTGTAATTGTAATATTTTCAGATTTCTGAGCTAGATTAATAGTCTTTCATAGACTATATTTGGTATATTTTGCAACAAAACACATATAATATATATATTTATTTACTTACTTATTAAAGCAACATGATGGTATCTTATACAATACATGTATCTTATACAATGCCTTTTAATACCACTGAGATCTCTTCAACATTAAATATAGTGACATATAATGTGCCATTCCGGTGAATACTAGTTTATATTCACCAGTGTATAAATTGGTTCTCACAGAGCAATGGAATTTAGATTTTGGAACTCCAGATGTTCCACCATTTTATAGCACAGGAATAGGCAACATGTGGCACTCCAGATTTTGTGGACTACATCTCCCATAATTCTCTTTCGCCTTAATGCTGACAAATCATTAAGGGGAGATGAAGTTCACAACACCTGGGGTGCAGAAGGCTCTTAATCAGTCTTGAAAAATGTACTCATGTCAGCAGATGGAATCCTTCTGAGGTGGGATTAGGTGGGATTATGGGCTGTATTAGGGAATAAGGAGTTGGGTTATTGGTAAGAATATGAGTGGGGTTAGGGGTAGGATTATTGGTTTTATTATATAACTAGGATTATTGGTAGGATTAGACATTGGGGTATGGGTTGGATTATGATTAGAGTTATTGGTTGGGATTAGGATTGAATTGGGGGATGGACTAGGGGTCGAACATAACCTCTGGAGCAGTAATGAAATCACATAGTAGGTCATCATTTAAGAAACTAAGATAAGGTAAGGTATATGAGGGGACCTAGGAAAGACTCCCTGCCCAAACCTTAAAATATCATAGGTCTGTATGCCATCCAATTCCAAGTGCCATGAAGCATGCCAAATGTTGCAAAGTTTTAGCTTTATATTCATAATTCACTAATTGCAATATATGCTTTAAAACTTCTAAACATTCATTTATATCTTAGACATATTGGAAATTGTAACAATTAGAACTGAT
Organism: Pelobates fuscus; assembly: GCF_036172605.1. NCBI lineage: Eukaryota > Metazoa > Chordata > Amphibia > Anura > Pelobatidae > Pelobates > Pelobates fuscus. Next base: position 227,921,144 of record NC_086322.1, read on the forward strand.
TTTGAACAAGTTTTCTTTAGTTGCATTTGTTGTGTAGAAATGTAAAATAAAATAAAAATATATATTTTTTAAATATTATTCATTCATATTTAATATTGTGTTATCTCTATATATAGGGTACCAAAGCCAATTTCTCCATTTAAAAATGACATATAATTTGTATCGGTGCACCTTAACAGAAATGGTGAAATTGTGGTAGAAGGAATGCATGCCAGAAGTGCCAAAAAGATGTGTCCACAAACGTGTTGCATCTCAAATGTGCCTTTGTCCTTAGAGGGTTAAATTATTTAAATTGTATTATTATGTTATTATGTTATTATTTATATAGTGCCATTAACTTCCGCAGTGCTTTACAATGGGTGAACAAACAGACATGTAGTTGTAACCAGACAAGTTGGACACACAGGAACAGAGGGGTTGAGGGCCCTGCTCAATGAGCTTACATGCACGAGGGAGTGGGGTAAAGTGACACAAAAAGGTAAGTATAGTTTTAGACTAGTGACAGTTGCGAAAGAGGAATCAGTCGGGAGCTATTAACAGTTTAATTGACACGTTTTTATGAAGAAGTGTTTTGTTTTTTTAATGATTTTTTGAAGGAGTGGCGACTAGGTGAGCATCTACTGGAGGAGGCAAGCGAGTTCACACAGGAACGGTGCACCCCTCGAGAAGTCTTGAAGGCGAGCATCAGAGGTGGGAGTACGGACAGAAGATAGACGTAAGTCTTCAGCAGATCGTAGGGGCCTAGACGAGACATACTTGTGTATTAGGGAGGATAGATAGGTGGGAGCAGCATTATGTAGAGATTTGAAAGCAAGAACCAGAATTTTAAATTGAGCCCTATATCTTACAGGAAGCCAATGTAAGGACTGACAGAAGGGTGAGGCGTGGGAGGTGCAGGGGAACAGGAAGATGAGCCTCGCCGCCGCATTCATTATGGACTGTAATGGCGCAAGTTGGGAGCACGTAAGACCACTGAGAAGCGGATTACAGTAATCAAGGCGAGAAAGGACAGTGGAATAGACCAGCACCTTAGTCGCATCTTGTCAGGGTACCTGAGGTCTCTACCTCTAAGGGAGGTAGAGACTTGATGGTTTATCCGTCCAGGCGAGCTGTTTCCTCCGTTCCTCGCGGTTCATCCAGCCACTTAAACACCGGCCGCGAGGAATCCACGTCCTTTTCTAGCAGGACGCTCAATACGTGACGTCATGACGCTATCACGAGCGACCTGTCACTCAAGTGTCCGATATCCAATCGGCACTTGTCAGAGGCGTGCTTACCATCCGGAGCCAGGGTATTTAAGCTTACTTCTCTCTTCAGCTCATTGCCCTGTCGTGGTTCTAGCTTGTCTAGTCACTCAGTGCTCTGGTATTCTAGTTTGCTCTATTTGGTTTTGACTCGGCTTGTTGTACTTCCCTGCTTCTCTGTTCTCCCTTGACCCGGCTTGTCTCTCGCTTATCTGTCTTCCCGTTCCCTCGACCTCGGCTTGTCTCGGACTATTCTCTATTACTCTCGGTACGTTAGTCCGGCCATTCTAAGGCCCGGTATACGTACCTTTCCACTCTTTGTACTCTGCGTGTTGGATCCCTGTCCCGATCCTGACATTACGACAGGGCCAATGGATCCTGCAGGTACAAACAGTCAGCTTGGTTCTTCTGATCCCAGGTTTGACGCCATGGAGCATAGGATGGATCAGATGGCTCTAGCACTACAGGCACTTTTGTCTCGTGCTAGTAACCCACCTGAGGAGACACGTACTCCTTCTATTTCTCCTGCAGTCTCAGGTCTAGAGGTAGCCACTGTAGGTGCTTCTTCCCGTATTACCCCACCAGTACGTTATGGCGGGTCACCGGAGAAGTGCCGTGGTTTTCTGAACCAGATTAGCATCCATTTCGAATTACAACCCCGATCTTATCCTACAGATAGAGCGAAGGTTGGATTTGTTATTACTTTACTCATTGAGAAAGCTCTGAGATGGGCCAATCCTTTATGGGAGAATGATAATCCACTAGTCTATAATTATAATGCCTTTGTAGCTGCGTTTAGAAGAACTTTTGACCCTCCTGGTAGAAAGGTCAATGCAGCTAGATTACTGTTGCGCCTTAGACAGGACAATCGAACACTTGTGGACTATGCACTAGAGTTCAGGTCCTTGGCGGCAGAAGTTAAGTGGAACGAACAGGCTTATATAGATGTGTTTCTGAATGGGTTATCAGATGTAATTCTTGACGAGGTCGCTACTAGAGAACTCCCTGAGAATTTGGAGGATTTAATTTCTTTTATATCTCGTATTGATGAACGCATAAGAGAGAGGCAGAACACTCGAGATAGGACCCGCAGACCCTCCTTTAAACTAGCACCTACCTTTCAAAATTCTGAGTTCGAGGACTTACGTATTTCTGAACCTATGCAGATAGGCAGTACTCATCTCACAGAGAGAGAGAGACAGTACAGAAGAAGGGAGGGTTTATGTATGTATTGTGGAGTCAGAGGACATTTACGCCTAAATTGTCCTAATCGTTCGGGAAACGCTCGCACCTAAGTTTCTCTAGAGGACAGGCCTTGGGTGTTTCTACTTTGTCCTCTATTCACAACTACAAAGAGTTCAGGCTTCTGTTACCCGTTTCTTTGAGGTGGGAGAAGGGAGTAGTAAAGACTATGGCACTAATCGATTCTGGAGCTGCTGAGAGCTTTATAGATCAGGGTTTTGTTGCCAAGCATGCTATCCCATCCCAGTTAAAAGAGACACCACTGGCTGTTGAGGCCATCGATGGTAGACCGTTACTTGAGCCTGTTATTTTCCATGAGACCATACCGATTAACTTAACTGTTGGCATCCTACATAAAGAGGATATATCCTTAATGCTCATTTCTTCTCCGTCTATTCCCATAGTCCTGGGGTACTCCTGGTTGAGGAGACACAACCCTATTATTAATTGGGAGTCAGGGGAGATAGTTTCGTGGGGAGAGAATTGTCAAGAAAAATGCTTGCGGAAGGTCTTACCTCTCGGATTAACTAACACATCGACTACCTCTGACAATCCTACAGAGACACAAATTCCGCCTCAGTATCTAGATTTAAAGGCAGTATTTGACAAAAAGAAAGCCGATACCTTACCTCCTCACAGGTCCTTTGATTGCAAAATTAACCTACTCCCTGGTACCATGCCTCCCAGAGGTCATGTATACCCATTATCTACAAAAGAGAACTCAGTTCTAGAGGAGTATATTCACGAGAATTTAGACAAGGGATTCATCAGGAGGTCCTCCTCCCCTGCCGGGGCTGGATTTTTTTTTGTTAAAAAGAAAGATGGTTCTTTGAGACCTTGTATTGATTATCGAGGCTTGAATAAGATAACCATTAAAAATGCCTACCCGATTCCCTTGATCACCGAACTCTTCGATCGTTTGAAGGGCTCTACAATTTTCACCAAGTTAGACCTCAGAGGGGCATATAACTTGGTGAGAATCCAGCAGGGACATGAGTGGATGACGGCATTCAATACTCGATATGGTCACTATGAATATACTGTTATGCCTTTTGGGTTATGCAATGCGCCAGCTGTATTCCAGGATCTGATAAATGAGGTTCTTAGGGAATTTCAGCAAGAGTGCGTCATTGTATACCTAGATGATATACTCATTCATTCTAGTGAGATTGAGACTCATCACAAGCAAGTCAGGAGGGTTTTGCACAAGCTTCTCCAGCATGGCTTGTACTGCAAGTTGGAGAAATGTAGCTTTGATCAAACCCAGGTAACCTTTCTCGGCTATGTGATCTCTGGGGAGGGATTTAAGATGGATCCGGATAAGCTCCACTCCATTCTAGAGTGGCCTTTACCCAAAGGTCTTAAAGCCGTACAGAGATTTATTGGTTTTTCTAATTATTATAGGCGCTTTATCAAGGGCTATTCTTCCATTATCGCACCTATCACTAATATGACCAGACAGGGGGCTGATACTAAGAATTGGACTACTGAAGCTCTCCTTGCGTTCAAAACTCTCAAGGAGCTTTTCGCTTCCGCTCCAATTTTAGTTCACCCCGACACTTCTCTGCCTTTTCTACTTGAGGTAGACGCATCAGAGACTGGTTTAGGTGCTGTCCTATCTCAAAGGTTGGGGGTTGATAAACCATTACATCCATGTGGATTTTTCTCTAAAAAATTGACCGGTACTGAAAGCAGATATGACATTGGTGACAGAGAATTACTAGCGGTTATCAAGGCTTTGAAAGAGTGGAGACATTTATTGGAAGGTACATTACATCCTGTTACCATTCTAACTGACCACAAAAATTTGTCTTATATCGGAGAGGCTAAGCGGTTGTCCTCCAGGCAGGCTCGTTGGTCGTTGTTTCTTACCCATTTCAATTACGTTCTGACTTACAGACCTGGGTCAAAGAATTCTAAAGCCGATGCGCTATCTCGCCAATATGAGCCCTCTGCTTCAGTTGAACCACTTATATCCTCCATTGTACCCAAATGCAATATTATTGCTAATACCAGTCTCAAAATTCATTCTCCGCTACTTGACCAGATCTTGAAGTCACAACATCTAGCTCCCGAAAACACTCCTGAGGGAAGAAACTTTGTTCCTCCTGAACTTCAACTAGAGCTCTTACAATGTTTTCACGAAAGTAAAATAGCTGGTCATTCTGGTATTCGCAAGACATACTCTTTGATATCCAAGGATTTCTGGTGGTCTTCACTTCGAAAAGATATTGAGGAGTTCGTCGCAGCTTGTGAAACTTGTGCCAAGACTAAACTACCTCATGCATCTCCATGTGGCCTCTTACACCCCTTGGACATTCCTGAGAAACCTTGGTCCTGTTTGTCCATAGACTTTATCGTTGATTTGCCTGCTTCCAAGAGACAGACTGTTATTCTCACGGTGGTGGATAGATTTACTAAGATGGCCCATTTCGTGCCATTACCTAAACTTCCGACTTCTCCTGAATTAGCGGAGATTTTTGCAAGAGAGGTTTTTCGCCTACATGGGATTCCTTCGGAGATTGTTTCTGATAGAGGCTCTCAATTTGTCTCACGTTTCTGGAGATCCTTTTGTTCTCAAATGGGCATCAAATTGAACTTCTCCTCGGCCTATCACCCTCAGTCTAACGGAGCTGCTGAACGTACCAATCAAAAGATCGAACAGTATCTGCGTTGCTTTGTTTCCGAACACCAGGACGATTGGTTCGGTCTGATTCCTTGGGCGGAGTTCGCACACAATAACCTTGTTTGCGATTCAACTCGCTCTAGCCCTTTCTTCATGAACTATGGCTTTCATCCTTCGATTTTTCCTTCGTTTTCCTCTTCTCAGGGGATACCGTCGGTTGATGATCATGTCGCCAACCTGAAGAAATTATGGGATCAGACTCGGCAAATTCTGTTACATAGTTCCTCGTTGTTCAAGAAACACGCTGACAAGCATAGAAGAGCAGCTCCTGTTTTTGTTCCTGGGGATAGGGTATGGTTAAGTACTAAGAATATTCGACTAAAAGTTCCATCTATGAAATTTGCTCCTCGCTACATAGGCCCTTACAGGGTTCTCGCTCGTATCAATCCGGTTGCGTATCGCCTTGCCCTGCCACCTGCCTTACGCATTCCTAACTCTTTTCATGTCTCCTTGTTGAAACCTCTTATTTGCAACAAATTCTCCTCTAAGGTCTCCTCGCCTCGTCCTGTTCAGGTGGAGGGTCGGGAGGAGTACGAGGTCAGCTCCATCGTTGATTCCAGAATTTCAAGGGGAAAATTGCAATATCTGGTCAACTGGAGGGGATATGGTCCTGAGGAGAGGAGTTGGGTACCTCAGGAGGACGTTCATGCTTCTCGCCTTCGCAGAGCATTTCACCTTCGCTTCCCATCTCGCCCCGGTTCCTTCCGCCCGGTGGGCGTATCTGAGAGGGGGGGTACTGTCAGGGTACCTGAGGTCTCTACCTCTAAGGGAGGTAGAGACTTGATGGTTTATCCGTCCAGGCGAGCTGTTTCCTCCGTTCCTCGCGGTTCATCCAGCCACTTAAACACCGGCCGCGAGGAATCCACGTCCTTTTCTAGCAGGACGCTCAATACGTGACGTCATGACGCTATCACGAGCGACCTGTCACTCAAGTGTCCGATATCCAATCGGCACTTGTCAGAGGCGTGCTTACCATCCGGAGCCAGGGTATTTAAGCTTACTTCTCTCTTCAGCTCATTGCCCTGTCGTGGTTCTAGCTTGTCTAGTCACTCAGTGCTCTGGTATTCTAGTTTGCTCTATTTGGTTTTGACTCGGCTTGTTGTACTTCCCTGCTTCTCTGTTCTCCCTTGACCCGGCTTGTCTCTCGCTTATCTGTCTTCCCGTTCCCTCGACCTCGGCTTGTCTCTGACTATTCTCTATTACTCTCGGTACGTTAGTCCGGCCATTCTAAGGCCCGGTATACGTACCTTTCCACTCTTTGTACTCTGCGTGTTGGATCCCTGTCCCGATCCTGACACATCTGGCGTTAAGTAGGGTCAGATGCGCGCAATGTTTTTGAGATGGAAACGACAGGATTTGGCGATAGACTGAACATGAGGCTTTAAGGAGAGGTCGGAGTCAAAGAGAACACCTAGGCAGCGAGCCTGCGTGGTGGAGCTAATGGTAGCATCGTTGACTTGAAGACAGACAGAAACAGGAGTAACAACATTTGAGGTAGGAAAGACCAGAATTTCAGTTTTGATCAAGTTTACTTTAAGGAAGTGGGCAGCCATTCAGTTAGAAATAGCAGAGAGGCAATCAGAGACACTAGTCAAGAGGGACGGGGAGAGATCATAAGAGGACAGGTAGATTTTTGTGTCATCTGCACAGAAAGGATATTGGAAGCCAAAGGAGCTAATGAGTTTACCAAAGGAGGCAGTATAGATGGAGAATAGTAGGGGACCAAGGACTGAACCTTGGGGGACACCAACAGAGAGGAGTTGGGGAGAAGAAGCAGAGCCAGAGAAAGAAACACTAAAAGAGCACTGGGAGAGGTAGGAGGAGCACCAGGAGAGAGCAATATCTTGTAGACCGATATTGCAAAGGATGAGAAGAAGCTGTTGATGATCAACAGTGTCAAAAGCCGCAGACAGGTCAAGGAGAATTAGGATAGAGTAGTGACCACAAGATTTTGCAGCGAGTAGATCATTGGATACTTTGGTCAGTACCGTTTCCACAGAGTGCTTAGGGCGGAAACCAGACTGAAGCGGGTCTAGCAGAGAGTTAAACTCGAGGAAGTCTGTCAATCTTGCATACACAATTCTTTCAAGGATCTTGGATGCAAAAGGCAGTAAGCAGTTGCATGGGGAGTCAGGGTCAAGGTTGGGCTTCTTTAGAATTGGGGTTACAGTTGCATGTTTGAAGGGCGATGGAAATATACCAGAGGAGAGAGAGAGATTGAAAATTTTAGTGAGAGGTGGAGAAAGAGACGAAGACAGAGTACTTCAGAGTGCTTCAAGTACTAACCATTGTTCCATCTGAACTTCTTTTCCATCTTCTCTATTTTCAATTTTCCGTAGACTACCCAAAATACTATTTTCAGATATCTGCTCTCTCTACCTTCCTCCAAACCCACTGCAATTTTCCACCTCTATAAGCTAATCTGTATAATTTCTCTTTAAAATATCTCTTTACCTACACATTTCTACCATAACTTTGCTTTTCACTACTACAACAGTAAATTTACACTGTACAGATAAAAGATCAGAGTTTTTTATGGTTTTGCCCTAAAAACGTCTTTTGACTTTGTTTAAAAAGTTTGTGGTTATTGCAAAAATTGAAGACACTGAAGAAAAGTACAATGCTATTAACTATGTCAACAACTGTCAACTGGACATTAATGCAGCCAGTAACGATTAGAAAGAATCTTTCATTGGAAATTAAAAAAAATGATAGTCTTGACACATAATTTCATACAAAATCCAATGTAAACCCTCACTACATCATAGACTTGATACGGGAGTAACTCTCACCTAGGGACATCCCTCAAAGTCTACCAGAATACAAATAAAAATATTCCCAAATTACGTCCATTTGCATAGATAACATATATTACACTACACAATGATAAGCAATCCTCACTGTTGAGAAAAATACATTTGGAAATATGTTGGTGTGACACATTGTAACTAGAGATGTCGCGAACATAAAATTTTCCGTTCGCAAACGGCGAACGCAAATTTCTGCAAATTTCAATAGGCTTCAATAGGCAGGCGAATTTTAAAACCCACAGGGACTCTTTCTGGCCACAATAGTGATGGAAAAGTTGTTTCAAGGGGACTAACACCTGGACTGTGGTATGACGGAGGGGGATCCATGGCAAAACTCCCATGGAAAATTACATAGTTGATGCAGAGTCTGGTTTTAATCCATAAAGGGCATAAATCACCTAGCATTCCTAAATTGTTTGGAATAACGTGCTTTAAAACATCTGGTATGATGTTGTATTGATCAGGTAGTGTAAGGGTTGCGCCCGCTTCACAGTGACAGACCAAACTCCCCGTTTAACGCACCGCAAACAACCACAAACAGTCCATTTGCACAACCGCAAACTCCCCATTTGCACAAGGTTGGATACCATGGTAGCCATGTCCCGTTCCTTGTCCTCACTGATGTCATTGAAGGTCTCTTCCTCCACCCAGCCACGTACAACACCAAGGGTCCCCGAAAGGTGACAACAAGCCCCCTGGGGCGCCTGCTGTGTTTGGTCTTCCACCTCCTCAAAGCCACCTTCCTCCTCTGACTCCTCTTCTTCAGACTCCTCTCTCTGCGTTGCCTCTCTCTGCGTTATTATAAGGTGTGTTAAGTAGTACTATTCCTATCAATTTAATCCCTGTTATGTCCCCTATCAGGGGACGTGTATATGGCATCGATTTTAGGAACCGGGAGATGGAAAAAGATGCTTCGTCGGTCCTCCTACTTCAAATTTGGGGCACTGCACGTGCAATCTAATGTGCCACCAGATAGGAGTGGTGTGTTAAGTAGTCCCGCTCATCAGGCCTTTTTTAGTCGAATGTATCGCCTACTGTCAGTCCCTTTGGGATCCATCCCTCATTCATCTTAATAAAGGTGAGGTAATCTAGACTTTTTTGACCTAGGCGGCTTCTCTTCTCAGTGACAATACCTCCTGCTGCACTGAAGGTCCTTTCTGACAGGACACTTGAAGCGGGGCAGGCCAGAAGTTCTATTGCAAATTGGGATAGCACAGGCCACAGGTCAAGCCTGCACACCCAGTAGTCAAAGGGTTCATCGCTCCTCAGAGTGTCGATATCTGCAGTTAAGGCGAGGTAGTTTGCTACCTGTCGGTCGAGTCGTTCTCTGAGGGTGGACCCCGAAGGGCTGTGGCGATGCGTAGGACTTAAAAAGCTCCGCATGTCCTCCATCAACAACAAGTCTGTAAAGCGACCTGTCCTTGCTGGCGTAGTCGTGGAAGGAGGAGGATTACTTTCACCTCTTCCCCTGTTAGATTCCTGTTGTGCTGTGACATCACCCTTATGCGCTGTGTAAAGCATACTTTTCAATTTATTTTGGAACTGCTGCATCCTTTCTGACTTGCGGTAATTCGGTAACATTTCAGGCACTTTCTGCTTATACCGGGGGTCTAGTAGTAGTGTGGACACCCAGTACAGGTCGTTCTCCTTCAGCCTTTTTATACAAGGGTCCCTCAACAGGCACGACAGCATGAAAGACCCCATTTGCACAAGGTTGGATGCCGAGCTACTCATGTCCCGTTCCTCGTCCTCAGTGATCTCCCTGAAGGTATGTTCTTCCCCCCAGCCACGTACAACACCTCAATCAATCAAACAATCCTCTTCCAGCGTTGCCGCAGGTCCAGCAAGCGATGCTGATAAGGCTCTTTCTGGTGGTGATGGTGACCACAACTCTTCCTCTTCCTCTTCACGCTCATCTACGGCCTGATCCAGCATGGAGTTGGAGGAGTAGAGGAGGTGGCAGCAGGCCTGCCTGCAAGTCGTGGCAGTGTCACCAACTCCTCTGCAGAGACACTGCGGTGTCCCAATAGCTACACATTTTTAGAACGCCTCAGACTCAGACAAAAGCTGGTGGGCTAAGAGTTCAGACAAGCCAGCTGTCAGATGCTGGGCAAGGGGGTGACTTTGTGACATTGGCTTCTTACGCTCAAACATGTCCTTGACAGACACCTGACTGTCGGCAGATGAGCAGGAACTGCTCAAGACGAGAGACGGAGTGGCGGATGGTTGAGAGGAGGCAAGGAGGACAGCAGTGGTTGACGTCGCTGAAGATGCTGGACCAGGAGGAGGATGGCGGCTTTGAGTTTGTGTGCTGCTTGTACTCATGTGTTGATCCCATAGGCGTTTGTGATGTGCGATCATGTGCCTTCGCAAAGCAGTTGTACCTAGCTGGGTGTTGGACTTCCCACGACTCAGTTTCTTTTGACACAGGTTGCAAATGGCATCGATGTTGTCAGAGGCAGACACACAAAAAAAATGACACACTGCTGAGCTCTGCAATGACGGCATTCTGGTGGTGGCAACAGCATGCGTTAAATGGCGTGCTATCTGGCTGACCCCGGGTGCCGATGCATGCTGTCTGACTGTGCCACTAGCTCCTTGCGACGACCTCCCCCTGCTTCCAACTCGTCTCCTCCTCCTCTCTGTCTCCCCATCTGAACTTTCCCCATGTTCTTCTTCTCTTCTAGCGGGCACCCACGTGACATCCACGGACGCATCGTCATCATCAACCGCTTCACTTGTATCTGACAACTCAGCAAAGGAAGCAGCAGCGGGTACAACATCATCATCATCACACCGTACGTCCATGTGTGTAATGCTGCCTGACTGAGACATATCCCTGTTATCTACATCCTCTGGCAATAATGGTTGCGCATCACTCATTTCTTCCAAATGATGTGTAAATAACTCCTCTGACAGATCAAGTGAAGCGGCTGTGGTGCTAGTGTTGGTGGTGGCGGCAGGCGGGTGAGTGGTAACTTGAGAGGTGCCCGAAGCTAAGCTGGAGGAGGATGGTGCGTCAAGGTTCCGAGCGGAAGCTGTAGAAGATTGGGTGTCCTGTGTTAGCCAGTCAACTATGTCCTCAGAACTTTTCGAGTTCAGGGTACATGGCCTCTGAACACTGGGCATTATTCTAGGGCCAAAGGGAATCACAGCACCACGACCACGATGGCCCCTGCGGGGTGGCCTGCCTCTGCCTGTCATTTTTTTTAGTGGTACTATGCGTGCAAGCTACTGTGACAACAGATATGAGTGGCACTGTGCACTGGCAGAAGTTGGCAGAGTAAAAGCTGTAGGACTGACACACACGCTTGCAGACATCTAACTGCTATTCAATCTATTACAGTCAAAAAAATTTTTTTAAATGTACACTACTGTTACACCAGATATGAGTTGCACTGGTGTGACACTGTGCCCTGGCAGGCCCTGAAACGCACACGCGTAAAGGAAACTGGCTGCTATTATTTCACAGTCTAATTTCTAGTTTTTTTTTAATGTACACTACTGTTACACCAGATATGAGTTGCACTGGTGTGACACTGTGCCCTAGCAGGCCCTGAAACGCACACGCGTGAAGGAAACTGACTGCTATTATTTCACAGTCAAATTTCTAGTTTTTTTTTTTTAAATGTACACTACTGTTACAACAGATATGAGTTGCACTGGTGTTACACTGTGCCCTGGCAGGCCCTGAAACCCACACGCGTGAAGGAAACTGACTGCTATTATTTCACAGTCAAAAAAGTGTTGTTTCTTTTAAATGTACACTTCTGTTACACCAGATATGAGTTGCACTGGTGTGACACTGTGCCCTGGCAGGCACTGAAACGCACACATGTGCAGGAAACTGACTGCTATTATTTCACAGTCAAATTTCTAGTTTTTTTTTAAATGTACACTACTGTTACACCAGATATGAGTTGCACTGGTGTGACACTGTGCCTGGCAGGCCCTGAAACGCACACGCGTGAAGGAAACTGACTGCTATTATTTCACAGTCCAATTTCTAGTTTTTTTTTTTAATGTACACTACTGTTACACCAGATATGAGTTGCACTGGTGTGACACTGTGCCCTGGCAGGCACTGAAACGCACACGTGTGAAGGAAACTGACTGCTATTATTTCACAGTAAAAAAAGTGTTGTTTATTTTAAATGTACACTACTGTTACACCAGATAGGAGTTGCACTGGTGTGACACTGTGCCCTGGCAGGCCCTGAAATGCACACGTGTGAAGGAAACTGACTGCTATTATTTCACAGTCAAAAAAGTGTTTTTGTTTTTTTTAATGTACACTACTGTTACACCAAATATGAGTTGAACTGGTGTGACACTGGGCCCTGGCAGGCCCTGAAATGCACACGTGTGAAGGGAACTGACTGCTATTATTTCACCGTCAATTTTCTAGTTTTTTTTTTTAAATGTACACTACTGTTACACCAGATATGAGTTGCACTGGTGTGACACTGTGCCCTGGCAGGCCCTGAAACGCACACATGAGAAGGAAACTGACTGCTATTATTTCACAGTCAAATTTCTAGTTTTTTTTTTTTTAATGTACACTACTGTTACACAAGATATGAGTTGCACTGGTGTGACACTGTGCCCTGGCAGGCCCTGAAACGCACACGTGTGCAGGAAACTGACTGCTATTATTTCACAGTCAAATTTCTAGTTTTTTTTTTTAATGCACACTACTGTTACACCAGATATGAGTTGCACTGGTGTGACACTGTGCCCTGGCAGGCCCTGAAACGCACACGTGTGCAGGAAACTGACTGCTATGATTTCACAGTCAAATTTCTAGTTTTTTTTTAAATGTACACTACTGTTACACCAGATATGAGTTGCACTGGTGTGACACTGTGCCTGGCAGGCCCTGAAACGCACACGCGTGAAGGAAACTGACTGCTATTATTTCAAAGTCTAATTTCTAGTTTTTTTTTAATGTACACTACTGTTACACCAGATATGAGTTGCACTGGTGTGACACTGTGCCCTGGCAGGCCCTGAAACGCACACGTGTGCAGGAAACTGACTGCTATGATTTCACAGTCAAATTTCTAGTTTTTTTTTAAATGTACACTACTGTTACACCAGATATGATTTGCACTGGTGTGACACTGTGCCCTGGCAGGCCCTGAAACGCACACGTGTAAAGGAAACTGACTGCTATTATTTCACAGTAAAAAAAAGTGTTGTTTATTTTAAATGTACACTACTGTTACACCAGATATGAGTTGCACTGGTGTGACACTGTGCCCTGGCAAGCCCTGAAACGCACACGTGTGAAGGAAACTGACTGCTATTATTTCACAGTCAAAAAAGTGTTTTGTTTTTTTTTAAATGTACACTACTGTTACACCAAATATGAGTTGAACTGGTGTGACACTGTGCCCTGGCAGGCCCTGAAATGCACACGTGTGAAGGAAACTGACTGCTATTATTTCACAGTCAATTTTCTAGGTTTTTTTTAAATGTACACTACTGTTACACCAGATATGAGTTGCACTGGTGTGACACTGTGCCCTGGCAGGCCCTGAAACGCACACGTGTGAAGGAAACTGATTGCTATTATATTACAGTCAAAACATTTTTTTATTTTTTTAAATGCAAGCTATTGTGACACCAGATATGAGTGGTGGCACTGGGCAAGTGGGCACATTATACGCTGTGAGCATGACACACACGCTGGCAGGGAGGCAACTGCAATTAGATTACACAAAAAAAAGCAGACTGATGTTCTAGCCCTATAAAGGGCTTTTTGGGGTGCTGTCCTTACAGCAGAGATCAGATGAGTCCTTCAGGACTGTAGTGGACACTGAATACACTAGCCTAGCTATCGATTTCCCTATTAAATCATCAGCAGCACACTGTCCCTCCTCTCACTAAGAATGCAGCTTCTGAATGAATCTAAAATGGATGCTGTCCAGGAGGTGGGTGGGTCTGGGAGGGAGGGTCTGCTGCTGATTGGCTGGAATGTGTCTGCTGACTGTGAGGTACAGGGTCAAAGTTTACTCAATGATGATGAATAGAGGGCGGACCGAACATTGCATATATTCGCCCGCCATGGCGAACGCGAACAAGCTATGTTCGCCAGGAACTATTCGCCAGTGAACTATTCGGGACATCTCTAATTGTAACACATCATTACAGTCTCCACACCCAATGGTAGAAAGACTCATGAAAAGTAGATTATCTGTCAAACCTTCTTACAATAAGAGGTTTGATTTTTGAGGACTAGTTTCACGAATACATGGAATTATGCATAATTGTTTAAATTTGAGTTAGATGTTTATGACAATTTCTGGCAATAAACTGGAGATGCAAAAGCAATATCACATGTTGTTAAGGCCACTGCTAATAAATTTTTTTAATTACATAGAGGTCATCTAAATATACACACGTTTAATTAATTGACAATTCCTCTAATGTGCCTAGTGGGGGTTTTCACTCACAGCCATAATGGATACATGAAAAAACATAAGATATGTGTTGCCATATGGTAGTTCCCTTGTGTCACAAGAGGACTCAATATTGTTATTATTTAGCCAAGCATAGAGATGAATATAGCTTTGCTTTGTTATGGCACAGCGATAGTATCAATAGGTGCAAAAAAACAGGAAATACATATGTAATAAGACACCAACCAATTGTTGAGGTCAACTAAAACTGAATAAGACACCATCTGCAACATACTGGTCAAGATGCAAACAGAAGGACCTAGCGGAAAGGAAACCTTACACTATAGCAAAACTTTACTTCCTATGTTATGTATGTCTAGCATCAATGGATTAATCTCCATTATGTTCTTCCCATCTGAAATCTAGCTGACAAGAAGCTCCCCTGTTAACAGCTTTACCTTTTGTACTGTGCCTAGTTTACATAATCCTAAAATAACAAAAAAGTATACTTTTTTGACAATCTGTATTTCACATTTTCCATAGTTTAAAGGTACAAGTAAGAACCAGCAGGATAACATAGAAGTAGCACTATTGGTGTAGATTCCAGTATATACATTTTCAGAAATCGGTTTCAGAAAGCCTCTTCTTTTATATTTTGATTTTATCTCCATCTCTATTTTTAGTACATCTCTATACACCTTGTGCTCTAAGCGAAATTATGAAATTATTTGAATTGTTATTGAGGGATGAACAATGTTGTTAGTAGATATCAACATAGTTTAAGAAAAACAAACAAAAAAACAACTAAACAAAACAAAAACAGACCATTTCAAACTAAATTGCATTGCATGAAGAAATCAGTAGAAGAGTGTTACAATAGATGTGATCTATTTGTATTTTGGTCACCCATTTGATCTGGTGCCTCACAAAATATTACAGTAAAAATATAAAGGAATCGGATTAAATTGCAATTCTTGTTCTTTGATTGCACATTGGCTTAAAGATAGAGTGCAGAGTAATTGTTTATGGAAAATTGTCAAGTTGGACAATAGGTCCTCTTCCTGATCCACTTCTTTTTAACCTGTTTACTAAATATCTTGCACCAGGGATTGAAAGTCATGTGTTTTCAGGTGAAACTAGGTACTGCAATACAGTAGGAGCAAGATTCACCCTACTGCTAAAGGTATTTGGACAAATTAGGGAACTAGGCAGGTGGGATTTAATGTTTATAAATGCTAAGTTATACATTTGGGAGTGAAAAATGCACAGGTAGCCTATACAGGTAGTGTTTTAGGGTAAACAAAACATTTGTTTGAGGATTGATGATAGTTATAAACAATATACTAATCAACAATGTGCAATGTCTAGCAGCAGTTGCTAATGCCAGTAAGTAGAGATTTCGCGAACATAAAATTTTCCGTTCGCGAACGGCGAACGCGAATTTCCGCAAATGTTCGCGAATGGGCGAACCGGGCGAACCGCCATAGACTTCAATAGGCAGACTAATTTTAAAACCCACAGGGACTCTTTCTGGCCACAATAGAGATGGAAAAGTTGTTTCAAGGGGACTAACACCTGGACTGTGGCATGCCGGAGTGGGATCCATGGCAAAACTCCCATGGAAAATTACATAGTTGATGCAGAGTCTGGTTTTAATCCATAAAGGGCATAAATCACCGAACATTCCTAAATTGTTTGGAATAACGTGGTAACATCAGGTATGATGTTGTATCGATCAGGTAGTGTAAGGGTTACGCCCGCTTCACAGTGACAGACCAAACTCCCCATTTAACGCACCGCAAACAACCGCAAACAGTCCATTTGCACAACCGCAAACTCCCCATTTGCACAAGGTTGGATACCAAGCTAGCCATGTACCGTTCCTTGTCCTCACTGATGTCATTGAAGGTCTCTTCCTCCACCCAGCCACGTACAACACCAAGGGTCCCCGAAAGGTGACAACAAGCCCCCTGGGATGCCTGCTGTGTTTGGTCTTCCACCTCCTCAAAGCCACCTTCCTCCTCTGACTCCTTTTCTTCAGACTCCTCTCTCTGCATTGCCTCTCTCTGCATTATTATAAGGTGTGTTAAGTAGAACTATTCCTATCAGTTTAATCCCTGTTACGTCCCCTATCAGGGGACGTGTATATGGCATCGATTTTAGGAACCGGGAGATGGAAAAAGATGCTTGGTCGGTCCTCCTACTTCAAATTTGGGGCACTGCGCGTGTAATCTAATGTGCCACCAGATAGGAGTGGTGTGTAGTACTATTCTTATCAGTTTAATCCCTGTTACGTCCCCTATCAGGGGACGTGTATATGGCATCGATTTTAGCTACTCATGTCCCGTTCCTCGTCCTCAGTGATCTCACTGAAGGTATGTTCTTCCCCCAGCCACGTACAACACCACGGGTACCAGATAGGTGACAACAAGCACCCTGGGATGCCTGTTGTGGTTGGTCTTCCTCCTCCTCCTCAAAGCCACATTCCTCCTCTGACTCCTCATCCTCACAATCCTCTTCCTGTGTTGCCGCAGGACCAGCAAGCAATGCTGATAAGGCTGTTTCTGGTGGTGATGGTGACCACAACTCTTCCTCTTCCTCTTCACGCTCATCTACGGCCTGATCCAGCACTCTTCGCAGGGCTCGCTCCAGGAAGAAAACAAATGGTATGATGTCGCTGATGGTGCCTTCGGTGCGACTGACTAGGTTTGTCACCTCCTCAAAAGGACGCATGAGCCTACAGGCATTGCGCATGAGCCATGAACGTGGCCAAAAAATTCCCAAATCCACAGAGGCTGTCCTAGCACCCCGGTCATACAAATAGTCGTTAACGGCTTTTTCTTGTTGGAGCAGGCGGTCGAACATTAGGAGTGTTGAATTCCAACGTGTCGGGCTGTCGCAAATGAAGCGCCTCACTGGCATGTTGTTTCGCCGCTGGATATCTGAAAAGTGCGCCATGGCCGTGTAGGAACGCCTGACATGGCCACACACCTTCCTGGCCTGCTTCAGGATGTCCTGTAAGCCTGGGTACTTATGCACAAAGCGTTGTACGATCAGATTACACACATGTGCCATGCACGGCACATGTGTCAACTTGCTCAAATTCAATGCCGCCAACAAATTTTTTCCGTTGTCACAAACCACTTTGCCGATCTCCAGTTGGTGCGGAGTCAGCCACTGATCCACCTGTGCGTTCAGGGCGGACAGGAGTGCTGGTCCGGTGTGACTCTCTGCTTTCAGGCAAGTCAACCCCAAGACAGCGTGCCATATGCGTTTCTACTAAACTATACTTCTTAATACTTAATACTTAATATTGTTTTATGACTGCTAAAGTGAAGATTCTTTCAGACTTCAAGAGAACATTCAGTATTGTGTGTACCCGTTTTTGATTCCGAGCATGTTCTGCCGTATCCGGGATGTGGAATAGTACCTGGGGAGCTGGGGGGGTGCCGTTGATGTGGAGCAAGACGCAGCAGCAGAAGAGGACTCAGCCGAGCAGGTTATGGAAGAGGATGGAGTAGGAGGAGTAGAGGAGGTGGCAGCAGGCCTGCCTGCAAGTCGTGGTGGTTTCACCAACTCCTCTGCAGAGCCACGCATTCCATGCTTGGCAGCCGTCAGCAGGTTTACCCAATGTGCAGTGTAGGTGATATACCTGCCCTGACCATGCTTTGCAGACCAGGTATCAGTGGTCAGATGGACCCTTGCCCCAACACTGTGTGCCAGACATGCCATTACTTCCTTTTGCACAATTGAGTACAGGTTGGGGATTGCCTTTTGTGCAAAGAAATTTCGGCCGGGTACCTTCCACTGCGGTGTCCCAATACCTACAAATTTTTGGAAAGCCTCAGATTCCACCAGCTTGTATGGTAAAAGCTGGCGGGCTAAGAGTTCAGACAAGCCAGCTGTCAGATGCCGGGCAAGGGGGTGACTTTGTGACATTGGCTTCTTACGCTCAAACATGTCCTTGACAGACACCTGACTGTGGGCAGATGAGCAGGAACTGCTCAAGGCGAGAGACGGAGTGGCGGATGGTTGAGATGGGGCAAGGAGGACAGCAGTGGTTGACGTGGGTGAAGATGCTTGACCAGGAGAAGGATGGCGGCTTTGAGTTTGTGTGCTGCTTGTACTCGTGTGTTGATCCCATAGGCGTTTGTGATGTGCGATCATGTGCCTTCGCAAAGCAGTTGTACCTAGGTGGGTGTTGGACTTCCCACGACTCAGTTTCTTTTGGCACAGGTTGCAAATGGCATCGCTGTTGTCAGAGGCAGACACACAATACAAATGCCACACTGCTGAGCTCTGCAATGACGGCATTCTGGTGGTGGCAACAGCATGCTTTGATTGGTGTGCTGTGTGGCTGACCCCGGGTGCCGATGCATGCTGTCTGACTGTGCCACTAGCTCCTTGCGACGACCTCCCCCTGCTTCCAACTTGTCTCCTCCTCCTCTCTGTCTCCCCATCTGAACTTTCCCCCTGTTCTTCTTCTCTTCTAGCGGGCACCCACGTGACATCCACGGACGCATCGTCATCATCAACCGCTTCACTTGTATCTGACAACTCAGCAAAGGAAGCAGCAGCGGGTACAACATCATCATCATCACACCGTATGTCCATGTGTGTAATGCTACCTGACTGAGACATATCCCTGTTATCTACATCCTCTGGCAATAATGGTTGCGCATCACTCATTTCTTCCAAATTATGTGTAAATAACTCCTCTGACAGATCAAGTGAAGCGGCTGTGGTGCTAGTGTTGGTGGTGGCGGCAGTCGGGCGAATGGTAACTTGAGAGGTGCCCGAAGCTAAGCTGGAGGATGATGGTGCGTCAAGGTTCCGAGCGGAAGCTGTAGAAGATTGGGTGTCCTATGTTAGCCAGTCAACTATGTCCTCAGAACTTTTCAAGTTCAGGGTACGTGGCTTCTGAACACTGGGCATTATTCTAGGGCCAAAGGGAATCACAGCACCACAACCACGACGGGCCCTGCGGGGTGGCCTGCCTCAGCCTGTCATTTTTTTTTCGATTAGTGGTACTATGCGTGCAAGCTACTGTGACAACAGATATGAGTGGCACTGTGCACTGGCAGAAGTTGGCAGAGTAGGCCTGACACACACGCTTGCAGACAACTGCTATTCAATCTATTACAGTCAAAATTGTATATATTTTTTAAATGTACACTACTGTTACACAAGATATGAGTTGCACTGGTGTGACACTGTGCCCTGGTAGGCCCTGAAACGCACACGTGTGAAGAAAACTGACTGCTATTATTTCACAGTCAAATTTCTAGTTTTTGTTTAATGTACACTACTGTTACACCAGATATGAGTTGCACTGGTGTGACACTGTGCCCTGGCAGGCCCTGAAACGCACACGTGTAAAGGAAACTGACTGCTATTATTTCACAGTCAAATTTCTATTTTTTTTTTTTTAAATGTACACTACTGTTACACCAGATATGAGTTGCACTGGTGTGACACTGTGCCCTGGCAGGCCCTGAAACGCACATGTGTGAAGGAAACTGAGTGCCATTATTTCACAGACAAATTTCTATATTTGTTTTAATGTACACTACTGTTACACCAGATATGAGTTGCACTGGTGTGACACTGTGCCCTGGCAGGCCTTTCTTTCTTTCTTTCTTTCATGTGTTTCTTGCTCCATTTATTTCTTTATTTGATTTAGAGGTTGTCCCCTAACCATCAATCTTCTCTTTTTTTTTGCGCTTTGGAAGTAACACTGAATCACAAATCAAATTATCCTGTTCGACCATTATTTATGTTGTGTTTTCATGATAGGTCAGTATGGCACTTCAGAGTTACGGAATTCATTGATTGGGCAAAATTCATAAGAATTGCCATTTGTTTGAAACCTGAATGCACAACTCTAGTGAAGAGACAGGCTGAAAAAGTCTAGAAAACTTGACCTTGTTTAAGTTTATGGCAGCCCAGTAGTTATATGATAACATTATATAAATGGCCAGTACAAACAGCTGTGTCTGTCAATGTATTCTAAATAGGATTATACAAAAGGACAAGAGGTAACCCTTTTAAACTTGAAGGAAGGAGATTTTGCCCACAGAAGAGGAAATTAGACTTGGATATATGTTTTGTTCCGAACTTCAATTCATCTGAACTTGGGTCAATCTGCTGATCGTTACTATCCCAGAACTCAAAGCCTAAATGTAGCAAAATCATTAAAGATCACAAAGGCCAAGCAGGTTTTGATTTGTGAATTTGAATTTCGCTCATGGCACCAAAAAACAGGAATAACTGATGGGAAATAAAGATGATTGATGATAGTCACTATATGTTGATTTTATTCACAGATAACTCAAACCACATCTACAAACAGTAGGTTGAGGCTATGACACACAGAAACCGAGGGGGGTAGGGGAATGGTGCATTAATATTATATTACAAACAGGGGCTGAGCGTTGTAAAGGAGGTGGGTGAGTGACAAGATTGTGCCAAGTTTGGAGTATTGTGCGCATATAGTGGACAAGACTCCGCATGACTGAAGAAAAGGTGAAAGCGCTAGTTCATGCTACCACTCCTGCCAATGTATATCATCTATTTTCTTATTTGGGTTTGCTCCATTATTATCATAGATTCCTCTTATGGAATTTGGCTCACCTATTATATCCAATATACCATATTTTAAATATTAAACAACTGTGGGCCTTGATTGAGTTGTGTGCAAAGGTATTTTAATACCCCAAACAACTTATTTTGGGATCAGGGCTCCTTGTCCACCGTGACCTTATAGGATTAGTTATTTAATAATATATTTTTAAAATAATGAACAATCCCTTTAGTGACGTCACATGCGGAAGTAACAAGCGCATGAAAAAGATACTTGGAACACAATTAGAGTCCCGCTGAAATTACCGGAGAATTGGCGCGAGAACAAGTTGATTAAACAGCACGAGGAAGGGATATAAAAGCAGGACTCCAGGATGTTGGAGGATCATATTGGACCCAGCTGAGGAAGCCGTCGGGATTACGGTGAAACGCGTTCTGGGAACCTTTTAGTGATTACCTTTGTAACGGCACCCCCAGGCATAAAAGGGTTAAACCGCCGTTTAGTAGATCTTCCCCTTTCAGAGACACAGGCACAGCTACTGTAGACATCAATCCACCGAACCGGAGAAGCATGTGAATGCTCTCAAACATATGAATGCTGTAAACAGCCGAATAGGAAAAAACATACGAATAGGTTTACACTCCTAGCAGTCAAACTGGAACAGCATACAATAAATCCCCCCCAAAGAACGAGACAAGGCTCCATTTTGAGGGTCAAGCAGGAACAGACAGAACTGTGGGTTTATTGTTCTTATATACACATTAGTACCACCCACAGGGTTTTGGAAAACAACCAATAAACACGTACAATACACTCAGACACTCCCACACAAAATCCTCCCCTCTGCCTGTAATACAATTACCTTACACAATGGGTAATGTAATTATAACAGGCAGAGAAATACAGTTTTTCCACATTATTCATAACTTTAAAAGTATGCATCACATTCACATAAAACTTACATTCCAGAATTATACTCCAAATACGAACATATGTCAAAATCATCCACATTGGTCCATTGGTTCAAAATATAGATCGAAGTCTTTAGTGACCAAAGGAAGCATGGCTTTTCTGCCCAAAACCAGTTCCACAGAGTCTTCTATCCTGGAGATAATTGGGAAGTAAGGGGCAAAACTCCATTAAGCACATGGCAGTAAAAAGACAGTAAAATACAATAAAATACACAAGGTTACATTTATTACATAAAATACAGACATGCAGCATATCCCCAGATAGCTTAGGTCTGAGCGCACATTATTACTGAATGGCTCTCAGACCACACACATACAGTTCAATTGCCATGGAGCCAAAGTCTCTTATTACACGAATAGGCTCCATGGCATAGCTATCTGGGTTTAATGAGTTCATTTAGTAAATCCGAGAATCTACCGAACGCCAGAGCAGAAATACATGAATAGACCATTCTGCATAGGAAAATAAAGTATTTAAATGCCGGTCCATAGTCAAAAGGCAGCAGGCAGGCAACTAGGCTCCTCGAATGCTCAGTGGCGAGATTGGCCTCGTCACAACCTTATGCCCACAATATATGTTATTAAGTATTTTAAATTCTATATTTATTTCTATTGATTGATATTACCATCCCAATATGGGATATTGTTTTTAAACTAATTGAACATTATAATTATAAGAAAAATAAAGTTTTCATTACCATTACTGTGTAGTCCTCTACTACACAACGTGCTGTGACAGAGGCGAAATTAGTGGCTCCATCCTTGTGAGTATATTGCTTACTAGATTATATAGGATTATTGGTGATCTAATATACTGCACCATATATTCGTTTTATTTAAGTCCTAGAGGATACTGTACAAGACCACCCAACCAGAAGAAGGGGAAGGTCGCCTCTACGGACCTACAAGCGCTTATCCCTGAGCTTGGTGTTAAGCTCAGGAGAATGTGAGTGTATTGTCTTATATTTATATAATAATATGTAATATAATACGGTATCACACTATTGGAAGTTTTAATTTATTTTATAGGTGTATTCCTGAAAAAAATATATTCACTTTGAAATCGTCATTGGGACGAGTATTCTCTGGTCTGGCTCAGCAGAACCTAGCATATGTATGTAGCGCTACACCTTTCTTTGTATTAATGAATAATCCCGTTTTGGGCATTTTATAGATGCCCCTATCCCTATCGCTGTTAATGTTTTTTTTTTTTTTTTTATGAAACTTGCCTATATACCTATATAAAATTTCTTAGCTGACATCATTGGAAGCCACGAGTGGTCCAATCAAAGGCTTCTCATAGAGAGACATTTGACTGGACTATTTAGCCGACTCAGAGTACATGCTCATGCTCTGTTCCATAACACGGAGAAGAGAGGGAGGGAAGAGGGAGTTGGGAGGGAATAAGAAAACAAATACATGGAGGGGAAAAGGAGGTGGGAGGGCTGCAGGGAGAATCACATTACGTCTGTCGGCAGCCTGCAGTGTATATAAGGATATGTTTTCAATATTGCAAGTTACATATCGTATGGCAGCATACTCTAAAATAATGTAAACTCCTCCTCAGCCATTGAATCTTAATTCCAAACTAATTGCTACTCATTCATTCTCTGATTCTAGGTAACAGGAGATTAAGTTGTTTGTTCAATGTGACTGTCCTAAAGTAGTTCGCCATGGCCATCAGCTATATTTTACAAGAAGGAATAAAACTGTGCATGACTTGTGCTGTCTTTTCTGTTGTTCACAATAAATATTTCCTACTTTGTTGCAAACATTAGCAGTGACATTACTACACAGTTCACTTCAGAGTGTAGTAAAAAAAAAAGCATAGATTACATGTATAAATTTGGTGTCCTACATAGGATATATTGTGCATAGCTCTTTATATTGTAAGTTGCCACTTCTCCACTTCTGTGTTGTTCGTGATCCATCCTTCATAACGGTTTTGCACTATTGGTCTCCCTTCTCTGCTTTTGTATTTCATATTTGACCACTGAGAATTCAAAGCAAGAACAAAAGAATATACACCCAAGGTCTACATTGTATCTATAAGATACTTTTTTTTTATCTATCTTGATTATCTCCCATTGTTCCACTTAGCGCACCCTGTATTTGTTGTCTTTTGTTCTCTCCATTTTTTGAAAGGTCTGAAGGGTTCTCTTCAGGGTTCTCTTCAGGTGTGCAGCTTTATCTCCCCTTGTGATCAGTACTGTAGCGCTGTTCCTTCCCCATTTTTTTTTCTTATATTAGCAAGAGAATGTTGAAAATGCAACTACAAGTGGGTGGTACAGTTTGTCATTTTGGAGAACAGATGAGACATAGATCTCCACCAGTTAAAATACATTCTCAGGGTCCGAAACTGAGTATATCTGACATATGGTATGGTCTACCTGAGTGTCATAAGGATGCAAATACTGTTTCAGAAGATGATGCAGAAAATTCGGAATGATCCCATTCAACAACATAACTTCACTGTTGAGCTCTAGAGACTAGTTTTCCTCAACTAACTACTCTAGAAGCATCTAGGCATTGACGTCCACCCTACAAATATCCATTTGAATATGAACAGTGCCCTAGGTTTTGTGAACGTTGCCTGTGCAGATGCACTGTTCTAGTTCAAGTATATGGTTTACAGTTTTTTTGTGTATATTTGTGTTGGATGTTGAATTATTATCTACAGTTTTGATAGTTGTTATTCTACTCTATTTATTTATTCTGGGGGAATGGGGGGTGTCGAGATATCTTTAAGTACAGCAGGACACGCCCCCTGGAATGTGTAGGTCTCTGTGGGACAGTTATTGAGGATTAGCTAGTGATGCAGATATGTGCAAGAGGCAAAACAAAAGGTTGACTAAATTCCATTTTTAGAGTCTCAGTGATATTTGGAGACAGTTGCTGACGTAAAGTAAAAACACAGCACTGAATGTTATAATTTTTAAATACAGTAATACAATAATACTATATAAAAGGTGCTGCTATCTTCTACAGGCCTAAATAAACACAAAGTCTGGACTCTAGTACAGACTACAGGGCGCCACAAGCATTAAGATGTGTGGTGATCTAATTAAAGATGATACTGAATAATTCAGAATAATGTCATAAAAATACCATATGTGAAAATGTAAAATCCAATTTATTAGGACAATATCTAAAAGTGCAACATGCACAAAAGAATCAAGAGCCCCTAGAGGTAGCAGCTATACTTATACAATGCTTGAGTAAAGTGCCAAATGCTAAAGTGCAGGACATACAAAGTGTCAATGATATTTTCTTTAAGCAAAAGAATGCACAAATACTTTAACAGAAAAAAGCATGTAAAACTAGACTGCTATACCAAAATAGTGGGGTTCTTGCAGGTGCTCGGTGCTCAACGCGTTTCGTCGGTAACGACTTCCTCAGGAGCTTGTTAGGATCTTGCTAGGATCAGATGACCTGGATTAAATATGTCCAGATCAGGCAGGCATCTTTAGTAGACACTCTGGCATTTGAGGATACATTTTAAGCAAACAAAACAAGAGGCAGAGACCTCATGTTTTTTTTAGAGATAGGAGCACAGTTGAACCCCATGGAACCCCATGGGTAAAATATAGCTCCCCCATCATCTCAAACTGCACCATCAACTGCTTTTAGCAGATACTGAGTTGCTTCCCATTCCTTGTTGATGATGAAAGGTTATTTTTATATTTATGTGTGTCAGATTTGGTACATTCATTAATACTCAAATACTGCCACTGCTGTTTTCTATGTGTGCTCAACTCTGTAGACACAGGGTCTGTAGTTAGGTAAAGCTGCTGTATTTGAGCTGTTAGATAAACTGCCTTTTTGTCACGAGGACTCTGCCAAGAGTATTTTTTGGCAGATAGAATGTAGTCCCCAATTAAACTGTCAGTCCAATAATGAATACCATAGAAGTGCACGCATGTAATATACCTCACAGACCATTTGATATATTCACAAAATTGTGAACTATATTAAACTTAAATGATTCTCAGATTCTCTGTATGCCTTGACCTTGGTTTACTTTATCGTTCTGTCATTATTTGTATTCCTTGACCATAGCCTGTCGCTATTTATGCACTACATGCTACAATTCAGTTTTTATATTAAGCTTGGTCACCTCTGTTTAGGATCTGTCCTTGTTGTCTTGTTCTCTGCATTAATGGGCTACTGATCCTGAAATATGTGTATATATATATATATATATATATATATATATATATATATATATATATGTATATATATATATATATATATATATATATATATATATATATATATGGAAAGGCAGAGCCTGTAGTTGTGGCAGGGGTTTATCCGGCCTATAAATTTACAAATGTAAGATGCTTATTGAAATAAATCAATAATGAATACATGACTCAGTGGAAAAGGAAAACCAGATTGCAGATAAATAAATAAGAATATCCTTAAATTTTCTTTAAATTTGTCAGCTAGTCAGATATTAACCTCCTATAGAATAAGGTAGGTGGAATCCACTGGCTGTTAAGGGGTTAATCTAGTAGAGATTCTATAATCTATAGAATAAATACACCATACTGCAAAATGATATATAATGAAGAAGAAAATAAATCCCACAAGGGATTAAAAATAACTCTAATATATGGTGCAGCGGACAGAGTACTGTTGGTTAAAATGTATTGGTACATATCAACTGTCTACAAAACACACAATAATATAAAAGACTAATAATTAAAAACAGTCCCAAATGAGAGAGGCAATACCAGGTAAAGCAGACTGGGAGTCCACAGATGTTGGTGACACTCTCTTGCCGGCCGGACAGTGGTGAATGAGGATCTCCTCGTGCTGGAATAACACTGTGTATTAGCCGCGTGCGTTACACTGCGGCTGCTGGATGCGTTCCAAACGCTCACTCTCAGGAACTAACTGTACCGATGTGAAGATGGCGCCTAACGTGTTTCGTGATCACAGATCACTTCATCATCATCAGAGGATGGCATCTAGAAATCTTCAGTCTATTATATACTCTCTTAGGCTAATCATGTTAATTGCAAGTTAACCCTTACTTTACTCAAGCACAACGGGCAAAAAATATATACTGTTTATCACATGAAAAAAATAAAATGAAATGAAATGAAATTGAATCCATAGTTCATAAGCATACTTGGTTTCCACATATATACTAATAGAAAAACAGCAAGAATATTTTTTTTTATCTATAAAACTGCTTGTTGAACATCCTCTTTGCAAGTGTTAATATAAAAATCTTTGCAACAGTGGATTATTCAGGACGGAGAATACAAATTAAAAATCATAACAAAGTAGACATACTGGAGTTCATCTACGTTACATAGAAATAGATACTTATAATAAAATGAAACATAACATAGTGGCAATTCCAATATAACTTCGTTAAAAACTAGTATATTGGATTGTTAAAAACAAATTAAGTACATATTCTATTGGATATTCTAAGGATATTCTTATTTATTTATCTGCAATCTGCTTTTCCATTTCCTGTATTCATTATTATTTTATTTCAATAAGCATCTTACATTTGTTTTCTATTTTTAACCTTTGGTGGTGTTTATTATCTTTACTAGTGATACAGTGGTTATGGTTGTCACACCCTATCTCGAGATTTAACTTTGGAAGGATATTCTACCATCTTTTTGGAGTCTATTCATCATATAGTTACATATCCATTTACTTCACCACCTATCAAGACAGGAGATGGCTTTAAATAGAAATTTAGATTTTATTAGGGAGAACAGGAGAAATGTATTCCATCAGATGATGTCTAATGAAATAAACGAGACAAGGAGGGATAAAGATCATGCTCCCTCGCCCCAACCAACTTGTACTAAATTGAAAATCTACAAATTGGGAGATTTATTGGAAAAAGAAACTCAAATCTGGTGGGATATTACCAGTTTTGAATTTCATGTTTCCAACAATATAGTACTTCGGGAGTTAAGACTACAGAAACCCCTAGCTTATAAAAAGAAGGAAGAGAATATAATGGAAAAAATGGGACCAACTACTGGATAAGGGGTCCCTACTTTTAATCATTTTACTAATTGGGGAAAAAAGAAGGAATTGGAGCAATTGGAAATTGAAATTCAACAATTAAAAACAGAATTATCTTCAGAAACTCAGGACGGATTGCATGCAGAGCTACTTGACAAGATAGAGAGAAAAGTGAAAGACTCTGACAGTAGAATAGGGGAAAGCAAAAGGAATAAAATCATTAGAGACAAAGAAGATTATGACAAAGGAATCCAGAGAAATTGGGGAAAACAGAATATTAGAAAATCAGGATGGACAGAACATCACCAACAGGAAGATGTTAGAACCCCCAACATGACAAGAAACAGATGGAGGGACCAAGGGAGAACGATGGAGAGAAAGAGACTGAACTCCCCAAGAAATTTACCAGAAAGATCATATTACAACCACTATCACCATCATTCCACCATCAGATCTAGAAATTATTCTAGAAATCAGGGGAGAATAATGGAGAGGAAGAGATCAAAATCTCCGAAATATACACTAGAGAGATACAATCATAGTCATAACTACTGTCAATCTCACATTAGATCTAGAACATACCTAGGGACCAACTACAGAGGAAATGAAAGACGGAGAAGTAGAACTCCACTAAATGAGAAGAAGTCATATAAAGACATATATTTAAGTCTCCCAGGATTAAACAACATATAGAACCACAAACCATCCTAACCTATAAGAGAGATTTTTTAGGGGATTTTTTAGAGAAGCGAGAAGAGACAAGGACGGCACTAAATAAATCATGGAGAGAAAGGGGGGATCCACCACGATCCCCAATCCAAAGGAAAAGACAAAGAACAGAAGAATACAGAGAAGAACAAAACTAGATATAGTGAACTTAGAAGAGAAGGATGAGAAAGAAAGTGTGTTTAATCTATCAAGTTACAATTTGAACAGTGACGAGATGAACATACTTAAAAAAGGCTTAAAATTTGCTCCAAATAAAAATAATTCACAGTTCAACACCTTCAGTGATCTCCACAAGTTTATAAGGAAGCTTACAGTTAAAAAGTACTTTTTAGAAAATAAATTCACTAAATACACCGAAGAGGAGGGATACATACATACGGATCTTCACCCACAGTCTATCTTTTATCCTAAACAAGTTAAAAGTGACAATATCAGAGTCTTTGAAAGACTAGTTGAGAAAGATTTAAGAACGCTGAATAAAGGAAGGAAGAATAAGGATAATTTAACTATCAAAGAAAGAAAAGTTTTAAAAGTACTTATGAATAACCCTGACATAATAATAAGATCTGCTGACAAAGGGGGAGGGGTAGTCATAATGAATATTGTGGATTATGAGAAAGAGACTACAAGGTTGATGTCTAAATGTATGTCAGGCCCAAACTTGGACTTACACATGTGTTCAGCATTTATGGTACAGCCTGTTAATAATCTGTCTTATTTTACTTTCTGTCAATACATTGTTTTAGTCCTTTTTGGGTGCAGCATAGACTTAGTTAATCGTACTTTAAAATTATGTTGGTCATAATTATGTCTGTTCTATGGTTATACGGTCATATACATGGCCCTCATCTAAATGTTATAGTTGCACTTCAATCAAGATATGCCATGAACCAGGTCTGCCACTTGGGTGTCAAAATATACTTAGAGGGACACTCCACTTCCCCTAAAAACACAACTGCTTAGAAGATATACCCCAAATAAAAAAATAAAAAAATTTGGGATTATTTTTACAAGTGTGTCTTAACAAGCCCTACAGAACTTCCAACACATGGTACTGGCATTTGATTCGACCATCTCTAGCCTCACATTAATGCATGTTACTCTAGGTTATTCTAGCCCTTGTCGTTGCTTTCAACCCTATTCTTCCATACCAATTATGTATGCATAAGTCTTAATCATTCTCCTAGGCATTCCACAAGTATGTCTTATAAACGTATGTATTCTATATAAAAAATAATAAAAAAAGAAAAAATATATTTTGTTTGCCATTTCACAAGCTAGACATTTTATAAATGTATGTCGTATAAATTCTGTCTCCTCCTATGTTTAGCACACGGCCATCACAGCCTCAAACCAATTCAGCACTATTGCATTCTAGTGGTCTACACCTCATTCCTGTTGTAAATTCGGTTAAGTATGTATTGTATAACTTTTAACATGTATTTTCTCTACAACCTATATCTGATATACCAATGACCCCCCCCCCCCCATTACTTTTGTCACAGCCTCACGTAGCCACCCTGCACCTCAGGACTTACATTGGGCCCCGTCTGGGCCTCATATACATAGCCCTTGCAAAAGGGACTCAATGGGACTTTGCAACGTCCGTTTCATGTGACCCTCAGTGGGCAACACACTATGTTTCAATTTCAGCCCTTCATTGGGATTTCATTTGCATAACATCCACTTACAGGGGTTGCATACTACCCCACCACACTACACAATATTAATAAACGAATCATTCCTTTCACTAGGTCATCCTCCTGGGGAAACTGTATCCTTAATCACCTACATTGTCCCTATCCCATGTCAAACACTCTGGTTCAGAAGTATCTATTAGGCAGGATCATCATCACCTACATAGGACACAGCCTAAATATACTTACATGTTGCAAACGATTGAGTGTCGTCTTGATTCATGGAATACCTTTAAACACGGTTCTTACTTGACCTTCACTAAATTCGCTTCACAAGGCCCTTTATGGGCAACCCAATACAATACAAATTTGGTCTTAAAATAAGTATACCTTCCTGCTTCACAAGGGTTATATATGTCTTATCTTACTTTGTTCAATTATATGCTAGGCCGACACAAACCCAACCTATATGGCCCTCCTCATCCGTTTTATCCTTACTCCACATATTAAGCCACCTTGGTCTAGCACGGTATTGACAATGTTACATATGACACCTACATCTAGACACTTAATAATCTATCATGTTGGTTATTTATATCATTATCCTTTGATCACAGCCTCAGATGGCACTCCATTACGAACAACATTTCCACCCTGGTGTTCATGACAATTCTCCCTACCACTACATATGGACCGGTTCAAATAAAAAAGGCATCATTCTTGGCTTCTACACAACTCTTAAAACCTTGATTTGTTTATGCCACATTTGTTCGTTCCATACATCCGTACCCCTCATACAGCCCTAGTTTTTCCGTCATGAAGCTCAGGACTTACATTGGGCACTGTCTGCCTTTTGCTACAATACCTCTCTATACGGTTACATATGGCCCTCTTCGGGCAAACAAGTACGATCCAATTTCTGCCCCCATTTGAGCATTTACATACAACATTTTCCTGCTTACGAGGGAAAACTACAACCCTTTCATATCACATTCTACTATTCCACACTGCCTCGCTAGGCCCACACAAGAACCCCTCATTATGCAATTACAGGTATTCAGACCTCTTCGATCTGTCTGTTTTACTTAAATTAGTATAACCCACACCTTCAACTAAGGCGCTTACTAGATCTCATAATTCGCTTCACAATTGCAAGCTAGAGATGTTTAGGTGTTTAATTACTTAGGCTATTCCTTCTCACACATACTTCAGGTTCTTCTAGTAGAAGGACGCACAGTGGGAACTCATATATGAGTTCAGTGGGAACTGAATATAAGTTCAGTGGGAACTCATATTCCCACTGAACTCATATTCAATTCACTAGATTCAGTTCAATCAGGTATCTCTTTTCCTTACTCATTTTGTTTGGCCTAGGTATGTACCTATACATAAGTTCCCTTATTTTTCTAGGTTCCCATCATCCTTACTTATCAACCTGTTGATGATGTATTAATCATTAACCACAACACAGTTAAGTTATCTCAATTTGCATTACCCTGGACATATTCCCATTGTGTCTTTAGGTTCCTTTCTATGATATTCCTTTCCTAAACTCAACCTTACTAGTTGGGCAAGGTATATATGTTCCAACATACTTTCTAACAATCCATTACATTTCTATCCCCCTAGATTCCTTAGGGCTAGATCAAATGGCTGCAAAGGGTTTGGTGCAAGCCATTTTCTAGTATGTTCCTAATTCAGGCCCACGAGGCCAACACCCATCTTTATGTGGAGGTATTCACCCATCGGCCCAACTCATAGCTAGAGCCTCGCTCCAACCTCTGCAGGTATTTGATAGGACCTCACCTGTCACGGCCACTTGAGTCTCTTACTTGTCACTGAGAGGCCAACATTTGCACCACTTCTTTCGGTTGCCTCAGTCCCTCTGCCAAAATCACAGCTAAAGCCTCTCTGAGCCACTTGATATTTCCCCTTGTAAAGCTAATTTCTTCGCCATCCGGCACTTAGCTAACTGCCAGTTGATACAGGGCTACACTTTCATCGAGATGCTCATTACATTTACTCATTGTTTATTCATCACAGTATGTATCTCACCATGGAACTAGAAGAGGTTATTTCATTCCCAACTACCCCGCCAGACCCTCCACCCCAGCTTGTCCATTGTACTCTGGTCAAGTACCAGGATACCACTAACACAGTTCCTAATTGCTGCTGAACTCATGCATAAAGACTTACTGTTCCCAGCAACAGTACTGAAGCCCAGCTGTACAGACTCATGATTGTCAACTCTGAGCTCCCCAGCTGGGTATCTGGGCCCCTGCAAATATCACAGACAATATGGCAACGATGCATGCTATGATGGCATCCATCCTTTCATCATAATTATGTTATATGATAGTCTGGAGAATTAGAGTCTCCTAACTCAGGAGTTCCTAACCCTCACACGGAGTACTCCACTATGTACCCTTTACTTTCATCCACTATGGGTAACATCCCAAGTTACAGACCAGCACACATTCCCTCTGCTCACGTTATTTCACTGGAACATTTAATTCTTCCGTCATTAGGAAGTACATATTGGTAGGCAAACATATCAATTCGGTCTCCTCGTAGATTGCCTGACTTTACTAATTCATTCCAAAGTAGTTCCCTGCAACATGCCACAGTGGACGTCTCTGTGGCATTTGCACGGTATTAAATAGTAGGGGCATTTTATTTTCCACCCGTCTCATATCTGGGATCTATAGCAGCCCTAAACTATTTGTGGTAACCCTCTCATGGCTCCTATTGACTGTCTGTGACTGCTATACAACGATACATTATCATGACACATTTTTGACTGTTGAGGAATCTATTGCTATACTCTAGAGCATTCACAAGCCCATGGCCCCATTTCATCCTGGGTATTCCGCTAACCCAAGATATACCATAGACCTATATCTGTATTATTAGTAGGCATACATCTTGACTTATTGTCAATACAGCCCTGCCCCCCGCGGACAGTGTCCAGCGTATCAGGGAAGACGGACTCATTCATCGGCAAAGGTTCATTCCCCCACTGACCAATGATTTCCCTGTTATTTTATACTGGGTTTGCAGACATTATCAAGGACTACTGTGACACATGGCCTGCAGAAAACATGAAGCCTACTCTTTTAGTAAGTTTCAGCTCTTGTTGTAGTATACTCCATCGTGGTCACTGCACAAGCCTGGGGGTCTCTGTGGGGAAGGAAGTCTGTCAATTACTACTCAAACACAACAGTATGTAAAGTTACTTGGCTGGCAGCAACACAGCAATTTTACCTTGTCTGCATACACATACCAGCCTGCCACAACATAGCAGCTGAAGCCTTGTCTCAATCCCATTTCAGGTATTCCTCCAAACATTCCATGGCTGCTTAACCACATGCTAAAACTCCTACATTCCAGGATCTCATTCTGGACTAGCTCATCTCATGGTCATGGTAGATTGCTGGCACACGCGGCTCTCTTATATACCAGAACTCTGGCCATTTTAAAAAGTTCACTTCCGAATAGTGAATCGTCAATTTGTACTCCATCGATACCATGGTGACATTCACATAATTTTGCCACCTCAACCTTAAATTCGCTAACAAACACTTAAACTTATCTCATACCCACCTGCAGACATATACCTACATACTACCAACAATAAATGGTGCCAGATCAACATACTAGACCAATTGTCTGACACTCACAGGACTATACAGGCATACACTCTCTTTTAAGGTTACACGGTAACCACTCCCTACATATTCATCCTGTACGTCAGGACACAATTCATAAAGCTCTGATACGACCCTTAAGAATATTCAGGTCATTCTTTTACAATAAGCACTGCTTCTGCAGCCTTTAGTAAACATCATAAGCTGGGACATTGGAATCGTCTGCATACACCAGATATCCCTCAAATGGAGAGGGAACTGAGACAGGCATTTAAAGTACTGGTTATGTAATGTCAACACGTACTAAGGATTAACCTGTTAACTTTTTGCCGTCTTTTACAGGCCTACCCGAACGTCGGTTTCGACACACCACACCTGACTTATACCACTACTATAACTCGGATTATTGTCCCAGACTATAAATGGAAAGGCGGAGCCTATAGTTGTGGGAGGGGTTTATTAGTTCTATAAATTCACAGACATTCCCTTTTCTGGGCTGAGACTTCCTGATTCAGCCCACCCACCACACCCTTTATTAAGCATTTACTTAGTGGGCCCACTTTTACAGGCCTACCCGTACGTTGGTTTCGGCACACCACAACCGACTTATACCACTACTATAACTCGGCTTATTATCCCAGACTACAAATATATATACATATATATATAAATTATTATTTACGAAACTTAATTTGGCATATGGATTCGATTACCAACTTCAAATTAACTTTGTAAAACTTTCTAGAATAACTTCATATTGAACTTGTGGTGTATTTCATCTTTGCAAGTTGTGTTACCTAAGCTAGACTGTTGATCAGGGCAGGGTTGTATCTGCAGGGAAGTACTCAATGACACTCAGGATGCTCAGAGCATCCAGGATCCTGAAATTATCAGTTCTCTTCTGTTTTACCCTGTGTAACGGATCACCTGGCACCCCGACTTGGTACCTCCGTTAATGGATGCTCCTAGTGCTTCCTGAGGACTCCAAGCACTCTGGCAGACACCACAATCACCGAACCGATGCAGCATATGAACCTTCTCAAGCATATGAATGCTGTAGACCATTGAATAGGAACCATACGAATAGGCTTGTACTCCTAGCAGTCAACTGGAACAGCATGCAATAAATCCTTCCCCCAATAATGAGACGACACATCACTTTGAGGGTAAAACAGGAACTCTGGACTGGCACATCCAGCCTGGCTTTTATTACAAACAGATACATACAGGACACTCCCAGGGGGAGGATGAAATTAACCAATCACATACATGGTTCAGCCCACACATCCCCTCCCCTCAGATAACATTAAACCCAATTATCCGGTACACTTTTCCAGCCAAGTTCTGGATGTACCCCAAAAACCGGGGGTACACCTTTAAATAGCCCTTATTCAGGGGGACAACATTTCCAAAATTCAAGTCATTCGGATGAATGGTTCGGGAGATATGAGGTTCCAAAGATTTGACCGACCGCATGGGTAAAGTATCCGAAAACAGTTCCATGCATTTTGGCCCTGCGGTCGGTCACAAACAAGTGAATGAAACAGACGAATTACTGGTGTTATAGAGACTAAGGGGGATTCGCATGAATCCCCTAGTTCGTGAGTTTCTTTCTACCGAACGGCGGGCCGTTCGGTAGTTTCCCCACGAAATCCTGGAAGTCTGGAGGTCTCAGCGGTGTTTGCCTAGTCGAGTGTCCGATTTTAGTTCCAGACGCTCAACCGCAAAACACTGCTGTTCGGTAGTTTAAGATGGCCGCCGCCACGTGTTTGGCTCCCGAATGGCGGCCACCCAGAGGACACAGACCACACTGCATGATTGCCAATTACCCGTTTGCAACATTGTTGCAAACGGTAATTGGAGGCACACTCATTCCTGGGTGGTCTGGTTGTTCAGTAGTTTCACTCAATATACTGAATGCAGTGATTCTACCGAACAATCAGGTGAATGCTGCATACAAATCACCCAGGTTAAACTTAACACATATATGAATACATATATAATATGAAAGGCAATATACTGAATATGCTTCACAGTCTTAAAGGGACAGTAGTCCCAAAAGTCCCAATCTGTCCATAGATGAGTTTAAAAGGGCCAGCAACAGCAATATACAGTATAACAAGCCCAAATATAAATCTTTTAATGTACCAGTTTTCCAGGGGCCATAGTCAGCAGGTAAGAGGCAGGCAGCCAGGCCCCTCCAATGCCCAGTGGCGGGGTGGGTTCCGCCACACCCTGATAGGCCATACGGTGCCACTGAGAACAGACCATTCCTTCATTTGACTTCTTTGCTTACAAGGTCCAAGAACCTATGAATTATACGTATATCTATATACACACACATAATTGATGTATACTGAATAGAAGAAGCCACCTAAGCATGCAAGGGTGCTTCTAAGACCAGTTGGTACAATAGGCAAAATATAGTGTATGTACATGTTAAAAATGATAAAATAATAATGTGATTTAATCATAAAAAATTACCATACATTGCGTGACTGGTGTACTTTTTTTTGTATACTGTGTTATAACACAATTCCTTGATCCCATGACTGTATTCTTTGTATTTGTCTTAATGTCTACAATACATCATCACTATGAGGCACTGTTCTCATGGCTGTATCTGTATAAACAAAGGCACTTACAATCACTTTATGAACTTCCTTTACTCATTAAATCGCTTTGGAAAGAATCAGAAGTTATTTCTGGGTGGCATTTCACTAGAGTAGAAGGAAACAAATGATGATGTAGATGTTTTAAAACCATGTGAACTTCACTTAAATAGAAGAACTGAAGAAATACATTCTTGCTAATGGGATAAAAACCATCAATCGTCATAATTAGCAATGTTTGAGATCCCCCTCCTACCCCCCAAAAAATGCAAAACATGCATATGATTCATAAGCACACTGTTTTCATAGAAACCCTTTACAAAATACAACTTGCACATAATTGTACTCATGAAACGTGTAAAATTATTGCCATTTGGCTCTTTGATGTCTACTGTGATCAGTGGCATTATGTCAAGACGTTCTCCTCCAATTGAATGAGGACAGGACTCTTGGAGTCAAAAATTTTTTTCTTGTGCCTGACTTATTAAAAAGTATGTAAGGATAAGCCTGACAGTGTCTATGTTT
This sequence comes from Pelobates fuscus, assembly GCF_036172605.1. Classification (NCBI taxonomy): domain Eukaryota; kingdom Metazoa; phylum Chordata; class Amphibia; order Anura; family Pelobatidae; genus Pelobates; species Pelobates fuscus. The sequence continues at coordinate 227,958,240 of NC_086322.1, forward strand.
CTATGTATTCTCTTTTAGAAATGAATTAGTGAGAACAGACTTGCTTCTCTAATGCAGATCTTATTGTTGAGCATGAGTGCGATCAATTAGAAAAAAATAAAAATTAAAGTCTTTATCTTAGATTTGAACTAGCTAGTTGATGTGTACATACCATATAGGATGCAGCATAGCAATCTATAATAAACCCTGTAGATGAATTAAACATGCTGGCCACAGGAAAGGAATATTTCAAAGCCATTTAGACAGATCTATACCAGTGGATTCAATTAAATTATTTGAGCTTAATGTCTACAGTAACTTAAAGGCAAGTACTTCCTAAATAGAAGTCCCCATTAGCTGTAACTCCCTCTAAATAGGCCCTATCTCAAAACAGCCTCTAACACTTTCCCAAACCTAACTCTAACTAGGCAAATTAATTTGAATGGTACTTGTCCTAAATAGAAAACAGTCGAGGCAGAGTTTCTACTACAGACTCTTGATTGGGTCCTTGTAATGTCCATTTTCCCTGACAGTTACTGAACTGAATGTTCTAAAGTCACAAGTCTGACCATGTAATAGAGTCACATGGCAAAACAGTGCATGCTTACTGAACTACGTGGTAATAAGACTAGCAGCAATGTCAGAGATGATAGTTGCATACCAGACAGTGCAACAATGAGCCCACATAAATGGCAAAGTATTTAAATTACACTGGTTCCTTTCATACAAAAAAGATTATAGATTATTATGATTATTATTATTTCCATTTATATAGCGCCAACAGATTCTGCAGCGCTTTACAATATTATAAGAGGGGGGATTTAAGTATAAATAGGAAAATTGAAAGAAAACTTACAGGAACGATAGGTTGAAGAGGACCCTGCTCAAACGAGCTTACAGACTATAGGAGATTATTATTATTATTATTATTGTTGTTTATATAGCGCCAACAGATTCCGTAGCACTTTACAATATTATAAGAGGGGGGATTTAACTATAAATAGGACAATTACAAGAAAACTTACAGGAACAATAGATTGAAGAGGACCCTGCTCAAATGAGCTTACAGTCTATAGGACTGTACCTGATGCATTTTCTTTTCTGTATATCAAGCAAGAACTAGGTAACAATCCCCAATCTTGTGGTGTTCCTCTCACCCCAAAAATGCCTGATTTATTTTTTCAATGAATGTTTTTGCTTTTTGTCTATTGTTCTAATATAATTCCTTCCCTCAAGCCTACTGTGTGCAAGTGATCACCTTAATTTAAAACCTCATTTTATGATACATAATGTTTTCTATTCCCTTTCTGGTGCTTACAAAAAAGATCTGTATATGGTCAATAAATGTCTGACTCACAGACCTTGTGGTCTGACCTTCTTTATATAAATGTATGATTTTGTCAAACATAGATGAATAACAATGTTAATATTAATAATATGCTTCTACTCCTTATTCTTTTATTATTATTTTTAGACTTTGCTTTAAACATATCAAGTATCATTAATGATTCCTCAATACTGTGTTTACCTTTTTACATGTATGTACGTAGTGGGGAATTACGATGAAGCATAAACATAACTAACCCCATTCAACCTCCCCAATAACGACAGACAACATGGTATGGATGAACAGGCCACAGCATTTATTATAACATAAATAAATTACTGTATAACACACCCATAACTCCATATATTAAACTCTTCTTTCTGTAACGAAATTGTTAGAAACAAATAATCATAAATAACATATATACATATACAACTCAACATACAGTGCTATACAGAGAACCCCCCATCCTTGCCAATAAACCTACAGTGGCTCCTAAACACCACTGCCTCTCACCTCCCCCCCGTCATAAAAAACATATTCCAATGCTTGCCATCAGCCGACCTTATCCACGCTCGATGGGCACGAGACCTCAGGCAACCTAAAGTTAAACCTTTTGAAGCAGGGGAGGCTGAGACCTGTAAACATAAGGAACTTATTCCATCCTTAACATAACCAAACTTAATTGGCAAGGACACACCCCCGCCACCAGACCCGCTGTTTTACCCCTAAATCAGCGGGGAAACCCCACCAAAACCACCCATGGCCTGTTCCACCGCCTCCTGCAGGGCGAGATTAAAAAGGTTGAGCCCGACCTCCGTTAGATGTACACCGTCCCTACAAAAAAAATGAGCCGCCTCCCGCTCAAAACCCCTATGGCGGACCGGGAGTCCCTGAGCCCCAAAACAAACTGGGAAACCCGCCTGTTCAACGCTCCATGGCACTCTGACTCCTGGCGCCACGCCAATAGTTGCGGGCAATAACTTCAGACCAGATTAAGCGCACGCCCGGGAACAAAACCAAGATGTGGGCCAAGTCCCGCTTCACTGCCGAGATCAAATCCCAGATGGGCACCGAACCCAGATCATTCCCCCCCAGGTGGATCACCAGGACACTCGGCGCACCCAGGAGCATAGACAGCCGCACCAACTCGGGGAGGAGCCGTGACCACCTCATACCCCACGCCCCGAGCCATCGAACTTCTGCTTCGGAAGGCGTGAAACCCAACCTCGAACCTCCAGGCCGAACCGCCGCCCGCTGCCCAGCCCAGTAAACATAAGAGAGTTCGACGATCCAGATCCTGGGGGGAACCGAAACTGTGGAAATAAATCACGTCAATAAACCGGCCGGACGAACATAGGAAACATAGCGCCTCGAGTCCCACCTACCAATCCTCTGAACCACCTGCGCTGGCATGCCTAGCCGAGAGGCCTCGGTCGCCGCCCCAATACGGAAGGAATGGCCCCCGAACTCCCTGCTATCCAACCCCATTGCTTCCAGCCCCAAACGAAACACTCTAACAAACTGGAAATGGGAAAGGAAACTCCCATCCCCATGCACCAGGAGAGGCAGCGCAGGAGAAGAGCACACAGCACAATATTCCCCAAAGGACCACACAGGACAAATGCCGGAACCCGGCACAGCCCCCAAACGGACCCACTTACCCTTCCCCAAGACATCCGTTTTAGAGCGGCGAATCCGGAACGAGATCTGATCAGTGACGCACGAAACGTCACCAAATAGCACCCCCCCTACCTGCCGCCGGCATACTAGCTCCCCAATCCGCATGGCGCCGAAGAATGCCAGGGAAAAGGCAAGGCGAAAAAGCCGAACCTCGAAATCCGAATGGCAAACCCGTGCAATGCCTCACACAAAGCAGTTAGGAGCGTGCCCGAGACAGGACGCCTTGAGTCCGGCACAGACACCCTCCCCCACCTCAAGCCCTTCAGTGCCTGACGCACAATGAACGCCTTTGTAGCGTCCTCCCAACCCCGTAACTTAAACAGGAAGCTGAGTCCTGACAAGCGTGCCGAAATGGCCGAGGGAGACAATCCCGCGGCCTCCCAGTCCCCTAAGAGCCGAACCAAACCCTGCAGACGAGAGGATGAGTCCCGGAAGCCCCCGCAGGCCCCCTCCCACCCTTCCCATTCCCTCCAAACCTTATTATAGCGGTCCCATGTGGCCGCAGTGACCGACCCATGGACCAACTCCATCAGTCTGTCAGACCCAAGGACCACATCTCTGTCGGACACGGGACACCCTCCAGTTCAGGCTGTGGAGCCACCGCCCGAAAAACGTCCCACTGTGAACGAGAGAGAGCATCGGCCATCACATTACGCACACCCGGGATGTGCACAGCCCTACAATACACATTCAGCTCCAGACAGCGCAGCACTAGGCGCCGGAGCAAGCAAACCACGGGGGGGGAAGATGCAGACAGCTGGTTAATAGCCTGGACTACACCCAAGTTGTCACAATGGAAGACCACCCGCCTATCCACCAGCAGGGTACCCCATACCTCCAATGCTACCAAAATTGGGAAGAGCTCCAGAAACGCCAGATTCCGTGTGAGCCCCGCCGCATACCATGTCTCCGGCCACGAGTCAGCACACCATTTGGCGCCTAGAATGGCTCCAAAGCCGTCAGAACCCGCCGCATCGGTAAACAAATGGAGGTCTGCGTTAGAGACCTCCGGGGCCTGCCAGTAAGACCTGCCATTATAGGAGGCCAAAAAGGAGTCCCAGGCAGCCAAATCGGCCCGTAAGGGCCGGGTAAGCCGGATAAAATGTAGCGGATGAGCGACCCCCGACGTCGCCGCCGCCAAGCGCCTATTTAAGATACGCCCCATTGGCAAGATCCGACAGGCAAAATTGAACTTCCCCAGCAAAGACTGCAGGCAGCGCAGCTGGATCTTACGCCGCCCCAGGGCACGGGACACCGCTAGGCGCAGGTCCAAGACCTTATCGCGCGGCAGCAGACATTCCCCAGCCATCGAATCGATTTCGATGCCCAGAAAGCTCAAGCACGTGACTGGACCCACCGTCTTGTCGTGAGCCATGGGACCCCGAAGCGCTGAAACACCTCCCCGAGAACCCGCAGCAGGAGAGCACAGACGTGCGACTCCGCCGGGCCTACACACAGGAAATCATCCAGGTAGTGCAGGAGGGAAGCGACCCCCGCTTCCCTCCGCACCACCCATTCCAGAAAAGTGCTAAAGCACTCAAAATAAAAACAGGACAGCGAGCAACCCATGGGGAGGCACATGTCCACAAAAAACTGGCCCTCAAAGGCACACCCCAAAAGATGATGGCAATCCGGATGCACCGGGAGCAGCCGGAAAGCGGATTCCACATCCGCCTTAGCCAGCAGCGCCCCCGGGCCCGCTGCTCTCACCATGCGAACCGCCGCATCAAAGGATGCGTAGGAAACCCTGCAAAGTTCCGTGGAAATGTCATCATTCACCGATCCACCACGAGGGTACGACAAATGGTGAATCAGACGATATTTCCCGGGATCCTTCTTGGGCACCACACCCAAGGGAAAAACCCGTAAATTCGCCATCGGCGGGGTGGAGAAGGGGCCGGCCATCCGACCCAAGGAGACCTCTTTATCCAATTTTTCCCGCACCACCTGAGGAAAAGCCCGCACGGACTTGAGGTTCCGGACGGAGAGCAGGATCCAAAACCCCTGCTCAAACCCATCCACTAGGATACGCGCCGCAGCCCGATTCTCATAAAGGTTGAGCCACGGGCGCATCGCGTTTACGAGGACCGATGTCGTTGCCCTTTGCCCCCATGTCCTCTTTCTCCCCCGTTTTGCCCCGCTTGAAACAGCGGGAGGCAGGATGGACCCCACCACAGCCGGAGCATTCGTGCTTAAACCGGCACGAGGACCCCCACTTACAGAGACTGTCGTTAAATTTCCAACAACAGCCGGACCTCGGACTGGAGTCCGATGAGGAGGAGGATGCGCCCCCACCGGCCCCCCCGAAAAAAGATGAAAACGCACCCTTGAGGGGTGGGACGAGTCATGATGGAAAGTCATAGACCGATATCCATCTGGTCCCATGACAGCGAGGGACGCACTGCCAGCCGCTGTCGAAACTGCTCGTCGTACCTCCACTAACCTAGTCCCCCATAGGTGCGACAAGCGTTCCAAATCGTGTCCTGATAACAGAACAGAGTGGGACACTTCTGGGGAGACTTCTCTCCCACCACGCTGGCTAAAATAGAGAAAGCACGAATCCAGTTCCCAAAGTTTTTGGGAATTTTGCGATAATGGTACTTCTCCCTATCCTTTTCCGACTCCTTGCTGTCCCTGTCCGCCACGGGAGGAGCCTCCTCCAGTGGCAGAAGGGAAAATATTTCTACAAACTCCCCCTTCCAAAATTTTTCCTTAGTCTCCTGCTTCAAGTGCAAGCCCAAGGGGCCGGACCAGCACATGTAAGCAGCACCCCGCGCCACATCCGCGACCTCGAGACAAGCATTGCCCGCGGCGGAACCAACACTGGCCACCGTGGGCGCCGGGGAACCCAGAGGCACCGCACCACCACCCGACCCGAGTAGGGACCCAGTAGTAGGAGAAGACTGAACCTGAGGAAGGAGCAGGGCAGGGGACCACGCTGACCAGAGGTGACCATCAATAGCATTACCGCTAACCGCCACCCCCTTCTCCCACTGATCAAAAAAAAAAACTAAGACCTAAGAGGAACCCCCCCAACCCGGGACCCGCAGCGCCAGAAACGGAAGGAATAAGGCACTCACCGGTCGCAGACTGGCGATCCAAGCCCAGCACTGCGCTCACAGAAGGCTGAGGCAAGGAAACTGCAGTTCCAGCATCCACTGAAGACTTCAGCTGGGATCCAGACGCCACCTGCTGGACGGATCCATGAAGTGCAGCAGTATCCTGAGAAGAGAGCAGCAGAGAGGACGTGAGCCCATGCCCCAGCGGAGATGGCCGAGGTAAGTGACTTGCAGGGGGGGAAGGGGGGCCAGGCAGGGAAGAGGAGGCAGGATAGAAGAAAGGGGGGTAGACAGGGAGGAGTGGGGACCAGAAGGAGGGGAAGAAAAGACAGGAGGAGTAAGAAAAGAGGGGGGAGGGGTAAGAAAAGAAGGGAGAGGGGGAGGAGGCCCCCCAGAGGAAGAGAGGGGGGGCAGAAATCGGGCAGGAGGGAGGGGGAGCAGGGGGCCCAGGAAAGGGTAAGCTGGGCCCCCTGGAAGAGACAGCAGAACGAGCAGGGGAAGGAGGGGAGACAGCGCCCTGGGAGCCTTCCTCACTGGCAGAGGAGGCTCCCGATGGGCAGGGAGACCCCCCGGACCCCCAACGGCAGTACAGAGGTACCCCGCGCGGCCCGCGAGGGCCTACTCACCGCCCTACCGCCCCGCCGGCCGCGGGGGGACCTGGACCGTTGCCGGGCGGCCACCTGCCGCCCAGATGGCAGAATCCGCCGCCCACCGCCCCCGGACCGCAAACCAGCACAGGCGTCCGGGGCGGACGGTGTAGAGGGGGATCCACGCGTAGGCCGCGCGGCAACCGCACCAGGCGGCCGCGCGGCGGAAGCAGGCCGCATCCCCGGCCTAGTAGTAGTAGGCCGCGCGGCCGCGGAGGCAGCTGGCCGCGCGGCAGTGGCAGGCCCAGTGTCCGAAGGCCGTGCCACGCGCGCGGCCGCAGAAGGCCGCAAAACACTCCTCCTTGCGGTAGGCCGCGTGTCTGGAGCCCCAGACACGCGGTTCCGGCGATGCCTCGGGCCCGGGCTCCCAGTCCTCAACCGGGCCCGAGGAGTAGGATCAGGGGAGAGCCTGGCAGGCGGCCGGGAACGCCTGCCAGTGCTGGTGCGGCCCCCAGGGGCAGGGACCGCAGAAGGAGCAGCAGGGGAGACCACAGGGCGTGCCCCAGGGGAGGGTAGGCCACGGGGGGTGCCCACACCGCTAGCCATACCTCCAGTAATGTTGGCAAATTGCTCCCTCAGTTGCCGGCCACCATCCAGCGCAGCAGCAGCCCTGAGGGACAACAGGATCGCCTCAACATCCATCCTTTAAGCTGTGGAGACTAAAGGCCCAGGCAAACAGGAGCAAGAGACAGGAAGCTGTTTACTGGCCCGAATCCCAAGTGGCACTGAGGTAAGACCTCCCCCCTACTAGCTCACATAGCCCTAAACCCCGCCCACACACATACACCCACTACCAAAGACCCTCCCATGCATCTATCCCCACACTCCTACATGTGCCCTTGTCCGCTTAGCTGCGCTATCTCCCCAGGGCCTTACATTCTGTGTCAGGGATGGTAAAATGTTTTCAAGCTTCTAAAGGCTGACAATGAATTATGGGAGTTGGAGTTTTAAAACATCTGGGTATCTATCTTTTACACTCTCCTGTTCTACATAATCGTGTATACCTTTAAGACCATACTCAAGCTGTCCTTTTTTGTTTATCTTGCTCTCTTACCTCTGATTGGCCCCGTGTAAGATCGGTGTCTATGTCTCTCCCCAAATAGAATAGACTATGAATACAAAGAAGGATTATAAATGTGCTTATCTATTATTGGCAGTGTTCCCTTTAAACATAATAATGCTTAGAAATTATATTTCCCTTTTAGTTCCCTTTTATTTTTCCTCCCTTTGTAATGTCATACAAACAAACACCTGTCGTCGAGTAAAATGGCTGACACACCTGTCAACAGAAGCACTAAGTAGCAACATGGGGCTGCCACTGAGTAAACCCTCGAGGGACGTTTTACTCATAGTCAAATAAAGGAGCAGACACCTGCTTGGTGTAGAGGAAAGGGAATGACAGCTTACTGACTCCTGACTGAAAGATGTCAATAAGTAATGTATCCTTTGGGATATGTACTCATAACCAAAACATCTGTTAGTTGATGAATAATGTCAACAGACTTCTGTGAAATCCCATTTATAATAGAATTAAGCAGAACTGATTTGAGAAGCTTTTGTCATTTTTGAAAATGTATTTCAGAGAATTATCCCTTTGTTGGGAATTTAATTCTTCTGAGCATTGACTGAAGTGTTCAGTAAGGGGTTTTAGTCGTAAAATGTTAGTAATTATTCATATGCATAGGTAATATATTACAAAATAAAAAATATAGTATCAAATCAAACTTTATTAAAATATCTTTGATATTACCATTGACACAATAACACATTGTATTGTTTTGTTAAAAGCCAATTTTTTTGTTTATGAAATTGAATTGATCATATTCAGTTCTTGGGTGCATTAATTTTCTCCTAAAATTGTGCAGCACTCAAAAAAATGTTGGCTCTTTATAGTAATAATACTAATTTCTTGTCTTATTTATTTTTAAAGAACAGTTATTTGCTTTTTGTAGCTTTCTGATTTATAATTATTTCAAGGCTACTGCTATTATAATGTCAATCTTAATTGTAAATACTGCTTTAACATGTATTTAAATGCAGAGCTATTTACTAAACTGTGAATTGTCAGGAATTCAAAGTGAATGTCAACTTTTAAACCGAAGTTTCTGTTATTTTGGCTATTTTGGTCTAAAATTCTCAACAATTTAAATAAATTCACAGATAAAACTACTCACCCTGATAGTGTAGATCAAAAAAGTGTTCCATACATTGCATTAAAGGTATCAGGAACTTTGTTTGACAGATTGAGCCAATGTAATCCATTCGTAGAAGACAGTGTAGCCTGCAAGTCTGCAATCTGTAGAATAGATTTCATAGATTATTTTTAGCTGAACATGCACATCTTTTATACGGCAATAAGTGGAAAAACAATTTAGACTTTATAAAATGCACATATTTATCTGTTAATAACCAATTACAGGAATTTGCGTAGCCCTAGATCCTTAAGGTGTTAAAATTGATCATGTAAAATGGAAAGGTCAGCAACAAAGTTTCTACAAAAAAAAAAAAAAGGGCAATAAAGTATGTGACACTGTACTTAATTACAACTGCCAGACACATGGACTTTTCACACCTCTGCACTAATGACTATTTTCTTGTTCCCACTGCCTTGATCTAATACTTCACAGATCATATAACATCTACATGTGCCATTTGTCCTACTTGTAAATTTCCTCCCCTGTTGTATTCATTTTTCTTTTTTTCCTCAGATGTTAAGTGTGATTACACAAGTGCCAATTCTGTTCCTAGGGAAATATTGACAGGGATAGCAGTTGGCAACACTGAATTTCTCCTTTCATCATGCGTATCCCACCTAGAGATTCGTAGAAGTCTGGGGTGCATACATCAGATTCCTAGGGCATGTGGGACATGTGGGATTTTTGTTATTATACCTTTTTGTATGATAACAGAGGTAAGCATTATGGTAAATGGCAGCCCAGAATAAAGTGACTAAAAATATCAGATGTTATTTAACTCTTTTTTATAAGTAGCCACTTTTTGAGGTTGTGTCCATTTGACAGAACAATAGCTGTCACTATGTAATATCATTTTTTTTTAAATAGTACATTATGAGGCCAGAGTATGAAGTCACAGACAAAAAAAAAAGGAAAATAAAGGGTAAGGATGGGGAACCCTGAAGTGGTAAAGTGCAAAAATAATGCAGGATAAACAGACTAGTTAAACATTAAAATAAACTATTTATTGAAATGAATACTGTGTATTCAATGAATAAAACAAATCAGTGGTAATTTTATTAGTAGGTTATAGGTACCCCTACTGACGATTGCTGCCAATTTTTTCATTTTTTTGCCTCTATTTATTTAGTTGCACTCACACCCTACTCTCCTTTTTTCAACCTGCACAAATGTGCCTACACATATATAGACCGATATACAGGTGTAGGTACAAGTATTGGTGCTTGTGTGTGGATGTACGTATAGGTGTGCAGGTACATATATTTGTGTCTGTGTGTGTGTGAGTGATTTGCATGTCAATGAGTGATAGAAGTATTTGACCCCTTTGACTTAGTATTTGGTGGCAAAACCATTGTTTGTTTTTTTTTTTATATATTATTATTTTTTTAATTTTTTTTTAATTCTTTATTTTTGCTCGTGCATAAAGTTACAGTGGATCTCGCATCGCCACAACAGCGAATGCGAGGGTTGCAGTACATTTAATGATACATGTGGAGTAGTAGTGAAATTTGAAAAAAAAAAAAGATATTACTTTGCATCATTTGAGGGGTTAGCACGAATTTTTACATTTAAATGTGTATAAGATTATTCACGTTGTATGCAGCTTAGTGTCATGTAAGGTAAGGTAAGGTAGTGTTCTCAGGCTTTAAGAGCAAGCTGGTTTGGGCGTCAGCTTAAACAGTAATAATAACAAAGCTAAAGCTATGGTGGGAGGTCGCCGCCTATGGTGTGGGTGAGCGTGTGTAAGCCATACTTTACATAGGTTAACAGTGTCCACATTAGGTTTGTCAGAGTCCAGACCAGTGTTAGGCTTTAGTAGATGGGCCATTAAGTATATAATTAGCCGTCCTCAGCCAATGCCCTGTGCATGCCACCGTGGAGGATCTGGTTCCCGGTCGGCCATATCGATGCCTTTCTCCGGTATGCGGGAGTGTGGGTTGCCCTGCTCGTAGTACAGATGCTGTGTGTAGCGGAACGGGTCCCCGTCCTTATGGCTATGGGCTGTTATGGGAGCTAGCGCCCTCTGTCCGTGGATCCGCCTTCGACGTGAGGTTGGATCGTGGGTCCCCGGGGTTTCCGACTCGTGGTCTGCCCTGCGGGTGGTTGGACTGCGGCCTGAAGGTTTCTCCAGTTGGGCTCCCAGCCCAGAAAATGGACAGGAGTCCGCTGCTACCTGGCAGGTGGGTTCCATCTCGGACGGTGTAGTCAGGGATTCATGCTGGGCAATGCGGTCCCAGAAGGCTTGGCAAATAGCGTTGAAGCGAGCCTCAAAGGCCTCCTTCCAGCTCTGGTCTGTCTGGCTTGCAGGGATGCACTGGGATTGTGTCACGGCGGCCATCTTGAGGTGCCGCGTGGCTCACCAGGTTTTCCCGGTCTGGCCTCTTGGCTCTAGTTTAGTAGCTTGTGGTCCAGTCGCCCTGTTTGGACCGGGATGACCCCCACCGGTCCACAGGGGGGGGTAGGAGTTGGGAGGTGAGAGCAGTTTGTAGGCCTGTTCTCTAGCGAGGAGAGCGGCCGCCTCTCCCCGTTTCGGTCCCAGGTAGGCCTCGGCAGGATTTCAGGGTTCCCGGTTAGTGACAAACTTGATTCGGGATTCAAAATGTTCCCCCGGGTGTCCCCTCTATGTTTGATTTCCTCCAGATCGAAGACGTGCTCGAGATTTGGTTCTTTTTGTGCCCAAATGGCAGTTTTGGTCAGGAGCTTGTTTTCTGCACGTCTGTTCAGCCTGGAAGCTAGGCTCCGCCCCGTCAAAACCATTGTTACCTATCCACAAGTGATTGGACCTCACTCTGCATCCCATATTTACAGCTCCAAAAGATCTGTGGTGAGATCCAACTAATTTTTTTCAATAAGCTGTTTATTTTTGTATTTTTAAATTTTTCACTTTTTTTTTTATTTATTTTTCATTTTTTTCATTATTTCATTTTTTCTTTTCCTTTTTTCTTCTTTTCATGTATTTCCTTCTGTCTGATCAGAGTACCAATAACTAGTGGTGGATCCACCACATTATATATGAACTATCAGCTTTATCTATATAATATCCACAGACTGTATAGTTTTTAAATACGTTGTATGTATATATCATGGAATTTTGTCACAACTATTGTAGATGAATTAACAGAGTGTTCATCATTCTGTATATCTGGCAATAGTGGTCTTTTTTTCTTTTTTACAATTTCGTGTCATTAAGTGTATAATAAATTAATTTTTGCATATCAACATATTGATTTGTTTTGATGCATATTATATGCTATTGCGTGCGGTATTAATAGGTATCTTTTTGCAAAACCCTTGTTGGCAATCAGAGATCAGGAGGAATTTTGTCCCACTCTTCTTTGCAGAGCCTCATTAAGTCATTAAGAGTTCGAGGTTAATGGTTGGCAACTTGAACCGTCAGCTCCCTCCCAAGATTTTCTATTGGATTAAGGTCTGGAGACTGGCTAGGCCACCCCAGGACCTTAATGTGCTTTTTCTTGAGCCACTCCTTTGTTGCCTTGGCTGTGTGTTTTGGGTCATTTTCATGCTGGCATACCCATCGATGACCCATTTTCAATGCCCTGGCTGAGAGAAGGATGTTCTCACCCAAAATTTGACTGTACATGGCTCCATCCATCGTCCCTTTGATGCGGTGCAGTAGTCCTGTTCCCTTAGAAGAAAAACACCCCCAAAACATAATGTTTTCACCTCCATGTCTGCCAATGAGGATGGTGTTCTTGGGGCCATAGGCAGCATTCCTCCTCCTCCAAACACGGCGAGTTGATTTGAGGCCAAAGAGCTTGATTTTGTCTTATCTGACCACAACACTTTCACCCAGTTCTCTTCTGAATCATTCAGATGTTCATTGGCAAACTTCAGACAGGCCTGTACACATGCTTTCTTGAGCAGGGGGACCTTACGGGCGCTGCAGGATTTCAGTCCTTCATAGCGTAGTGTGTTACCAATTGTTTTCTTAGTGACTATGGCCCCAGCTGCCTTGAGATCATTAACAAGGTCCTCCCATGTAGTTCTGGGCTGATCCTCACCGTTCTCATGATCATTGAAACTCCACAAAGTGAGATTTTGCATGGAGCACCCGACTGAGGGAGACTGACAGTTATTTTGTGTTTCTTCCCTTTAAGAGAATGCTCCTAATCTCAGCTTGTTATCTGTATAAAAGACACATGGGAGACAGAAATCTTGCTGACTGACAGTGGATCAAATACTTATTTCACTCATTGACATGCAAATCAAACATTTTTTTTTATTCTGTCTCTCACTGTTAAAATACACCTACCATTAAAATTATAGACTGATCATTTCTTTGTCAGTGGACACACGTGCAAAACCAGCAGGGGATCAAATACTTTTCCCCCTCACTGTGTTTATATATATATATATATATATATATATATATATATATATATATATATATATATATATGTATGTATGTATGTATGTATGTATGTGTAGTGCAATAAGCAAACGCTCTAAACAACCATATCTACTTTAACTCACAATGCAACAAAACACAAAAAAGTTGTAGCTCAAATAAACCTACAAAATAGGGTGGAGCGTATATAAACATAAGTGTATCTTTTAGTTCCATCTCCTATTTAATTTTGCCTCTGCCCATTCCGCTTCCTAGCCGCTTGCAGGGACCCTGGAACGTTTCTGCCTTTAATCGCTGAAGCTTGATTGGGGTCCTTCTGGAGCTCTTCCACCTGACCAAGCTGCCGTTCTCCTTTCAGGCAGGTATCATCCCCCCTGTCTATTTCGCTGCAGCTTCCCTTCCAGTGATTGATATTGCCTTTACAAAGGCACTTGCTGCTTTCATGCCTACCTCTCTGTATTTATCACAGGGCAAAAGGGATCCTGCAGCCAGCAAACAGGTCCAAAGACTCTGCCACTGGGATCCCTACAATTCCACACAGGACACAAGTTCCAAAAGGAACTAACATCCAATACTTTATTTTACTTAGGACTAGCCCATACGTTTGCTACATTAAGCTTGCTTTGACACACTTAATAAAATACAAATAACCAAAACATGTCAGAAAGCATACAGGGAATTATAATAACAAAACAACATATTTATAAAGGGATGAGGATAACAATATTAAACACAAAACATCTCTCCTGCCTGCAGAAACAGCAATATGCAAATCTACCTGAATATTCAAATTGGCAATCCTTGCTATTCAGGTAGTGCATACAGCGGTTGCTAGATCTTTGCAACTAACAGGTGGCGCTGTACACGCTCCACAACCAAACCCACCTAGTTCAGGGGTGGGCATCAAGCATCAAGGAAAATGTAGTCCTAAACATCTGGAGGGCCGCAGATTGCCCACCTCTGACCTAGTTAATTGCAAGCATTAACAAGAGAGGAGAGCACACTAACAATTAACCCCAAACAAACACATTACACACACCCTGCACCCACAATGGACACAGGGTGACTTAAACATAGGAACAGTCCAGGGTCCTACATAAAATGTCCATATGAAACCCCAGGTGTTGGTGACTACTGTCACATATACTATTAGATAAAGTTGCTAAATAGTGGATACAAATCTTACATTCTACAAACAGGTAATTGAATATGGATCAGCAGGGGATTTCACTATTTTTCATTTACCGTATATACTAGAGTATAAGCCGACCCGAATATAAGCCGAGGCCCCTAATTTTACCCCAAAAAACTGGGAAAACTTATTGACTCGAGTATAAGACTAGGGTGAGAAATGCAGCAGCTACTGGTAAATTTCTAAATAAAATTAGATCCTAAAAAAAATATCTTAATTGAATATTTATTTACAGTGTGTGTATAATGAATGCAGTGTGTGTGTATGAATGCAGTGTGAGTGTATGAATGCAGCGTGAGTGTATGAGTGCAGCGTGTGTGTATGAGTGCAGCGTGTGTGTATAAGTGCAGCGTGTGTGTATGAGTGCAGCGTGTGTGTATGAATGCAGCGTGTGTGTATGAATGCAGCGTGAGTGTATGAGTGCAGCGTGTGTGTATGAGTGCAGCGTGTGTGTATAAGCGCAGCGTGTGTGTATGAGTGCAGCGTGTGTGTATGAATGCAGCGTGTGTGTATGAATGCAGCGTGAGTGTATGAGTGCAGCGTGTGTGTATGAGTGCAGCGTGTGTGTATGAGTGCAGCGTGTGTGTATGAGTGCAGCGTGTGTGTATGAGTGCAGCGTGTGTATGGGTGCAGCGTGTGTATATGAATGCAGTGTGAGTGTATGAATGCAGTGTGTGAGCGTATGAGTGCAGTGTGTGTGTATGAATGCAGTGTGTGTGTATGAGTGCAGTGTGTGTTGCAGAGCCTTGGTGGGGGATGGGCAATTTTTTTTTAAATTATTATTTTAATATTTTTTTTATTATTATTTATTATTTTTATTTATTTAATTAAATTTTTTATTATTTTTGTATTATTATTTAATTTTTCTTTTTTTTATTACTACTAATTATTTTTTTTTCGTCCCCCCTCCCTGCTTGATACATGGCAGGGAGGGGGGCTCTCCTTCCCTGGTGGTCCAGCACTGGCAGTTCAGTATTCACGCTCCATTGTTTTCCCTTTTTTATAAGTAGCCATCAAGTCTAAATGAGAAGGATCCCCTTCATGCTTCAAAGACAAACACTTGCCTCAATTTAATATGTTTCCAAATGATTCAGTTACAGTTAGGAAAGCTTTCCAAATGATTTATCTACAGAAGTTACTTCAGTGGGGGGCTGTGGGGCCTGTCAGCTCTCTCCTCCTCCGCGCCGTCCGTGCAGCTCCCTCTGTCAGCTCCCAGTGTAAGTCTCGCGAGAGCCGCGGCTCTCGCGAGACTTACACTGGGAGCTGACCGAGGTGCTGAACGGACGGCGCGGAGGAGGAGAGAGCTGACAGGAGCTGCAGGAGAGATAAGTAAGCTCTCTTACAGCCCCCACAGCCCCAGTCTGTATTATGGCAATGCAAATTGCCATAATACAGACTATTGACTCGAGTATAAGCCGAGTTGGGGTTTTTTAGCACAAAAAATGTGCTAAAAAACTCGGCTTATACTCGAGTATATACGGTAATCTGATGCGTTTTTTCTGGCTTATTAGTCATTATTTTTCTGCTTTTACTGAGCAATTTAGCTTCTTAATTTAAGAAGTATACCAAAGCCTATTGGTACACAAATGCATGGTAAATACTACCACATGAAAACTGATTGGATAGCCCAACATCAAAGAAAGGCAGTTGCAAACCATTAAACGAGTAAATGAACACAAACTCTGATTATGCAAGTACAACATCGCTACAAAGCAGTTAACTACTTACCAACCTCTGTTGGGCCCTGAAAATTTGGTAGGCACATGCAATGAGTCTCCACGTAAAAAAAAAAAAAAAATTATCATAAAATAATAAGTGGCATGGCTCTTTAAATGTGAATATTAACTTAAATATGATGTGCAGCATATCATAATGTTTTTAAAAAAAAATAAAATGTAAACATAAATCTACAGTGGCACCTCGGTTTGCAAATGCCTTGCTTAACATAATTTTCGGTTTACAAATGAAAATCCATTGAAAATAATACCTCAGTTTACAAATTTTTTTTGCAATACAAAGGAAGTTTCCCCAGGATGCATTGCACCTGGGAGGTTTATAGCGCCGACCCTGTGCATGCTGGAGTCTGTGGGTAGCATGTGGCATCGAGTGTGGAGGTGTTGGAGCGGCTTTTGCATCGAGTTTTGGAGCAATTCTGGAAATTTTTAGCAGTGGTTTGGGGACTTTTTTGAACTTTTTTGGTGCATTTCTCAAGCGGTGGAAAGTTTAGCTTCGTTGTTTGCATGCCTTTTACTGTGTGCTCTGCATTGTGGGTTGGTTTCCATGCCAGCTCATTTTGACTTTTTTCTGACTTCCAGAATGGATTAATTGGTTTTCGAAGCATTCCTATGGGAAACCGCGTTTTGGTTTACAAATTTTTGCAATAAGAAACGTCCTGGAAAATGCATTGAATTCATAAACCGAGGTACCGCTGTATATATATTTATTTTATTGTCAAGATTTAAACCTTAGGGGGACCAAGGTGTCCATTTCAAAAATCCATTAGTTTTCTAGTTTACTTAATTCACAAAAAATGGTATTCACTCTCCATTGTTTTCCCTTTTTTATAAGTAGCCATCAAGTCTAAATGAGAAGGATCCCCTTCATGCTTCAAAGACAAACACTTACCTCAATTTAATATGTTTCCAAATGATTCAGTTACAGTTAGGAAAGCTTTCCAAATGATTTATCTACAGAAGTTACTAATAACTTATATAGGAATGTTTGTAGATAAATAATTTGGAAAGTTTTTCCAACAGTATTCAATACAATATTTTGCAAAACACATGGACACCAGGGAAGATATATCACACTTTTAGAATGACATGTAAACATTTTTTGTATTTTGTATGTTTTTGTGCAGAATAGGCTAAAATTCTCTTTGAGGTACTTTACTAAAATAGTAGCTCTCCTACAAATTATTAGAAATACATACAATTGGTGGAACACACGTCTGATGATTCTAGAAAATAAGACAGAATGGCATAGTATAATACTGTTTAGTATAGATATATATGGAAAAAATAAAGCAATATTACTCACAAGCCCAGAGCCAAATTAGCATATGGCTCTCATGGGAAGCGTGATGGGACCCTTAATAGGATGTCCCCATCCTTCTTCTTGTTGTTCCTTAAGTAGTAGTTGGTGAAGGATGCAATATTCAGATGTCTTTCAAATAGCAGATGTGTCTTTATTTGATGAATAAAAGTTGTACAAAGATAAAAGGTAAAAAAGTCCAATTGACAATTGAAAGGTGATATAAGTAAAAAGTCCTGTATATACAGTCTGATCCAAATTGAATTGGATCAGACTGTATATACAGGACTTTTTACTTATATCACCTTTCAATTGTCAATTGGACTTTTTTACCTTTTATCTTTGTACAACTTTTATTCATCAAATAAAGACACATCTGCTATTTGAAAGACATCTGAATATTGCATCCTTCACCAACTACTACTTAAGGAACAACAAGAAGAAGGATGGGGACATCCTATTAAGGGTCCCATCACGCTTCCCATGAGAGCCATATGCTAATTTGGCTCTGGGCTTGTGAGTAATATTGCTTTATTTTTTCCATATATATCTATACTAAACAGTATTATACTATGCCATTCTGTCTTATTTTCTAGAATCATCAGACGTGTGTTCCACCAATTGTATGTATTTCTAATATTTTCTGTATAAGTGGTATAAGGGGTTCCCACTTGGTGGTCTGTAGCCATTTCTTGGCTACCACACGTATTTTACTACTGTATATTCACTTGCTTACTCCTCCTACAAATTAAACACTCTTTACAAGGATACAAATGCATGATTTTGCTATTACATGACGAAAAGTCATGATTTTATTAAAGACACGGAGGCGAGTATTGCATAACCCTTTCTTTACTGTCCACCAATAGCAGCAAAGAATACAAACATAATGAAAAAAATGAAGAACATACACTTTATAGACCAGTGTTTCTAGTCAATACTTTACTTAGCTACAGACAGTAGATAAGCTTAGCTCCAAGTTGCTATCAGAATTGACCTACCATGATTAAAGTCTAATATCTGTAGCTTTCTTAAGACTAATCTATAAAGTACCCCATTGACAAAGATATTTTGAGGTGAGCCACTGTGGCTAGATTTTTTTACCCAATTCGGGTATTTGACCACCTATTTTGTTATATTTGCTAAGTGACTCTTTACGTTCATATCATTAATTAATTTGGTAATCCCATCTTTCCTACTCCAGCACTTACTATAGACCTCTGGACTTGGTATCCAGATAGTCTAAGTAAATCCCTTCACTATTTTCTATTTAGGGGTTAAGCCCCAGGACACGTCTGGAGTGTCCAATCTAGGTGAATTTCTGCCAGTGTTGAGGAGTTCCATTAGTTGGACCCACCAACAAGGGTAGGGATACATTTCGTGATTCAATTTTTTCGTGATTCAATTTAAATTGATAGCCTGTTTTTATTCCATCCTTGTGACTCCTCTCCTGCAACTGTCAAAAATAAGTTCTCAGTGAATATTCTTCTAGCAACCTATTTCATTACCTCTACCTATACCTTTTGTGTCACTATACCCCACTCCCTTTAGCATATAAGCTCAATGAGCAGGGCCCTCAACCCCTCTGTTCCTGTGCGTCCATTTGTCTGGTTACAATTACGTGTCTGTTAGTCCACCCATTGTACAGCGCTATGGAATTTGCTGGCGCTATATAAATAAAATAATAATAATAATTACTGAGTTGAGGTAGATTCATTTTGGTGTCATATTAGCTGTATTTAATAGTTGTTTAGGCTATAGGCAGGAGTAGAATACTCTTTTCCTCCTGTAGGAGTTTATTGCAGAAAAACCAAATAGCAGATTTTAATCCATCTAACATTTAATCTCTTTTTATTTTTCATATTAACCATATGGTTGTGTCCTGTTAATTGCAGTAATTGTTTGATCAATTGTTTGATTAACCCTTGGCAAGATATAGAATATCAATAGTAATATACTAATAATTTAAAAAAAAAAAGAGTTTCAGATCTACTCATAAACATCAGCCATATGGAATAAATTACCACATTTTTTTTATGTAATAGCACGATTGTGTATTTTTGCTGTATTATCTGCAAACCTCTATTTATTGAGATATAGAAAACACACATACAAAGATACAAATAAACATTTGAAAACATTCCACACATATTTCACATACAGAGTAAGCAATACTATAATGTAATGTGTTTTCTACTGGACAATAAAAGGTGGAATTCACCCTCGGACTTTTACATACATGTCTGCATTTGTCTGGCACTATTATAACATTACATTCTTTTTTTATCCCTAGTGAAAATGTCAAACAAAGATATTTACATCTTGCATTCAAAGATAACCACATGATGAAATTAATAAATGTTCACCATGAACATGTGTACAGAGGTGTAACTAGACTCAGTCCCCCAAGAAGCCCATCCACATGTCTCATTCTTCCCCCTTAGCCCCTCCATGTGTCTCATTCCCCCAAGCCCCTCTATGTGTCTAATCCCCCCAAGCCCTTGCATGTGTCATTCCCCCACAGTCCCTTCATGTGTCTCATTCCTCCCCAGCCCCTCCGTGTGTCTCATTCCCCCCAGTACTTCCATGTGTCTCTCCCACCCCACCCCACCCCACCCTCTCTATATGTCTAATTTCCTCACCAGCTCCTCCATGTGTCTCATCCCCCCAGTCCCACCATGTGTCTCATTCATCCCTCAGCCCCTCCATATGTCTTATCTCAAACCCATCATGTGTCTCATCCCACACCAGAGCTTCCATGTGTCTCATCCTCCCACAGCCCCTCCGTGTGTCTTATACCACACCAGACGCTCCATGTGTTAAATCCCTCCCAGCGCCACAAAGTGTCTCTCTCACCCCACCCCTCCATGTGTCTCATTTCCCCCCTAGCCCCTGCATATGTCTCATTGTTCCCCCCAAGCCCCTCCATGTGCCTCATTACCCCACGGCCCCTCCGTATGTCTTATCCCACAAAAGACCCTCCATGTGTAATGTTATATATAAATATAGAATTGTTTACTGTTCCTCCTTTTCTTCCTCTATTGGATACTATATATATGTATCCTTCATCACATAGAATCACTGTTATTATTTTTCGTTCATCTGCACAAATAGAAATTATAGTATAGATGGTACAAAAGCAAAATGCCAATTTTCAGTGTTCACAGAATAGGGAACTGACAGGTAAATTAATTCATTTAACAAGATCCCCATTTACTTACTTCTGGATACCATATTATATGTCAGTGATAGCTTAAAGAAGTATCACGATCGAGGATAACATTTTTCCTGTCTGTTGAATAAAAAGGCCAAAACATGCTTTTATATGTGCTTGTGTTACTTATCCTTCACTAATGGTTAATGCTTTTAGTGACAGTTGAAGTGTGTTTTTATATTTTGTAAGGGCATTTGTAAACTATTTTAAGCAACTCTAAAATAAGAGGTAGGTAATTAGTAATATATTAGAGAAAGTGTTCAAATATTAGTTTTGTGGATGCTGTCAAGAGCACTTTTCATCCAATTTTGCCAGTAGAACAAAGCAAGTTATCACCAAATTGTGTTTATTTTCGAGGCACTGATAGAGGGGACTTTGGAGTCTGATGTTTAGCAGTAAAATCTAGGATCTCAAACAATATATTTTCTTAAATAATGCAGTATTGTGGCTGCTTGCAGTCACTGTCACTTTGCAAAGCCTCTGTAACTCTTGCAAAGATGTCCATAATAGTCAGATGGTTGAGCAACCAGAAACCAGTCAACCATATACTGTAGTCACTTACACTACAGTAGGCTGCATTGCTCTATTAGTGCTGACTGGTGGCAAAAGGATGTGACAGAGGTTGACTCCAGGTGTACCTACTGTCATCAATATTTTTTCCTGTTATTTAACTATAACTTAAGCACATTAAAATAAAAAAAAAGGTTAGTTCCTGTATTCCTAAGGATTTATTTGGTTGCATAGTTGTCCAGGTTGAATAAAGACTCTCAACACTGATGCCAATTCTTTTATGCTTTTTATCCAAAAGAAGGCAAAAAAAACTATTGTTGCCATTTCAGTTATACCACAAAAGGGGAAAAAGTATTCTCGACTCCATAAAGGCAGTAAGATTTATACTTGGATCAAAAAACGGTTAGCATATATATCAATTATATCCTTGAATATTTTTTTATGCAAAATAGCATCCAAGTCTTTTTTGAAATTATCTATAGAATCTGATAACCTTTTTAGGCAGAGGATTCCACATTTTCTTGTTGTTACTGTAAATAACCCTTTCCTCTGCTGTAAGCAAAAATGCCTTGTTTGCCGTCTCAATGGGAGACCCTTGTCTGTTGTATATGTGGGCTAATGCAGTGTTTCCCAACCCAGTCCTCAAGACACACCTACCAGTCCAGGATTTAAGGATTACCCAGTTTTGTCTAAGGTGTTTTTTCTTTTTTTTCTAAAAACACCTTAGACAAAACTGGGTAATCCTTAAATGGACTGGTAGGTGTGCCTTGAGGACTGGGTTGGGAAACACTGGGCTAATGAACATGTTAGCACATAACGGTTTGTATTGACCCTGTTTATATTTGTATAGTGCTATCATATCTCTTCTGAGGTTCATTTTTTCTAAAGAAAACAAATTCAACTTTTCTAGCCTTTCCTCATAACTAATGCTTTCCATCCCCCTTACTAGTTTTGTAGCTCGCCTTAAGCCTTTTTAAAATTAAGTGTTTTTGTACAGCCCATATATTTTTTATTTTTTTAGCTAATTCCAAATTATAAAATATTATGGTCACTATTTCCCAAGTGCTCCCTAGCCTCAATGTTTGAATATAAGGCAACATTATTAGTTATGACAAGATGCAGACAAGCATTAATTATAGTTGGTGCTTTTACTATTTGAGACATGAAATTACAATGTATC
Source organism: Pelobates fuscus (assembly GCF_036172605.1). Taxonomy (NCBI): domain Eukaryota; kingdom Metazoa; phylum Chordata; class Amphibia; order Anura; family Pelobatidae; genus Pelobates; species Pelobates fuscus. Next base: position 227,980,628 of record NC_086322.1, read on the forward strand.
AGGTCCGAAAGCAAGTTTCCTTAACTGTACTACTAGTCCCTCTGGCTCAATCAATGTCTGAATATTTAAAATCTCCCACGATTAACAAATTACCCAGTTGTGCAGCATTATTAATTTGAGATAGCATTTACTCTTTCCCATTAGTATTAATGTTTGGGGGCTTGTAACATATTCCTTCTGTGTGATCGGACCAGACAGGCTAGCCTTCATTCTCCACATGCATCAATGAGCCATGGGCACCTTGACCCTTAAGCCAATTCACCAGTTGTCCTTCCTTGCACCAATTTTGGTAGGCGCTAACCACTGCATACTGGGAACACCCCTACAAGACTGGATCTGACCCAGTCGTGTAGCCATCACTATTTGGCTCTTGTCAAAGTCATTCAGATCTTTTTGCTTAACCATTTTTCCTGCTTCCAGAAATTCAAGAACTGACTGCTCACTTGCTGCCCAATTTATCCCACCCATTGACAGGTGCCATTCTTATTATATATTCAGTGTTATTACATTCACCTGTCAGAGGTTTTAATGTTATGAGACTATAAATAAGTGTCAGCAATCTAACATCCTTTGTCTTTGTCAAGCTATTGGTAATCTTTGGAAAGGATTAATCGCCATGGCAAATAGATCCATTGAAATACATACAACAAATGCATGGTTTTTATTAAAGATATCTATCTAGCCAGTCCCTGTGATCTGTCAAATCTGCTATAGTTATGGAGAAGCCTGGCAAATGTCCAGCCTACCAAATGAAATATATTACATCCTAAACAAAACTGGCAATATCACTTGGCTTAATTGATAAAGGCTTCAAATGTGATCCTCATAAATTATTGACGTCATGAACAGTCTTGTCTTTGACAACATTTTTGAGTGCCAAGTTCCTGCCAAGTGTCCCAGGCAAATGATATGCAATTTGTTTTTCATCTCTGACCATCTGCTGCTAGTGGAAATATCTGAACAGTGAGCTTCCAACGGTACTGATAAAGAATCACAGGTTTGTTAAAAGATTGACTGTCAAACAAGTGTGCTGTATCAATGACATAACTTCCTGTGACATAACATGAATATTGTCAAGATAAACATATGGGTACTCCTTCTTCCTGGAAATTAAAGCATTGACTTAATCAATTTTGTGAAACGCCACAAAATTTAAGCCAAGAAAGGTGAAATCATAGGCAACTGAACTGCCATTTTGTTTCTTTCCAAATTAAGTGCAGAAGGTGTTGAAATTCAATTGCAATCAGAATAATCAGGTAAGCATCTGCAAAGATCTATCTATGCATTCTAAGCAGATTTTAAAATATCATCGGTCAGACAATGAATGCCTTCCATCTTGAAATGTTGAAAAACAGTATGAGAATTAAGTTCTTTGAAATTAATATCTGGACACATCTCCCTCCTTTCTTTTCCACTCGGAACCAATAACTCATACATTTTTCCAAGGCACTTATGTTATTGCAGTTTGTTCTACAAATCGTCAATCTCTTGGTTTATTAAAATCCCATCTGCTCAGAAAAGAAAATTTTGACAAAGCAAAATTCCCTTGGATTTGACACTCAACAAATTCTGTTTGTTAGCCTTTTATTGTTTGGAGTACCAAGCATGTGCACTTATCTTTACCAAACCTGGGAAAAATGGATGAGTCTGCCACCCACTTCTTTCTGGAAAAACTATGAACTGGTCAATGCTTCCCTCTACTTCTTGCAAGCAACAAAATAAATATTTTAGTGAGAATATTTTTCATCAATGACTGAACCTTACCTAAGAGCATAAAAAGGCTCAAATTTGCTTAGCTACTTGATGAAATTGTCTCTGAATAAGACACCATTAACTGCATTGCCTTGTTCATTCATTGCCATGTTATGAGCTTCAGTTGAATTTTAAACAATATGACTTTGAGTTACTCAATTGCTAATGATATATTATAGTAAGCAAGCATACAAATAGCTCACTGAAACTGGGTAATCTACAGGCTTATCTTGATACATGCATTTTTTTGTTGGAGGACCTATAAGGTCTAAAATCTTGTCCTGATTATGTTAAGGCACATTTTAAACAGTTATTAACATTTCAGACATGTTTGTACCGGTTAAGAAATATATTTTTAGATCCACTTAGGGTGTTGTACAATCTTCATTAGGAACTGATGGATTTGGAGATTTGACCCAAAAATATTGTTCCTGTTTACCTCATCTAAGGATTGTCTCACTTGAGGTATTTTAAGACATGATTCAGAGAAGACAATTCCATCAACCATGTGTGTGGCAGATCAATCAGGGGTTCTCCCTTATTGTCAGTAATATAAATTTTTTTCTGTTTTATTGGTAGGTTTTCCTGCTAAAACATCCTTTGTATTCTTATCAGAATAATAAGAATCTATATAAGAATAATGATGAGATTCTGTCTTTGCCTCTTCCTCATCTTTATAGAATGTAGGGACCTTAATTTTCTGTACAATGGTCTTTTGCCCTTTTTCACTTACTTGCAGTTCAGTTTGACGAGATGGGCTCTTTTATGTGATTTTCTTCTCTCTGGTAAGATCAAGACTATCCATCGTAAATGTCCAGGGGACACTGGAGACAAGTGGTTTTATTTATTCAAAGCTTTCTTTCATAAACTACATTTGTTAATTTGTTTGACTAGGAAATCACAAAACAACCAGAGCAAAAAAGTTAAATATGGTCAAAACATAAACATATGCAACATAAAAATACTGAAGCAAACTCTGAGGTAAAAGTGAAAAGCAATACTAGTATAAAACATAAGAAGAAACAAAAATAACTGGAAGAAAACAGTTTAACATATATAATACTTAAATCACATACATTATATTCACATTATAGAAATACAGAATAAACTTTCATGTAATTGGTAAAAGCAATAATCTGTTTGAGGGAGCAGTAAAGGAATTGAATATTGGGGTGTTTGCAGCCTAAACTGAGATGTGATTGGTGGGATTGAGTGATGTCATCAACTGTAGCTGTTCATTCTCTACCGCTAGACTATTCTCTACTGTCAGACTGTTAGACTATGCTATTTAAGTATTGTACTGGTGTGGTCTCTGTTGGCCGGATAATGCATACCGTGATGTGATTTATTCTCCATTTATGATTTGGCTAGTTATTACATGATTCCTGTTCTCTAGTTAATTAGACTTGGTTTAGTTGACCCAGTTGTATAATTTTTATACTCCTTCACTTTGACATATCTTAGAATAGCTCCAATTGCATCTGGCTCTATGCTTTTTGTTCCTATGGAGTATTCATGTTAAGCCTTACCATTCTAAGGATCCTTACTATGTATCTATCCCATATTTCCCCTTGTTGTTTTCTGCTCTGTTCTTTGTAAGTTAAAGTTTTGGAGGCTCTTGACCTTAAATGAATATTTCAGTAGTTGCAAATGTGAACTTGACAATTGCATAGGTCCTTGGAATGCATTAATACACTCCAATGCATTATAACACGTGTATTTGCATATTAAAGTGGCACTATCATGGCAGCATCTGTTTGTTTGTTTTTTAACCCCCTCCTGATTCCACTACATTTTATTCTTACCCTATCCCCCCCCCCCCCTATCTTCCACACATGAGCAGTGGGTGAATGACCTAAGTGACAAAAGGGGGGGGGGGGGTATGTATTGCCCCTCACCATCTCCAACTCACTAGCGGTGGGTGGGGGCCCTTAGTGATGGCCCCCACTCATTAGCTCGAATGGAAGCACTAAGTGACAATAGGGGGAACCTATTGTCCCCCTCTGGTTCCCACTCATTAGCGACGGGTGGAGGTTCTAAGTGACAAAAGTGGGAGACCTAATGGGTGCGGTCCACGGGCACGGGGGTGGATAGGTCAATAGGTCCCCTTATTTTGTCACTTGTGGCCCCCACCTGCTGTAAATGGGAGGGAGAAGGGAAGGGGAGACAATAGGTCCCCACCTTTTGTCACTTAGGGCTCCCACCTGCCACAAATAGGGCCCCTACCTGCCGCTAATGAATTTCCGAACTGAATATAATGACCAAATTTCATCTGAACACAAATGAACAAACTTTTTCACATTCGGTTCGGATGAAATTCGGTCCAATCGCTGTCACCCTAGTCTATATGAAAGGATATTCGAACAGCGAATGAAGCATGGTGAGATCATGGGGGAAAAAGTGAGTATAGTGGGAAAACTTTCTTTGACACGGAAATGGAGATGACTTAAGCTCCACCTTTGGTCAAAGAAAGTCAAGCATAGGCAAAATGCATAAGACAAAGTAGTGCCTACTTTGTCTTATGTTTTAAAGAAAACTAGATCATATATGAAGAAGAGAAGAACTTAGAGATGATTTTAGAGAGGAAGAGAATAGGAAAAAGGAAACAATAGGAGACAGGTAAATCCAGCATGACAGTGCAGCTTTAAATCCGTTGGAATCCCTATCCCGTGTTGAGATGATCTTGAGTATTCTCAAAAGAAACTGGCAGCATCGGCACTTCTATTTCTACCTGACCTGATTTTTGTTAGCATTTCTGCTTTTCTTGACTTCAGAATGATTCATACCCTCACTTTAAATCGATTACTCAGTAGCTTTTGATCAGTTGGCTTTTATCTTAGCTTATCAGTTGTTTCCATAGAATTCTTGATTTGCTGGATGTAAGATGTTATCTCATAAAAATAGATCCAGTCTTTATACACATGGAAAACACACTGTATCCACATATTTATGAATAACATATCTGCATATGTAAAAAATAAATCGAAAATAACTTTGTACCTTGTTAGATACAGGCATCCAGGAGACTGTTAAGAAATACTTATTTTGAGTGGCAGAAAATTTTCGGTAGTTTCTATTTGCATATATTATTAATTTAGTACATTTTCAGTATACATTATTATTGGTCTATTGACTCTACTGAGTAAAGTATTGTCCATTCTCCTCAATGTAATTAGAGTTTTATGGAAAATGTATGGACATCATTTAAGTGTACCCGGTTTGGTTGGGAAACAGGTAATGCTAATACTCATGCTTTATAAGTACTGACTTTTTGTCTAGTACAAATTCCACCAAAATTCAAATTTCTGATGTATTTCTGATGTATTGCTTTTGTAGATTCCCACTCAACAGGAAATACATTTTAAATATCTATTGTCAGCAAGAAATCCAAGTTCTCTTTCTCCAGTGATTGCTAAAACAATGCATTCTAAACTGTCAGAACTTGTAAATTGTACAATGTTCTTACTTTTTTAGTGCACTGTTCAAAAGAATATACATTGTAAATGTCTATGGATGATATCTGTGGAATAGTAGATATTGCTAGTGTGAAAGTCATTGTGTTTACTCCAGTTAATTATTATATAATTACATTATATCATATAATTATATCATATTATATTAAAGAGTATATTTACCCTAATATCCGTTTAACAAAGTATTTGAAGAGGAACTAATTAATAACTGAAGTTAATTTTATCAATAAATTCACAAAAGTAGGCTTTGTATGGTTTTAAAATCTGCATGATAACCTTTATGTCGAATATCCCCATTACAACATAAGTTTTCTGCGTAACATTAAAACAGACTTGGGCGAAGCATATTGCATGATGGACTTATATTATACTTCTATTATTTGAGGGGGTCTAACATACGCAATTCTTATTGTTTTACTTTTGGGGGTAAAAATATTTCCGATCTGTTTATCTAAATCACTCGCAGATGGTTGGAACCACATGCAAAAAGACTGAGTGTATGTTTCAAATGTGTTTCAATTTCAAAAGTTTGAATTATATGTTGATGGCTGAAAGGTTACCTCATCTTTTAATGATTTACAACAAATGGGAAGGGGTTTTGTTACAGTTTGTATTTACTCTAACCAGTTTTTTTCCCGCAATTTTTATGTCATAACATTTCCACATAGAGACAGAGGAAGGGTTACTGCAGTACCCAAAAATGTAAATTAAATAAACTATTGTGATGCTAAACCTGTAAAATGTTGCTCAAAGCAGGGTCAAATGTAAGTAAAGAAATCAATGGAGCGCAACTAGATGCTAAATTTGCTCAGGGAGTGCTACATGTCCTTATGCATAGAAATCTCACCTATACTTTATATATATATATATATATATTTATATATATATATGTATACATACATATACAGAAACACAACAAAACAACCCAGGCCCACCCCTATTGAAGAGAAGTAGCCAGACGACATCAATGTTCCCCACCACCATTTCCCAGGTGCACCACAAGGTCGATGCAGTCACGAGATACATGATATGATGTGTCTGACGTCTTTGCCATTTGGTTGCTGCAAAGCGAATATAAAATGCTAAATTTCAGGGAATTCTAACCGACTGTTCAAAAGGCAAATTTACAATATGTACATCAATAGAATAAAATACGGAGCCAAATTTTCATCAAATTAAAGCTGAATGGACAAGTGCAATTCTAAATATGCACAGAAGTAGTTAACATATTGATATATGGGACAATCCTATAACAGCATATTATTAATATGTAACTTAGGGCACTGCGTATTATATAGACACACATGTAAATGAATAAACAAATTATGTACCCATTAGTATTGTTAAGTCCCATCATAGGTTAGAGACCCACTAAGGATAGAAATCTGTACATAGAAAAGGCAAATATATAGTCAGGAAAAATGAAAGAAAAAAAAAAGCAAGAAAAAGGGGGGCATAACTACGAAACTTACCGAGGACCAAAGGGGTACTAAAGTTGTTATATACAAATTAACCAAAAGCTAAAAATGTAACTATAAGTACAACTAATGCTATTCTAGGGCAAAAAAGAACATGTATCTCATGGAAAGGGATGATGGCAGTATGCAAAATTCTATATGTAACTAGGTATCAAACTGTAAAGACTCACAAAGCAGTAGGCACAGCGTAGAGTAACTATAGGAATCAGTGCCACTTAAGTTTAAGTGTGCTCTGCAGATGTTGGGGAAATGGAAGACACCACTGCCAGTTCGAGAAGCAGGGAGAGCATAGCACTCTATCATGTGCCAAAAGTATGTCCCACAGTCAGACTTACCACAGCGGAGCAGAATCCAAGTAGCAGTGGAGGGAGAGCAGGCAAAGAGCACCCCAGCTGGTAGTGAGGGAGAACCCCCAGGAAGACTTATACAGCAAACTGCAGAAGAGCAACGCAGGTGGAGCATATCTGGAGCATATATCCCTATAAGCTAAGTGCCAAATAATAAAGCATTTACTAAGTATAGTTAGCAATAGAAATAATATAACTGGTTGAACAAGAAAGGGCTCCTTAATAAATAAACAAGAGGTGCACAGTATACTGTAAAGAAAGGAAAGGCTGCAAAGATAAGACAATATTGGTGAGCACTGAGCAACATATGATCTAAAATTCCTCTACTTTGAAGGGTGGTTCAGTCGCTTGATATACTTGCCAGTGATCTGGGAGGTGGGTCAGTGTTTTCTGTGTTTTGTTTTGTTCATTTGTTCTCTCACTCCTCCACTAACTCTGGGATAAGCAGATGTAGAGAAGAACAAAAAAAAAAAAAAAGAGAGAGACATAATACACTTGTGTACTAAAAGTGGAGAGGGAAAGGGAAGGGGGAAGGAAAAGAAAGGAAAAACCCAAAGAGAAGGAAGAAGAACAACACTTGTGATGGTACCATAACAAAAAAAACCCACAACCTTTTAAAGGAGATTAATTGAACTAAGACTCAAAATGGCAAATATCTGAAAAAAGAAAAAAAGTCCAAAAATAAACCAGAAAAACGTCTCTCCTTTTTTTCACCCCAACCTCCAGGTAATAAATCAAAAAAATGGTTAAAAATGGAAAAAGATAAAACTGTGGTAGGGAACTTTATTCTGAAATTATTCTGGGTCTTGGATCTGAACAAAAAAATAATTAAAGAGGCAAGAGGTAAATCACATATACTTAAAGAAGAGCTGGTGGGACAAATTTACAACAAAAATAGAATAATTAATGTACTTCCATTTTCTACCATTTCAGATATGTTAGACAATCTAATGATAGATACCTGGAAGAACGGGGAGATAGGTAAATGTAAAGCACAAATTATGGAGGAATTTACTATTCCATCTAAAGAAAGGTTTAGTTATTTATGGCAAAATAAGTTCTTAAAAGCAATCTTATTCACCTCCTCAAATTAATGAACTATAAAAACTATAAAAACTTGTTGGCAAAATGTACTACAGGATTTATTAATACATAGGAAAAAGAGCTACAAGTACACATAGAAGAAGAGGATTTGATAAGTTCTCTAAACAAATTAGGTAAGCAAACACATTGCATAAACCTCACAGAAACTCAGTTAAAACTTTCAAATAGATGGGTATTAACACTGAAACGCCTAAAGAAAATATCCCCGGAGATATCAGATAGGTGCTGAGATGTAATGTTAACAGAGGCAGTCTGATTCCCATTTGGTGGCAGCTTGTACCTATAAATAAATAAATATTGGATAGATATAATTAATTTAACATATCAAATAATGGAAATGAAATTAGATTTTGAGCCTGGAGTGGTTTTACTAAACACGGATTGGCCAAAAATGAGAAAAAAAGTATTAATGTTAACGCTACATATTTTTACAGCAGCTAAATTACTTGTAGAACGAAACTGGACATTCCATGATGCCAAGAAGTAATATTACAAGTAATATGGCTGGCAAATATAGAAAAGGGTATTTGTGACAAACTCCCCTTTTCCTGTGAGTTTGCCACGAGTTTTTGGAGGGGCTTGGTTGCCAGCCTCCTACCCCACGACTATGGGCCCTGCAAAAAGACAGGCTAAAAAGTGACTTCCATGGAAAAATGTGCCTCTTCCCCTCCCCATTTTTCCTGTCCTATTGTTTCTCCAGCAGGGCGTTGTCCCAGGGACACTGCCAGACCAGTTTAAACTGGCAGCTTGGTCCCTCCTCAATCTCCCATCAGCCCTTGCTATTGCTTAACCCCATGGCAATCCAACTGTATTCGTGAGATCTGAGCACTTTTCGGACATATTGAGCGCTCAGAACCAAGCTATCTGGGGATATGTTGGACATATAGGTTAAACATTGTATTATATGAGTTATGTATTTTTATGTGGTGTTTGTAACAGTTTTGACTTAGAGATATTTCTTGTACCTGGAGATAATTAAGTTACCACAGTCACTTAAGCCAATTATCTCCAGGATAGAGGAGAAGATAGACAGGCCGCAAAGCCTAAATTTGTGGAACTATTTTGGACATGAAAGCCATGCTTGCGGTCAGTCAAATGACTTCCATAAAACTTTTGAACCCCCTCTCTGATCTGGTTGATTTTTGGATATGTTGTTACTATCCAGGGATGTAGGATATGTGGTGTTTTGGGGGTGTTTTCTGTATTTTGGGTAAGAGTGGATATTTTCTGCCTGTGCATAATTAGGTTATTCCATTAGCTAGCTTAATTATATCACAGTCAGAGGGGAGGGATTGCTGACTGTATGTGTGAGTGTTGCTGCACTAATTATTGTTCCTATTGGTTTGTGTCCCTTTTGTCCCAGGTCCAGGGGGTGTGCCTCTGGCCTGAAAATATGTATAAAAGAAATGCCTTTGTGCTCAATAAAAGAGATCATCTTGTACCTTCATGAAGTTTTGGCTCATGTATGGGGGATTGGAGAACTACACTCTGGGGATTGCTATAATCACTATACTCCCCAGGGTATAATCACTTATTGCTTGTTCCTGTTCCTGCTCTCTGGGTTTAAGAGAGGTCGACCTCCTGGAAGCTGGACCCTGGTATTGGGTCCAGAGTGGGTGTAGACGGCGAGACCCCAACCAAACTGTGGTGGTTCGTGGGGTCTGCGGTGGTTATGGTGTCTAGTGGAGTGCTTGGAGCCCTCGGAAAGCACTAGGAGCATCCGTCAACGGAAGGTACTCAGTCGTGGTGTCAGGCGTTCCGTTACAGTATTCTAGTGAATTTAGGTAACCGGTACACCCAGATAGAAGATTGGCATACATGGATAAAGAAAATGGAAACGTTAAATTAAAGTTACACCAATATAGCCAAAAGTTTCTCCAAGTATCACATAAAAGGACGAGAAGCTACATCACTAATTTTCACTTTTTTTTTCTTTTTTCTTCTCTTTTTCTCTTACTATGTGCATACTTCAACCTCCCACTATAAAATGGGGAGTTAAAAGGGAGAAGAGAAAAGAAGAGGGGGGAATGGTTTCAGAAAATGGGCAAACAATGGAATATAAACTACAACTACAACAAACAGGGCTGCCATCAGAAATTCTGGGGCCCCTAACACAGCTCAAGGTCTGGACCCCCTCCAGGGGCTCTCCTCTAAGCCCACCCTCAGTGCCTGCCTCCAAATCCCACCCACAGGACCCACCTCCAACTCTGTCCACAAGAAAGCAGTGTTTGTACAGTGCATACAAGGTGTGTTTGTGGATGCAGTGTGTGTTTGCGTATTGGCTGCAGTGTGTGTAAAGTTGACACGGTGTGTGTAAGTGCATGTGTAGTGAATGCAGTGTGTGTAGTGTATGCACTGTGTGTGTGTGTGCAAATATATATATTTGAGTATATTTGTGTAAATATAGTGTATATATATATATATATATATATATATATATATATATATATATATACATACACACAGAGGCGTAACTAGAAACCACTGGGCCCTGGTGCAAAAATTGCCCAGGCCACCCCTCCCGTATGTCTATCCCCTGCCACCCTCCCCACATACATCTACCGTCCCCCTCCCATATGTTCCCCCCTCCCCCCACACATGCAAACAGATATACATAGACACACGCAGACACACTTACATACATACAGACACATATATACATACATACAGACACATGCATACAAACACACACATACATACACAGAGAAACGTACATAAAGACATTCGCACACACACATACATACATACAGACACACGGACAGACACACACACATACACACAGACAAACATACAAACACACATACATACAGACACAGACACAAAGACAGACATACACACACATACATACAGACAGACATACAGACAGACATACACATACATACACACAAACAGACATACATGCACACACAAATTAATTAAGTGCTTTTACGGCATGACGGACCGGGTCCGTTATTCTTCATCAAGAGGTTAATCAAAGAATAGGAAGAAACTTGCAATAATGTTACAGGGCAATAAATATTGGGTTATTAAATATCATGCTTTGTTTTAAACTATGAAAATCCTTGTGTTCGAATTTGAATGTAATATGAGTGTTATATCAATCCTAACCGGTGGCTAAGGAAATAGAGGTTTATGTTGATTAACATAAATGTAGGAATACAAATAACATAACCCTTCTGATTTTAGACTGATATGCTCTTCTAAGATAGATACCCACAGCCAGATTGGAAAGTGGGGAGCAGGGCCGGACTTAGGTGATCAGGCTCCCTGTGCCAGCCCATCTCGTGGCGCCCCCCTTCAGCAAAACCCCTGCCCCTTCTACAATAACCCTGTTCTGCCTACTACAAAACCCTTCCACAATATCCCTGCCCTCCTTTCTACAAAAACCCTGCCCCCCTTTTTACAAAACCACTGCCCTTTCTACAAAACCCCTGCTCCCCCTTTAACAAAAACCCTGCCCCCTTCTACAAAGTTCCTTCTCCCCCTTTAACAAAACACATGCTAAAAATCACTAAAAACATTAAAAACCTTCCCCCTCCACCAAAACCATTGCCAGCCTTTAAAAAAGCCCTGCACTCATTCTACATAAACCCCTGACCCCCTTATACAAAACCCCTGCACCCCTTATACTAAACCCCTGATCCCCTTATACAAACCCCCTGCTCACCCTTCAGCAAAACCCATGCCCCCTCCACAAAACCCCTACCCCCTTCAACAAAATCAAAGAGCGATCACATGGCCCCCTATAGCTGGCTGTGGATCTGCCTGCAGGAGGACTGTCTGGGCTGTCAGACAGTCCCGTTGCTGGTGGGAAGTATATAAAAAAAAATTAAACATGTTAAAAATAAATGTAATGTGTATATATATATATATATATATATATAAAACGTCATACGTAGTGTATATTAATGTTAATATAATGACATATATTAATATTAAAATACACTTAGAATGAAGTTACATATATATATATATATAAGATATATATTATATATATAATGCATATATATTTATTTTATATTTATATTTATATACGTAAAATTACAATAATAAATAAATAAAATAATAAAATAAATACAATATTTTTTTTTAAAAAATGTAAATTAATTATATATACATATGTAATTTCATTCTAACTGTATTTTGTTATTAGTATATATTGGTAACAAAATTCACTTAGAATGACATTTTATGAAACAACCCCTGCACTCACGCTTATTTGATTCCAATGCCGGGTACATACGCCAGAGCTCCAGTAGACACAAATAGCAGAAAGAAATGGCTGCTCACCGGACTTAAAAGACAAAAACATTTTTATTGAATAATGTTAAAAAACGACCAACGTTTCAGACCCAGTTTGGGACTTTCTTCAGGGTTTAAATAACAGGACAACATCCATTATGCATACAGGCAAACATTATATAGTGATATAATTAGTAAAACAACTCACGCAGGTGTCTCTCACCCGCCATCAATCGGGACCATTGTGGCTTCCGGGTATGCGTGCGCACACACTTGTGTGCCCCGCCCACCATGCCGGCAGCGGTACATCCTGGCGTGAGGAATACGTGTGACCATGGTGATAGTGTAAACAAGGTCCCCTGCCGATATACATCAGACTTAAGGGGACAAAAGAGAAACTTAGTGATAATGTTATGCTATATATCATTATAGCGCAAATTCCAGTTTTTGTTTACATTTTGTTTTGATCAGAACGCGTACTATTGACTTCATCCTGAAGCGGTTAAAGTCACTAAGCTTTTCAATATGATCCATTTTACTGTCAATGTTTGTCTTTACAAATTTTTTAATTTTTTTAAAATTCTTTATTTTAATTGTGCATGAATATGACAATCAGGCTCGCCGTGCCACAACAGCTTGGGCAAACAGTTTAAGATATGAATATACAGATGAACGGCAAGTGACATTACTGCACATTTTTGTTAAAATTACTACATTGCAGAACAAGAAAAAAACAGTCTAGGCCTACAGTCGCTAGAATATGTGGTGTAATTGTAAGGTGCTCAGCTATGCCCTGTTGTTAGTCCACACTGACTGTAATATAAGTGTATCGTGGTTTTGAGGTGGGTGGTCCAATGTGTAAGTGAACTGGCTACAGTCGTGTCTCTTAGATAGGTTGGATTAGGTTTGTTCACAGCGCGTTTCGGAGTGCGTTCCTAGCCTTATCATGTGGAGTTAAGGATACAGATTCGGTATACCACTGAGGCACAATTTATAAGTATATGGCCGGTTAGTGTGGCGGGGGGCAGGGGGTTCGCTAGACAGTTAATTATCCCAGAGTGCAGGCTACTGCAGGCATTAGGTTCTACTGGGCCAGTATTCCAGCCGGCAGGTTGCCACAGCAGTTGGGTGTGTCGCCTAGAGAGTAGCCCTCTTTGTGTGCTGTGATAGCAGCGTTGTGTTATAGGTATAGGTGTTTGGGTTTAGTGGCGATCTGACTTTGTGGCTCAGTCGTGATGGGCTAAAGCCTTTGTATACTGGGGTGGGCCTAGATTGAGGTAATTGTTGGAGTGCTTGGGTGCCTGGTGCGCCAGAGAATATGGGGGAATACTGTGGTGAGGCTGCATGCTGGTTCGTATGCTGTGACTATCGGTGTCGCTGTGGAGGGGGGTGTGCTGCTTGGATTTGGAGGCTGGTTCATTGTTCCCGTTTGGGGAGAGTAGCTAGGGAAGTGCTCTAGGGCCCCTGAGTTGGTGGGAGGGGGGTAGCAGGGAGGTTGTAGTTGGGTTGTGTGTCTTGCAAGAAGTGGTGTGGAGACATCAGTAAGTTATGGTGGCCGGATAGCTTTGGCTAAACATGCCTAAATAAAATTTTAATTTTATGACTATGCCAACATTAAGAGTTATGATCGCCTGCCAGTCCTTCGCCACGTCCCTCTGCTTGAGGGGTTTGTTGGGCCCGAGTCCACTTGGGGCTTCTCAGCCTGTGTCGGCTTCGTTGCGAGGTACAAAGGGGATTATATTGGATATGTCCCAGGAATGTCCAGGTTTGGCGGTGTCAGGCTTGTGCCGGTTGAGCCCCAGGCTGTGGAGGAATGGGTCGGAGTCGGCAGCTGAGGTGAGTCGGCGGGTGGTCTCGCCCTGTGTGGCCACGAGTGTGTGGGAAGGGCCCCATCTGTACTGGACGCCTGCTTCTCGGAGGGTCTTGGTGACCTGACTGATAGAACGTCTCCACTCCAACGTTGTCCTGCAGAGATCCTGGAGAAAGGTGAGTTGGGAGCCCTCAAATTTGAGCGGGCTCTTGTTTTTGATGGCATCCATCATTGCTTGTTTGTCGTGTAGGGACTGGAACCGCAGGAGGACGTCGCGGGGAGCGTCCGCCGGAGCCCTTGGTGACTTGGGGAGTCTGAGTATTCCATCTAGTTACAGGTTCTTTGCCTGTTTGGGGTGCAGGATCTCCGACAGGAGGCGCCGAATAAAGTGGTGTAGCTCCGTGTCGTTGACAGTTTCCGTGATGCCTCTTACTTTTATGTTGATTCGTCTCCTGGAGTCTTCCATCACATCGACTCTGGCCTGCAGGGCCTGGTGTGAGCCTTGGAGTTGTTGCAGTCGCTCTGTTGCGTCTGTCTGGCATTGTGCCATGGAGGTGATGTCCTCCTCTGTGGCCTTCACCCTTTCCGTCACGGCTGTTACCTCCTCACGGAGCAGCGCAATATCAGTGCGGAACCATGTGCGCAGATGTTTCAGAAGGTCCAGGATGACTCCCTTAGTTGCGGGAGCCCCCAGGTCCCCTAATTGCACAGCGGAGAAAGGGTCATCTGCCTCAGGTATGGTGTCTGGGGAGTCCAGTGGGTCTTCGTCCGAGGATAGTCCTGGGGAGTCTGGTGCTGCCACCATTTTGGTTTTAGGCCGCACCAGGAATATGTCTCCTATTCAACGCGTGCCGTCATCCGAGGAGGCTTTCAGCTTTTTTGTTTGTTTCCCCATAGTGTTGTGCAGGAGGATGCTTAGTGTTCGACGATGCACCGTCTATTTTATAGATGTTTGGTAGGTTATTGCCGCTTTCAGCTCGGAGCTCAGCCGACATGCGACTTCTCTCCATGAAGGTCAGGCCCCGCCTTCGTGTCTTTACAAATGTAATTGCTATGTGCTGGATTGTATACACCTGTTAGCAATGGGTGAGGCTGAAACACCTGATCTCAATAATTAGTAGGGTGTCCACAAGCGTTTGAACATATAATGTATGTAGATCTGTCTCTGAGACTAATATTTACTACTCAGTACTTTTTTAATGTGGATTTTCTCTGAATTGTATCTAATATGTCAACATATACTTACTGGATAAATGTATTTGTTACAAGAAAGTGTATTTTTTCCAAGAAACAAGGCTGTATCTAATAACCAAAAGATTTTAGGGAAGTAATAACTCACTTATTTGAAGTTTTTTTTTGTATTGTTGTTTAGATTTTAGGTTCATATAATGCGTGTATTTTATGAGTAAACACTTATTGTTCTCAAAGGAAATCTCACGATGTATTTGCCAATTATTTTTCACCTAGGGCGAAATCTAAATTCACTTCTGTTTCCAATGAAAAGTTGTACAAATGAAAATGGAACCAATGTAGAACTAATTCATTCCAAAAGAACTATTTGTAATTTGTGGATTTACACAGAGTGCTCATACTACAGAAATTGAATAAATTATGCAGTAAATTGAACCACTGACAGAGGCTTTTTAAATAAGCTACAGATTTTCAAACCACCTTGGTGAGCCAACAACTCCCACTGTTTAATATTGTGTACATCATTGTTAGGATAAGGATAGATAGATAGATAGACAGACAGACAGACAGACAGATAGATAGATAGATAGATAGACAGACAGACAGACGGACGGACGGACGGACGGACCGACAGACAGACAGACAGACAGACAGACAGACAGACAGACAGACAGACAGATAGATGGATGTTTGGGAAAATATGATCAAGGTTCTTAATGCTTTTCAAAGAGTACAAATGGCCAGTAGTAGGAAAAATTTAATCATAAGCAAGTCAAAGTCAGGGATACAGAGAAGCACTTAAAACTGGTAAACTAGCCAATGGTCAAGGTGAATGGAAATCAGTGAAAATAAGAACAAGCAGGGTCAACATACCAATAAGTCAAACAATAAGTATGTACTCTCAGATATAACAACGGAAACCTCAACAAGAAAGTGAGGAAATGGAAAAGTAGATATAATAATGCATAAACCATGTGTGATTGGTCAATGCCATTCCTATGATTGGCAAATGCCATTCCTGTGAACGCACAAATATATAGTTGTAGTAATGATGCATCATGGCTTCTGTCATTATGGTGAGCAACATAAGTCTGTCATAACTCCAGAATGATGTACGGCAACACAATGAGCAGTACGGAGATACGCAAAGGAAGGCTTCAAAATGAATTGTGACAGACTGAAAGATAGCTGAACGTGTAAAAGGATAGGAGTGCCTTCCATGTAGTCATTTGACTCCCTTTAGTTCATCAGTCGGATCTGGTTATTAATTCAACAGTACGTTTAATGTTTTGCACAGGAATGCTAGTCCAGGCTGACACATATTTATGCTAAACGTACACAAATTAAAAATGCATACAATGAATTAAAAATCCAAAAGAACACTATGAGCTTTAATGGATATTAATATGCTCTCCCAGTTTTAATCCTCTGCTGCTGTGCATGGCAGCAACTGTGTGGAGGGGTGGGATGATGACGCAAGTCATATCCCTTTTCCCCTCCTGCATTTTATCCTTACCACCACCCCGCAGCTTGGTCATGCAGAGGAGGTTCAATGCCAGGCAGAGTTAAAAGCCAATATTACTCTAACTTCAGCAAACTACAGAGAGTAAGAGGCAGGACAATTAACTAGACGTATTGTGTACCTAAAAGTAATTTAATAAAATGTGGCTAAAGGTAGGGTTTTCATGAGTAGGAGGAGATAGGGAGAGAGATAGAGAAGATGGGGAGGGAAGCAGAGAAAGGAGAAGTGAAATGGAAATAACAATAAAGTCCCCTCACATTTACAGTCAGGTTCATAAATATTGGGACATCAACACAATTCTAATCTTTTGGCTTTATACGCCACCACAATGGATTTGAAATGAAATGAACAAGATGTGCTTTAACTGCTTTAATTTGAGGGTATTTACATCCAAATCAGGTGAACGGTGTAGGAATTACAACAGTTTGTATATGTGCCTCCCACTTTTTAAGGGACCAAAAGTAATGGGACAGATTAACAGTCATAAATCAAACTTTCACTTTTTAATACATGGTTTCAAATCCTTTGTATTCAATTACAGCCTGAAGTCTGGAAGGTATAGACATCACCAGACGCTGGGTTTCATCCCTGGTGATGCTCTGCCAGGCCTCTACAGCAACTGTCTTCAGTTCCTGCTTGTTCTTGAGGCATTTTCCCTTCAGTTTTGTCTTCATCAAGTGAAATGCATGCTCAATCAGATTCAGGTCAGGTGATTGACTTGGCCATTGCATAACATTCCACTTCTTTCCCTTAAAAAACTCTTTGGTTGCTTTTGCAGTATGCTTCGGGTCATTGTCCATCTGCACTGTGAAGCGCCATCCAATGAGTTCTGAAGCATTTGGCTGAATATGAGCTGATAATATTGCCCGAAACACTTCAGAATTCATCCTGCTGCTTTTGTCAGCAGTCACATCATCAATAAATACAAGAGAACCAGTTCCATTGGCAGCCATACATGCCCACGCCATGACACTACCACCACCATGCTTCACTGATGAGGTGGTATGCTTTGGATCATGAGCAGTTCCTTTCCTTCTCACATATCTCTGCAGTCTCATGGCTCAATTCCCTGACATTTAGGATTTAAATCACTTTTGTTTCTGTTTATGCAGCCCAAGCCACATCTCTCCTGGCTGTGACTCTGACTGTGACTCACACACAAAAGGTTTTATTTTCATTCAGATGTTAGCTTACTTTAGAAGATTTTATAACATGCTCTGTAAATTGAGGGTTGCATAAGCAAAATTATTTAACTCCTAAATATCTGAGAATTGAACAGTAGGGGCATAATCTATACACCAAAACTGTTTCATTAAGCTAAAGTTGTTTTGATGACAATAGCATCCATTTAAGCCTTAAGACTTATTTCATTTTGTTTCTTTTAACTTAATGACATCTAATTCACCATAGGAATGTATAACTGTGCCTTCATCATTGAACAATATTGTTGTAACCCATCTTCACAGCTCAGTACAAAATGTTTTTTAAATTAGGATCAAAATAATTCTTAGTTTTTTGTCAGTATCTTAAAAATTGGGTTTTGGCAGAGTGCATGAAAACCCAGCCTTGATCATTATAAATAGCCACCAGTATATTTAATTCTATTATTTAATGCCTTATATGAATCATTTCCCCAAAATGTCTGGTTAAACAAGTCTGGATAGAATCATCGATAGCCTTGCGGGTGTACTCTAATGCGTGTTCATTTAATGTGCATATTTTGCAATGATATTGGTTTGGGGCATTTAAAAGGAAATTGAACTAAAACAAAAATAGTTTTGTACATTTGTTTTGTAACACGCTGCTTGCTTTACTTTGAATTGTATACTGGAAATGATATAAAAGAAAAAAAAAGTATAGATCAGCTGATGTCATCTTGTTTTAACCATGTGCAACATAAGCGCTCTTAAATGGTTACTCCAACTTTTATTTTTTTAAATCATATTTTTTAGACTCTCCACCACCAATATCAATTGGAAAATAAAGTTATAAAAATTCTTGCTTTATTTAAAGTTTCAGGTTAAACCTACATTGATTTTGTAATATAGCTAAGCTGGGTCTGTCCAAAGTCTATGAACCACATCCCAATACTAAATGCCCAACCCATTTCCCAACCCAAGGAAATGTAACTCACCCTTTGGATGGCACTATACCTGGTCATGATATTTCCAATGTACTCCTTCTAATCATAGTGTCTGGCACTTTAAATTCACTGTTCAATAGCAATGGAAATATCCTTCTCCTTATTATTATTATTTTTTTTCTTCCCTGGCCACCATTTACTCCACCTTAAACGACCACGGTCGGCAGAGTACACGCTGTAGGCCTGACACACACTTATGAAGGACACTGACTGCTATTAGATTACAGTCAAAACTTTTTTTTTTTAAATGCACGCTATTGTGACACCAGATATGAGTGGCACTGTGCACTGGCAGAGGTTGGCAGAGTAGACGCTGTAGGCCTGACACACCCGCTTGAAGACAACTAACTGCTATTCAATCTATAACAGGGAAAAAAATTGTTCTTAAATGCACGCTATTGTGACACCAGATATGAGTGGCACTGTGCACTGGCAGAGGTTGGCAGAGTACACGCTGTTGGCCTGACACACAGACGCTTGCAGACAACTAACTGCTATTCAATCTATTACAGTGAAAAAAAAATTGTTTTTAAATGCACACTATTGTGACACCAGATATGAGTGGCACTGTGCACTTGCAGAGGTTGGCAGAGTAGACGCTGTAGGCCTGACACACACGCTTGAAGACAACTAACTGCTATTCAATCTATAACAGTGAAAAAACATTTGTTGTTTTTAAATGCAAGCTATTGTGACACTAGATATGAGTGGCACTGTGCACTGGCAGAGGTTGGCAGAGTACACGCTGTAGGCCTGACACACACTTATGAAGGACACTGACTGCTATTATATTACAGTCAAAACGTTTTTTTTTTAAATGCACGCTATTGTGACACCAGATATGAGTGGCACAGTGCACTGGCAGAGGTTGGCAGAGTACACGCTGTAGGCCTGACACACTCTTATGAAGGACACTGACTGCTATTATATTACAGTCAAAAACCTTTTTTGTTTTTAAATGCAAGCTATTGTGACACCAGATATGAGTGGCACTGTGCACTGGTAGAGGTTGGCAGAGTACACGCTGTAGGCCTGACACCCGCTTGAAGTACACTGACTGCGATTAGATTACAGTCAAAAACGTTTTTGTTTTTAAATGCACGCTATTGTGACACCAGATATGAGTGGCACTGTGCACTGGCAGAGGTTGGCAGAGTAGACGCTGTAGGCCTGACACACCCGCTTGAAGACAACTAACTGCTATTAAATCTATAACAGTGAAAAAAAATTTTTGTTTTTAAATGCACGCTATTGTGACACCAGATATGAGTGGCACTGTGCACTGGCAGAGGTTGGCAGAGTACACGCTGTAGGCCTGACACACAGACGCTTGCAGACAACTAACTGCTATTCAATCTATTACAGTGAAAAACATTTTTTTGTTTTTAAATGCAAGCTATCAGATATGAGTGGTGGCACTGGGCAAGTGGGCACAGTATCCACTGTGAGCCTGACACAGAAGCTGGCAGGCAGGCAACTGCAATTAGTTTACACAGGAAAAAAAAGCAGACTGATGTTCTAGCCCTAGAAAGGGCTTTTTGGGGTGCTGTCCTTACAGCAGAGATCAGATGAGTCCTTCAGGACTGTAGTGGACACTGAATACCCCAGCCTAGCTATCCATTTCCCTATCAAATCAGCAGCAGCTACACTTTCCCTCCTCTCACTAAGAATGCAGCTTCAGAATGAATCTAAAATGGATGCTGTACAGGAGGTGGGAGGGTCTGGAAGGGAGGGTCTGCTGCTGATTGGCTGGAATGTGTCTGCTGACTGTGAGGCACAGGGTCAAAGTTTACTCAATGATGACGAATAGGGGGTGGATCGAACCTCGCATATGTTCGCCTGCTGTGGCGAACGTGAACACGCTATGTTCGCCAGGAACTATTTGCCAGTGAACCGTTCGGTACATCACTACTCTTGACTCTGTATCTCTTCCATGACAAACTTCCTGTAGCTGAGACTATGCTTGACATATGTGTTGTATTTAACACTCACAATAAAAAATGTTTTACTTTTTTTTTTTTAAATAACAGACGGTATCAGTATGTGTGGAGGGCTTCAATGAGGAGTGAGGGAGGGTGGGGAGATAAAAGTTCCCAGCATATGTTCCCGACATATGTTATTTTTGCCCAGAATTAATATAAGGTATCGAAGAGAGTGCAAATACAAAAAAAAGCAACTTTTATGCACCACCTGCATTTATCAAGTTGGACTCTGAGACCGACCAGACACAGAACCATTACTGATGGACCCACAAAGTTGAAACTGCAGACCAGACCCTACCCATTTTTTTTATAGTGTGTAACAGTTGGGGCAATGGATCGGTGCACCAGAAAACAGAGTCACCAGGGGTACAGTTTGCCAAGGTACTGTCGGTAGGTATACCAGAGGATACAAAAGCTTAAGGTCAATCAACTTTTCTAGATACGTCTGACATGGTCCACATATAGATTTGTGAAGTTATAACTGCAAAATAATTGTAGTATACATCAGTGGTAGACTCCCTCTTGTTCTTGAGCCACTGAGGGTTGTGTACCTAATGCGTAGCCTTTTATGTGCCCAGATAAATTTTGTAAATGTAGCACACACCAAGCCAAAGTAGGTAGGTGTAACTTGAATAGATGACATCTATATACGAGTAGGCAGAATAATCTTGGAAGGGCATTCATTTTAAGAATGTGCACCCTACCCAAAAGATTCAAATGTGGCAATTTTGTTAAGTCTTTATTCAGTGCAGCAAGAAGTGAAGGAAGTTGAGTTTGTATAGGAGGGATAGATTAGAAGGCACCACAATCCCCAGGTATTTAATTGATGTCCAAAAGAGTGGAAATTTATTCTAAAGGAGACAGTGAAATTAAAAAGCAAACACTTCTCATAGTACACTTTAAATTCTCATAGGGAAATAAACAACTCCAACTCCTGCATCAACGTTTTTGAAGTGAGAAGAGCAGGTCATCAGCAAAGACAAACACTCTGTTCTCCAAACCCTGCACCTCTATCCCATCGGTCAGAGGGTGAAGTATTTCGCCTGAAGAAATGGCTCTATCATGAGAATAAAAAGAAGCTGGGAGAGTTCAAAGACAGCAAAAAGAAAGGACCAGTCCACCCTGTCAAAAGCTCTTTTTGCCACGAAGACATATGCTACAGTATAAGATTTAGCTGCAAACAATACATTCATTATTTTATAGGTGTTATCCTTTGCCTCTCTCTGTGGTAGAAAGCCTGATTCATCAGGGTTGACGAGTCCTGATAGAAGGCTTTGCAAGCATAGAGGATCTTTGCAGATATTTTTAGATCAACATTTATGAATGAAATAGAATGGAAGCTGCCACATAACATAGGGTATTTTCCTGGTTTAGATAGAACAGTGATGGAATAGATATTAGACGTTGCAATAAGAGAGTTAAAAGTAAGTAAGAAATATGGTGCCAAATCCTCGGCAAACACTTTGTAGTATCTGAAGGTCCTGGGTTTTTTACTACAGGTGCAGCTTTCACTGCAGCTTGAAATTCGGCTAAAGTAATGGGGTTCTCTAATGAGGATGATACATTAAGTGGAATAGTAGTATACATATGTCAATCTAAGTATGTGCTAGGCTCTTCTTTGGTGTCCAGGGGAGGTCTAATATTATATACATTTGGTGTCTTGTGTGTTATGGTGTTTTGTGGTACCCTCCTCTTCTTTGCTTCTTGCTGTGTAAGTGGATTGGCACCTTGCTTTAAGAACATTGGAAAGTAATATGTCACTTCTGTTGCCATGAGTATAGCATGTTCTTTCAATTGCCACTTTGGATTTAGCCGTAAGCAAGTCCCTTAGCTCTGAGCACTGCTTCAAACTAATAAGTTCAAGCATTTATGTGTATGCTCTATGTCAGTGAGGCTGACAATACACTTTTGCAGTTGTTCTTTTTACCTAAGCCCCAATCTAAATAAGGTGACCTCTAAGAACAGCTTAATGTGCTTCCCAATTTGTTATGAGGAGACATCTGTAGTAGAATTAATGTCAAAATAGGATGAAATGTATTCCTGTATCTAAGTAACAATATCCCCTTTTTGCAATAAGGATTTATTTTGTTTCCAATGCCATAGCTGGGGAGAAAGAGAGGGTACCCCAAGGGATATGCTAATTGGGGCATGATCCACCCAATAATTAGGCCGTATATCTGCTTTTGTAAAAAAAAGTGAGGGAGTAGTGGGATATAGCATATAAAATTCTGGAATATGTGCCAGTAGGGACAGAGTAGAAGGTGAAGTCTTAGGCTTCTGAATGCAATATTTGTCATCTGTCAACCAGCCGTGCTTGATGGTGCAGTTTGTTTGCTCTGCTTTGCACTGATATTACCTGTCTCTGGGGGCGAAAGGGTGAATTAAACTGGGAGTCATAAGAGAAGTTACAATAACCTTTAAACACCAACACCTACTCGTCAAAGGCCTCCCAATCCTTCAATATGCATTTCAAAGTATGGCATTGGATGAGTTTAAAAGGTAAAGGTAAAAGGTAGGGAGGCAGATACCAAAATGACCACACCTCAGGATTTGCTCTAGGTGTAATTACTAAAATATTCCATTGGGAAGTACCATTTCTGGAGAGTCTGTGCCTTCCCCGCTATAAAGTGTGTCTGCTGGATAAATATCAAATCTAGCTAGGGAGCATTTCTGAGGGATATTGTTCTCTGCAGCTTCTAACCTCTTTGAATCGACCAGCTGGTAAATTCTTGCATTAGAGATAATACTGGGAGAGCATAATGATATGCAAGTCCCTGAAGGGCTTCCCAGCATTGATCTCTGAGTGGATTGTGTATGAGATTGTGCTGACTGTGGTGCTGACTGCCATCTGACTCTTCAAGGTTGTGGTGGTGGTTTAAAAGACAAGGAGTATCATATCAGTCCTGGATGTTCAGGTGAGTTCAGGTCGTTGTTGAAGGCTGACACTTCAGAATCAGTGGTGATGGTATAAGTCGATTAGTCATGAGAGACCGGCAAGGAGAATGGATGGCCCCAATGGTACCTGATATGTCAAAAGCGTAAAACATTGGTAATTAGTTAAAGAGCTCTTGTGGCTTGAAGAGTTTGCCATGAGGGATCTTGATAAATGTAAACCTGAATTTTAGTAAGCTTGTGGATGTCAGCTGACCTGGCTGCCTGGAAAATAACTTCCTTATTCGAGGAGTAGTGTTATATAGTTAAATCCCCCTCTCATAATATTGTAAAGCGCTACGGAATCTGTTGGCACTATATAAATGGCAATAATAATAATAATAATAATAATAGTGTAAACAGCAGATGATGTTGTGTGGGGGTGCCTGTGGTGGTCCTTTTGGTCGGAGGGCTCTATGTATTCTGTCAAAGCAAGTCAGGGTGTCTTGATGTCTCTTAAGAAGGGTGTTGGATATAAAAAGGGGAGATATTCTACTTCAGAGATCCCCCATATTCTCGGGTTATTATGCCTGCTGAGATTATCAATATAATATAGGTAGCAATGATGCTTTTGTGCTTAATCAGTTAGTTTTTCTACTTGCAGCTGGAGAGCTATTAGTTGAGCATAGTTGAGATGGCTCCTTGCCATCTTCCAAATCCTCCACTTGGGAAACAAGATGGCAGAGGTCTGCACCAAGTTCGGAGAACTTGGCCTGAAAAGAACTTTCCAACATGTCCAGCATCGTCGACATATCATCCTTGGGCAGTAGGTGTCTGAAGATATCCTTGAGATCTGCATCTGACCTCATTGTTTGGCAATCTGAGAACATGGGACAGATTGGGCACATAGCCTTACAGCAGGCCACAGATGACATGTTGGGTTCTGCATCACTGCACGAGTTCTGGGCATGGAAATATTCAGTTAGTGTAGAATTCTCCTGTCCCAGCATGGTCCTTGGTGTGCCACAGACCACAAGGTCTCTCTATTTGCCTATTTTGCAAGAGAGGGCAGACTTCAAGTTCAAGTTCAAGAGCTTACCTTGTGTAGGAGCTTCTCTAAAATGCAGCCATACACTAGCCATGCCTCCCCGCCCAATATCGTTGGTACCTTGATATAAGCTCTCAGAAGGACTTCTATTTGGAGACCAGAACTGGTGCCACGATGATGAGATCCTCTGGGTAAAAACAGCAGTCCATGGGTGGTTTCTAATCTTTTGGACCATAGCCCATGTTTTGGTTTTAAAGAACAGGATCCATGGGTATCTACAGAAAAGCAGCATGGGGTCTGAAACATGATGCCTGTCTGTGCTTATTTGCATATTAAGCTTGGAACTCTTTGTTAAGATTGATATAGGAACCAAGTCACATAGACCCAGAACACAACAAAGGAGAGACTATCCATGTACTGATCCTTAGAAGGACCAGGTTAATGGAGAACAGAGTATTAGCTGAAATCAAGGTTAACAGAAAACTGGATAAACAGACACAAGTCAAGGACAGAGGTTGGAATAAACAATAAACAAGCCAAGATTTAAATACCAAAGAAGCTGATAATACAAGAATGTGTTATTGGGCCAATTAGAACCACAACCGGACAACAATGAGTGGGACAGGCGATTACAAATAGGTAGTACATGTTTCCTGTTGGGAAACGTCATATTAGAGTTCCAGATGACTCGTGGGTTGTACAAAATCGTATCAGCACGATGCATGAAGTCATCAGCAAGCAGGCAATTTGGTCCTGCAATTTCGTCAAGAGCTTTGAGAGCATGCAGCATTTGGGAGGATGCCAGAGGAACCAGGTAAGATCCAATAAACCTTGACACTCTAGTTTAGTTGTGGAAACATGGTTTCTGAAGTTTCTATGCCCAATAAGGACCAATTTAAAGTCCAACATGAGATGTGTGTGTATATATATATATATATATATATATATATATATATATATGTATGTATATCTCTTTTTTTTTAATTATGGGGTAATTATATAGTAATCAGTTTCCGATTTCAAATATACACTTCAGCCTCAATTAATAGATAAACTTTTAAAAGGATTATTTTTAAAATTGCAGTGCAGTCGCAGAGAGAGCAGCGTGACATGGGAGAAAAGGATGGAAACTACCTTTTAAATCCTAAACGGTGGCTAAAACACTATAGTGATACAAATACACATTTGTATTCCTAATGCTATAGTGTTCCTTTAACTTTCCAACTTAAATATCCATCTTCAGAGGATTGTTGTTACATTCCACATAGGGATTAACAGTTTTAACAAAAATGTGTTAAATGAAAGAAAGAAATTAGATTTTCTGTTTGAACCAAATCAGTGATTGAACTAATTTCAGTTGAACCAAAAACTGAAAATGAATGAGCGAACCGAAATGAAATGGAAATCTGTGCACATATCTTCTCACCATGATAGTTTTTATGGCAACTAGTGAATAAAAAATATAGAAATATAGCCTACGGATATAGAATAAACTTAAATTCTCACATTCAAGTTTGAACAAGTAAGAAAATATTTTACAAAATAGAATATTATGATTAATAATCTTTAACTTAAATTATAAAAAATATTTACCCCATTTTAACAAATTATTAACTCATTTAATACAATTCATATAATTAATTTTCTTTTTTCTATCAATAAACAAATATTCCCGTAGCACTAGTTTCTCAAATTGTTATTTGGACTCAAAGCGTGACATCTCTTATCACCTATGCAACCTTTAAAATAACTCAGTCTCTAGTTTATAGTAGAACCCTGGGTTCTTATTTTTTTGTTGGCATGTACCGCTGCCAGAGGCTACATGCTAGCCTTCCTGAAAATTTTCCCACACAGACATTTTTCAGTTTCTCACAATATGGTATTTCATTCAGTCTTTACGTTTTCCTTGAGACATATCCACACCATCTGCTTTCAAGAAATCTGGCATTTTATACACATGTTTGTGTCTCACTGCTGCACCATGCAAAGCAAAGTGGGGGCAATTAATGGACTTCATAATCTACTTTTATGTATACTGGCACTATTTCTGTGTTCTGATCCTGGAAAAGGCTTTAATCCTTATGCATTTTGGCACAGTCTATTTAAAAACATATGTCTTTGAAATAGGAATTGAGCAAGTTTGTTCTAAAAAATATACCTTTATGGATGTCTCAAGCAATGAAGCCCCCAAAATAAGAAAATGTTTAAAAGTAGCCTGGAGTAGCTCCTTAGATAGAACTACTTATCGACAAACAATTTATATAAGACTGGGTGTAAGAAAGGACATGCAGACACAGACTGACTGACAGACAGACAAATAGAGAAACAACAGAGATGTGGTGCTATACTTACTATGTCTTCTATATGTCATCTATGCCAATCATTTTGTCCAATAATTTTCAGGACGACCGAATTTCGACCATATGGTGTGTCGGCTTATCTGAATTAATGAAAAATCATTTGGAAAACATATCAGGCAAATCCAAAGAGATCAAAAATGGGTAATTTATTGTACTGTAAAAAATATACATATAAATATTACGTACAGATTTTACTGTACACTGATAGGAGTATTTTCTGGCGCTTGGCTTCACAGATCAAGTTAGAAAATGTAACCAATAGAGGTAAAAATAGGAGTCAAAATCTATATTTATATATTTATTGATTACATAATATATCAAAAAATTTTTACTGCTTCCCATTTTTTCCCTTTATTGTCACTTGTAACTTGATCTGT
This sequence comes from Pelobates fuscus, assembly GCF_036172605.1. NCBI lineage: Eukaryota > Metazoa > Chordata > Amphibia > Anura > Pelobatidae > Pelobates > Pelobates fuscus. The sequence continues at coordinate 228,008,328 of NC_086322.1, forward strand.
AAATAAAATAAACATTTAATGGTTGTCCCTAGCATTAATCATAATTTTTTTTTTTAAATTTGCATTTTTATTGAGTTTTCAACAAGTATGGGATACAGAAAAAAAAAGGGGTAACGACAACAATTAAGTTATCAACACAAAAAAAAAACACACAGAAGGGGGTAAGGTCACGAATCCATACAACATTGGTAAGTTAGTATTACAGAGGACAAATTCCACATCATACTGCGTATACGAACCAAGTACATAATTTGCAACATAACCTACATTTACATACAGTGCCTCATTACTCTCATAAGACCCAGACCACTTTGGAGGAGCGAAAATGTGACATATATAGTCATATTGTGCATTAGTGTACGATGTTGGGCTTTTGTATTGTGGGAAGTTTTGCATCGTATGTCTAAAATCGCCACTTCACCCTACGTTCTCCAAGTTTAAGGTAGACCATTGTCTCCAGCTATAGTGTGAGGTTACTAGTTGTTTAGAAGTACGGGCAGAGAGCATCTCATATTTCAGATATGCTCGTATTATTTGATAAAGTAGTGGTAAAGGTGGGCAGACTGTCTGTTTCCAGTGCGTGGTAATAAGATTGCGAACCGCCAGTATCATTATCGTGAGCAGCTGTTTGTCAGGGAAAGATAAATCGTCAGGTAACCTGAGAAAGATGCCTATTGATAGTGTTAGTTTGAGTGTTCATGAATAAATCTTGGCCCATAAATTTGCAATTTCTTCCCATAGGGGGGCAATGAGGTTACATTCCCACCAGATGTGGGACATGGTTCCCTTCTCCCGATTACATCTCCAACATTTATCCGAAGAGCTCGGATAAATTTTATGCAGCCTGTCGGGTGTTAGATACCATCGGAAAATTAGTTTCTTATGGGCCTCTATATGGGAGTAGCAAGAAGTCATCCCTTTCAAAGCTAGGATCGAGTTGAGCCATTGCTCATTAGTAAAATTCAATTGGGCCTCTCTTTCCCATTGGGTTTTAAACTTAAAATCTGTGGTAGGGATTAAGTTTTGTAATGTTGAATAGCATAGAGATAAAGTTTTGTTTTTAATTGGATTTTTGTGACATCTGTCATATAGTGCGATTCGGTCGTTGACCTTGTCCTGTATCTCTCCCATAGATGATAGTACTTTGTTCCGCATTATAATCTTTAACTGTAAGTAGGGGAAGATATATGAGTGAGGTAGGTTATATGTGATTTGCAATTCTGGAAATGGTATGATTTCACCATGTCTGCAGAGATCAATAATGCGGGAGATTCCCAGATCTCTCCATTTATGTAGAGACAACCAAGGTGATATTGTGTTTAGAGTAGTTAGTGGGGCCCACGGCAAGAATCTATGATCAGTAGTGAGATTACGGTGTATGCCATCCCACACTTTTATTGAGAACCTCGACAGAGGTAGTAAGGCGTGGGCAGGGTCCCTAAGACTTTTGGGGGTCCACATATATTCTGGAATTGAACCTCTCGGGTCATACTCATTTTCAAGGTCCACCCACTGTATTGTATTTTTAGGGGCATGGAGCTTAACTGCTGTTTCCAACACAGCGGCCTTTTGATAATTTAAGATATTGGGGACACCAAGTCCGCCCCTATTAGTTGGGGACTGTAGTAAGGACAATGGTAATCTTGTTTTTTTCTTCTCCCATATGTACATAGTAATTATGCGTTGTATATGTTTGCTCAGCGTGGGTGACAATGGAATTGTTATCGTTCGGAAGATATATAATAGTTTCGGGAGTATCACCATTTTAATGGCGTTGATCCTACCCATCCAGGATAGCCTAACATTTTTCCATTTATGAAGTAGACGTGTGCACATTAAGGGTAGGGGAGACAAATTATGTGTGATGATGCCTCTAAGAGTAGGTGTTATTTTAATACCCAGATAGGTAATATGTGTGTGCCTCCAATCAAAAGAGAATGTGTTCTTCAGCGTTTGTACTGCGGGAGATGGAAGTCTTACTGGTAGGGCTTGAGTTTTTGCCTTGTTCAGCTTATAGTACGATATTGCGCTATATTCGTCTAAAATTCGCATAAGGTGGGGTAAGGCTTGCGTCGGTGTAGACAGAGATATTAAAACATCATCAGCAAACATGGATAGTTTATATTCTTTAGCAGATACATGAATCCCTGTAATTTCTTCACAATCTCGTATTTTATATGCTAAAGGCTCCAAGGACAACACAAACAATAAGGGAGATAAAGGGCAACCTTGGCCGGTGCCATTTGTAATTGGGAAGGGTTGCGACAGAAAACCAGCATTAGAAACTTTAGCTGTAGGATTGGAATATAAGGTGAAGACGGCTGTAATAAATGTTGTAGGAAACCCGAATTTTTTGAGGACTTGCTCCATATAGCACCAATTTAGCCTGTCAAAGGCCTTCTCCGCGTCCAGCGCTAAGAGAAGGCCTTCTATGTTCCGTGATTCCATATGGGATAGTATATTCAAGATTTTTCTCGTATTGTCTGAACCTTGCCTGTGCTTAACAAAGCCTGATTGGTCATTGTGAATTATCCGTGTCATTATGTGTTTCATTCTTTCAGCTAAAACTTTAGCATACAATTTTGTATCACAATTCAGCAACGATATAGGCCTAAAATTTTGACACAGAGTGGCTGATTTACCAGGTTTTGGTAGAGTGGAGACGTGGGCTTGTAACATCTCTTTCGGCATAGTGCCGTTGAGAAAGCAGTGGTTTAGGAGCATTGTAAGAGGAGAAATGAGTGACCCAGAAAACGTCTGGTAGTAAATGTTAGGGAGGCCATCCGGTCCCGGTGATTTTTGTGCGGGTAAGGCATTAATCACCTGTAACAATTCTGATTCGGTAATCGGACAAGTGAGGAGATCTATTTCTGATTGGTGTAGCGTAGGAATGTTAACTGAATCTAAGAATTCCTGAATTTGGGTTGTCGATGGAGTGTGAGTGTTGGTGTCCTCTCGGAGGTTATACAGTTTCTTATAATATTGCGCAAATTCATCTACAATTTTCTGAGGGTTTGTGATTTTGCTATTGTCAGAGGATAGGAGCCAAGCCACCCGTGAATTGGCCATTCGTGCCTTCAGTTTGGACGCTAATACTGAACCCGATTTGTTCCCATGTGCAAAGAATTTAAATTTACATCTTTGTAACATATAGTTTGTTTTCTCTAGTTCAATTTCCTGTAGTTTAGTTTGGAGTTTCCTCAGTTCACTATACTGTGCTGGTGTTGGGCTCCTTTTATTGTTGTGCATAAGAGCCGTTATGTCTGCGAGGAGTTTACGATACGTTTCTTCTCTTATGCGTTTGGCTCGGCTAGCATGTTTAATGAACAGTCCCCTTACCACTGCTTTATGGGCCAGCCATATCGTGTCAATGGATGAGTCTTGAATGGTATTGAGTTCAAAATAAGAAGCCAAATCTGCCTTAACTTGGGCAATGATAAGAGGGTCCTTTAATAAAGTGTCATTGAGACGCCATGTGCCCCTTCCCATAGTGGAAAATTTTTCTCGTATCGATATGGTAATAGGGGCATGGTCAGACCATGTTATAACCCCAATATGAGCTGTAGTTACTTTTCCCATAATTTTTGTTGCCACAAGGGAAATTCTGAATCACCCTCTGACAAGATCAACCCCTGAACGTTTCCTTTCATTTGTGACTCTGCTCTTTATCAACTTATCCAATCAAGCCAAATTCGAACAAATTGCAGTTCGGAACAAAACATATCTCAACATTTACCATTCAAAATCATGTGCGGACTTTTGACTATCAGTTATAAACAAAACATATTTTTCATTCACAGTATTATTTCTGTCAACTCAGCTACTTTAACAATTAACAGTAATGAAATTAGTTGCAATAGAACCCCAAAGTAACATTGTACACCCTGCCACTTGTTATATACTCAACACATGTTGGTGAAAGCCTTTTTAGGATATGGCATTAACTAGGGATAGCATGTCAACATGTCAACAGCCCTACCCTGCTTTCTTTCTCTGGAATTCATAATGGAATGTGCACTTATTCTTGAATGCCAGTTTGTTTTTTGTTTTGTTTTTTGCAAAAACATATTTTTTGTTCTGCATTTTATTGTTATTCACATAAAACTTGGCAAATGGAAAATCCTGTCCACTGCTTTAATATACATAATGTTATGAAAAAAAACTTATACTTTAACAACATTTTTGGTAAGCCAACTCATTCTGTGACTTGTGATTTACTTTTAACACACTGTACTTTTATAAAACACATGAAAGCACTGTAGCGTATTTAAGAGGTGGGTAGCATCAGCCATTATTAAGCATGTTTGCAATGCACATGAACTACCTTCTGTGTCATATAATTGGTTCAAAATTTGTGTATGTTTCTAAAATATTAATGTTTTAGTGTCATGAACGACCACATACCTTGGAAGGGATCAGATAAATAAATGCATAAGCTTGTGTTCTCTGCATACCTGACCTGATGTTCTGGCGTAACCTCCAAATCCCAAGTCTGGGAACACTTCTCCAAATGGCTAATTGTGCAGTGAAGAATGATGTTGTGCATGTATTAGAATTGAGACTATAGAGCTATTGCATGCCCTGGATTCCTAGTGACAGACCATGCAGCAATATCTTGCATAATGTGTGGAGGGAAGACAAAAGGTAAATATCTGCAATCTATGTAGGACCAAGATTCGGCATGTTTACACAATGTATGAAGATGCTAATCCATCTCTTCAAGGATATGCTGATTGCTACAGTGAGAAGATTGCTATGTATACATAGTTTCCAACCAAAGCATTGTATTGGCTGACATCATTGTCACTGATGATCTCTAACAGGGGCAGAGTGGTGGCCATGGTGAGACAGGCGCACCATGATATAGAAGGTAGGGTAAACCTTTTTTCTGTACGGTGGTGGCTGAACATTTAAATACCTATGAGTATACTATTATCTTAGAAATATATGTTTGTATTTGTAATGTTAGAATGCTCCTTCAACATTGTTTGTACACACCATCAGGTCAAGGTACGTGTTTGTTCTGAGTGTTCTGTTTGTGGTCTAACGGCAAGAAATAAATTGAGGTATTGGTTATCTGTAAGAAAAAGGTTTTCAATCTTGTTTTCAAGTTCTCTAAGGTATAAAGATCCTTATATTTTTGATTGTCTTGTTGAAAAGTTGCTAACTCATATTCAGCGGGATTGTGTCTGCTGAAAATTATGTGCTTAGCGTGAGTTATTGGATCCTTTTTCACAATTTTTCTATTAGATTCATACCATAAACAATCTATGCTGTTCCGTATGAAGGCACTGTAGTGGGACTAAGCTGAGGTTGTTGCATGCTGTGTAGTAATGCACGGCTTTGTCGGCCAGGTCATGTCGGCCTGCATTTTATTAATTGTATTACTAGTGTTAGTGACCCATGGTTTCAGCACTAACATCCCATCTCATAAGTGTTGAATTTCTCTCAAATAGTAAATATCTGTAATTACCCAATTGGCAAATTACAATATAGAGATATTTTGTTGAAACTGTCATTGAACTGAATTAGCACTAAGACCTGAATGGATTTGATCACTAATTTTGCATTTCATTTTAAAGAGATGCCTAACTTTACAGAGGCCAAGCAAGGTACAAATACTATAAAAGCAGTATCTGCTTTCTCAAAATATAATTCATTTTAGAAACTATTATCATTTGCAAATGGGTGAAGAGGGAATGAGTGGGCAAAACTGGGCATAACTTTAGTAAGCCATAGATGGATAAGATCAGGGCCATCTTTAATGCAGGGCAAACAGGGCAGCTGCCCCGAGCCCTGTTACTCCTGGGGGCCCCAAAGCAGATGCCTTGTGGTCCCCCTGCCAGTGACCAAACCCATGGACTACAGCACCTGATGTAATCAGGGGCCCCCCAGTCCTTAACAATTACTTGTGTGCATCTGGCCATGTGTGTGTGCACATATCTGTGTAAGCGTGTATCTGTGTGTGTATGTGCCAGTGTGTGTATCAGCAGGGCTACCACCAGAAATTTTCGGGGCCCCAGACACAGCCCACGGTCTGGGCCCCCTGGGGCCCGCCCTCAAGTCAGTCCACATGACCCGCCCCAAGTCCGCCCAGATGACCCACCCCCAAATCCACCCACGGGCCCATCTTAAGTCCGCCCACAAGGATGAAGTATGTGTGTACTGAATTTGTTTGTGTGTGTATAGTGGCTATAGAATGTGTGTAGTGGATACAAAGTGCGTGAGTAAAGTGGATACGCTGTTTATAGTGGATTCAGATTGTATGTTTGTGTAGTGGACAGAGTCTGTGTGTATAGTGAATGCAGAGTGTGTGTGTGTATAGTGGAAGTAGTGTGTGTATAGTGAATGCAGTGTGTGTTTGTGTAGTAGATGCTGTGTGTGTGTAGAGGATTATGTGTGTAGTGAATGCAGTGTGTGTTTGTGTAGTGGATGCTGTTTGTGTGTGTAGTGGATGATTTGTGTAGTGGATGCAGTTTGTGTGTTTATGTAGTGGATGATGTGTGCGGTTGTGTAGTGGATGATGTGTATGGTTGTGTAGTGGATGTGTAGTGGATGCAGTTAGTGTGGTTGTTTAGTGGATGATGTGTGTGGTTGTGTAGTGGATGCAGTTTGTGTGTTTATGTGGTGGATGATGTGTGTGGTTGTGTAGTGGATGCAGTGTGTGTATTTGTGCAGTGGATGATGTGTATGGTTGTGTAGTGGCTGCAGGTTGTCTGTTTATGTAGTGGATAATGTGTATGGTTGTGTAGTGGATGATGTGTATGGTGGTGTAGTGGATGCAGTTTGTCTGTTTATGTAGTGGATGATGTGTATGGTTGTGTAGTGGATGCAGTTTGTGTGTTTATGTAGTGGATGATGTGTATGGTTGTGCAGTGGATGCAGTTTGTGTGTTTATGTAGTGGATGATGTGTGTGGTTGTGTAGTGGATGATGTGTGTGGTTGTGTAGTGGATGCAGTTTGTGTGTTTATGTAGTGGATGATGTGTGTGGTTGTGTAGTGGATGATGTGTATGGTTGTGTAGAGGATGATGTGTATGGTTGTGTAGTGAATGATGTGTGTGGTTGTGTAGTGGATGATGTGTATGGTTGTATAGTGGATGATGTGTATGGTTGTGTAGTGGATGATGTGTGTTTATGTGATGGATGATGTGTATGGTTGTGTAGTTGATGATGTGTGTGGTTGTGTAGTCGATGATGTGTGTTTATGTGATGGATGATGTGTATGGTTGTGTAGTGGATGATGTGTGTTTATGTGATGGATGATGTGTATGGTTGTGTAGTTGATGATGTGTGTGGTTGTGTAGTGGATGATGTGTGTTTATGTGATGGATGATGTGTATGGTTGTGTAGTGGGTGATGTGTGTGGTTGTGTAGTGGATGCAGTTTGTGTGTTTATGTGATGGATGATGTGCATGGTTGTGTAGTGGATGATGTGGCTGGTTGTGTAGTGGATGATGTGGCTGGTTGTGTAGTGGATGCAGTTTGTGTGTTTATGTAGTGGATGATGTGTATGGTTGTGTAGTGGATGATGTGTGTGGTTGTGTAGTGGATGATGTATGTTTATGTGATGGATGATGTGTATGGTTGTGTAGTGGGTGATGTGTGTGGTTGTGTAGTCGATGATGTGTGTTTATGTGATGGATGATGTGTATGGTTGTGTAGTGGATGATGTGTGTTTATGTGATGGATGATGTGTATGGTTGTGTAGTTGATGATGTGTGTGGTTGTATAGTGGATGATGTGTGTTTATGTGATGGATGATGTGTATGGTTGTGTAGTGGGTGATGTGTGTGGTTGTGTAGTGGATACAGTTTGTGTGTTTATGTGATGGATGATGTGCATGGTTTTGTAGTGGATGATGTGGCTGGTTGTGTAGTGTATGATGTGTCTGGTTGTGTAGTGGATGCAGTTTGTGTGTTTATGTAGTGGATGATGTGTATGGTTGTGTAGTGGATGATGTGTGTGGTTGTGTAGTGGATGATGTGTGTTTATGTGATGGATGATGTGTATGGTTGTGTAGTGGGTGATGTGTGTGGTTGTGTAGTGGATGATGTGTATGGTTGTGTAGTGGATGCAGTTTGTCTGTTTGATGTGTGTGTTTGTGTGTGTGTGTTTGGTGGATGTGTGACAAATGCTGGTGGGATTTTTTTTTTTTATGTAGAATTTGTATAATTAAAAAAAGATGTATTCCCCCCCTCCCTGCCTCTTACCTGTAGCCAGGAGGGGGCACTGGATTCCCTGGTGGTCCGGTGGCTCCGCTTGTGGCTACGTTCTCCCTCCTGCCAGCCACTGCTCTATGCGAGCCCAGCATGCATTGCGTGCCGCAGAGCGTTGTCATGACAGCCCGCGGCAACGCTTTACTGCTGTGGCTCGCGAGAGTGCTGGAGGGGAGGTAAGTATATCCTAGGCCCGCAGAGGCATATGTACATAGCGGTACTCGGTATGTATATATGCAGATTGAAGGGCTGGGGGCCCGGGCATGCAGAGGATTACCTGTGCAGTCCGGGCCCCCCAGGACCGCCGGGCCCGTGACAACCGTCATGGTTGTCACCCCTTGATGGCGGCCCTGTGTATCAGTGTGCGTATCACTGTGTGCATATCTGGCTATGTTTGTGTGTGTATATCTGGCTGTGTGTGTGTGTCACTGTGTGCATCTGGCCATGTGTTTGTGCACATATCTGTGTAAGCGTGTATCTGTGTGTGTATGTGCCAGTGTGTGTATCTGACTGTGTGTCTGTGCTAGTGTGTGTGTATATGCCAGTGTATCTCTGTGTCAAGATGTGTGCATGTGTCCAGGTGTGTGCATGTATCATTGTGTTTATGTGTGTAACTGCGTGTTAATGTGTATGTATATCTGTGTTAGTATGTATGTGCATGCATCCCTGCAAACACAAACATTACATACAAACCCACCACTTCACTCAAACCAATACTATACTCAAATGTACACCTGCATGTAAAAGATAACACTACATCCAAACACACCCCTGTATGCAATTACAAATGTTATACACTTCTTTATTAAACCGCACAAATTATATACTAACACCAACTCGACACACAAAAGCACATTTGCATTTAAAAGCCAAAACTACACACAAGTACACCACTCAATTCCAATAGTAAGAGTACATACAAATACACCCCTACATGCATACACATACTCTGTACAAAAACATTCTTGCATTCAAATGCACAAACACTGCTCACAAATACAACCCTACAAGAATATCCAAATGGTAGATCCCCAGCTGGCATAGCATTGTGAGAGTTCTATGACAGATGGGGATCTATCTTTTCTCCACTCTTGCGCGAGAGGGGAGGCCCAAAAAAATTATTGCACCAGGGCCCTCTCTACATTAGTTCTGTCACTGGGTTTGGGTGGAGGCTGTGATTGCATGCCTGTGAGTTAGGTGTTGGGAGTGGGGAGTAAGGGGGCATGGTCCAGGGGGCCCAAGCAAATGCTTGCCCAGGATCCAATCAATATTAAAGACGGTCCTGGATAAGATTGCAGCTAGAAGTATACTTTCAGATAATGACATTATTTTAAAATAAAACTTAAAACAAGTTTCTGGGATTACTGAACAATAGCAGCTGTTGTATTAACTGGTCCAGAAATCAGAAGTAAAATATATATTCTGGTTTGTATTTGCATTTTTTATTTTATTTTATTTTTTAAATAAAAATATATTTAACATAAAACACATTTTATACATCACTTCTCAATGCAGAATTTTGTTAATAACAGAAAATAAAAAACTCCAAACAGTAAATACACCAGGTATCTCATACCCTATTCCCATAGAGTTGATAAACTACAACTCCCATGATTTTCTTCTGCTTTCAAAGAACTCTTGAAATGTGAAGCCATTGAGGTTGAAATCTCTGATTCAGACTTTTACTATTTATATTGCATTATTATTTTGTACATATATACATTTGCTCCTGTAATATGCTCATTGTATGATTAACAGTTTCGAATACCGTAGTAAAGGACACATGCCTAATTATAATAAAATAAACTGATATTGGTTGACTTTAACAATTCAACTTTAAATTATGGAAACATGGTTGATTGCTAAGATCCAGCAGTCACAATTGTGTCTCTGTTCTTGATAATTAGTTTATTCATGATTTGATGCAAAACTAGTAAAGTTTTAGTTAGAAAAGCTCTCAAACAATGACTGTTCCTCATAAAGCGCCCTAAAAAATAGAAAACATATGCTCAGTTTGTTTTAATTAACACCTTTTAAGTTAAAGGTTCTCTAAATGGTTGCTTCAAAGGTACTTATGTATCCATCACAGCATATTATACCATTATAGCATGCAAAGGAGCATAATTAAATCCCCCAATCAGATATTTGCAATTAGAATAGATTGGCTAATGTACTATGGCTTTTCACATGCTTTAATATTTTGGATTAAACTTTTCAAATATTTTTTCCAAAATATTAAAATATAAAACAAAAAACAAATATATTATATGAAAAAGATATATTAAACATATCAAAATATTAAACTATTAAAGATTTATTTTTAAATCTTAAAACATTTTTAAATCTATAAAACATGTTTTGACAGGAGCTTCATTTAATAGCATTTGTAATAAAATTGAAAAGCTTCTGGAATGCTGACAACTTTGTAAAATCAAAGCAATTCAAATATTTCATTTTTTTAAACTTTAAAAACTATGACAGATGAACGAGAAAATGCTTAGGTCTGAGACATAGTCAATGAATTGAAGTAACTAAGTATCCTCTTAACTATATAATGAACATACCAATGATGACAATAAGAATGGATGTTTTACCCAAGTGACTATTCAGTATTATTAGGCCTACAACAAACTGACCTGCACACCAGAGCATACTATACAGTAAGCATACTCACATGCAGACACAGACAATCTCACTGACACACACAAGCTCATTAATACACAGCCTGATAGACAAACAATCTCACTGATATACATAAGCTCATTGAATAAAAACACAAACTCACAGATGCACACAAATAGGCTCATTGACAGACAATCTTACTGACACACACAGACAAGCTTATTGGTATAGAAACAAACGTAGTACATACAAACTCTGACACGAACAAGCTCACTGACACACACAAGCTCACTCACTAGCAGGCACACACACACACACATGCTCACTCACTAGCAGGTGCACACACACAATCTCACTCCCTAGCAGGTGCACACACACAAGCTCACTCACTTGCAGGCACACACACACAAGCTCACTAACTAACAGACACACACACACACACAGAAGCTCACTCACTAACAGGCACACACAAACAGACAAGCTCACTCACTAGCAGGCACACACAAATACACACACAAGTTCACTCACTAGCAGACTCACTCACTAGCAGGCACACACACACAAACGTACATAAGCTCACTCACTAGCAGGCCCACACACACACACACACATAAGCTCACTCACTAGCAGGCACACACACACATACAAGCTCACTCACTAGCAGGCACACACACGCACAAGCTCACTCACTAGCAGACACACACACACACAAGCTCACTCACTAGCAGGCACACGCACACACACATATAACACACAGGCTCACTCACTAGCAGGAACAGCCACACAATCACTGTCATGGCTGAAGCTTACCTGGCACTGGTAGGTAAGTTACCATTTTGTAGCCTCTTCCTTCCAGCGAGGTCACCAACATGTGGGGGTGGGGCTTGTGTGTGGGAGGCAGAGCTATCTTTCGAGAGGTGGGGCTTGTGTACAGGGGCAGGGGAAGGAAGACGAAATTTATGTCAATTTTTAAGGGAGACTGACAGGTCTCCCTCCTTCCGCCAGCAACCCCCAGCTCTTCCCTCATTACTCCACTCAGACTGACATAGGCTGGTAGAGTCCGAGGGGAAAATTAGTTTGATGATCAGGGCTGTCAGCCTGCCACCAGGGTGCCCCCACCTGGAAATTTGCTGGTATTCCAGTGAGCCAGTCTGGCCCTGCTTACACACTTGCACAGATCCATACTCCCAGCCAGTGGCGTAAACACGACCCATTGGGCCCCGGTGCAAAAATTGACCTATGGGGCCGCAACACATGGCGGCGGGCACCGGGTCGCATGGCTGCAACCCCTGTGACCGTGGTATGTATTGAGTGATGCTTTCCTATGGGCGGTTTGAATGCACGCGCGGCTCTTGCCGCGCATGCGCATTCGGAGCTGAGAGGCGGATCGGGGCGGATGGATCCCCAGTGCCAAGGGAGTCCGGAGCTGGAGAAAGGTAAGTGCTGAAGGGGTTTTAAACACACTCTCACGAACAGACGCATACACACTAGCTAACAGACACACACATTTACTGACAGAGACACACTCAGTGACAGACATACCTACACACTCACTGACAGACAAACACACAGACACACTCACTTACAAAACATACACTGTCACTGACACACACTCACTAACAGACACCAAACACACTCAGTAACAGACACACACTCACTGACACACAAACTAACACACACACTGACACTTACTAGCAGACACACACAACTAACACACACAGTAACACACAAACTAACACACTCACTGACACTCACTAGCAGGCACACACACAGTAACACACACACTGACACAAAAACTATCATTAACACACACATACACACTCTAACACTAACAAACATACACACACACATTATTTTTAAATGTAATCCACCAGCCTCCCTACCTTTGGGAGTGCTGAGGGGATTCCCTGGTGTCCAGTGGTGCTGCTGGGCCGTCGGTCCGGCGGGCGCACCAGGGAGCATTCTCTCCTGAGCGCCCTCTGCCCAGCTCCCTCGCGCGCCGCTTACTGATTCCGGAGCCGGAATATGACATCATATTCCGTATCCGGCATCAGTGCGGTGTGCGAGGGAGCTGGGCAGAGAGCGCTCAGGGGAGAATGCTCCCTCGCGCGCCGGCCAGCCTGTGCGCCTGGTGACACCAGGGCCAGCCTTGGGGGTCCCTGAGGTGACCAGCTCCTGGGTCCCCCCAGGAGAAGAGGCTGGCACACGGGCGTACATACCGGGTCGCAGGGCGGCTGGGCCCCCTGGTGGGCCAGGCCCGGTCCCAGCAACGACGCCTGCGACTGCGGTATGTACGCCAGTGCTCCCAGACATACACATTCAGCTACATGCATCTATAAAAATGTAGTAAAAAAAGAATCCCAACACAGATATATAGGTGAGGCAAATCTAAGCTTCACCAAGTCATCTTTAAAGGACCACTCTAGGCACCCAGACCACTTCAGCTTAATGAAGTGGTCTGGGTGCCAGGTCCTTCTAGGGTTAACCCATTTTTTCATAAACATAGCAGTTTCAGAGAAACTGCTATGTTTATGAATGGGTTAAGCCTTCCCCCATGTCCTCTAGTGGCTGTCTCATTGACAGCCGCTAGAGGCGCTTGCGTGCTTCTCACTGTGATTTTCACAGTGAGAGCACGCCAGCGTCCATAGGAAAGCATTGTGAATGCTTTCCTATGTGACCGGCTGAATGCGCGCGCAGCTCTTGCCGCGCGTGCGCATTCAGCCGACGGGGAGGAGAAGAGGCGGATCGGAGGAGGAGAGCAGGAGGAGATCTCTCCGCCCAGCGCTGGAAAAAGGTAAGTTTTTACCCCTTTCCCCTTTCCAGAGCCGGGCGGGAGGGGGTCCCTGAGGGTGGGGGCACCCTCAGGGCACTCTAGTGCCAGGAAAACGAGTATGCTTTCCTGGCACTAGAGTGGTCCTTTAACGAAGAACAAATATTTACAGCAAAAAATGCAATGCAATATATCATGGATTTTGGCCACATTAATTAACAGGACTTAATCGTGTGATAGCAACACTTATTGTCAGGAATAGTTACCCTAACAAGCAATAGAGTTACCCTAACAAGCAAACCTAAAGGTAACAGGAAAGGCAGGGCCGGATTAACATAGGAGCTGCAGCTCCAGGCCCAGGCCCATGGAATAGGCCCATTGATTTAAAAAAATAATAATTTTTGTAAACTTTTTTCTTTTCTTTTTTTTTTACACACTACTCTTAGGGTTGCCACCTGGCTGGTATTTACATGCTACTCTTAGGGTTGCCACCTGGCGGGTGCCAATATTACAGTAATACCAGCAATACAAATGTCGGTATTTTTCTCAGAATAAACAGAGATTACTCTGCAATACCAGCACCGGTGTGTGTGTGTGTGTGTGTGTGGAGAGAGCTAGGGATAGGAAGTTAAAGCATATACCTTCATCTCTCTATTGATCCACTGGGGGGGGGGGGAGCTACACAGCACAGACAGTCCAGACAGCAGCTCCCAGCCTGCAGAGACAGCCTACGGCTCAGGGAAGTGAGGGATAGGGTAAAGGCTGCATCGAGACATGGGGACACTGAGACAATAGGGGACACTGTGAGACATAGGGACACAGGGAGACCTCTGGGGATGCTGAGACACTTGGGGACACTTGGAGACACGGGGACAGACACATGATGACACAGACACACATGGGGACACTTGGGGACACTGAGACACGAGAACACTGAGACACTAGGGGACACTGGGAGACATGGGGACACAGACACTTAGGGACACAGACACACATGGTGACACTTGAGGACACTGAGACACGGGAACACTGAGACACTAGGGGACGCTCGGAGACATGGGGACACAGACACTTAGGGACACAGACACACATGGTGACACTTGAGGACACTGAGACATGGGGAAACAGACACATATGGGGACACTGAGACACTTGGGGACACTGGGAGACATGGGGACACTGAGACACTAGGGACACAATCTCTAGTGTCTGTGTCCCCATGTTTCCCAGTCAGTGTCCCTGGTGTCTGTGTCCCCATGTCTCCCAGTGTCCCTAGTGTCTCAGTGTCCCCATGTCTCCCAGTGTCCCCATGTCTCTGTGTCCCCTTGTGACATGGGGACATTGGAAGGCATGGTAACACAGACACTAGGGGACACTGGGCAACATGGGGACACTGGGAAACATGGGGCACTGAGACACTGTGATACATAGGGACACTGTAATACATAGTCTGTATTCCAGGTCTCCCAGTGTCCCCATGTCTCACAGTGTCTCCTAGTGACATGGGGACACAGACACTAGGGGACACTGGGAGCAATCCATCTATACATCAGAATCAAACTGTAAGTAGTTTTTGGTGATTTTACTGAATTTTCTCTTACGTTATTCCTTGTGATTAACATCAAGCCATGAATACATAATTAGTTATGCAAATTAGTAAGGCCTGTATTTTTTTCCAAGAAAGGTGGCATCCCTAACTACTCTTCACATACTATTGCCTAAGTATGGAAACTTAAAAGGGATATATGGAAACAAAACATGTGTGGACTAGCTGAAATGAAATTAGTTTAGGTAATGCTGACTTTGGTCTCTCTAACACTGTGGCATGCTATTTCTTCTACACTCATTACATCCACCTTTTCTCTGTCTCAGACTATATACCAGGAGCTTCTGCCTGCTAGTAAGAAGGTAAGGAGACAAGTGGACATGTGAGTGCTAGGGGACAGTCTTTAGAAAGCATGGAGCGAGCGCATTTATGCCAAGCTCAGGATGCTATTGGCCAGCATGCATGATTGGCGGGTAGCCTGACACGCATTCATGTCAGACTAGCCTTCCAATTCTTTGGGCAGACACGCCTCCTTTTTGCACATGTTCGGCCCTTACGGAAGTTCTGGTTACATGATCCGCGTCAGTGGCCCACCCTTTTACACCACCCATTGACTTCCTGCTACACTGCTGTTAGGGGGTATGGATTTACTTGATAGATGAAAGCATGAATTAGAAAGAGATAAGCATATTTTAAGAGAAACTGAGTTTTCTTATAGCTGCATCCTATGAGTTTCCATCCGGCAATATCTCCACCAGATACATAACGCTTGAGAGGTATGACTGTTTTAGTGTTTTTGGTCGATAAAATTCTGTATTTAGGCCCCTCATATTTGTCAGCACCAGACCCACTGGGCTCTTAATCCAGCCCTGAGTAAAGGTACACGTACCAGTCCTTAGAGTGGCCAGGTTAGTGCCTGAGACGGATATATGAAATATCTGCAAGCAGATAGAGAATAAACGAGAAACAAGCAGAGGTCAGGATTACAGAAATAAACGGAATCGATAGCCAGGCCAAGATCAGGATAACAGAGAGCAAGAATAGTCAAACAAGCCGAGGTCAGAAAACAGGAAATCCAATACACTGTATAAACACACTCTCGGGTAACAAAAACCATGACAGGGCAAGGAAACAAGGAGAACCAGGTAGTATATATACCCTATACTGGGTAGTGATTGGTCACAGAGGACCGTGAATGTCTCAAGCCTGTATACATCATCAAAAAGCTACACATAGGCTGACACAATAAAAAGGAGACTAATGGGAGGGGTCCACATTATATTTGATGTCATTATAAGGTACCAGGAAGTTAGGGATAAATATGTGTGCATCAGAACTCAGAATACATCATTTCTGTGCTCACACAGCGCCGCAAGGGACAGGTTTTGTGACACATACAAAAACAGCTACACACAGCTACAATTCTATTATGCACAGCAACACACACAGACATGCAGGATTTACACTCCATGTGATGCAAAGTCCTTTTGCGAGAATCTCCTTTCATGTTATAAATACTCCAGATGTGTTTTAAGATGGACTTTGACAGTAAAAAGATGGACACAGGACATGTCATAACTAAGCAGTGGTGGGATAATACATGGTTATAAAATGTGATGATTGTATGTGGAAATCTAAGATGCACATACGATATCCATCAATCACTCAATCACACAAGTATTTTGGGAAAATTGGTGTATTGGAATATGATGGGTACAAAGTAAGATGACTGCTAATATTCAAGATCAAGAACTATTTCCACAGAAAATTTCAAATGAACAAAGATGTTTATAGTCTTCCTGAGCATTTACATCAACTCACAATTTACATAAGAAATCCCCTCAAGATTATAGGAAACAGTCAGATTAGAGCAAATATGTACACCAATCAGCTATAACATTGAAACCTCATGTCTAATATCATGTATGTTCCTCTCGTGCTGCCAAAACATGATGAGTTGAGGTGTGAACCATAAGACCTACTAACATGGCACCAAGACATTAGCAGCAGATCCTGCAAGTTGTGAGGTGGGGCCTTCATTGATCAAATTTGTTGTTCGAGCAATCCTACAACCAGATTGAGATCTGGGGAATTTAGAGGCCAATGCAACATTTTGAACTCTTTGTCATGTTCTCTAATTCGCTTCTATTAAGGATATATGTTGCTAGGGCATTCTTGACGCCCGGGTGCATAACTTTGCATTTTTCTACATGAAATGTAATCTGCCATTTGAGTGCCCAGTCCCCCAGTCTATCTAAATCCATCTGCAGCAAAGTAATATCTTGCTCAAATTGTATTACTTTACAGAGTTTTGTGTCATCTGCAAACACTGAAACATGACTTTCAATGCTTTTTTAAGGATAATTTATAAACATGTTAAATAGAAGGGGTCCCAAAACGGAACCCTGAGGGACACCACTTGCCACCTCTGTCCAGCTTTAAAATTTACCATTAATGACAACTCTCTGTACTGTATTTTTAAGCCAATGTTCTACCCAGGAACATCCATTTTCATCTAGACCGATTTCCTCGAGTTTAAACACTAATCTATTGTGTTGAACTGTATTAAACGCCTTGGCAAAATCCAAAGAGATCACATCCACTGCAACACCCTGATCTATTTACTTCTTCATAGAATGCAGTTAAGTTAATTTGACGTGACCTGTGCTTCATAAAACCATGCAGATTTTCAAATACTTTCACAACCACAAAAGTTAAGCTCACAGGTCTATAATTTCCATGCAAGGATTTCAAACCCTTTTTGAATATAGGAACCACATCCGTCTTCCTCCAATCCTTCTAAACACAAGCACTAAATACACAATAAACTATTAAAGGGACCCTATATTCACCAGAACCATTACAGACTTATGTAGTGGTTCTGGTGTCCAGAGGCGTAACTAGAAACTACGGAGAGAAAATAAAAACACCATTCTCATGCAATCAGTGATAACTATTGTGTCAGAAATACATGTTTGTGGCAGATCTTAGGGAGGAGAGTGACAAAGGGCTGGGAGACAGAGCAAGAAAAGGCTAGGGGGAATACGGAAAAACAGAGAGTGTCAGAGGTCTAGGTGGACAGAAGGGTAGAGGGCTGTGGGGACAGAAATCAGCTGTAACAGAGTAATACAACAGGGATAGGGGGTCAGAGTGACACAGAAATAGAGGTACAGAGTTACAAAGGGCTAGTGGACTGAAGATTAGGGCAATGGAGACACAGGTCTGGGGGACTATAAGAACATAGCCATACAACAGTGCTAGGGGGGGGGTCAGAATTAAACAGGGCTTAAGGGACAGAGTGCCAGGAGGTTAGACCTGGGAGTACACCTTAAAGAATTTTTGGGACTGACTGTGTCTAAGGTTGCTTCAAAAAATAACCTAGCAATACTGTGACAGGTCATGGTGCCCTCTCCTGACATTATTACCTCATCATGTTGTGGCCCGGGCAAAAGAGAGGGACAGGAAAGGCATAGCAGAGGGACCATTATATGACAGTGGGAGGAGAAAGCAACAGATAGCAGTACTTATGAGGAGAGATCTTAAAAATCTGAGTCCTAGAGACAGAGATTTTGGAATTTTGCACCCCTCTGCAATGGCGCCTCAAGGCAGTTGCCTGTGCCATCTTGTGGTAGTTCCAACCTTTAGCATAATGCCTGTTTGTGGATTTCTGTTTTGTAGTGCTCAAGTTACAGTTGTAGTTCGAATGGGAGGCATCTGTCTGTGGCATTATTAGAATTTAGAAGTCAATCCTCTGAACCCAACCAATCCAATTTAAACAGTTTTAAGATGTATTGGAATCCCCTGAGTTGTACTGCTTATGCTGCTTAGACTGCGTCTGTAGATACACTGCAGAAGATATACATTTATTTATGCACACCCTTGCAGTAAGGGGCATATAGGTAGTATGCCAGAAGGGGCTGACCAGGGCTGAAACCCCTAGTGGGTCCCTGAAAGGCCTGGGTCTGGCTTTAGCATACTTTAATTGTTATCCCCAAGACTCCTGTAATATTGAGAGAGAAATAACCCCTAAAAGTATGTAATTTTTGACAGTGCAACTTAAATGCAAGTTTATTATAAAGTAAAGCATGGGGGCAGTCCAGAACTGAAATGCCTCAGGTCTCAAGAATGTTTTTGCCCAAAGGCCAAAACGATCATTCAGAATGCTGTATCTCTCGTGCAGGAAAATAAATAATAGTTTTTTGCATTTTTCACACACAAACAAATATGAACGCTAATTTTGGCCAACGTTTGTGACTAAGTGGCTGCTTAAATATACTGGACACACTCAGTTTGTAATACCTTGGGTTATCTACTTTTGCAAATGGTATGCTATTGTGGGGGCAGGGGCGTACCCAGGGCCGGCCTTAGGGGTGTGCGAGCTGTGCGGCCGCACAGGGCGCCATGGAGCAGGGGGCGCCGTGCGGCCGCACAGCCGGCCGGGTTTTAAAAAAAAAAAAAAAAAAAATTTATTTATTTTTTTTAAATTTGCAGCGGGGGCGGAGCTTAACGTGCGGCGGGGGCGGAGCTAAAAGCGCCGGAAAACTGATGCAGGGGAAGCAGGAAGGAGTCCCTGCTTCCCCACCAAACAGTCACCAGGAGCTGCACTGCCTCCACAATGAGTGATTGTCAGGTGAGTGTGACTCTCTGCCTGTGTGTATTACTGTCTGTGTGTGTGTGTGTGTGTGTGTGTATGACTGTCTGCCTCTGTGTGTCTGTGTATGACTGTCTGCCTGTGTGTGTCTGTGTGTGTGTGTATGACTGTCTGCCTCTGTGTGTGTATTACTGTCTGTGTGTGTGTGTGTATGAGTGTCTGCCTCTGTGTGTCTGTGTATGACTGTCTGCCTGTGTGTGTCTGTGTGTGTATGACTGTCTGCCTCTGTGTGTCTGTGTATGACTGTCTGCCTGTGTGTGTCTGTGTGTATGACTGTCTGCCTCTGTGTGTGTATTACTGTCTGTGTGTGTGTGTATGACTGTCTGCCTCTCTGTGTCTGTGTGTATGACTGTCTGCCTGCATAGGCGTGCACACGGGGTGTGCCTGGGCACACCCTAATCCCCGCAGCACGCCTATGTATTGAGACCGGCAGGGGAGATCTCAGGATCTCCGCTGTCGGCTCATGCAGAGCCGGCGCTATCCGAGCGCCGGCTCTGCTCTCAGCCTTCCTCCCCACCGACCCACAGGCAGGGAGGGAGGCAGGAGAGGACCGGCGGAGCTCTTGCCAGCAGCTCCGCCGGGTTCCTCTCGCGAGATTTGAGCGTTGCCGCAGCAACGCTCAAATCTCGCGAGAGTGAACTCTAGCCCCGCAGGGTAGAGTTCACTCTCCACTGGACCAGCAGGGATGGCGGTAGCATGGTCCCCCCTCCCTACATAAGGTAACAAGGGAGGGGGGATATTAACTAAACGGCACCTCACCTCACCTCCACTGGACCACCAGGGAAGGCAGCAGGAACAAGAATCCCCCCTCCCTACATAAGGTAAGAAGGGAGGGGGGATATTGAGTCATGTACCCCCACCTCCACCCCCCACAATCACCCACACACATACAGCACACACACCCACACACAGCACCTACACACATACAGCACCCTCACACAGCACACACACACATACAGCACCTTCACACATACAGCACCCTCACACAGCACACACACACATACAGCACACACATACAGCACCCACACACACAGCACCTACACACACACAGGACCTACACACATACAGCACCCACACACACAGCACCTATACACATACAGCACCCACACACACATACAGCACCCACACACATACAGCACCCACACACATACAGCACCCTCACACAGCACAAACACACACATACAGCACCCACACACACAGCACCTACACACATACAGCACCCTCACACAGCGCACACACACACAGCACTTACACACATACAGCACACACACACACACACACACACACACAGCACACACACATACAGCACCCCCACACACACAGCACCCACACAGCACCTACACACACATATAGCACCCCCACACACACAGCACACAGCACACACACACAGCGCCCTTACACGCACACACACACACACACACACACACACAGCAGTGTGTGTGTGTGTGTGTATAAATAAATATATATATATATATATATATATATACACACACATACATATACACGCGGCGTGTGTTTGTGCTTTAGGGTGCACACCCTAATGCAATAGGCTGCGCACGCCTATGTCTGCCTGTGTGTGTCTGTGTGTATGACTGTCTGCGTGTGTGTATGACTGTCTGCCTCTGTGTGTATTACTGTCTGCCTCTGTGTGTCTGTGTGTATTACTGTCTGTATGACTGACTGCCTCTGTGTGTGTCTGTGTGTATTACTGTCTGTGTATGTGTGTATGACTGACTGTCTGCCTGTGTGTGTCTGTGTGTGTGTGTGAGACTGTCTGCCTTTGTGTGTGTGTGTGTGTGTGTATGACTGTCTGCCTGTGTGTGTGTGTATGGCCGTCTGACTCTGTGTGTGTCACATACAACCAATACACGCATATCACACACTGTTAATACACCCATTACAAATATCACACATAGCATACATATCACACACAGTCATCACACCTACTATCACATACACAGACAACACAAACATTACAGCATACATGGATGACGGGGGGGGGGGGCGCTGTGAAGATTTTTCGCACAGGGCGTCTAAATGCCTAAGGCCGGCCCTGGGCGTACCTAGAGCATGTGGCACCCGGGGCGGGTCCTGGGTTTGGCACCCCCCCTGCGCCAGCCATCTCCAAAAAAATAAAAGCAAAAAACACCTACTACATTCTTTTTTTTTTTTTTTACATTTTTAAAAAAAAATTATTGAACAAATGTGTAAACTTTTTAAAACCCCTGCCCCCTTCTACAAAATCCCTGCACTCCCTCACACACAGTTACAGGCAGACAGTCACACACAGGTACAAGCAGTCACACGCACACAGTCACATGCAGACAGTCACACATATAGTCACAGGCAGTCATACACACAGTTGCAGGTAGAGAGGTAGAGAGTTACACACACACAGTCAGTTACAAGCAGTTACACACAGTCACGCACACTGTTACAGGCAGACAGTCACATATACAGTCACGGGCAGACAGTCATACACATAGTTACAGCCACACACAACACAGTTACAGGTAGACAGTTACGCACACACATACAGTTACAGACAGACCGTTACATACATACACACACACACAGTTACAGGTAGACAGTTACACACACACACACAGTTACAGGCAGACTGTTACACACACACACGCACACTGTTACAGGCAGACAGTTACACACACGTACACACTGTTACAGGCAGACAGTTACACACACGTACACACAGTTACAGGCAGACAGTTACACACACACACATATTTACAGACAGACAGTTATACACACACACACAGTCAGTTACAAGCAGTTACATACAGTCACGCACACTGTTACAGGCAGACAGTCACATATACAGTCACAGGTAGACAGTCATACACATAGTTACAGCCACACACACACACAGTTATGCACACACACACACAGTTACAGGCAGACCGTTACATACATACACACAAACACACACAGTTACAGGTAGACAGTTACGCACACACACTATTACAGGCAGACAGTTACACACACGTACACACAGTTACAGGCAGACAGTTACACACACACACACATATTTACAGGCAGACAGTTACAGACACACACACAGTTACAGACACACACACACACAAGACACAGTCACGCAGTTAGACACACACACAAGACAGACAGTCACACAGTTAGACACACACACAAGACAGACAGTCACACAGTTACAGACAGTCAGACACACACACACACAGTTACAGACAGACATTCACACACACATATTTACAGGCAGACAGTCACACACATAGACACACACACTGTTGCAGGCAGACAGTTACAAATACACACACACACAGTTACAGACAGACATTCACACACACATATTTACAGGCATACAGTCACACACACACACACACACACACACACACACACACACACACACACACACACAGACTGTTACAGACAGACAGTTACACACACACACACACACACACAGTTAGAGGGTCAGGCCAGTGGCGGATCCAGAGCCTGACCTCGGGAGGGGCACTTGCAGATTATTTAGAGAATTAATCCAGACACAATACCCACTACAGCTCAGTGTAGTGGTTATGGTGCCAGTAGTGCCGGGACCCCCTCCCAGAGTAAGTAGTCAAACTGTTTAAGAACAGTTTGACAACTTACCTGCTTGGAAATGGGGCTGTAGTAGGGCATAGGAGCAGGGGTGCAGTGTGTGTGTGTGTAAGAAGAACTGTGTGAGCAGTGTGTGTGTGTGTGTGTGTGAAAGTTGCAGTGTGTACGTGATGACGGCAGTGTGTGTTAGGGGGGCAGTGTGTGTGTGTGTGTGTGCGTTGCAGTGTGAGTCGGGGGCAATGCATGTGTGTATGGGGGGAAGTTTGTGTGTATGGGGCAGTGTATGTGTGTGGGGGACCAATGTGTGTGTAGGGTGTGTGTGTGTATTGGGGGCAGTGTATGTGGGCAATGTGTGTGTATGGGGGAAGTGTATGTGTGTATGGGGTAGTGTATGTGTGTGGGGGCAGTGTATGTATGTGGGGGCAATGTGTGTGCCTGGGGGCAATATGTGTGTGTGGGAGTAATGTGTGTGTATAGGGGCAATGTGTGTGTATGGGGGCAATGTGTGTGTATGGGGGCAGTGTGTGTGTATGGGGGCAGTGTGTGTGTATGGGGGCAGTGTGTGTGTGTATGGGGGCAGTCTATGTATGTGGGGGCAGTATGTGTGCATGGGGGCAGTCTATGTGTGTGTATGGGGCAGTGTATGTGTATGGGGGCAGTGTATGTATGTGGGGGCAATGTATGTATGTGGGGGCAGTGTGTGTGTATGGGGGCAATGTGTGTGGGGGGGCAGTGTATATGTGTGGGGGGCAATGTGTGTGTATGGGGGCAGTGTGTGTGTGTATGGGGCAATGTGTGTGTGTGGGGTCAGTGTATGTGTGTGTGTGTGTGTGTGTAGGGTATGTGTGTGATAAGGAGGGGGGGCTTTTTTATGTTTTTTTTTAATTATTTGATAAAATGATTTTTAATTTGTATTTAAAATATACATAATGTCCCCCCTCCCTTCTTACCTTTGTTTAGTCCGGTGGGTATCCCTGGTGGTCCATGTGGTGAAAGTGAACTCTAGCCCTGGTCTCCAGGGCTAGAGTTCACTCTCGCGAGATCCGGAGCGTTGCCATGGCAACGCTCCGTGCTCGCGAGAGAAGGACCTGGAGGAGCTGCAGACTGAGCTCCCCCGGGTCCTCTCTCTCCCTCCCCTGCCGGCGGCCAGCAAACAGTGCCTGCGGACCGGGGAGGGAGATCTCTGATCTCCCCTCCAGTCCATGAAGGCACATTGCAGCATTAGCCGGCAGGGGAGAGGGAGATCCTCGGATTCTCGGGGTGGGGGCAATTGCCCCGTTGCCCCCCCCCTGGATCCGCCAGTGGGTCAGGCAGACAGTCACACACTCTTACTTACCCACAGTGTGGGCTGGAGGAGTGGAGTCCCTGACGTCCACCTAACAGGCTCCAGCCAGGGAAGGAGAGGCAGGGATTTCTTCTTGCTGCAGCAGTTACAGCAGCTTGTAAGGGCCGTGTTAAGCCCCACCCCTGCTTGCGGTTAAGCTCCGCCCCTATATATCCTTAGCTCCGCCCCCTTCTTCCTCCCGTGCGGCCAGTTAAGCTTACTGGTCTCCGTGTGAGCTGTGCAACACCCCAGCTGCCATGGGGCACAGCTCACACATCCCCCATTAGCTCTCAGACCAGGGTCATGGCACCCCCCTACCAGGTGGCACCCGGGGCGGACCACCCCCTCCGTCCCCCCCTTAGTCCGCCACTGCATGGGGGTAATTCTCATTCCTGAGCTACCATATGGTCTGGCAAATTTCAATGTGTATAAACTGAAAAATGTAATGTGCCATATTTGGCCCCGTAACTTTCCAAAACACCATAAAACCTATACATGGGGGGTACTGTTTTAGTCATGACATTGCTGAATACTAATATGTGTACTTTATTGCATTAACAGCTAACACTATTATGACATTCACAGTTAAAATGCCATGCAGAACTAAAAATAACAACATTTCTTAATTTCTTATTTTTTTTTACATTTTATTCATATTAAATTGTTTCATAGCTAAATATGATGTGAAACAAAAGCTCTGTTCCTCCTGAGCAAAATGATATATAATAAGTGTTGGTGCACTTGATATGAAAGAGGTGAATTACGGTTGAACAGACATATAGTAAAATTCCAGGTTTTGTTTACATTTTGTTTTGATCAGAACAAGTACAATTGCCTTCGTCCTTAACCCTTTAAGGACACATGATGGAAATATTCTGTCATGATTCCCTTTTATTCCAGAAGTTATGTCCTTAACGGGTTAAAGGGAATCTCTAGTGCCAGGAAAACAAACCCGATTTTCGTGGCACTGTAGAAACTTAGAGTGCCCCTTTCCTTCCTGCCTCCCATCTCACATGGCTGAAGGGGTTAAAAATCTTGGAACACCAATGTCCCTCGACACTAGGTCAGGCTCCACCCACGTTCCTCCCCCGCCTACATGTGCCGGTGGGGGAGACCTAATGCACAATGGACCTCCTCATAGGAAATTATTCAATGCTTTCCTATGAGGATTCCGGCGACGCTGGAGGTCCTCATAGTGTGAGGACCTGCAGCATCATTTAGACAACCAATAGTCATCTAAGAAGCTGGAAGTAGTAGACAGCCACTAGAGGAGTACTTAACCCTGCAAGGTACTTATTGCAGTTTATGAAGACTGCAATAATTACACTTGCAGGGTTAAAGGTGATGTTAGTTGGCACCCAAACCACTTCAATGGGCTGAAGCGGTCTGGGTGCCTACAGTGTCCCTTTAAGGGGTTAAAGCTGCAAGTGTGGGGTAATGCTGTGAGTGCAGGTTTAGTGAAGCCTAGTGTGGGGTTAATGGTGCAGTTTAAGGGTTAATACAACATGTTGTGAGTTTAATACAGCATGATGTGGAGTTTATAAAATTGGTTTATATAATACACTTTTAATATAGAGTTCCTTTTAATATAAGGTGTCATAATGTGATTCCTGAAGGTTTAGAAGTTAAAGCACCACTATAGGCACCCAGACCACTTCAGCTCAATGAAGTGGTCTGGGTGCCAGGTCCCTCTATTTTTAAGGTTTTTGAGGCTGCTTTTTTGTGGCATGTTGTCATTTTGTGATTTGCTTTTATTATATAGTCCCTGAGGAAGTCCTATTTCTAAGGACAAAATGCGTAGGACTGACCATATTATTGTCATTTATTTTAAAGATTTTTTAAGACGTATTCAATAAAGGCTGCTGTTTTCAACTGACCATCTCCAGTCCTGTATTCCAGTGGTGTGTGTCCAGGGAAGTGGACAACAGTGCCCCGCCACCATCTGGGGAGGCACCTTATAAATGCCTAATTACGCTACCATCTTGTGAGAGCATCTAATTATAGCACGCACAATTTCACTATGTGGATTTACACTTTGTTTTGCATATCTTTTTAATTCTAGATTGCTGTTTTCCTATCTTGTTATACATACCCCCTAGTTTTAACCCTGCAGGAAAACATAGCTTCTTCAGAGAATTTAGAGAATCCAGCCTCTAGTGGCTTTCTCCCCGTCAACCTCTAGAGGCCGCTTCTGCGATTTCCACAGAGTAAATTGCACTTATTTGACACTGGACATCCTCACGGAGGCCAGCGTCAAAAAAAGATCTTCATAGGAAATCATTGAGTAATGCTTTCCTATGGGCGGGTTTGAACGCGTGCACGCCTCTTGCCACGCATGTGCATTCGGCTCCTCTCGTAAGCTGACATTGATGGAGGAGGAGAGGTCACCAGTGCCGAGGGAGCCCGGCGCTGGATTAAGGTAAGCAAATAAATGCTTAATCAGCCATTTATTCACTAGTGGCTAGTGCTCTATAGCGTTAGGAATACAAATTTGTATTCCTAACGCTATAGTGTTCCTTTAATGTTTAAGGTTGGACATAGGACATGGTATAGCAGCCAACCATTACGTCAGGACAGTAATACCTAGAGCATTTAGCACCAGGAGCGAATCCAGAATTTGGAACCAGGCTGGCTGGCATGCTGCTGTGGCCATTTGGCAGGATGCCGTAGCTAGCTGGCAGACTTGTGTCGCTGGCAGGCCTCTTACTTCCCCCAGCCGCTTGGTGAGTCTGTTTCCCCCCCTACCCCTTTGTGTGTCTTTTTTTCCCCTCCCCATGTGCCTCTTCTTCCCCTTCCCCTCAGTTTATCTTCCTCTCTAGCACTTTTGTGTGTCTCTTTGTGCCCCCAGCTCCTCTGTGTCTTTATCCCACTAGCCCTTCTGTGTGTGTCTTTTTGTGCCCCTAACCCCTCTGTGTGTCTCTTTGTGCTCCTTCATGTGTCCCATTTCTGCCATCACCCCTCATTCCCCCCAACCCCTCCATGAGTTTCATTTTCAAACCAAGCCCCTCCATGTGTCTCATCCCCCCAGCTCCTCCATGTGTCTCATTCCCCCAGCCCTTCCTTGAGTCTCATTACCCCCTTAGCCTCTCTATGTGTCCTATTCCCAGTTCCCAACCCCTCCATGTGTCCCATTCCCTCCACTGTGTCCCATCCCGCCTCCCACAGCCCCTCTATGAGTCCCATTTCCCCTCATCCCCAGGATCTCTATATGTCCAACTTCCTGCCCTCTGCACCTTGTGTGTAGTGGGGCTGAGCAGGCAGACCACAGTGGAGGAGCTTCTGTTCCTCTCCCTGGTCTGACAGGAAGCAGTTCTGTGCTCTCTAAAAGCACTTCCTGTCAGACTGGGTAGGATAACAGAAGCTCCTCTACCGCAGTCTGCCGCTTGGCCATTCTTCATTTAGTGACCGGCCGTAGGGGAGCGGTCCCCCTCTCGCCAGTCACCCTGCACTTGTGCTGTGCGTCCCTTGGGCCGGTGTGCCATAGGTACCGACCCGATTGCATGCCGAGCTCGGTTATTGGCACCCCCCTTATCAGTGGCACCCAGGGCGAACCACCCCCCAACTTAGTACTCCACTGAGGACAGTCCCAATTTTAAACTTCTGTCCCACTGTCCTAGGTTTGTTCCCTGGTGTCCTGCTTTTAAGGATCATAGGTATCTGTCCCCCAAAAAATGAAGCCTTATTAGAAGCACTTGCTCTATCCTAAGTGACCATGCAGAGAGCACACAAATAGTGCTCCCTGTTTTTTTTCCCTCAGTGGACTGGCCTCTGTCATTGGTGGGCATCCTGGCATACACTCATGTTTGGCTAACCTGCCAGTTCTTTGGGCGAACCCACTCCCATTATGGCGATTTGTGTCAATGGCCTGTCCGCGGTAAATCTGGCCCCCGATGTTGGGGAGTAGCATATAGAACAAGGTTTAGGGATATAAGGTATGGCATACGGTGTGATTTTGAGTGGAGATTATGAAGTCTTTTTTGCCACCTACCAACTCCCTTGGGTATATAAAATATAAAATGGAAAACTTAAATATACAGTAACAATTACACATAGCGTTTTCAGGAGAAACTACAAGAAGGCCAACATCTGTTTTAATAAACCCTACAAATCCCAAGGTGATTGACTTTGTTTCAAAATTAAAATTAACTGCCATTTTATTTTAAAAGAAACAAGAAAATGCTAGTAGTTAATAAAAGAAAAACAAAAGCATATTCTGCCAACGAAAGTATATTTTGCCAACAAGTTTTTATTTGTTCCTCAGATATAGTTTTGTGAATTTTTAATTCCTATTTCTCATGCATTGTTTTGCTTATTTTATGAGATTTGCTAATATCATATGGAAGCATTCTAGAATATTATTAAAGTTTGAGGATCAAAAGAGGCAAGAATGTAAATATATCTTATACTTAAAGTTATATTAATGACTCATGACATAAAAACCTACAATATATTGCATTAGTAATGAAAATGAGACTACTTACACTGATCAGCCACAACATTAAAACTATCTGCCTAAAATCATTTAGATCCACATAGCGGAGCTTCCTGTACCCCGTATGGGTACCTCATAACATAAAAACATAAAAGTACCGCAAATCATCATAAAACATACAATAACCCTACAAGTCCTACATCCCCCAGTAGGCCTGATCTGAGTGCCCAGGTTGTCCAAATAGCAATCAGATCCATGCAGTGTAAGGGAAATGCCATTGTGTCAACGTTCTGATTGGCCATTCACCTGGTAAGACAGGCAGATGAAATTCAAAAAGCAATTTATTGAAAAATTAAAAGTCCAGTCTTTTTTAGTATCCATTTGGTCACAAACACAGGCCAAAGTTAGCGTTAGTATTTGTTTGTGTGTGAAAAATGCAAAAAACGCCAATTTTGGCCAGTGTTTGTGACTAAGTGGCTACTAAAAAAGACTGGACATACCCCATTTGCAATACCTTGGATTGTCTACTATTGCAAATGGTATGCCATAAAAGGGGTAATTTTCATTCTTGGGCTACCATAGGGTCACAAAGGCAACGTAAGCAATCTGGCGAATTTTAATGTGAAAAAAATGAAACACAAGCCTTATATTTGACGCTTTAACTTTTGAAAACACCATAAAACCTGTACATGAGGGGTACTGTTGTACTCGGGAGACTTCGCTGAACACAAATATTTGTGTTTCAAAACAGTAAAAAGTATCACAGCAATAATATCGTCCGTGTAAGTGCTGTTTGTGCGTGAAAAATGCAAAAAACATCACTTTTACTGGCGATATCATAGTTGTAATATATTTTACTGTTTTGAAACACGAATATTTGTGTTCAGCGAAGTCTCCTGAGTAGAACAGTACCCCCCATGTACAGGTTTTATGGTGTCTTGGAAAGTTATAGGGTTAAATATAGTGCTAGCAAATTAAATTCCCTATACTTTTGGCATGGGTTGTCAGGCAGGTCCCGCTAATTGTAATTAATTAGGATAATAAAAATATTACATAAATATATGTGTAGAATTAATATATGTATATATACACATATGTGTATATATATGTATATATATATAAATATATACATATATAATTTTAAAAAAATATTTTTATTTATATATAGGTATATATATATAGTGATATATATGTATATATTTATGTATATAGATATATATATTATTTCGTTCTACGTGTATTTTGATATAAATATATATATATATTAATATCACAATACAGTTAGAACGAAATAACACACATCTATATATTTTTTAATTATTTATTTTTAATTATTTTTTTTAATTTTATTTTTTTACGTATTTACATATTTATTTTTTTATATTATATATAAATATATATATATAACAATAATTATATATAGAAAAAATTAAATATATATTTAATCAGTATCAGTCTACGTGTAATTTGATATTAATATATATATAATTATATATATATTAATAGTAAAATACACCTAGACAGTGTATGTGTGTGTATGTATATGTGTATATATATACTTAGATCATATATATATATATATATATATATATATATATGATCTAAGTATATAATTGTTTTTTTTTACACTTATTTTAATTATTTTTATTTTATTTCCAGCCAGCAGGGGGACTACCTGTCATTACAGGCAGTCCCCCTGCTGGCAATGCACCAGGCAGCTAACCCGGCCATGTGATTGTGAGGTCCTCGCAAGGACCTCACTCTCACATGGCCGGGGGCTGCTGGAGGGCGGACGTGCTGCGGGGGGCTCCCTGGGAGTCCCCCCAACCGCGATC
Organism: Pelobates fuscus; assembly: GCF_036172605.1. Lineage (NCBI taxonomy): Eukaryota > Metazoa > Chordata > Amphibia > Anura > Pelobatidae > Pelobates > Pelobates fuscus. The sequence continues at coordinate 228,039,314 of NC_086322.1, forward strand.
GCCGGCATGGGGTCGCCGGCGACTGGGTAAGTAAGAAAAAAACGGAGGGCGTACAATTACGCCCGGCGTTTAGAGCCGCTTAAAATAAGGCGTAATTGTACGCCCTCCGGTCTTAAGGGGTTAATAGTGGTTTTACTTCTATTTGCTTTTGTTTATTTATGTCTTAAGGTGTAAGGGAAAACATCTTAACCCCTTAAGGACCGGACTGTTTTTGCCATATTGTACATTTGCGACCAAGCCTCTTTTCACACATGTACAGGTTTTAGGGTGTCATAGAAAGTTACAGGGTAAAATACAGTGCTAGCAAATTAAATTCTCTGGACTTTCGGCCTGGGTTGGCAGGCAGGTCCCTCAAATTGCAATCAATAAAATTACTTAATTATGTAAAAATATTACATAAATACTCACAAAGAACTATTATGGGTAATGCCTACTTTGCATAAGCTATGCTAACATTAACCTCCTAGGGTCCAAAAAAGTGGACAGCTAGCCTTATGTGCCAGTTTAAGAGGGCTGGGGCCAAGGTAAGACCCCAAAATCACTTAATTACTGCTAACCTTCTTTGGCTTATGAATATACTAATGTGGTTATGGGGAATAAGCATACTTTCATATGTAGCTCAATATGGACTCAATGGGAATTACTCTAATATTAACATAAAGTGACAGTGACTGTGCAAATTTAATGCTACAGTTACAAAATACGAACTAACTATACTACACTATAATATACATATGTACATATATACACGTTAAAACCAAAATCAAGCTGGAACCTAAAATCATAGGAAAGAGTGAAACGGGATGGTCTCATTAAGTCCCTTGGAGACACTGTATTTAATTCGGAGATCCAGTAGGTTTCACGGTAAAGCTTTGCTTCTGTCACCGGCTCTTCTGGAAACTGGCACATGATCTATTCCCAAAAACTTCAGAGAGGAAAGCGGGTGCTTATACTGTAAAAAATGTTTCGCCACCAATTTATCAGACACCCCGTCCCTGTAGGCTAGCCTGATGCTTAAAAGGTGTCCTCTGATCCTTTCGCATAGGGCCGTTTCAGTTTTCCCAACATAAACCAATCCACATGGACATGTAAGTTTATAAATTACATGTGTGGTTCTGCACGTGATGGTATGATGAATAAAATATGTCTTGGTTGTATGAGGGTGGGAAAAGCTCTTAGATGGAGTCATATGCCCGCATGTCACACATCCCAAGCACCGTACTGATCCACGGTTCTGTCTTATTTTCTTTGGCATAGCTTCTCAGAGGATCTGTGTGTACTAATAAATCTTTCAGATTTTTATTTCTCTTATGACAGATTAGTGGCTTTTCGTGAAACACTTTGGGAAGCGTGTCATCGTTACAATTTTGCCTGATGTGTCCTTTTCTCCCACAGTTCCAGCATTCTACTTGCTGGTGGCTATTGGCCTGTCTGGGGCAGTCACAGCCATAAAGGCTGTTGGTTTCTTGCGTGTATTAGAATTAGCCTCTACCCTCATGGCTACTTTAACTGTAATGCAGTAAACCATCCATAAAACAATTAACCAAATGTCTGATAGACAGGGGTCTGCTTCTGAGTAACCCAGCGACTCCCAGCCTATTTGAAGGTGGTCAAATTTTTTTTGCCACTGATCCCTCTTTGCCCTGCACAATATTAGTGAGTTTGTGGGCTGCTTGAGACCAGGGGCGTATTAGCCGCGAGGCAAACAAGGCATTTGCCTTGGGCGGAATTTTCCAGGGGGCGGCAAAAAACGCCGCCCCCAAATGCCCAAGGCAAATGTCTTGTTAGCCTTGCGGCTAACAGACATGCTGGGCTGGTTGCTGGGCGGGCGGCCGGCGAGGGAGCTCTTCCCCTGAGCTCTCTGCTCAGCTCCCTCGCGCGCCGCCCGCAGAGTGAGACTGGGAGACGGAATATGACGTCATATACCGGCTCCGCCTCCCAGCCTCACTCTGCGGGCGGCGCGCGAGGGAGCTGAGCAGAGAGCTCAGGGGAAGAGCTCCCTCGCCGGCCGCCCAGCCTGCCCGCCAGTGCCACCCTGCAGCCACTGGACCACCAGGGAATGGGAGAACCCCCCCCCACCCCCAGCATTCCCAAAGGTAAGGAGGCTGGGGGGGGAGTAAATAAAAAAAAAGTGTTAATGTGAGTGTGTGTGTGTGTCTCTGACTGTGTGTGTCTGATAGTGTGTGTGTGTGTGTGTCTGTTAGTGTGTGTCTGTTAGTGTGTGTGTGTGTGTGTGTGTTAGTGTGTGTGTGTGTGTGTGTCTGTTAGTGTGTGTCTGTGACTGTGTGTGTTAGTGTGTGTGTGTGTGTGTCTGTTAGTGTGTGTGTCTGACTGTGTGTCCGACAGTGTGTGTCTGTTAGTGTGTGTGTGTCCGACTGTGTGTGTTTGTTAGTGTGTGTGTCTCACTGTGTGTGTTTGTTAGTGTGTGTGTGTCTGACTAAGTGTGTTTGTTAGTGTGTGTCCGACTGTGTGTGTTTGTTAGTGTGTGTGTCTCACTGTGTGTGTCTGTTAGTGTGTGTGTCCGACTGTGTGTGTTTGTTAGTGTGTGTGTCCGACTGTGTGTGTTTGTTAGTGTGTGTGTGTCCGACTGTGTGTGTTTGTTAGTGTGTGTGTCCGACTGTGTGTGTTTGTTAGTGTGTGTGTCTCACTGTGTGTGTCTGTTAGTGTGTGTGTGTCCGACTGTGTGTGTTTGTTAGTGTGTGTGTCCGACTGTGTGTGTTTGTTAGTGTGTGTGTCTCACTGTGTGTGTCTGTTAGTGTGTGTGTGTCCGACTGTGTGTGTTTGTTAGTGTGTGTGTCCGACTGTGTGTGTTTGTTAGTGTGTGTGTGTCCGACTGTGTGTGTCTGACTGTGTTTGTCTGTTAGCTAGTGTATGCGTATCTGTCAGTGAATATGTGTGTATTTAGAAGGCGGGGCAGGGGGGAAGGGTTGGGTGGGGGTGGCGCGCGCGCGGGTGGGGGGGGGTGTCTGAGTTTTGTCCTGCCTAGGGCAGCACAAAACCAAGATACACCACTGCTTGAGACACGACTTAGGGTCACCCTCATCCTTACCCGGGTAAGGTGGTGGGTTGTATGAGGTACTAGGGGCTATAGCTGTAGTGCTGGATCCTAAGGTGCCAAAACATTAGTAGTAGTGTACCCCATTCCTAGTGGTTTCTGTACAACCACATTTAGTCAAATTTACTGCCGCATCAAGCCATTTCTGGGTGACTTCAACTAAATTATTATCCATTAATAATTGGCCATACATTTTTTCCAAATCTGTGTGTCCAGGGAACCTTCAGCAGACATCCTAGCTTTCTTAAGAAGTTCCTTTACATATTTAACTGCCTCTTTTCCCTTATGATGGTTCACTATGGTTAGGGCAGTATATTCCTCCTGAGTACTCTGTGAATTCCCCATCAAAAATATTTAAATGCAGCTGCTCACTTTAAGTCAAGAAAAGAACGTACTTAATCAGTGTAAAACACTTAGGACCACTAGTGGAATTTATTTACAGTACTTGTCTTCATTTTAACCCCTTAAGGACCGGACTGTTTTTGCGATGTTGTACATTTGCGACCAGGCATCTTTTTACACTTTTGTGGTGTTTGTGTTTAGCTGTAATTTTCCGCTCTCTCATTTACTGTTCCCATACAAATTATATATTGTTTTTGTTTTTTTCAGGACAAAAGGGGCTTTCTTTACATACCATTATTTATATAATCTCATGTAATTTAATTTTGAAAAATTGAAAAATTGAAAAAAATACATGTTTTTTTACTTTTATGTGAAAAATATTTTACTCATCTACAAAAGCGAATGAAAAAAACTGCTAAATAGATTCAAAATTTTGTCCTGAGTTTAAAAATACCCAGTGTTTACATGCTTTTTGCTATTTTTTTGCATGTTATAGGGCTATAAGTACAAGTAGGATATTGCAGTTTCAAAACATACATTTTTAAAATGTATCAATAGTGACATTGTAACACTATTATCTGTCATAAATCACTGAATAACACCCCACATGTACATATTTTTTTTAAAGTAGACAACCCAGGGTATTCAATATGGGGTTTGTCCAGACGTTTTTAGACTTTTTAGACTTTTTTAGTCGCAAACACTGGCCAAAGTTAGCATTCATATTTGTTTGTGTGTGAAAAAAGTAAAAAACTAAATTGAACGCTAATTTTGGCCAGTGTTTGTGACTAAGTGGTTACTAAAAAAGACTGGACATACCCCATTTGCAATACCTTGGGTTGTCTTCTTTTGCAAATGGTATGCCATCATGGGGGGTAATTCTCATTCCTGGGCTACCATACGCTCTCAAAGGCATTGTAACCAACCTGGCCATTTTCAATGTAAAAATATTTGACCCGGGGCGTGGCCTGACCGCTCGAGGAGACGGATGTGTGAGTGATCAGCTCCGAGCGAGATTCCCCAAATACAGCGATTATATAAGCTTAACTTGAGAGATTATCTTCCTGAGAGGTAACATACATACCCGAACACACACTCGCCAACATGGCTCAACGAACCTCTAAAAAGCCTAAACTAAAAGAAACTTCTTCGCTCCAAATCACGGCGATGACTTCGCCGCCACGCCGCACACAAAATGGCGCCGATAGGCCAATATCACCGGCCTCGAGTTCAGGTCGTAGCGACATCACTACTATTTCTCAACGAGAACCCACAGCTACAGATTCGTCGATCCAAAAAATGCTGAAGGATTTACAAGCATCCTTACAAGCAGATTTTGCAAAATTGGCGAAGGATATCCGAGCTGATGTGAAGGCGCTGGGGGAGCGTACAGACTACCTCGAGAATAAAACCGAGGAAATTATCACCGCACATAACAATGTGGCTGAGGCCTATGATCTCTTAGACGCAAAAGTCACATCTGTAATTAACAAGCTTGCCGACCACGAAGATAGAGATCGAAGAAACAATGTCCGAATACGCGGCATCCCGGAAGACGTGGGCCCAAATGATTTGGCCGCTTATGTCCGGGCTCTGTTTCATTTACTAACCCCCGATCTCCCAGAATCGGCACTGCTGCTAGATAGGACCCACAGATTGCCTAGACCTCGACAGCTCCCACCAAGGGACACCATAACGAGGATCCACTATTATACCACCAAAGAGGCAATTATGCCTGCATCGAGGAAAAAACCAACTCTCCCTGATACCTATAGCAAGATCCAGCTGTACACCGACCTCTCGGCAACGACGCTGGCGGCTAGGAAAAGCTTCGTGCCTATCACCAGAGCACTAAGAGCGGCAGACATACCCTATAAATGGGGGTTTCCGGCCCGCATCATCATCAAGCGAAATGGCACAGAAAAGCATCTCTTAACCCCAGAAGCTGGAAGGAAAGCGTTGGAGGAATGGAACATACCGCTGACAATAGAAACAAGTGAAGGCCTAAACACCGAAAACCAAGTCAAGGCGCCAATGAGACTTACCCATGACTGGGGAGTTCAGACCCCAGAAAAATGACTCTTTCTACACGCTGCCCTAAGGCCTTCGCTATCCACATGAACAATCCTAACTTTACAGCCGGTTAATAGACCCGGTGGTAACGTATGACATGATCAAGTTGTATGTATTACATGTTTCTCTGCGACTGAGTGCCTTATCTCCCCAATGATGCCCCGCACCGTTTAGTATGATGTCTAGTTTCAAAATGCATTTATCAGGGGGGGGTAGGGGCCCTCAGGGGCTCTAGATTTATTGGGGGAACCTTAGAGCCATGCACCCCTTCATATTGCGCATACGATATCCCCATCAGATCGCTACATGCCTTGGATGTAAACCCGGTTGGCTGGAGGGATCTGATCTGGGACTTGCCTGAGACAAGACTAGATGTAAGTTTTTTTTCTATTGCTCACTTTATACGTGACATAGTAATATGGCAACTGGTTACTAAACTTGATGGTGGTGTATGAACGTATTAAGATGTATATATTACAGGTGTATTTGAGTCTGGGCTGCCTGGCCCTCACATCACTGCCCCACATGGTATATTGTCCAATCTCAGGGCACATCTATTCATGGGGTAGGGGCCCTCACGGGATTTGGGCCTCTCACCCTTCCAGGTAACACTTCTGTCTTCCCCATCGGATCGCTACACGCCTTGGGTGCAAACCCGGTCGGCTGGAGGGATCTGATCTGGGAATTACTTGAGACAAAACGAACTAGACGATTTCTGTATACTATGTACATGAGGTTTGGGAGGCTAGATGTTGTCCTTGCAATACCCAAGGGAAATATTCGGAATACGAATCAGGGCCAACCCTTGATCGTGTGCTATGATAGGGATACAAGTCGCTTTATCCAATCTATACCATCCCACATTGTAATATCCAAAGAAAAAAAAATAACAAAAAAAATAAAAATAAAACAAAGGAGCTTTGGAACAGACCTCTCATGAGGAAGCAGATTACGGACCTATGATGGGTATAACTAGACTACTTTTGAGTCACATGTGTATATAATGTTACACGTTTGCATGTTAAGAATGTTTACTATTTCGGGCTATTCTAAGGATGGCCACGTCCTTCCCGGGGAAACCATTGGGAGAACTGAGAAAAGTAGATTCTTGAAAAACATTCAAAATGACCCATATCTTGGGTCCGGGCACAGTGTTGCCACGGAAGAGGGTGCAGGGGTATAGGATACACCGGTTTCAACCGGGGTACATAGCTCTGTTATCAGATGATCTCCCTATAGTGCTGTGGAAATCTCCACCCCCACGAGGGCTTAGATGCCCAACATTTATGAGAACAACAGGTCTCTAGCTGGAGGCCTTATCTTTGTAAATAGTTGTTTATTTGTTATCTATCCGACCCTTCCATTCAACCCTCCTTCCTTTACAGTGACACGTTGTCACCACGACATGTCCGCCAACCACCTACACAATTCTAGCGCACCTTTGGCTGGGTACCTTACACAAAGTCGATGTGTTCAGTTACTGCTTACTGTGGGGCTCACCTATCGACCCAACAGTCAGGGACACACCCCTACCACGATGTCTAGAGCCACAATATATGTCCCACAGCAATATTGTATGTCAACCATATTATCCATATTAAATGCCACTTAATATCTTCTCACTAAACGTTAAGGGCCTAAATTCACCCCATAAACGCCGCATGGCTCTGGAGGAAGCAAAGAAACACAAGGCACACGTGGCACTATTTCAGGAAACCCATTTTCAAACCTCCAAACTACCCAAATTCTCCTCTACACATTTTCCCATAGGCTACCACAGCACTTATAAGACAAAGAAGAGAGGAGTTACAATTCTAATCAGCAACACAGTCTCCTTCCAATTAATAAAAAAAATAAGCGTCAAGAAAGGTCGTTATCTCCTCTTGCAATGCATAATTAATAATGCCCAATACACAATAGTTAACATATACGGCCCGCATAATGGCCAACACATATTTTTGGACCATGTTCTAACTCTCACGAAAGCTCATAAATTCGGAGAGACCCTTGTGGGGGGTGACACAAACTTTATCGTTGACCAGACGCTAGATGTTACGTCCTCCTCCAAGATAGCACCAAAAACGACACAGCAAAGAGCACGTTTGACTTCCCTGATAACAGCAACCTTACTCACACATGGTTATGTGGATATTTGGAGAACTCTCCATCCCCTGGAAAGAGATTACACACACTACTCTCTCGTGCATAACACTTACTCCCGGATTGATCGCTTTTTAATTCCATCAATTAAGCCCCTTCAATTTGCAAAGCTGGTATCGACATTATCTCATGGTCAGACCATGCACCAATTACACTTTCGATTGCCACGCAATACCCCATGAGTGGAAACCGCACTTGGCGACTAAATGACTCTCTCCTCACAGACCATACATTGGTATCACAAATTAGCAAAGAATTGGAAACATATTTTGATTTGAATAATACGGACAATGTAGGGGTAGAGACTTTATGGCAGGCCCACAAAGCTCTAGCTACAACAAGAAACAACGCACGAAAAATATTTGACCCATATATTTGACCCTGTAACTTTCAAAAACGCTATAAAACCTGTACATGGGGGGTACTGTTATACTTAGGAGACTTTGCTGAACACAAATATTAGTGTTTCAAAACTGGAAAATGTATCACAACAATTGTATCATCAGTAAAAGTGCTTTTTGTGTGTGAAAAATGCAAAAAAAGTCACTTTCACTGACAATATCATCGCTGTGATATGTTTTACTGTTTTGAATCACTAATATTTGTGTTCAGCGAAGTCTCCCGAGTAAAACAGTACCCCCCCATGTACAGGTTTTAGGGTGTCGTAGAAATTTACAGGGTAAAATACAGTGTTAGCAAATTAAATTCTCTGGACTTTCGGCCTGGGTTGGCAGGCAGGTCCCTTACATTGCAATCAATAAAATAACTTAATTATGTAAAAATATGACATAAATACGCACGTAGAATTTAAATATATATGCATATTTATATATTTGAAGTCTACGTGTATATTTATATTATTATTTATGTAATTTTGTATATGGACATATGAATAGTTAGTATTCTTTTTATTTATTTATATATACATAGATATATATACAATTTCATTCTAAGTGTATTTGGATATAAATATATATATATATATATATATATATATATATATATTAATATCAAAATACAGTTAGAATAAAATTTCGTATAGATATATAATTTTTTTAACATTTGTATTATTATTTTTACATGTTTAATATAATTTAAATTACTTATTATTTGTATTTTATAATAATATATATATACAATATATATATATTTAGTATATATATTATATATATATATGTGTGTAATTTAATTATAAATGTATTTTTATATTAATATATGTACATATTAATATAAAAATACACTTAGTATGACATTATATATATATATGATATATAGACATATATTATATAGGTATAATAAATGTCTATATATCATTTATATATACACACATATATAATTATTATTTTTTTTATTAACTTTAACTTTATTTTTTCTTTGATTTTACAGATCTATGGAAACTGCCTGTCAACACAGACAGTCCCCCTGCAGGCAGACACATGGACACCTATTGTGACCATGTGGTCGCCCTGTTGAGCGATCACATGGCCCCAGGGGTCCTAATCTGCCATGGGGAGACTGTCTGGGCTGCAGGCAGTCTCCCCACAACGGGAGCACCGCCGATCGCCGCCGGGGGAACGACGGCGATCGGGTAAGTACATCTTAAAGTTAGGATGGTTCAGGACCGTCATCGGTCGGCAATGGAAAAATGCCGATGACGGTCCTGAACCGTCCTCCGTTCTTAAGGGGTTAAACACCGGTCAGTATACCTGTCCTGGGAAATTCTTATTCTGATCAGGAAAAAAACAACTAGGCAGATAATAAGAATAACTTGGACCCTAGAGACATATTCTTTAGTAAACTACTTTCACAAGACCAGAACATTGTCCCTTTAAATGTGTTCTTGGGAAATTACCATTTTTAAGTCCAAAACATACCCGAACACAGAATAAGCACTGCTCTGAGAGGTAATAGGTAGAAAAATAAACACTTTCTTACCTTGCTGCAACACTTGTTCACAGTCAGAGAGGCACAGATTCTCCGGTACCGTCTTTCACGAGTTTCGGCACCAAATTTGTCATGGATAAATCATCCTTTAATTATGTTCAGGGGAACCCAAATCAATTCAAGCACTTGGAGAAGCAATAAGGCACACCACACGTGATAGTTGTGAGTCCAGAAGAATTGCTTCTAGCTTTAATTGGAGACAATTAGTTTTATACAGTGGGGGATACGTGCTTACGTGCGAAACATATTTACTATTTTTTAAACAGTCATAGGAAAGGAAGAAGAGACATATTTCTAAATGTTAAAAGATACACAGTTTACAGAAGTACTCCGGTGGGGGCTAGTTGTTGTAAGAAAGAGAACTTAATGTGGGACAAAGTTAATATACGCATAAAGCATTATGAGTCCAAGTTAGCCAATTTTAATATAGGCTAGCCATTTATGGCATCTGCAAGCTTGAGCCTTGGAATCAAGGTGCATTCCTTCACACCCCCATGTGTCTCATCTCCCCCCAGCCCTTCCACGCATCTCATTCCCTCCCTCATAGCCACTCCATGTGTCTCCTTCCTCTCCTAGCCCCATCCATGCATCTCATTTCCCCTACAGCCCTTCCATGCCTCTCATTCCCTCCCCCCAGCCACTCCATGTGTGTCATTCACTCCCAGCCCCTCCATGTGTGTCATTCCCTCCTTCCACCGCTCCATGTGTGTCATTCCTCTCCCCTCAGCCCCTCCATGTGTGTCATTCCCTCCTTCCACCGCTCCATGTGTGTCATTCCTCTCCCCACAGCCCCTCCATGTGTGTAATTCACACCTGCCACCTGTGTCATTCCCAACCCTCACCCCAGCCCCTCCATGTGTGTCATTCCCAAACATCCCCTCAGCTCCTCCATGTGTGTCATTCCCAAACATCCCCTCAGCTCCTCCATGTGTGTCATTTCCAACTGCCTGGAAATGAAATTGTGAATTTCCAATTTTAGGCCAAAATAGCCAAATCCGAAACAAAATAGACTTGAGGATTTTTTTCCATTTCTGCTATTTTGGCCTAAACTTTTAAATTAACTTTGAATTAATGGTAATTTTTGTTAAGCTGGACAAAAGTGGTAACTGACTTCTGTTCTAGAACTGCTTTTATTCAACATATTTCTAAATGATCTTGAAATGGGCATTGGAAGTCATGCTTCAGTGTTTGTAGATGACACAAAACTATGTAAAGTAATACAATGTGAGCAAGATATTACTTTGTTGCAGAGTAATTTACATAGATTGAGGGCCGGGCACTTAAATGGCAGATTAAATTTAATTTAGAAAATAGCAAAGTTATGCACTTCGGGGATAAAGAATGCACAAGAAACTTACAACCTAAACTGTAGTGAATTAGGGATAACAACACACAAGAAGGATTTGAGAATTGTTATAGACAACAAATTAGGCAACAATGTGCGAAACGAGCATTAATTCTCGGGATGAAAATATAATTTTGCATCTAAATAAATCAGCGACAAGACCACACCTTCGGATATGCTGTGCAATTTTGGATATCTGTTCTAATGATGAATATTATGGCACTAGAAAAAGTGCAGATGTGGGCTACAAAATTAATTTTAAAAAAATGGAACAACAGGTTAACAAATTTAAAACTGTTTAATTTGAAAAACGGCGCTTCAGAGGGGATATTTGGAGTCAATACAAACCATTGCCTGGAAATGTATTAATAAACAGGTACAGTTGCAAGAAAAAGTATGTGAACCCTTTTGAATGATATGGATTTCTGCACAAATTGGTCATAAAATGTGATCTGATCATCCTCTAAGTCACAACAATAGACAATCACAGTCTGCTTAAACTAATAACACACAAAGAATGAAATGTTGCCATGTTTTTATTGAACACACCATGTAAATATTCACAGTGTAGGTGGAAAAAGTATGTGAACCCTTGGATTTAATAACTGGTTGAACCTCCTTTGGCAGCCATAACTTCAACCAAACGTTTCCTGTAGTTGCAGATCAGATGTGCACAACGGTCAGGAGTAATTCTTGACCATTCCTCTTTACAGAACTGTTTCAGTTCAGCAATATTCTTGGGATGTCTGGTGTGAATCGCTTTCTTGAGGTCATGCCACAGCATCTCAATCGGGTTGAGGTCAGGACTCTGACTGGGCCATTTCAGAAGGCGTATTTTCTTCTGTTTAAGTCATTCTGTTGTTGATTTACTTAAATGCTTTGGGTCATTGTCCTGTTCCAACATTCATCTTCTGTTGAGCTTCAGATGGTAGACAGATGGCCTTAAGTTCTCCTGCAAAATGTCTTGATAAACTTGGGAATTCATTTTTCCTTCGATGATAGCAATCCGTCCAGGCCCTGATGCAGCAAAGCAGCCTCAAACCATGATGCCCCCACCACCATACTTCACAGTTGGGATGAAGTTTTGATGTTGGTGTGCTGTGCCTCTTTTTCGCCACACATAGTGTTGTGTGTTTCTTCCAAACAACTCAACTTTGGTTTCATCTGTCCACAGAATATTTTGCCAGTACTGCTGTGGAACATCCAGGTGCTCTTGTGCAAACTGTAAACGTGCAGCAATGTTTTGTTTGGACAGCAGTGGCTTCCTCTGTGGTATCCTCCCATGAAATCCATTCTTGTTTAGTGTTTTACGTATTGTTGATTCACTAACAGGGATGTTAGCATTTGCCAGTGACTTTTGTAAGTCTTTAGCTGACACTCTAGGATTCTTCTTCACCTCATTGAGCAGTCTGCACTGTGCTCTTGCAGTCATCTTTACACCTCATCTCATAGGGAGAGTAGCAGCAGTGCTGAACTTTCTCCATTTATAGACAATTTGTCTTACTGGTACTGATGAACAGCAAGGCTTTTGGAGATACTTTTATAACCCTTTCCAGCTTTATGCAAGTCAACAATTCTTGATCGTAGGTCTTCTGAGAGCTCTTTTGTGTGAGGCATCATTCACATAAGGCAATGCTTCTTGTGAAAAGCAAACCCAGAACTGGTGTGTGTTTTTTATAGGGCAGGGCAGCTGTAACCAACACCTCCAATCTCATCTCATTGATTGAACTCCAGTTGGCTGACATCTCACTCCAATTAGCTCTTGGAGATGTCATTAGTCTAGGGGTTTGCATACTTTTTCCACCTGCACTGTGAATGTTTACATGGTGTGTTCAATAAAAACATTGCAACATTTCATTCTTTGTGTGTTATTAGTTTAAGCAGACTGTGATTGTCTATTGTTGTGACTTAGATGATGATCACATCACATTTTGTGACCAATTTGTGCAGAAATCCATATCATTCCAAAGGGTTCACATACTTTTTCTTGCAACTGTATATACACAGGACACCAGGTCACACATTTAGATTGGAAGAAGAGAGATTTAGTCTAAGGCAAATGAAAAGGGTTTTTAGAGTAAGAACAATAAGGATGTGGGATTCTCTGCCTGAACAGGTGGCTTTATCAGAGTCTGTACAGATGTTTGAAAAGCTACTAGATGAATACTTACAAAAACATAATAAAAACAAAAAATATAATATACCAGCGATATAATTTTTAATTAGTGGGGAAACAGCTTCTTGATCCAAGGAAATATCTGACTGATCTTCTGGGGTAAAGAAAGATTGTATTTTACTAGTTTGTTGCAAACTCTTTGGAGAGTTCTTCAAACTGGGGTTGTTGCTTTTATTTTGGATCAACTGCAAAAAGAGATGCGAGAAAGGCTGAACTTGATGGGCGCATGACTCTTTTCAGCTATGTAACTATGAATTTCTGGGAATTCTCCCTTTAGTGAATAATCCTGAAAGTGTAGTCAGTGTATCAGGAAATCTTTATTTTGAAAATACACAACAATTTATTACATCATGGCGTTTTCCCCCTTTTTATATTGCGGGTTGCTTGTTACTGTTTAGTGAATAAACAACTTGCAGATAATATTATAGGCCCTGCATTACACGTAAAAATACAGACCATACAACGCAATGTTGAATCTTTCACTTTATGTATATTTTGCTTTCATTTGTTATTTGGGATTCTAACAAGTTATTACACGTCTAATTTTAAAATGACGAAGCAAAAGAAAACATAAATGAATATTTAAAAAGGTGCATGAAAAGCAAACTATTGTTCAATGGGAAAATCATTTCCTGAATCTTCCTTACAAAAGACTGTGTTCCAAGTGATATAGGATATTACTTACATCACTCAATATTCTTACTTATCAAAGTAGAAAAGAATTAGATCTGGGTGAAATAAATTCAAAGTATTCTGACAATGCAAGTTATCGGCTTTTAATGTAAGTATGCACCTGCTTTTCAGTGAGACTTTATAACATATTATTGTTGGAAATAGATAAAAAGAATTGTTGAAATAACAATATCTCATGCTCTAGGCAATCAAGAACATCTGTAATCGTGCCTCTTAAATCGCATACGTAGGTCGGTCCCTCTTTGGAGATGGGAAAGGAATGTGTGCATTAGTCAAGATGTAGTTTAAGGGATTTAATTTACATAGTATTCTCTCTTTTCCTCTCTTGTGATGGGAAAATGTCCCATCCTCTTAATTTCCAAAGATATTCATCAATCACATTCATTATGCACAAACATAGGGGTTAGGTATGAAGAGCAATTTATAGTAGAGTTTTACATGGCAGAAAAGTAAAATTCAGCTGAACCTCTTTGTCCTAAACTTAAAAAACAAAAATGGTCATGGCAGAATTGGGGCCATGTGGCAGTTTGGCTTATAGAAATTTTGTCCATGAAAAAAATTGAGTAAATGAATCAGATGAACCAAAAGGGCATGGAAATATGCCAATTAGTGTACTGCAATATATATACATAATATAAATATTAGTGTGCATACACATACAGTGTATGTGTGTATATAGGTGATATAGTATGTGTAAGGGCTGTAGAGAGTATGTGTTTAGGAAATGTAGTGTGTGTTTGCATAAAGAAGATCTGGTGTGTGCCTAAGGGATTCAGAGTGTGAATTTCAGAAAGTAGTTTGTGTCGGTGGTGCAGCACAAGTTTATTGTGTTTAAGGGATCTAGTGTGTGTGTAAAGCATCCAGAGTGTGTATAGGGGACCTAGTGTGTGTGTCTGGAATGTAGTGTAAGTGGTGTTGTGTTTCTATAAGAGATGTAGCATTTTGTATGTGGTGCAGTATGTGCATAAGGGATGTAGTGTCTATAGAAGATCTAGGGGTGCAATGTGTGTATGAGGGGTGCAGTGGTTGAGGGGTGCAATGTATGAATGTGTTGGTAGGTGTATGTCTATATTTTATGGTAGCAGGGCAGATGGGAGCAAAAGAAGATTTTTTACTTTTTTTAAATAAAAAAATGAAATAAACGTTATATCCGCATTCCCTTCTTATCTTTGGCCAGGTGGGGGGGGGGGGGGTCATTGTAAATCCTGGTGGTCAAGTGGTGAGTAAACTCTAGCCTGCAGCTCCTCCAGCCAGGGCCGGACTGGGGATACAAAGCAGCCCTGGAAAAAAAATATATGCCAGCCCCATAAGTCAATGCGCCATATATTGTCGCATGTAATATGTAAGGCTATGTCTTGCCACCCCATATGATTGAGTAATTGTATTTATATATATATATATTTGAATGTTTCTTCCACAATAAATGGAGAAGTTATCTTCTGGAAAACCTTGAGTGCCGGTATTTTCACTTTGTTTATGATTAAGCCACCAGAGCACCAGGTACTATTTTTCTTTTTTTTAGTTGGAGTGCAGGGGTATTTTGTATTTATATATATATATATATATATATATATATATATACATTGTGACGAGACCAATCTCGCCACATTGCATTGGAGGAGCCTGGTTGCCCGCCTGTTGCCTCTGGACTATGGCCCTGGGAGATTGAGCCCTTTAAAAACAGTATTCGGCCATACCAGAGTGTATGTCACTCATTCTGGGCATTTAAATACTGTTGGGGAAGGTTTGGCACTTTTTATATGGCACTTCGGATGCAGCCGAAGTGCCGAAGTCGTCGAAGTCGTCGAAGTGGCCGCCATTCGACAAAGGAACACGTGGTGGCGGCCATTTTAATTTAATCGAACGCGGTCAGCGGTGTATGCTAAAGAATATGTGGAACTAAAATCGGCTACGCAAATACACAAACACTGCTGACCCTTACCGTCGCTTCCACTTCGACACTTCGGTTAAAGTCGAAGTACGTTCGACAATTCGAACAGCCTGTTGCAATGTGCTATTTGCACGAACGGACCTGTTTGTGCCTTCGAAGGGGACTTAGCCGTTTTTCTGCAGGAATTTGACCGACCGCACAGCCCAAATCTATGTAACTGTTTTTGGCAGGAAAATGTGCTTGCGGTCGGTCATAAAGGACTTCCATCTATCTTTTTATCCACTGGAGGGATTGGTATGATTTTTATGTTTATGTTTAAAGTATGCTGAGTTCAAATATGTAATTTCTATGGAGATGGGATGTATGGTTTTAAAGTTACAAGGTGTCAGGGTACCTGTGGTCTCTACCTCCGAAAGAAGCTGTTTCCCCACTAATTAAAAATGATATCCCTGTATGTTATGCATTAGCAAGTATTCATCGAGTTGCTGTTTAAATATCTGTACAAACTCTGATAAAATCACCTCTTCAGGCAAATAATTCCACATCCTTATTGCTATTACTATAAAAAATCATTTCCTTTGCCTTAGACCGAGCATGTCAAACTTGCGGCAGTCATTAAGTTTATTTGCAGCCCGCCTGCCCTGGGGCCGCTTTGTACTGTGGCTGTGACCAGTCGCAAGACAGGAAAGATATTTCCTGTCTGCTTATTGTCTTCCCTCCCACGGTCGTGAGAGGCCAGAGTGTCTGTCTGTCTGCAGAGCAGGCCAGCCACTCCCCCTTACCTCTGCTTGAGCAGAGCAGGGCTGGAACTGGAGGATGGGTGGCTCATTTGGGAGGGGGGCAGTGTATTAATTTGAGGGAGGGAGGAGGCAGTGTATTCATTTTGGGAAGGGAGGGGGGCAGTGTATTAATTGGAGGGAGGGGGCAGTGTATTAACTGGGGAAGGGAGGGGGGCAGTGTATTAATTGGAGGGAGGGCAGTATATTAACTGGGGAAGGGAGGGGGCAGTGTATTAATTTGAGGGAGGGGGCAGTGTATTAATTTGAGGGAGGGGCCATTGTATTATTTCAGGGAGGGAGGGGGCTGTGTTTTATTTGGGGTAGGGAGGGTGCAGTATATTTATTTGGGAAGGGTGGGGGCCAGTGTTTTAATTGGGGGAGGAAGTGGGCAGTGTATTAATTTGGGGAAGGGAAGGTGCAAGTGTAATAAATTGGGGAGGGGGAGCAGTGTATTAATTTGAGGGTGGGAGTGGGGCTGTGTATTAGAGTGGTGGGAGGGGGCAGTGTGTTAAATTAGGGAGAGGGCAGTGTACTAATATGGGGAAGAATGGTGGCATTGTACTAAATTGGGGAAGGGGCAGTGTATTAGAGTGGTGATGGGGGGCAGTGTATTAGAGTGGTGGGAGGGGGGAGTGTATTAGAGTGGTGATGGGGGCAGTGTATTAGAGTGGTGGGAGGGGGAAATGTGTTAAATTGGGGTAGGGCAGTGTATTAATTAAGGGAAGGAGGGCCAGTGGATTCAATTGGGGAGAGGGAGGGCAGTGTATTAAATTGGGGAAGGGCAGTGGGAGTGGGAGGAGTGGGGGCAGTGTATTGGATTAAGGGGCAATGTATTAGATTGGGTGGAGGCAGGGCCGGTGCAAGGATTTTTGCCGCCCTAGGCAAAAAAAAATTGCCACCCCCCCATATGCACTGCCATATGGGCCAACGCCAGTCTTCACAAAGTGTCTTTTATCTGAAAAGACAGTGTGTTTACATTATGGATTCTCTATATTTTGTAAACATGCAGATATTCTAAAACAATATTCTATATGTACCTACTAATAAAAATAATGGGTTACAATATAATTATTTGGGATATTAGATATATGTGTAACTCCATTTAATATTGGAGATTCTCTATAGGAACATCACAAAATTCATTTATTTATTATCATCATTTTTATATCATTTTCAAATTAGCTTTTTGGCACTAACCACATATTAATAATTAATGGGTATTAGTATATACTATATAGTTTACTTGTGTATGTCACACTTTAAATATATTTTTTCTGATGATAGGATTATATATATCAAAAAATGTGTATCCTTGTACACCTTTCACTTTAAAAAACATTTTGTATTATTGTTTGATCATAGCAATTAATGGTGATAGGTTATATTTCCAACTACAACAAATATGCAGATAATGAGGTTACTAACACCATTTTTTCTTCAGTAGATAGAATATATTGCTCTTTATTGCTTTTTCCGACCATGTATTAATGTTGAAGCATAACGAAGGTGGAACGCATATAAGCCGCAGGTGGAACGCATATGGAACGCAAGTGGAACGCGGAAGTGCGGTACAATCCCGACTTCCGGTTCCGGTTATTCGAACGCGCCAAATTTGATCACAGCAATGCGAGGAGGGTGGAAAACAGCTCAACAGCTCCCTCACAGGACCAATCAAGCAACGGACACTGGACACCTACCACGGAACCACCAATGGACATAGGGATTAGCCCTATTTAAAGAGGACTCGGGGATGGGGTAATAGGATGTGTTTTTACATGTTATGATTGTATACTGATTTTATTTTCATATACGGTCCCTGATAAAGTTCTTCGCAGAACGAAACGCGTAGGACCATACCGTTTTTTCTTTTAATTATACTTTATATTGATGGTGATTATTCACCTTTTATCAATAAAAGCACTTTTTTCTACCATTGCCCGTTTGGAGTCCTGAGCATCATTAAGGAATCTTACAAGGAGCCAAGGGGCTACTAGCCCCCAATTTCAATCAACGGAGGCACCCTATGAGCGATATATTCTACTTAATTCTGTGAGTGCATTTGTATTCAGCGCATATAAGTGTGTTAATTGTACTTCACTATTTTGTATATTTTTATGTTCCTTTTAGACTCATTTCCAGCCGTATCCCGATGCTTTGTGTTGTTTGTGGTTATCTACTGATGATGGGCTCAGTCTGGCTCCACAGGTCTGGTGTAGAAGTGGCTCTCTGGAGACTGTTTTTAACAGTGCTCACAACAATTAACGAACAGGAAGCAGCTCCATTTTTAGGGCCCCTTACACAGCTCAAGGTCTGGGCCCCCAGGGCTTGACCGTGAGTATGCCTACAATGCCCACTCATAAATACCTACATGGCCCACCCATGAGTTGTCTCACAGGAAGTGGAGTGTATGTGTGTAGGGGATGTTTTATGTGTTATTGTGGAGGATGCAATGTGTGTGTGTTCTTACAGAATGTAGTGTATAGGTGTATAGGAATACCAATTTCTGTAAGGGATGTAGTGTGTTTATAGGGTTTGCGTGTAATGAATACATTGTATGTTTCTGTGTGTGAATGTGTGTGTGTAAGGGGTGCAAGGTGTGTTTCCGTGTATGTAATTCAATGCAGTGTGTGTATGTAAGGGGTGCATTGATTGTGTAAGAGATGCATTTTGTTTCTGTGTGTAAGAGAATGAGTGTTTGTGTGAACGTAAGGGATGCATTGTGTGTTTCGGGTGTGTCTGTGTGTGAGTAGTAATGCATTGTATGCTTCTGTGTGTGTGTGTAGTGTAAAAGAGAGGGTTTGAGGGGTAGGATAGGGACTGAGAGGGGAGCAGCTCTTTATTTTTTAAAAACATTTTCATAGTGCTTTCCCCTCCTGTCAATTATTGATGTCCCCTTCCCTCCTGTCCCTCCGTGTTCTCCCCTTCTGTCCCTTAGTGCTCTCCCTTGGCCCCCTGTCTCTCTGCAGTCCCCCCTTGGTGGTCTTCTCACTCCCCCTTCTCCCCCTTAGTGGTCCTCCATCCCTCCCCTTAGTGGTCCTCCCTCTCCCAAACCCCTTAGTAAACCTTCCCTTCTCCCCCCACCCCCTTAGTGTTAATCTCCCCCCCCCTCCCCAGTGGTCATTACCCTCTTCCCCCCCCCCTTAGTGGTCCTTACCCTCCTCCCCTCTCCTTAGTGGTCCTCCCTCCTTACCCCCTTTGGTGGTCCTTCCCCCCCTTAGTGGCCCTCCCTCTCCCAAACCCCTTAGTGGTCCTTACTCCCCCCCCCCTCCCCTAGCGGTCCTTACCCCCTCCCCTAGTGGTCCTTACCCCCTCCCCTAGTGGTCCTTACCCCTTCCCCCCCTCCCCTAGTGGTCTTTACTCCTTCCCTCCCCTAGTGGTCCTTACCTCACCTCCCCTCCCCTAATGGTCCTTACCCTCCTCTTCCTTCCTGACTATGTAGCGTGGCCGGGCGGCGCGGAACGCGGGACAGGAACTTCTGTTTCCTGTACCCGGCCGGCGGCGGACTGAAGGGAAGTGCACACTGAGTGAGCACTTCCTGTCATTCCGCCGGCGGCCGGGTACAGGAAACAGAGGTACCTGTCCCGCGTTCCGCACCGCCCGGCCATGCTACATTGAGAGACCGGCAGGAAGGAGCGCTCTGCACCTCCCTCCTGCTGGTCACTCAAACCCGGCACAGGGATCCGGCGCCCCCTGCTAAGGTGCGCCCTAGGCGGCTGCCTAGGTCGCCTTACAGGTGGCGCCGGCCCTGGGTGGAGGGGACAGTGTATTAGATTGGATTTGGGGAAATGTATTGGATTTGTGGGCAGTGTATTAAAATGGGGGATGGGGGCAGTGTATTAGATTGGATTTGCATGGAGGAATTGAGCACTACCTGTGGGGATGCTGATTGGCCGCACTGCTTTTTACCACACATGCAGAATAGCCTCCCAATGCTAAATCAAGTTTGATGATCTCAGCCAAAGTGAAGAACGCCCTCAAAGGACTTCAAAATCAACAGAATAACATAATTTGTTTTTCAAAGCTATGCAACAGCATACATTCACCATTTCAGTCATATTACCAAACTTTTCTTAATATGTCAAGGTAGTTGGATACATTGGTTATATGCAAATACGCATCTCCTTAAAATACATTTTCTCTTTTGTTTACTTTAAAGCTCTACGAGTATGAGCACTTCCAGTTTCAGTTAGGCAACTTTTTTTTATACTGTACTTTTCTAAATAAACCTACGTTTCTTTTTTTGCGGCCCACTTATACTTAAACCTTGTTTATTTGGCCCGTGTTAGCCTTTGAGTTTGACATGCTTGCCTTAGGCTAAATCTCCTTTCTTCCAGTCTAAATGCGTTACCTCGTGTCTTATGTATAGTTCTGTTTATGAATAGATTTCCATTCAATAATTTGTATTGGCATCATTATTATATTATTATAATATATTATATTCATTATATTCATCTTGCGATTATTATATGCTGTTTGCATTACTCAATATTCCTACTCCTATATTCAGCTTTTTGGAGTGCTGCCATGACTATTTTCTGCCATACTGTACATCGTTCCATTTTTTTATTATAATAAATGTGCACTTTTTCATTATTTCTG
Source organism: Pelobates fuscus (assembly GCF_036172605.1). Taxonomy (NCBI): domain Eukaryota; kingdom Metazoa; phylum Chordata; class Amphibia; order Anura; family Pelobatidae; genus Pelobates; species Pelobates fuscus. The sequence goes on from NC_086322.1 coordinate 228,060,371, forward strand.
TGTATTTTTCTGTGGATCATAAGGGTTTACTCCTGAGTGCGGACTGCATTTTGCTTTGTGTTACTTACTGAATATGTGGGATAGCCCAGCACTGCAATTAACCCTATCATGGCTTTGATCTCAGTATTATTTCACTTGACATTTAAGACATTTTACTTGGAGCTGCTGCATCGTCTGAGGTTGGGTTTCATACCACACCCACATATTTTTTGCTATATTTTGATATTTGAAGATTCTGGGTAACAACAGTGAAAGTTTATAAAATATTTTTTTGCCTGCACATTAAGGAAGAAATATGGGAAAGAGAACAACGTTGTGAGAGTCATTAGATCAAATATTTGCAGACGCTTTGTGAATCCACTGAGGTTTATGTAGGTTCATTTAATGTCTAATATTATATTGACTTGTCCCCAATATTTGGCAAATGTGTGTTTGTTAGGGTCTAAAAAAAAATAAAATCAAATGCAGAAAAAAAAGATGCATTTTTGTTAATGTAATTGAGTGCCTCAAACTTGGCTCCCTGTTAATTATTGTTAAACAGTGGCAAGAAAAAGTATGTTAACCTGTTGGAAATTACTGCATTTATGTATAAATTTGTCTTAAAATCTTTTTTAATGTTCATCTGAGTTACAGTAATCAACAAACACGATCTGTTTTAACTAATAACACACAAATTACTTGATTGTTTTTGTACCTATTGAAGATATCATTCAAATAGTTATAGTATAGGTTGGAAAAAATATAAGAAACCCTACGCTAATCATTCCAAAAAAGCTAATTAGGGTTAGAAATTGGCAAAGCTGGTTTCCAATTAAAGATACGAGATTTGACTTGACAATTTTTTTGACAAAAATCATCTGTTGATGTGAACCATGTCTTCCAAAAAAAAGCTCTCAGATAAGACTGATGAGAAGACTCATAAAGCTGGAAAGGGTTACAAAGTTATCCTGAAGAGCTTAGATATTCATCTGTCCACCGTTACACAAACTATTTCACTATGTCATTTAGTACTGTGGTTACTTTCCCTAGAATTGGCTGTCCAGCTAATTTGATTGTCCCTATATTTGATATTTGTTTCCTTGCCCTGTCCTGGTTTCTGTTTATCCATGATGACTACATTATATATTACTTATTGTTCCATTTTCTGACCTTGGCTTGTCTGACTATTCTTGATCTCTATAACCCTGACTTGTTTCTCGTTTCTATGTACCTCTTTATTATTATTACTATTATTTATAAGGTGCCAACAAGTTCCGTAGCCCTGTACAATGGGTGGACTAACAGACACGTATTTGTAACCAGACAAGTTGGAAACACCTCTTCAACCTATCGTTCCTGTAAGTTTTCTTGTAATTGTCCTATTTATAGTTAAATCCCCAGTCTTATAATATTGTAAAGCGTTACGGAATTGGTTCGCGCTATATAAATGCCAATAATAATAATAATAATAACAGGAACAGAGGGATTGAGTGCCCTGCTCAATGCGCTTACATGCTAGAGGGAGTGGGGTATAGTTAAACAAAAGGTAAGGATAGGGTAGAAAAGTAGGTTGCTAGGATAGTATTCATTGAGGGCTTAGTATTTTGTTTTTATGTTTTGTTAATCCCTGAATTCAGCTTGTTAATGCTAAAGTGTCTGCTCCTGGTAGTACTCAGACAACTGGGTCTGCTGGCGGCCACTGGGGGAGGTCTGCTGGCGGCCGCTGGGGGAGCTGCGCTGGCTCTGCTCCCCCAGCGTGCAGCTGAATGAGATCGGGGCCGGAATATGACATCATATTCCGGCACCGGTCTCATTCAGCAGCGCGCAAGGGTGGGAGAGCCAGCGCAGCTCCCCCAGCGGCCGCCAGCGGCCGCCATCAGACCTCCCCCAGTGGCCGCGAGCACAGGTGCCCCTGCCCCAGCAGCCTCCTGCACTGCACGACCCCCTGGCAGGTAGGAGTAATGTGTGTCAGTGTGAGTTTGTCTGTGTCTCATGGTGTGTGTGTCTGTCTGTGTCATGGTGTGTGTCTGTATGGTGTGTGTGTGTGTGTGTGTGTGTCTGTCTGTCTGTATCATGGTGTGTGTGTGTGTGTGTGTGTGTGTGTGTCTGTCCGTCAGGGTGTGTGTGTCTGTCTGTGTCATGGTGTCTGTCTGTATGGTGTGTGTGTCTGTCTGTATAGTGTGTGTGTCTTTCTGTCATGGTGTGTGTGTGTGTCTGTCTGTCATGGTGTGTGTGTGTATGTCTGTGTCATGGTGTGTCTGTCCGTCATGGTGTGTGTGTCTCTGTCATGGGGTGTGTGTCTGTCTGTGTCATGGTGTGTGTGTCATGGTATATGTGTGTGTGTCTGTCTGTGTCATGGTGTGTGTGTGGGTCTGTCTGCGTCATGGTCTGTCTGTGTCATGGTCTGTCATGGTGTGTGTCTGTCATGGGGTGTGAATCTGTCATGGTATATGTGTGTTTCTGTGTCTGTCATGGTGTATATGTGTGTTTAAAAATAGTGTTTTTGCTCACCTTTTTTTTTTCCCACGCAGCAAGCTGGTCTCCCCTCGACTGGCCCTGCCTCTATGGCTGAGATCATCAAGCTTGATGATCTCAGCCAATCCAATGCTTTGCCATTGGATTGGCTGCAAAATGTTACACCAATCAGCCTCTCCTCATAGAGATGCATTGAATCAATGTATCTCTATGGGGAACGTTCAGCACCTACAGAGTGTGGAGGCCCTGAATGTAGGTGCACTGACACAGGAAGCACCTCTAGTGACCGTCTGAGTGACTGTCACTAGCGGTGTCACTTTGAAGCAATGTAAACACTGCCTTTTCTCTGAAAAGTCAGTGTTTACGTTGAAAAGCCTGTAGGGACATGCATATATATATTACTCAATCATCTGTCATGGCAAGACATAGCCTTACATGTTACACGCGACAATATATGGCGCAGTGACTTATGGGGCTGGCATACATTTTGTATCCAGGGCTGCTTTGTATCCCCAGTCCGGCCCTGTCAACAGCTGAAGTCAAAGTGTCTGGAAGCATTTTGCTTGAAATTATAATTGTTTTATTCCTCCTTTTTTTTCCCCTCTGTTGGTTACTTCACTTGATCTGTAAATAAAATCAATATTTATTGGCTGTCCCATAACCATCATCTTTTCTTTGCTACCTCTTGATTGGGCAGGAAAACCAGCACACATTATTGGGCAGACCTTAAGTTCATCATGGGAAACTTAGATGTTAATTTGCTGGAAATTTTATATATTTTAAGTGTACACTTTAAGTGTAATTTCCAAAAAAAAGCGTCAGCTTGCATTTCACTGCTGAATTATGACAAATCATTTAGTATAACTTTTTAGTGTTAAAAATCATCCAAAAAACAGTTGGTTGACCAGTTAAAGTCTGAGTTCAGCTAAATTTGTCCGAAATGTAAAAATATTTGAATGCTGAAATCATACTGGGATTGTGCCTACTGGCTCTGAAATTCCATTCCATGCTAGCATCAAAAATAACTTACAAAAATGTAAGGCCAAAATAGCTGAACTGATAACATAGAATTTTTCCAGTTCGGCTATTTTTACCTTGAATTTGAAATTCACTTTGAATTCTCACTTTAGTGAATAACCCTGTAAATAAAATGCCCCCTGGATAGGCACCCATGAACACTGTGTTTAACTTTTGTTTTGTTTCGTCATTGTGATTGGGAGTTGCAGATGGTCCAAAATTCAGACAGACTGTAATTTCTTTGAAACTAAATGCACGTCTACCTGTCAGAAATACATGAAACCCCATGGAATGGACGACTTGCATTATAGTGCCCCACCTCCTTTTGTGCCATAAATACAACACACCATGTACAAGAATACCTGGAGAGGAAACAAACAAATAAACAAACAAACAAAACAAACAAACAAACAAACAAACCATAATGCTGATGTATGGTACAAAAGGGACCGAAAGGGTAGCAGAACTAATTCACATTTATTTGGGTGTGGTAGAAACTAAAGAATAAAGGAAAACAACACCCTGCCTAACTAACAGTAACCCAACCTACACAGTGTGTGCCTAATGTGTTAGTACCTGGAGGGCCCCTTTAAGATGAAGAATTCAGCATATCATTTTTGTTTGTTTATTTTTACTATACAAAATTAAGTATGCCAAAATATACAACTAATCTTATAAAATAATAGATTTAAAATGTATAAACATTTTGTTGGTGCCCCAACATCACTTTACAAATTACTAATTTGTTGTCAATAATCCACAATTCAATGTTTACTGTAAAACTCCAAGTTAGGTTTTTAATTTTCTTTATGAAGACATGAATTACCTAAAATCAATGGAAGGTGGCGCTATAGTACTTCTTTTCAGTAGTAAACATTCCAGCATGCTGATTTATACGTTTTGTAAGCTGGGTGTCGCTGTTCTACAATTTTTAGCAGATATGCCATGGTTCATGTAAATGTTGCAGTCACAGAAGCATTTTATTCTATGTACAGTACATACTTTCTCATTTCACCAGATTTTAAAATTCAAGCTCAAATAGCGAGGAGGGCTATAGTTGAATTGGATATTTTTCTAAATCCTCAACTTCATTGCACTTTGAATAAAACCTCATGTTTGCTATGACAGGAAATGTTTAGATAAACACCATTGTGTTGCTGTATATAATCAAATTGAAGTAGATTTTACATAGTTGTATTCCATAATTTGTTACCAGCAATTCACTGCATTCTAACGGTATATTAAAAAAGACATAAATACATAAAAAAAAATTTTTTTTTTTATACATGTATTGATGTCATTCTCCTTTGAAAGTATAATACAAATAATTTAATTAAAATAATAGTATTTTTTATGAATTACACTATTTATGTGACATTTGTTTCTTATTTTATGCAAGATTGTTTGCTTCTACTGGAAAGTGGTATGATTTATTATATATTTATGTATTTTTTTAATACACTGTTAGAATGCAGTGAATTGCTTGTAACAAATACAGAAAATAAACTATTTTGCCTTTAATCTGCAGCAAATGTTTTTAATATCAGCTGGGTGCCTATTTAAACTCCCCTTGCAGAAGGGGGACATGTTCGTCGAGAAAGTTCAGTCAGTTGAGCGAAACGCATAAATGTTTGTGGCACCTTAAACCCTTGCTGCATTTCTTATCCTTAGGACTGTGTGGTGAATTTACTTACCTTTGGGGCTGCTTATCACTTTATTCGTGGCCGGAAGAATATTTGGTGGAGCTTGAAGACACATGCTGGATACCCAGGTTCTTTGTAACTACAATTGTGGACCTGGACTCAAAACATGTGGTCTCCTTGCTCTGGTCATTACTGTCCATGCACAGTATTTATTTTACAAAGGGAGAGAATCCTGTGAAAATGTTTGAATTCCAACCAGAATGGCAATTTTCATATTTGCTAGAGGCAAATCTGCTCAGAATTCGGTTGGTCAAAGTGAATCTGCAACATTTGCCTGGAAGCATTCGGTGTCAGGATTAAAATCAGTGCTTGTTTTTTGCAGGTAAATTATCATTTGAAAAGTTAACCATGTGGAGTCTGGACAGTGCTTTCTAGCCTTTGCCACATTAACAAAGTTAAAAAACAAATTAAAATTCAAGAAGCCCCCCCAATTTAGATAAGGGAGGTTAAAACCCACCTGCCATGCCTGCATGTCCACCCTCATCTTTGTATAATTATTTATGGCCACCAATTGCCATCAATGGGTGGTGGCTAAGGGTGACCTAAGACCACTACCCATTGGGGCAGATGGATGGCTAGATCACTGTTCACCACAAATTTTTTAATTTAAATTTCCCCACACAAAAGGAGTGATAAGGAGTGGGATTATATCCCCAAAACTGTTTTTTTACAGGCTCCATCCCAATGGGAGGGGTCCTTTCAAGCAACAGGGCAGCAATGGCTGCCTTGTTGCTAATTTCAAATATTTAGTAGATATGCCCCTATGTGCCACATGGTAGGTGGGACCATAGGGAGGTTAAAAAAACTCCCTTATAATAATATGATGGTCATATTGACCTCCACTAGAATTGTTTTTTTAACTTTAATGTAGCAACTGTCTAGCAAGCGCTGAGCAGCAGCCACATGATTAGCCCCATGTTTTTTTTTATTATTATTACTTGCTTGCTGGCTGCTAACGCTGTCAGTGGGTAAATATTTCAGATATTTTAAATCTCAGCCCAGATTTTAAGCCTCAGTAGCAAAATGCCGATTTTGTTATATAGTGTGAACCAAGTCAGGAGCTTTGCAGTCCGATGGGCCCCATATGCAGCCAAATGGTTTTCCCCTGGTCAGTATTGGGCTATTCTGACTTTAGTAAATAATCCTGTAAATGTTAAACTCTTTTAAGTAACTCCAAAGCTATCAAGATATATAATAGGAGAAAATAGTTGAAAAAATTGTCAAAAGGTGGAGCGTCCTCCATCAACTTTGTAATTTCCACAGCTGTCCATTGGAACACAGAGATTTCTCCTTTGGAGTTTTTAAAAAAAATATAATCACCTCAAAGGTGACAGAGGTGCTGTATTTCCGACACTACAAATCTGTCTTATAACCAATGCTTATCCAGTTTAAAATATAATGCACAGTTCAAACAGGTATAACCTTTGTTGGTGAATGCTCCAATGGAAGCCTACACATTCTGACCAATATCCGGGTTATTCCGTTATGTAGGTATTTAAAACTGATTCTACTTATTAGATTGTGTGTATTATGTGTATTATGATTTACTTTCCAATCTGTTGATATCAGTGCCTTCTGACTTTGTGGCCTTGGGGCCTACTTTGCTTTTTTATTGTTTATTGTCCTTTTTCGTTCCCTGTGCCATTATCCATAGATTCTTGCATACCGATTACTCTTAACCTTCTAAACATCCAGTACACTAGTTACTGCTGTAGTGGTAGTTTACTCTGCCAAGAACCTGAGATGTAAGGCTGTTTGGTGCACCATCAACATTTTCTATTGTACTAGGATGGAAAGCACTGTCACCCTTTCCTTTAGTTGTGACATTAAATGTGCCCCTGGGTACATAACCTAGATAGTCCAATGAATGGCTGCTTAAAACCTCTTTGCTGCTCATACTGGCCCTGATACTCTCTTTAGTTTGCTACCAATCAACAGGTTGCATATATGCGTATTAGATCCTTTACCATTCATGTGGCATTGAATTCAAAACATCGATACCTTGGAGGCCTCTATGTCCTTGTTGCAGGCCAAGACAGCAATGCTGGAATCTTTAGTCTAAGAACAGGCAGAAGAACACAGTACTGTTGTTGATAATACAGAACGAATGATACAGGGGACTCTCTGGCATCTGCCCTAGAAGACATATCTAACAGAGCTTGGCAGAATAATGTCCACATTATAGATTTGAAACTAGAATCACTCAACAACACTCTAACTATAGCTCTTAATGATGAAGTTATCCACAAAAGCTACGATTGAGCAGAGCCCACTCTTTGTCCTCCTAAGTGAGATGGTCATCCATGTCTACTTTTATCAAATCAAAAAGTTGGTACTTCAATGCAACAGCTGACCTGACGTATGGAGGCAAAGTTCACAATTTCATTCCTAGATTGGGTTCCTACCATCTTACAAACTTTTGAGAGTGTTTGCCAATTCCTTGGAAAGTGTTGACCAATCCCTTGGCTGGTGAATGCCTGAGGTTCCCATTTAGAGTAATGGTCTTTTAGGGCCGTAGCCAGATTAAGGTTGCCGAGGGCCCAAGGCAGGATGCCAGAATGCTGGCTGATGTTTCAAATCTTTGGCCTGTTCTAGAAAGATATTTAATGAATACTCTTACAAAATAAATTCCCTACTGGACAGCATATTGAAAGCTAAGGTGAGATCTAGACTTCAAGTTTCTGACCAGAAGGATGACATTTTAGTAACTGCTAACCCCCCAAAACAATTGTATCGTAGTCTCCCTTAAAAGCTGATTTTAAGCAAATATTTAAATATCTGAACAAATTGAAGTTAATGAACATATGAGAATCCCAAAAACACACCACCTTTATGTTATTGGTAGTTTTCAAACCGTCAGGAAAAACACAGAGGTCCATTTGAGAGTTTTTTTTTGCAGAATATACAATTGAGAGTCAATAAAGGCTCTCGTAAGGGGAATTGCTCAGACAGCATTTATACAATTGCTTGGTTACATAATCTAATATTTACAATAAAAAATGTACACGTAGCAACTCTTTTAACCAATCATTGTAAAAAAGAAATACGCTTACAAATTACTTAAATCTGATATCTGATAACTGATATCTGATACATACCTGATACATACTCTTACAATAAGGTCCAGGGTGATATACTCCTGGCTTACTGCTTCGCCCCTTTGATTATGTCATTCGTGCACCTTGCACGTATTTTGCATATCCATTGACACAGATATTAGAGCCGACACGCGTAGTCAGAAAAGAAAAACAACTTTTGAACAAACTCCATAAATTCACAGTTTAACCATTTCACCTCTGCCAGATGCCCCATAGTCCACAATCCTTTCACAAAGTATTGTCATTTGTCCAAACAAAACACTTGCTTTGCGTCTCCTGAGTCATGTCGTTATAAGGTAGACACTGTGAATAACAGACTGGCACAAAATGGTCTCTTAAAGTTTGCTACTAGTAGCAAACAATGCAGCAAGTAGAAGAAAACCAAGAAAAAAAAGACCATACCACTAAGCAACATTCAGTGAAAAATTAATTTTTGGAACAATGGGTTCATCTTTGAAATTTTTGGTTGGCTAACTATTAGAATGCTGAGCATGCAGTCCTGTAATTGTTGCTGGATCCAAAGTCCCGCTTTAGTGTCAGAACATTGTTGAGGCAGTCTTTTAGGCTGAATAAATTACATCTGTTTCACTGACTTCATACTGAAGTATTATTATTTGCTATTACTGAGATTTCGAGGAGAGGAGGACTTTACCTCAAGTTTCCTTGATCCTGTATGCATACTGCTGAATACTGCCAAATCAGTCTGCCAAAGACAATGTGAGATACAACTATCAACTGGCACGTTAACTGTCTATGCAAGTGTTTACTTTTATAGACAGTTCTACACTTGTCTCAAAAAACATATAACAGTGTTTCATAATCTAAACCAACTGCGTGTGTTTTGTTCCTGATTTATTGGTATAATTTTTTATTTCTTGTAAAGCAGACACGCCAACACTATAAGGCTGTGGTAGGCAACCTACCACACTCCAGATGTTGTGGACTAGATCTCCCCTGATACTTTTCCAGCATTACGGCTAAAGAGGATCATGGGAGATGTAGTCCAAAATATCTGGAGTGCCAAATGGTTCCTACCCCTGCTATAAGGGAAAAGCCATAAGAGAACAATCAGACACGCATTTTGTTTTACATCAGATCAAAAAGAAAATTCTGTCTATTTTATTTATTTATCTTTCTACCTAATCTATCTATGATGATCACACCCAAAGTAATGGTTTGATTTTAATATATGATATCTCTCTCGTTAATGTTTGTATGTTCACAGTTTTACAGTCGACAGACATAAGCAAAGATATTGTGTCAACACTTTATTAAACAAGAATATGTTGTCATGGTGCTGTCAATGTGTCAATGTATTATGATCATTACACTTACCTCCTGAGGAAAAAGACGTGTGTTCGTACATCTTTTCCCAATTTAGTACCATAACCAAACTATTAAAAAAGCAGTACTCTAATTTCCCTCCTGATACATTTAGACATATGCAGCAAAAACCATTGACAACACCGACTGAATCCTATATTAAAAAACTGTTACCAATATAACTGGGAAATTAACCAGGTATTTATTTTTTTAATTATCTTTTTCCTTTATTTGTTTAGTTTTATTAAGTAGTGCACAGCATGTTAGAAAATTAGCATTTGAGATACATAAAGAAGAAATGTACATTCTAATATGAGATCGATGGGAATAGCACAAATACTAGTGATTTGTTAATAAGTAGACTTACAGATTTGTTTCAGTCTAAACTAGTATTCATCTAAATCTGGGCCAATCGGGTGATAGGTCATATTTTAAAATTCTGAGACAAAATGTAATCACAACAGAAATGCTCAGAGTTTTCTTTTTGGTTGATGATTTCGAATTCCTCCCCCAATGCCAAAAAAAGATGACTGACGGAAAAAAATGATGTTTGATGGCAAGGGGACCGACAGTAAATATTGATTTTATAGATATGTGAGAAGTGAGCAATAGAGGGAAAAAAGGAAGAGCAGTAAAAAAATCTATATTTAAATATCGTAATAAATATACAATATGTAATTATAGATTTGATTTTTATTACTACTCCACCTTCTTTTCCCTCTATTGGTTACTTTTTCTCACTTGATCTGTGAACCAAATGACAAGAAAATGCTCCTATCAGTGTAGTAAAAAATATATCCATAATACTTTGATTGGAAATATTTTGCACCCTTTTGGTTTGTCTGATTTGCTTCCAAATCAGGTTGTTTGGTACCGAAATTTTGCCAAGCTGACCAGCATAAGGCTGAAATTTGGGCATCCTGAAATATTTTCTATTTTTGAGAAAAATGGTCGAGCTGAATTCTCTCACCATTCACAGGCCTATTAATAAGTGTTTGTTATGCAAATGAAATCTAGTTAATTCTGCAGTTGCTTACTCAAACACTGCTGCGGTAGCGATGTGAAGAAAAGTTGGAAATGTCTCAGGAAAGAAAGATGGTAAACCTTTAGAAAATGTCACATAGTACTCTTCCCTTATGAAACATCTTCTGATGGTGATGAGAAGCCTGATCGTGCGGCTCTGGTGTCATAAACTTGCACCTAGAATGCAACAATGGTTAAAGAGGGTTAAAGAAATCCATACTATGTAAGCCAGAATTGTCTCTCTTACGTTGACCTCTGAAAAGTAGGTGGACACCTTGAGTCTATATATTTCTAGCTAATAACCTCAAGACAACTCTTCCTAGGACCACTTTTACCATCCCTTCCCTCCCCCTTTTTTACTCTTCTCTTGTCTTCTCCTTCTTTTTTTTTCACCTGTATTATTTCTTCTTGCCTTGACTTACACTGGAACTGGAACTGTTTTGTCAGTAGTGGTGCCCTGCACTGGGTGAATGCAGAGACTTTTGAGAAATGGAATCCCAATATTTTCCAGGTGCATTTATTACTGGAGTGTGCTACTTCAGTGGGGATCTACAACCACACAGGTTCTTAGAACTTTGAGATTTTTTTATTTTTTTTATTTTGTAGTACAATATTGTTAAATAAAGATTCTTTTTTTTTTTTTTTTTAAAGTTGGTAGATAACGCATAGGTGCACAAGGGGTCTAGTATAAGGAAATACATTTCAAATTATACTCCGATATAGGAATCAGTGAACTTACAACTATGTATGGTATTTAGCCATACCTGAAGCCACAGAAGATATATTGAGGAGACGTAAGTAGAGCGAAATATTAAACAATAGTAGGTCCAGGGTGTGAGAGAATGCTCAGATTAAATAGGGGAAAATGAGACAGGTACATGCAGGCCTCCAAGTCCAGGGAATAGCATATACAGTCCCAGTATGTCCTGATGGGCAAAACATAGCACAGCACAAATTATCACAAGGGGGGAGACCCATAAGTGAACAGTTCTGAACAGCATAGGAAAAAATGAGGATGGTGTTTTAATTGCCAAAGTAAGAACAATGTATTTGGAGGCTTGAAGGGTATTGTAGAAGTTCCCAAGGTGCCTAACTCGACTGAGAGACCCTTCACAACACGGGATCGGCAAAAAGAGAACATTGCGTGTGCCGTTGGTTGGGCCAAGGTTGCTAAGATACATATGTGTTTTTGAGGATGTCCACCCCATGGATAATAGATAGATAGATAGATAGATAGATAGATAGATAGATAGATAGATAGATAGATAGATAGATAGATAGATAGATAGATAGATAGATAGGAAAGAAATCTTCTTGAATATGTCATGTAAACAAAAATCTATTTTTTTTCAGTAAACTAGGGTAGTACTGTGCACTAAACTTTCTTATCACACATGACACATTAAAAACATTAACCAAAATTAACTTAAATATTAGGTCAATTAGAAAAATCAGTTAACCAAACAAGGCACTACTATTTAGCAATGTAAAAAAAACCTCCAAAATTGTATTACACTCATTCTTCTTACAGTAATGTACATTTTGTTAAGTCTAAGAATGGACCATAAAAAAAAAATATGTTGATGCACTAAGCAACAGTCAGCTTAACATATGGAATGTTGTTGACAGAAAAAAAATAAGGCTCACAAATTGTCAATTTCTTTTGGCTTTGCAAGGTTTTTTGACTTTTTGTTGCAAGTTACATGCAATACATTTTTACTTAAATTATCGAAATGCCTTACTTTTATATATTTCAATCAAATCTGCGTTGCCAGTATTTTTTCATAGAACTTCATAGAAACGTTGTGATAGAACCATGAAAGTGAGATTTTCATGCTTAAATTTTAATTTTCTAAAGTGAATTTTCTAAAGTGACTAAAAGTCCTTGACACATCTGTATACAAAAATTAAGAATATAGGACAGTGATGTAGGGTAAGATTTGTCTTCCATTTTTGTATGGCACAAAAACTGATATATTCTGAGATCCTGATATGTGAGGTAGTCAGATTTAGGGAGCTGACAACAGACTCATAAATTTTAGTCCAAAAAAAAAAAAGCAAGTTAGAAAAAAATTCTGTTTTGGCCTACATTTTCATGTTAGTGATCATCACAACGTAAATCGCTGTTCAGTGAATAATCCCCTCATGTGTTTTGTTTTGTTATTTTTGTTTTTGCTTTTGTTTGTTTTCTGCACACATGTCCTGTAATGGGCTATATTTTGGAAATTGGTTATTCCTTCACTGAAAGTTGTTTATTTCAACAACAGACCCACAGTTATAACTCTTATTTTAATATACAACAAAAACGTTTCCTAAAACTACTGTGCCTCTAGACTTCTAAACTTCTAGAAATAATTTGAGCCTGTCTGATATGTGCCTGATACTGGGAAAACCTGATACTATTTTTATTAGGGATTATTTTGTTGATTTATTAACACAGTGTACTTTAGAGTGAAGAATCTCTCTGACAATGGTTATTGGTCGGAATAGATTGGTTATGTAAAGGAATTCACTAAACTGTAATTTGTCAGGAATTTAACGCGACTGTCAAATCTTAGGCCAAGATATTTTAAATCTATCCAGGTTAGCAGCTTTTTCATTTGGGCTATTTTGCACTTGAATTTAAAATTATTTTTTATTCACATGCCGTTTACAGTCTAGTTTATAACTTTAGAGAGTGATTTTCTATGTTATTAAAAGTGTAGTATCTCCATTCTGTATAGCAGCTGAACTTTCATTACCTTAAACCAAGATATGTGTTCCTGCAGCTGCTGTGACAAATCTAGGCTGTTTTAAATGCTTTTTATAGCGCCAGAGCCCAGACATAAATGGAAATTATAACTATTAAAGAATACTTAGTATATTTTCTATTATTATAACAATTATATTACTAGTAATTGTATTATACACTGATTATACACTAGTATTACTAACTGCTTTATGACATGGGGTTAGACAAATCCCATTAACCATGAAAGTCCTGCAAATTCACCTATCTTAAAAGTGTTAATATATTATTATTATTAATAATATTATTAATGTTATCATTTATTTGAGGATTTATTTATTTGTCAAATTGTATCTTTTTGCCATTTTCTCATTGTAAATAATTCTCACAAGTAAGAGTAATTCTCACAATAGTGATTTATAAGTACTGTGTTTTGCATTTATGGGTTTTATGTCTACATACAATATTAACTGACATTAAGAGCACTTTTTTTTGTTCCCATTATAATGATAAGAATAGGAATTGGGTATGGTTTTGAAGGTACCTTCAGCCCAGTTTATTTATTGGAACCTTCTCAAAAAAAATAAAAACATGATAATAGATATAATATATATTAACAAACCAGTCAACCTGTAGTGTGTGCAGCATACGCCATGTCTGTGCAAATGTAAACTTAATACACAGAATACACAGATGCATTCAAGCAATAGTAACATTACAATGTATTGTTTTTGGTTCCAATTTCAGAAATACACTTGCGTGCCTAAATATATTTTATTATTATTATTATTATTGGGGAGTATTCACTAAACAGTGAGTTTAGTGAGCTAATTATTGACTGGCGAAATAAAAGTCAAACCTGCTGAATTAGAGGTTAGTTTATCCAAAAAAATGTACATCTTTGTTTGAACTCGCCTGTACTTGCTGCTAAGTAAATAAACCCCATAATTCTTATTGTCACTGCACACTCTAACGTGTTAGAACACAGTTAATCTTAACACATGAATTAGAACGCTGGTGATACTAATGTCTTTGCAATGGGATGTTTAGACCTTTTGTATAATCACTTATGTTACTCTAGAATTTCTCACATTACAAGATGTGCAGTCAGCAGTAAATGCTTTGCCAGGGAATTTAAACGATTATTTGCCCAATTCTGTCATTCTAATATCTTCAGTAAAAACGAACCCACACTATTTGTTACAGTGGGAAGTAGCTCTGCCTGATTGTATTTCAGTCATCCTCTGTGTGCCCAAGACATCTCTGCTAAAATACAAATATAAAAATATATAAATATTTATCAAGCAGGGTCAGCAAAACGCCAAACCCTTTGTGTCTACACATTCATCTCCTGCAAATGAAATGAGACACCTCATCAGAACTATTAAAGTCAGGAGATGCTAAAGCTGGGCACAATCTATAATGTGCTAACATGTGCCTTTGGCAATACAGTGCAAAAGAACCCTAATTGCCCCCCTTGTACCCTTACTAAAGGGTAACACAGCATTTTTACATGCTCATGTCTCATTAAATAAAGATTATATAACAACCAAGTGGTTTGCAGAAAATAAAGCGATTTATTGTCAAAGCATCCAACATACCCAGATAAACTATAAAGTTTAATAAATCTTTTTTGTTCTTGATCATCTTTCAGATGGGGGAGGTGAGGGTAAAGGGGTAAATGAAAACAAATATATATATATACTTCAATTCACTGGCACAAAATTACACTTTGAATTGTAAAGGAAATACACACTGGTAGATGGTAGATTCTTCTGACTGAAGAAATTGGTGTAGTGGATGATGCATTGTCCATGCAATCCTTCGGTGACCAAAAAAAATGTCCTTTTTTTTTTCATTTTAATATTCAATGTTTTTGGTAAAGACATGAAAGTGTCATCAGTTAATGTACCAACAAACTATGCCCATCCAGGTATTGGGGTTTTTTCTTATCCAAAATACATATAGTAATCAGTCATTACATCTAAACCATAATAAGTGCATCATAATTTAAGTAGAAAGATATGACAATTGCATCAATATGCTGCAATATATATTTATATATTTATATATATTTATATGACATTTTAAAAATGTACTTTTGGAAAGTGAAAATGCGTGCATTCAAAGAGGACATACACAGTTTTAGAGTTGGGGGATCAGAAGTCCTCAGTTGTTAGTGTGCGAGAATATTTAGAGGTCCACGTTCTAGAACAGCGGTGGTTGTGTGTTTGTCTCAACCACTGCTCTTGAACTTCAAGTCTTGATGGTTCCCAAGCAAAGGGATACATAATGACCATCCAAGTTCTTAATTTATTGTCCACTGGGTATTAATTATGGGATGTCATATGCCTGGAGAGATGGTGGCGTTCCCTGAAGGACTCGTTGCATATAGGACACTTAAGTTTCTCCTCTCTCCTCCTCTTCACCAGAGGTTCCATTGCGTATTCCTTTTTGTGGTGAGACCGCATGTGATAAACCAAATCTGAGGTCATCCTGAAAGAAGCGTTGCATTTGGCACACCAGTTTTGTGCTGGCAAACACAGGGAGGTAAAAGAAGGGGGGAGCAAGGTCAACGTGGAAGGCAGCTGCAGCTGGAGGGGACCGGCTGAGCTCTTTGGCCAGAACGTGGTGGCAAACAAAAAGGGACTTTGCTTTGGTAAGGTGCCCTGTAGAGTGCAGTTGCCATTTAATTCGGATCCCTGCAATTTGACAGAGAGAGGATCCGATGGGAAGAGTCTGCCCCCACCAATGCTGTCTGTATGACAATCCAAATTTACCCCACTGGAGACCAGCTTCTGTCCCATTACCTGCAGTGGAGACACATGACTGAAACTGCTCCTTGTTGGCTGGGAAAATGCGCTTTTCCTTTCCTGATCCTGGTTATTAATCTGGGGCACACTATTAAAGGCACTGCCAAGACCAGAGGTCTCCTCTACCTGGTTTTCTGGCCTGGCATGCAACCTCTTGTCCTCAGTTGGGCTGCTGGCATGGGATGGAGAAGCTGCTTTATTGTCTGAGTCCAAGTCATTCTCTGCCACACCCCTGGAGGCTTTTTTAACCTCCACGAAAGCGCTCCTCTTGGCCTCTCCGGTTTCTGGACTAGGAGGGGCAAATAACTGTCCACCTTCTTCTAAACTGTAGTAAGAACTTGCTCGGAATGGCTGAGGGCTACATACTAAGTCCTCTTTGGAAGAAGGCATTGGTCTGTCCAAATATCTTATCGAGGCATCCATCCTTCTGGACCTATTTTCCTCAAGTAAGTCATCATATTTCCTCTTGGCTTTGTGGTGGCTCTCAGATTCAGAGTCCTGGCGTGAAAGGTTGGCCTTAGGAGAAGATGAAGAGCTGAAGGAGGAGGAAGAATGTCCTCTAAAATTCTCCATGTCCCTAGCCAGGTTGTGAAAGTCTGTGGTGGGCTTGTGGTTCTCCTTCTGAGGTTGATAGATGCTTAATTTGCTGTATTTGGCTGGGCTTATCAGGACATTTCGAGGCTCCAGCTCTCGGTTCTCTTTGCACACCTGCTCAGAGTTGGAGTCCATGTTGTGAACCCTCTTGGGACAGCGGAACCTCACATGGGCCACGTAAGGAAAATCGTACTGGAACCTCTGGCAGCAGTCCTGACAGGTGAGCTGAGAGGAGCCTGTTTGGGCAAAAGAAGAAAAAATTTCAGATAATAACATGTAACGTGAAATGCAACAGCAAAATATTAACATAATCACATTAAACTTTGGAATTATACTTCAGATATCTAGAGAAAAGAATCATGTACTGTTTGTGACTGTAAGTCCACGCTCAATAAGTATGTTACTGCATATAATATAAAATAAATAACTGGACGAGATGTGCTTCAACCTTATTTTTCTTATACATCTTTTATTTTATATTCACAGCGTGGGAACTGAGGGGCTTTTAGAGTTCGGTTGAATCGCAATAGTTTTTTTCTCTGTAAATCTCTAATCTAATGTTAATGTTCAGTTTGTGCTATATTCTACAATTGCAACATTTTGAGGGAACGAGGGGAGGAAGGAAAGGGAAAGGGAAAGAGAAAGGGAAAGGACAAGCAGTCATGTTAGGAGAGTTTTTCTACCTACCAGTGTTTTTTCCAGATGTCCTGACTTGGCTGAGCAGTAGGAGATCAGTCAGTTCCTTCCCGTACCAGACCAATAACTCCTCGTCCTTGGCGATCCTGCGCAGGGAGCGGTAGAACAGTTGCCCATTTTTGATGTAAGCTTCCAGATTCTGCTCCTCTTTGTTCCTGGCAGACTGCACCAGACGGAGCCACATCAGCCCCTCGGAGGAACCGTTAGCAGCTGAGGTGTCCACCTGCAGAGAAGACACGGATAACAGAGGCAGAAGATGGTTAGATAGTCACACAAGGCAGGGGAGAGCCCAATGCACAACGGAGCTTTATTATGGACAAAACCCGTCATAAGCAATGGAAATCTCCTGTCCAAGACAATCACACAGCCCTGGCATGACAGCCCTCCATATGGTCCCTGTGAATTGACAATTCTCTGGATCCCTAACTCCAGACTGTTATTAGAATATCGAGTTATTTATAACGATCCCACATTATGTCTATCAATAATTCTAATCAGAATAAAGTAGCAGTCTGGACTCCTATATGTAAACTAATAATATTTAATATACTATGGACTCTGCGTTTTATATGGATAATATACTAGAATTCTGGCCACAGTATTCTGAAATACATTTAGAAAAACAACAAAAAAAAAAACATTTTCTGTGACAATAGCATTTAACTACATCCACTCTTTTTTATACAGCAGGTGGATTTTGCTAAATTACATAACTTCTAAATTATATCTATATCTGGATAAAAAAAAATAAACTCGCATTTATAAAAAAAAAAATCTATACTGTAAATATATAAACATATCTAGGCAAAAACAAATCTACACAGTAACACTAAACACAAAAGCATGAAACATCTATGCGTGCAGATAAGCTTTACATAATTGCAAAAATCATTGAAAACCGGAAATGTTATATGTGTATATATATTATATATATGTTATACATCATATATATAACATTTCCAGTTTTTAATGATTTTATATATATAATTTTTTTTTTTTTTTTTTTTAAACAGAGATCCATATACCCATTTATCACAGTGTGAGTTCTTACCCGGAATATATAGGGCACAGTCCTCTTGTCTGTGGATTTGAGTGCTATAAAAGCTATGCTGTCATAGAGTGAAGTGTGGCTCAGCACGCAGGGGCCAAAGATTGCATTCTCTGGGATATCACAGGTGGTGTATACACTTGTAAATATATCCGTCAGACACTGCTGGACAGCTTTGGCATCTCCATCCCAAATGGTCTTCTGAACTCCTGCCTCTTCCATGACTGACATATCCTGTAAAGAGCAGGGCACAGGGGGTGAGGTGACGTTTATCCCATAGAATTAGAGAATGTATCAACAAATAAACACATTCAGGGTGCACGGTGTAAATCAATAATGGAGAGGAACCCTAATGGGTCTTAGGAACGGGTCAGCAAGGAGTCCCATCCATTAACAGGAGGCATGGAATGTAGACATTCTACAATTGATATTTGAAAAACACGTCCATTCGATTATGTGGCTGATAGAACTCATTTACAGTAAGCACCGAGGCTGTCCTTAGTAAATTGGGTCCTGTCTGGGACCTAGGACAGTGTGTCAGAGGAGCATGGAGAATGGATTTCAATGGACTGTCAATGTCTGTGATTTCATGTCATCCAACCTTTGGCTTCTAGTCTACAAGAGGGAACGTATGTCTGCTCATTACCATAATCCAGCTCTTTCCCTCAGAGACTTTAATTAAAAGCAGCAAGCAGAGGTAATTATTTTTTACCTCGACATGCTTATTTGTGGATGGGGGTGAGTCCCAGTCATCATGTCATACACGGGGGTAGATGCAGTCACTTGTGTCTTTACATGAGCCATACAGCTCAGTTCTTTTAGCAATATGTAAGCATCACTGAATATTTTCCAAATAACATATTACTAATTACATCATCATTATCAATTATAATTATATTACTAATAATATAGACTATACTACATATACTATATTTTAATTTGTATTTTCTTCTGAATGTAAAGTTCTGAAACAATGCATATTTCGAACACTTTAAATCCCACAAGACTAAAGTTTAGAATTTCTACTTATTGTTATTTAAAAAAACAACAAAAAAAAAATTAAAAAATAAATAAAAAGAAAGTGTACTTTAAATGAGGGTGTCAACTATTCTCAGCGCCTCAAATGCATGTTTCATTAAAAAAATATAGAAAATATACATAATTCGAAATATGTATATATTATATGAAAATAATATATATATATATATATATATATATATATATATAAAGAAAAAAAAGAAAAAACTTTTTGCCATTTCTTTATATATATATCGAAAAGCAAAATAAATCTGTCACATGCTATATGGGATTTATAAATATATACATCCCTTTTTCCCTGTATTACTCAGTCTTAGAATAAATACTAAGGAGCTCAGGTTGCTATGTCTTGTATGGTATATATGTACATATAGTATAGGTTCCTTTGCATGATGAACCTTGGCTGGAGACAGCAGCGCAGGACACATGGTGATGATACGTATGTATCCTAACAGAGCAGCGTTCTAATTCTAGAATCCCTGAATTAACAATAGCAACATTTATACAAAAGAATAGTCAAAGCTCCCTAAGCTCTCTCTCAGACACCCTGACAGATAAAGACACAGGAGCAGATCAGTAACCTGCTTATCCCTATTTTCGAATAATCAGTGCCCACTCTCCCCAACAAATGACTCCATCTAAAGGCACACACTGACTAATTGGGGTTAGAGTCCTTCCATTGCCAAGAGCAGTCCCAAGCATTGTGTGTCTCTCATTGAACATCACATTTAGGCTCTCCCTGTTCCCACTCCTTGTCTTTAAATCCGTCCTGCAGGTTCAGAGCCTTTCCCAGCTCAGAGAGACACATGCATTCTCACTTACCAGAAATACTCCTTGGATATATTCCTAGGGATATGAAAAATCACAAAAAAAAGGGGGCAACTTGGCCAAATGTCTTCTCCTGGTGCCCCCTGCTTATTGTGTCCACTGTATTTCCATGGAGAGACAGGGATGGAGTTGCTGCTAGTGCTGCCTTTGCCTGTGCTTCTTGATAGATTGGTAGACAGATGAATGGGAGGGAGGGGATGGAAGGAGTAACTACAATCAGGAAGAGAAACAGAAAAGAGGGAGAAGTGGAAAAAAAAGAAGAAAAAGGAGGAAGACAAGGAGTTGTGCAGATGGACCCGATGCAGTGACTGACTGGCATACAGACACACACTTTTTGTTTGCAGCATATAATCTGCCCAATGACGCGTGACAGCCCACATCCCCTCCCTTTAACTCTTTCCAGCCAAGCCAATCCTTCCCTACTCAGCCCCTGCCTACAGCTATGTCTGAATGCCTAGAATGGGCGATTTAACCCCTCGTGCACTCTGAATCTAGCAGAGTTCTGGGGACTATATGATGCTATTTAGGGTCACCATATCCTTAGTCTGATTTCTGGTTTCATGGAAATATTGAGATGTTTTTATTTTCAAAAAGAGTTTAAAAAAAGAAATTACACACACACATAAACTGATACAAGTGAGCTGCCACCAAATGTGCTGAAGAAAGTAGATCCCAGGTGAAATCAGAAATGAAGGTGTCAATTAGTACAGCACTGAGTATAATAGTGTACAGCACTGTGTATAGTGCTTACACTGTGCAATGCAATATACAGCACTCAGATTTAGAAGATATGAGCAGATTACTCTGGGCATGGTTAGAACTAGAATGGGATATTTGTATTCAACTTTGTTATCATTTATCTGCCAGTTCAGTGTAAACATACTAGATTTACTAAGCAGAGAATAATCGAAAAGAGCTTTAGTCACTTGGTGACAATCATCTCCCATTATTATTTTTTGTTGAATTTCCTCTATCAACTGATGAATAAACCACACAGAGAAATTTGTAATCCAATGAACATGCCCCCATTTTATTAAACTCGTTATATCTCATCTCTACTGGGTTGAAATCAGTGAAACTATGCAAATCTCATCTAGCATTAATTGCATCTCACACTCATTCTTATCTCCCAGCTTCTTTCTTCTATTATTTATCTTTTATGTATCTTACAAACGTGTAATCCTGATGAAGACATTGTATTTGTGATCGAAACGTCAGCTGGCCATTTTACCTGACCTGTTCACTTCGTTTAAGGTAGAGAGGCGAGTTCTCTTCTTAGCATGTATCCATGGATAAGGAAAATGGATTGCACATAACTTCCCATGTATTCAGAGGTTTTCAGGTCACAAGTAAGGCTGATGATTATTTTATTATCACTTTAGCCTTGCTTCCACTGAATTCTCATCGAGTTTCCTCAAGTGTAATATTATGTTAATGTACAATGTACCAGGCTCCTCTACTAATGGAATGAAGCCATTAAAGCGATGTGTGTACTTTTTATGACATTTTAAGGGATCGCTTGTACCCATTTAGCTGTGGGTAATTGGTACCCACGAGTCTACAGATACCTTCCATTTCCACTTCTACTGAGTACAGGATGCCAGATACCTTAACACCACTTGCACTGATTGCTGCAGAGCAGTAATTAAAAATTATATTTTAGACAAAGGAAATCTACTTAAACGTCTACATGTATTGGAGACACCTAGACGCTTCCCTTATAGGTTGTATGGTCAATTACCAAAGCACATCTTCAACAGTTATTCCCCAGCTCCACATAAAAAAAAAAAAAATCTCCCTGCTCATTAGATATATATAATATTATATATATAGTCAATGTAATAATAGGTCTCCAGGCTGTAGATTAGAACAGAATTGTTATGGCATCCCTACAATAGGCGATCAATTTAATATCATATTAAACTAGTATGAGAGAGGCGATGCCTTTTCAAATTGTGTTACATTTTGTATTGTACTTTTTTGTTTCTGTGTGTTTTACCGACAGATTAAAAAAAAAAAAAAAAAGGATTTTGAGGGGTTTATTCACAAAACAGCGAATTGCTTATTAATTAGCGAATTTAAATGACCCCCGATTTATATTATTCATAAATATTGACCAGTTGAGAAAATCTTGTAACTCGACTGAATGGAGATTTTTTTTCTACAAGGCTTCAATACAAACGCTGCAATTCGGTAGTGCGTGTGTTTATATATATATATATATATATATATATATATATATATATATATATATATACTATACATATAGACACATAAAGAATAAAGTATATATATATATATATATATATATATATATATATATATATATATATATATACACACCTACACACACACATATATACATACACACATCAATCAAATATTATGAATTTCCTTTATCAATATATTGCGATGCTCAGAGTTCAGGTAGTTTTGGCGATATGAACAGATAGTACATAGGGTGTAAGGTTTGTTGGGTGCCAGATCAATGTAAGTTAGCTTAAATCTCCAATAGAAAGTTATTAGGGATTTAGCTACTACCAAAGACAATAAACTATTGTGTCCCACTGCAATTTATAGTGAGCGGATTATAGAGTGATAATAATGACAGCTCCCCTAATTCTCTCCATAAGACAGATACCTAGAATATGTGGGTGCACAGACTCATTTTAGTATATGATAATGCAGGGAAGGGGTTTGATAAACAAAACTATGAATGAAGATATAGAATATCGTTAAGTAAACTACAATCAGATACTCCGTTGCATTCATTAATGACATCTTTATTATTAATTCTAAGTCATATATTGTTAAAACACCATGAATGCAGGTTTAACCTTTTCAGGTCTGCAGTGAAAGATTCACGGAGAGATGACTGAGACTGTATTGAATGTTACGATGCCCAACTTAATTACAACATTTAATATGAATTCAGCAATAACATTGTTTGTATCTGGGTGACACAATATGTGACTGGGGGATCTCCCTGTGTGAGGGGAAGGATATTTAAACTGTGCCCTTATACATGAGATCACGAGTGGGAAAATTTCACCCTCTCTGATGAGCAATATAAGGGGGGTATATATATAACACCTATGACATCTTTAACACAGTAATACAACGACAATGAATGAATTCATGTTGAGTTACATTATACAAAATACTATTCATGCTTAATGTATAAAAACCCTGTATAAGACCCTGTGTAAGATTGGCAATGCTAGACAAGGCAAATGATAAACCGTATAGAAAATGTGTCTATATGATAAAGACTGGGGTCTATATTAGGTATAGATTTATTATATTGAATGCATTACTTTTTATCATAAGAAGAAATCCCCAAGAACATGCAGTGCTTCTAGGACAGTGGTTATGAAAGTGTTAATTTTTGGTAAGCACTTTTTTAGCATACTTTTCTATCCCTGATCGACAGACCTCTTACAGTGATATAAGTTATAAATTTTTAATTCAAGGATAAAAAAACAAAGAATAACGCCATAATATCGGACCACTACATATCAATGATACTAAGAGCATTAACATTTTTCTCACACTGAATTATTATTTCCGTTCTATCTATCTATCTATCTATCTATCTATCTATCTATCTATCTATCTATCTATCTATCTATCTATCTATCTATCTATCTATCTATCTATCTATCTATCTATCTATCTATCTATCTATCTATCTATCTATCTATCTATCTATCCATCTATCTATCTATCTATCTATTTATCGTCTGTATCTTTGTCTGTCTGTGTCTCTATCTGTTTGTTTGTCTGTCTGACTGTCTCTGCATAATTTGTTTGGACAATGTAATGTAATAGTGTAATGTTAGTACAGTTTTAGCGTAAATTATTAAAAGCAGTATTCCAGTCTAAGTAGATTATATATATATGACCCGAAACACCATTAAGAGCTATTAGCAACACATGTTTCTTGTTCCTTGGAATGTTTGAGTGTAGACACAAAATACACTTGTGATCATTGAGTGATTAAGCACTGGTGGAATTAGTGAATATGTATGATTGTATGTATGATTTGTGACTTCCAGGTAAATGAGAGAGGTTTTATATTTTGGGATCACATTCCTGGGCACCACTACATGTAAAATATGGCTCATTGGCAAAATACTCTGCAGCATGGGTTAAATGGAGGAAACCATAGGGAAATTGGATGAGAAAAATTAATTGTAGAAACATATTGAATCAAACAACCTGACTGACTCCTAGCACTTAACCCCCTCCTCCATTGAAAAAATGGTGATAGATAGATAGATAGATCTGTATGCACATACATATACAAAATAAGCAACACTTAACTAGACACTTATAAACATTTAATTAGACATACATACAATGTAGAATTAAATTATCTGTCCATCCAGGTGTAGATTAAAAGCAATTTGATTTGTTAATACCAACTGAAAATAATTTGTGCACATGTTTAATACAAAGTTATCCATGTTGTGTATATATGTAATTAGCCAAATGCATATACACTAATACATAACTAGCCACTCACATGCATACATAACTTGCTAATATACTTAAACACACACAAACGCTGACAGGCATGTATTGATTACACAGAAACATATATACATGTTGACAAACATGCATAGAAACATTGACACACATAGAAAAACACACAATGACCTACAATCGTAGATACATTAATACAACTACACAGAAAAACTGGCATGCATATACAGACACATACTGACATCCTACCCAGTGCACAACACTATGGAATGTGCTGGTGCTTTATAATACAATAATAAAATAATAATAATCTACACACAGACACTGAAACTCATGCAGACTCACACTAAAACACACACAGAAGTGAATACACATCCATGGACACATACTAACTCACAAACTAACCCTCATTCCCTAACGCTAATGCTAACACACATACACTTCCTCACATACACTTCCATCTCCACCAGTTTATCTGCTGTCTTAGCAGTGGGGCAGGAAGGTATGGAAGTTCTCTACCACTCTCTCATTGGTGGAAAGTTTAGGGGAGGTAGAGAACTGTACACCTACTTCCTATTAGCATTGGGATAGGACATGTTGTGGGTGTAAAGATATGATGCCAAATCCCGGCACCAATTCTATTCACCAAGTGATCCCAAAGTAGCCACTGCTTAGCTACCCTTGACATGTATGTCCTTTGAGGGGCACACGTGGGCTTTGACCCAGATGTATTAACACCCAGCTTGTTGACTGGAATCCAAATATGTCTATTTATTGGACAATATTATGACTATTTAAACTCATAAGATGCATAGTTGTGTTTAAGAACCTGCAATAATTACCTTTCAGGGTTACCTCCACCTCTAGTGGCTGTCTACCAGATTTTGGTCCCCTAACTGATGCTGGATGTCGTTATGCTATGTATGAGGACTTCAATCATCATCCAAAACCTCATAGGAAAGCATTAATCCTTGTTCTTGACTCAGAGCACTTTGGGGACATAGGCCATCTAATCAATGAAACTTTGACAAGTTCAAAAACTGGTGTAGGAGGGGCCTGGGTGGCCACCAAGCAATATTATTAAAACAAAATATAAATAAATAATGATAATTATATTAGAATTTTTTAAAACAATATTATAAAATATATATATATATATAGATATTTATTGTTCTATATAATGCTTCATTTTACAAGTGTATATTTTAGCTGTCCTGAAGAAAGCTCCGTAAAGGAGCTGAAATGTTGACATGGATGTACAATTAAACTGAAGACTTGAAAACTCCCAGAGTGCCTGTATTTTTTTAACTTTCTATTTGATATTTTACGTTAGCCCAGAGTCTTCAAATATTGTGTTGGAGTGCAAGAATTTTTTGATTATTTTTATATATATCTATCTATATATATAACCACTTTCCTGTAATCCAGCACTAGAACAGACTCATTACTGCAGTCTAACCACCTTCTATGACATCGTCACTCCTGATGACTTTGTCCAATCAGAAATTTCTCGCAGAGAAGCTTTGAGGACACAGGGCACATGCACGGCAATCCATGTTATCCACCAATACAATCCTTCTATATGCTTAGCATTGTATTAAATGTTTTTCATAGAGAAACATTGGACGCAAAATGGCAAAACTGATGTAAGTTGTAACTGCGTCTCGGTTCGAAAAAATTTCTAGGTCAGCTATTTTTTACTCCGTTTTTCCACTACGATATCAATTGCAAATTTAATTGTTAAAAGAGTAAAATGAACAATGCTGTCAGAACTAGCACTGTTTCATTTGCAAGGCTGCAGGAGTAGCAACTTTGTCCCAAAATTACTTCATTTCAAAATGATGCAGATATTCCAGTCCTTAGAACCCTTATTCCACAGCCCTCCATGTTCTGGAAGCAGCAAATGTTCTCTGCATCATGGCCCCCCTAGTCTACCCAGGTTTGTAGAAAGGCTGGCTCATGGGAGCTCGGTAATTCAAGCTTGGTTCTTGGAAAACACCACTTCATTTATTTTTTATTAACTATTTGGCAGGTTAGAATTTATTGTACATTAGCCCTATGGTTGTCTAATTTTATCATGTTTATATTAAAATATAATTGTATTAAGAAAGCTTTTGAGATATTCAAATATTTTGAATCAAATATTTTGCGATGCGAGGTATGTCTTTTTTTCTATACCTTATTTCCAAAAGTTTAGATAAAAGTCAAATGTTAAAATGAAATAGTTAAAGGGACTCACATAACAATCTAGACAATTCTTTAACTTGTCGAGTTAATTTAAAGCCATTTTGTGAGGAGTTTGCTTTGTCTCTCCACATCTAAATTATTTAATTATGCATTTTATTTTATTAGAGTTATATCTAAAAACAGATTGCAAAACATGCAGTTCTTTTGTCAGTTGACTTTGCAATCCCTCCCCTTTTAACCCCGCCCAGACTTTCTGTGACTGTTTAATCCCAGACATTCAAATGCAGCTGAATGAGAAGCTTTTGCAATGCAGGTGCTCTGAGAAAGTGCTGCCTCATGACTTTCGCTCCACCTCCTGTTGTCTGCTTAAAGGGATTCTCCAGTGCCAGGAAAGCATATCCGATTTCTGGTACTGCAGGTTCCCGCAGTGCCCCTCTCCCTCCCACCCCCCCATCCCAAGTTGCTGAAGGGGTCAGTGACTTACCGCGCACGCGCATTAGACCTCCCCATAGGAAAGCATTATACAATGCTTTCCTATGGGGATTTCGGCGACGCCGGAGGTCCTCACATAGCGTGAGGATGTCCAGCGTGGCTCAAAACACTTTTCGTGTTCTATGAAAACGGAAGTCCCTCTAGTGGCTGTCTAGCAGACAGCAACTAGAGGAGGAGTTCCCTGCAATGTAAATATTGCAGTTTATGAAAACTGCAATAATTACACTTGCAGGGTTAAGGGTAGTGGGAGTTGGCACCCAGACCACTCCAATGGGCAGAAGTGGTCCAGGTGCCTGGAGTGTCCACTTAAAAGCAAAGGGGGTGTAACCAGGTTGATTTATAAAAGTGGCAATTTCTATTGAAATCTGCACTTTTTGCAAATTGAAAAAATAAGACACACTCTTCACACATAAAGGTTTTCAGAAAGCTAAAGTGCGTTGTGGGTATGGAGTTTCCCTTTAAGATAATTAATTGGTTGATCAAATAATGAAACTAATTAATTGTCATAAAATGATGACCACCTAGCACAATCTGGGCCTAAACAACCAAGTAAGAAAACCAAATACATTATTTCAATTTACACATGACACAGTGGAGAAAAGTTGACAGAAGCAATGACACCGAAGTTGATGCTGTTACTGTGGAGATGAAATAAAGACGGTTAAACTGTGGAGAGATGGAGACGGTGACAATGGGAGCGGGTGGGCCGAAGATATTGACATGTCGGAGTGTAGGAGAAAAGGTGTC